>NC_089876.1:75506149-76106933 GCF_040182565.1 Anser cygnoides
GAAAGCACCAGTAAATCTAGCCACTGTAAGAGCAGGTGGAGGCTTCTTTGTAGCATCAGGAAGTCCCAGAGCTACTTTCATTAGTGACTTCAGAAAAAAACCCAAGATATTTGTGATGGCAGCCAAGACCCACTTAAACACAAGACCTAGATTTTGATGGCTCCCTCTGAGTTGACATGAATACTTGATACTGGCCACCAGAGCACTGGGGCTGTCCTCTGTGAAACGCTACAGTTTTGCTGTTTAAAAAATAAATAAATAGGAAGGGAGAAAGTCACACGAAAGCAAAAATGTTAAATACAAGATGGTAGCACATCTGACATTACTTTTTTTTTTTTTTTTTTGACACCATATGAACCTTTCTGATGCTTGTGAGAATGAACTGAACTAGGTTAACTCCAACGAGATTAGTCAGGCTTAACATTTTGCATTTCTGTGACTGGTTTTACATATGATTCTCATATGATTCTCCGCCTTTCCAGAGACCTTGTTTTATGCCAAAATGCCTCACTTCAGGATCTTTGCAGGCTGTCCTGAAGAGATGCACCATTTTCTGTATGCAAAAAATTACTATATGTTTACATCCAGTAAATCATTACTAAAAGCTACCATGCTCTGTGAATAAAGGCAAAATGAAGGAGCTTTTCCCTCATAAGACGCATTACTTTCAATGATTCAATGGCTAGTTATGAATGAGATTCCAAAAACAAAAGTTTCCTGCTACAACACAAACATATTCCGTTTGCAATTCCTTTCAAGAGATCTCCATTTTCGGCATTTAAGCCTTGGAGGGAAGAGGTCACAGTGACAGCAAGTCACTGCTTCGCTCAGCGCAAGCTGCCAAAACGCACAGACCGGAGCCCGGTCCTCCCATTCACTGGCCTGACGAGTACACTTTTAAAAGCATGCACAGCCTGGTTCACACTTACATGATGCACGGAGAATGAGGCAGAGGGCTTGCAGAGCAAAGCAACACCTCATTCCCGAGCATGTGCATAACAGTCCACCTTCGCTTGCTGCTAAAAACGCTAAAACAATGCCATTTGCAGTACATATGTGCAACATGCATGTCTCCAAGATTCATTACTGTGCATATGAAAATTCAATCATATCAAAGCTTAGCTTTAAGAAAGTCCCAAGGGGCTGAACTGTGTGCTTATGCACTTTGAGGGGGGAAAAAAACAACAACCCTTAAACTTTTTTTTTCTTTTTTTTTTCCTATTTTTTTTTTTGTAGAATTATTCCAGTATTTTCCTTTAGTAAGAACAAAATAGCTGCTAAATGACTGAACTCCACATTCTCACTGCTTATATCCATCTATTTTCGTAACTCAGGTTCTGTTTCTGGGCAAACACAGATGTATAAATCATAGATGGAGTTAGAGTCAATCCCAAGAAAACTGTAACTTAAATGAACAAAACTCATTATTTTGTTTGAAAACTGCTGTGCTTTGGTCATTTAGCACAGCCATATGTATCATTTTATACTCTTTCTCACCTTACCTTTTGTAGCTCTTTCTAGAGCAGACGATTCCACAGTTTGGAAGACCTGCAAATTCACCTGTTTTCACTGCAATTTGAAAATTGCTTGGTTTTCATGAAGTTTTACATGAAAGTAAATCTGCCCTTCATCAAAAACAGAAAAATTGTACTGAAGAAAAGTGATGGTTTGGGGACACATTGTCAGCATACATCCTATACTTGACCAAAAAAGAAGAGATGAATGTACACGTTCTCTAATGAAAATAAAGACTTTTGCAGGCAAAGTTCATTTAAAACATACAAAGCCAACCTGATCTTAGGCAAAATTAATTAAAAAAAAAAAAAAAAATATCTTCTTGGCTTTTGTATAGCCCTTGCACATCCATTAACGTAAAGCTCATAGAATTTGATTTCAACCTAAAGGCACCAGAAATGCAACCTAAGACAGCTGAAATGCAAGGATTTTAAAAAAAATATATCCTCAGTTTTCTAACCTATTATCTAAATACACAAGGAGCATTACCGGTGGAGCAAAAGCAGAAAGGCAGTTTCTGTTTTTCTTCCCTGTTCTGAAGGATCACGGCAACCTCTTCTCCTTAGATCTGTCACAAACGTCCAGGGACTGTAGCGCAGGCACCGTGCCACGGAGCTCCCCGGCAGGGGGCTTCTGCAAGCCCAGGTGGGAAGGGAAGGTCTCTGCCTTGAAGCAGAGTTCTCCAAATCATCGCTTTTACATATGTAAAAAAGGATTTGTTAGGATATACTTTAAAAAAAAAAAAAATCCCAGAAAGACAAAACCAAAGAGGAAAGCCATGCACGCAAAACAAACAGAAGCAGGAGCTTTATGGGACTCCTCCTTTGCGGAGTTAAATTCCTCCTGAATGACATTTCCAGGGTGAGGCATTTGTAAGTACAACTGTAAAAGGACCAAGGCTCAACTGACAAACCATGAGATATGAAGTGCTTGCAAGACGCATCCGGTGTTGAGATAATTAAAATCAAAATTAAACTTGAGCTCTACTTGCATCTGTGAAGCATCAGTTAATCAAACATAATGAGTTAATCAGACTCATTTTTCTGAGGGCAAAACGTAATCATGCATCATCTTTTGTCTTGTCCTTAGACTCCGACAGACACTAACTTTTCCTAAGTATTTGCACACCCGATAGCACATCAGGGTCCTGGACATTTTCTAGGCATTGCTGCAACTTTAATAGGAAAGAGTCCTAGTAAAGCCACTTTATAGGAGCTTTTACTCTATTTTAAGAAGTCAAACAGTAATAACAAAGTAACGGGGACTCCAAGCATGACCCGGGAAGGAGATAATACCCTGCATCCTATATTTTTGCAATCCAGAGACAAGCCACTCAACTATTTAGCAAGACTGCTGCCAGTAAACCAGTGTCTCCCAGATTCCTAACAGAAAAGAAAAAGAAAAAAAAAAGAGCAAAGAATACATTTTCTGGTGACCTCTGCAGATTTAGCAATCCTGAGCTTTTTTGGGTTCTGTTTTATTTTTTCATTTATTTATTTTTTAAACTGTTGCTGGATGTAACTTCTAGGTATTGTAATTAATTTATTTTTAATCCAGTGGAGAAATAATTCATACTGTCTTGGTTTCTAGCTATTCAAGATATTGCGGTTACATTTTTGGTGTCTTTGGTACATTTTACTGTAACATTCTCAGGGCGCTGCAGTCAATTACTAAATCTCATGCTGTTTTACTTGCTCCAAAGCATCATCCAAGCATTTTCTAGCAAGTTTTTGTGGGTAACTATGTCCTGTTTGAGAAACACATGCGTGTCCACACGCTGATAGGTATGAGATCAGCGTCAATGCAGACATTTTGATTAATGCCTTTTCGGTTTGGTTTCTGTGGGCTCAAGGCTCCTGGCTCAAGCTGGGATAGAGTAAAAAAAACAACAACAACAACAACCCTACATTTTAAAAATTAAACCAAGTGCATTTGAAACACAAAGGCTTAGCTGGTATCTATCATGCCTCCACAGTGTTATAACCTGCCCGAGCTTTCCGCTCCTCTCTCCCTGCTCCAAACGTGGTCTCTCTCTCTCTCGGGCACCCCACGGTTGTGCCAGGCCCCCCTCACAGCCGTCCTGCTTCTCCCCTTCTCTGCTGCTGCTCCCGCTGTGCGCGTGGGGGAAGTGGGAGGGACGGTCCCAGCGGGAAGCACAAACCCAGCGAGCTGCTCAGCGGCAAGGGGAACGAGAGAGATGACTTGCTGGGGAAAAAGAGCCAAAAGAACAGCTTTTAGCTGGGCCTTGGGAAGGGCAGAAGGGCAGAGAGCCTGCAGATGGAAGAGGGAAGGTGGCTGGAAGGCAAGCCTGGTAGCTCTCTCCCTACCAAATCACTGAAGGCTGCTGAGCGCGAGGGAGTGCGAACCCCAGCACTGATGCAGGCCGCGGAGGAGAGGGTGGACTACAACCCGGAGGCAAGAAATCAAGAAGTTGGTGACGTGAATCAAAGGAGCTGAGGAGCCTTTCACACAGATACCTATGAACGACAGTGACCGTCGATCCCAGCTGCGACACGTGGGAATTTCTCTTTCACATTGTGTCCCTAGGACGCAGGAGAGCTTGCCCTAACGCAGCAGAAGCTGTGCCTAACATGCAGTAAATTAACACACCATTGTTGCTGATCTGGCCTTGTTATTTATGGCTCTGTTCACTGCCTTTTATTTAATTAGAGAGATGATATATCCGTAACAATTTTCTAGAGGGGCTAGCTACTGAAATATTAGCTGTTCCTGGAAGCCGCCCCTCTCAATCAAGCTTTGAAAGGAAATTGGTGGCAGACAGTATACGGTGCTGACCCCCCTGAAAAGTAACAGTACAACATGCACTGTACGATCCTATTTCTGAGCATATTTTTCCCCTGTGCAAAGGCTGTAGACACTTTGTGATTCCCTGTGAAAATCGGAAAACATTAACAGTTTGCGGAAAGGGGAAAACAGGAGTGATGGTGAAGAACAGCAAAGACAGTGAAATCTCACCGATTTAGCACGTCAGTGCTTCTCATTCTCTGCTGATCCAAGGTAGTAAAGGGAATAAGAACAGAAAATAAATAATATTCCTCAGAAAGACATAAAAATGCAAGTCTTACTAAAACCCACACTTGCCCTGCTGGTACCTCCAGCAAGCCAAATCAGCTCGCTTCGCTCACACAAGTATTTTCATTAATTTGAACTGGAACTTTGCCTGACAAAGGAGCGCAGGATCTTCCTTTTCTGGGCAGAAGCACTGTAACCACCAGCTGAAATACATCAACACTCCAGATAAGCCATGAACTATTGTATCCGTTGATTTATTGCTGATTAAAGACTCCCAAGTTGCTCCTAGTCCTACAAATTAACGTAATTGAAAATGTTGCATTAACGTATTAAAGAAACACTTCGAAAGCGTGTTAGTCTACCAAACTAAATAAGTAAACAGATTGCTGGCTGATGATCCTCTGGTCCTCACAGCAGTTTCGGTGAGAGTCCTCTGATTCCCACCGCAGGTATCAGCAGAGAGCTCAATGCACACCTCAGAGCTGTCACAACAGCCCTTGCAAAATTCTATTAACTTGCCTTTAAGCTGCGTGTCCCCGGTCCTTAATAAAATTATTTCCTAGTTGTACAAGGCACTCAACTCACTATTTCATGGTACCGCGATAGGAAAAGTACTTCCATTTTTGACATTTTATAAATTCCATTAATGCAAAAGATTGTTTTGGAAAGAAAAGCATAGGCAGCTCTACTCTTGACAAATGGCAATACAAAACTTCAACACAAAGTCCCATCACCTTAACAAATCAAGAACTAACCTAATAAGAGAGCAACTTATAAAAATTATCACAATGTCATGTCTTAAGCGGTTGAAACCACTTGTGACACCACTGTAAAAAACGCAGCGGCTTACCAACCCTGCAACTGGAAGCATCGCCAAAGATAAAGTCTTGTCACAAAAGTAACTACTTTCTTTTTTCCTTCTTTTTACTGCAATTCTGTGTTAACTATTTTGCTTCAGGTTTAGGGTCAAAAATAATATCTACAATTACTGCTAGTGAATCTGAGTCATTTTCCTGGTGCACACTGGTGTAAGACCACGCAGCACAGAGAGAGGGGAACCAGCACTGACAGCCCTTGACAGGAGGTGAGACTTCTGATCCTTCAGGGGGTTTGCTTAAGGGGGGATGGCAGAAAGAGGCTCCCACAGGTGAAATCATGGCAAGTGCTACAAACAGGATGTCCTACCATGCATGCCAACTCTTCTACCATTACAGAAACTTGCAGTTTTGTCTCTGACTTGTGAGTTCATGCCGGTAACTAGAAATCCACTGCAAACAACTCAGATGGGCAAGCTAGGGTCAAATCTTGCAAATGCCACTCATGGGCAGTGCAACCTGTTTTCCAGGAACTTGGTAAGTTATACTCAATCGTCCTCATCATTGTGCCGAATACACACTGAGGGAAGAAGGATGTTGTACACAGGGAAAGGTGGCAAGACCTCTCCAAAAGGCAAAAAGTACCTATCGTGCCTGGGGCTGTACAGCACAGCCCCACAGCGACCTGCACAGAAACTCATGGAACAGATAACGCTCAGCGGGAAAACGGGTCCTACACGCCGACTTGTTGTGAATACACAGAAAACAAAAGAAAACCCAAGGAGAACATACAATAAAGTGTACCATGCTCCTGTATTTCCTCAAGGTGATTTAGCATAATAATTATTACAACGTGCACTAAGAAAGAACGCAGTACTTTAGTAACATGAAACTTCAGCGCAGCATCTGTTACTAAACTTTGCTCAGAGGTAAGGAGAGGCGACCAAATTCTGGGTGAATTATAAAACAATTGAGTGGCTAGGGAAAAGAAAACTTGGAGAAGTTTAAAAACAAATTTCTCACACGCAAGCCCCAAAACTACCACCACTGTAACTACGCCTGCACACAAAACCAAATGATAACATTCAATTATTAGGAAGCTGATGTGAAGCACTGTAATGAATTTAGGGGATTGCATGAATTTGAAGCTTCTCTGCTACTTTAAGGAAAATGTAGGCAAGACAGAGACCCTTAAGGCACCGAGTATTTTGCCTTTTTAGTGCTGAATGTTGGCAGCTCCCTTGCTGCTAACACTGTTTGTCGCTTATGAAAAGCAGCTGTATTTTGAGGTACCAATAATACCCGATAGTAAGTAGTCTATATTTTCTGAAGTAGCCTACCTCCTTCAAGAGCAACATTCATACCATCCAAGTTGAGGCTTGATAGAGAATTGGAGGACTGATGGCTTAAAATACTGCTTTATAGGTTACCACAAATAGAGATGAAAGAACATTTCCTATCAGACTTCCAAATTTCAAAACAGGCTAAAGAGAAAAGAAGCCTCTGTAGTTCACAAGCATGTTAGGGTCTCTTTTTCATAAAGTTCCCATAACCTTTTATTTTCTCCTTACACTCAGACTTCACATTCAGGGCTGTTACTCGCTGCTTATCTCATCTGGATATAAACGCACAAAACTTCTAAAACCACTGGAGCGTATTCGAGACAAGAAACCCGGAATTTATTTTCTGTCATATTAAGCAAATGAATATGCCCTAAACTATACCACCGGGACAGCATGACTTTTCATTCTCACTATGGAGAAAGACATCAGAGATTAACTTGCTAGGAGGGATTTTTAAAAGTAAATTTCTTTTGCCACTGGAAACGCCATGTCCACTTAATGGTCAGATTTTCCTCACCTATTCGAATTCAATTTATTCAGTGTCTTAGAGTTAACAAGGAATTTCTTCCTTTACTTCCAGCAACCCTTTGAAGGATCCAAACAAAGAAATACTGAGGATGATTTTCTTTAGATTACTCTTTTTTTCATCAGTTACTGATCCTACGGAGAAAAACTAAAGGTTTTAAACCTTCCAACTACCACTTGCAAAGTTCCCAATGCCTCTTTTGAGATGACCTTGTCCCAGACAACCCGGATGAAGTAAATTAATCAACGTAATACAGTAAAACTTTGAAAGCAACATGAGAGGGGGACTAGCAACTCTTTGCATATAGCACGCAGACGGACAGACACTCGAGCAATGAAGCGATGTCCTACCTCTCCTTGCCGGTGATAGTGTTTGGGAGGTTTTCTCATCTGCTCTAGCATTTTGCCCTTCTTACTGCTAGCAAGCGTCAGTCCCTGGTGGATGCCTGTGGATCTGTTGGTTGCCTGAGTTGGAGCCTCCCCCATCAGGGTGGACTTGATGGAGTTCACCTTGGCGCTGGAGCTGTCTAGCTGGGAGCTCTCCACGATCAGGACCGCGGCTAGTAAGAGGAGACAGCAGGAGCACTTATTCCACATCAGCATGATCATCTCCCCTCCCCCCAAAAGGATTATCTTTCTTTTTCTTTCTTTCTTTTTTTTTTTTTTTTTTTAAGGCAAAGTAAAAGAAAAGAGAGGCATAAAAAGGTTCGAAAAAATATCTCTCACAGCTGTTAATAAGGCAACGGGTTTCAAAGCCACACACTCAGGGAACTGCTGTTCTGAGAGAGAGGGGAGAAAAGCAATAAAAAAAAAAAGACTCCCCTAGGAGGAAAAAAAAAAACAAAAAACGTGTCAAGTCTATAGGCACTGAGCATCTATCGGGTCTGTGAAGTGGTGGCTTTTTCCTCCGGGTTCTTGAGAAGTCCAGGCAATTCTTTAGTGACAGCGAGCAACAAGCTGTGAGGCAACTGCACCCGGGCAGCTCCCGCCAGCGCAGCCACCAGCACGTTTGCTCCAGCTTCAGAGGCAGAGCGAGCGAGTGACTTCCCCCTCTCCTCCTCTCTCGCCGCACAAGCCAGCAGAGAGGAAACTCAAACCAGATCCAATCCGAGCAGCACCGGCAGAAGCTGGGCTTCGTTTTCTTTCACTCTCTCTCTCTCCCCCTCTCTTTACTTTTTATTCCCCTCCTCCTTTTTTCTGTCTTTTGCCTCAGCCTCTGCAAACAGCGGGAGCGAAAGCGCATGGTCTCCTCCTTCTCCTCCTCCTCCTCCTCCTCCTCCAGCCCGACCGCTGTGGGACGAGGGGCTTGGGGCAGGCAGGGGACCCCGGGGCAGGCAGCAGACCCCTGGGGCTGGCCCCCACCCACGGCAGGGCCACGGGGCTGGGGGCAGGCAGGCAGGCGCCCACGCTGCCCAGTGCTCCCCTCGTACCCATGGGGGGCTCTGGCAACTGCTCGCTGCCCCCTGGATTTTTATAGCCACCCACAGCTCCTTTCCTTCCCTCCGCCCCCAGCCCGGGGGGGGGGCACCCTCCTCATCCCCCCCAGCTCCCACCTCAGCCTGGCGGGGAGCTGGGGCCTGCAGGGCCACGCAGAGCCCCAGACACACATGTGCAGCCCACAGATGCTTGGGTACCCAGCTGGCTTCTGCCCGGGCTCCCCAGATTTCACCAGCCCTGCAGCACCTCAAAAGCCTGCTGCTGGCGGGCAAGCCCTGCCAGAGCTGGTGGCCGACCCCCAAGCCCCATCGCCTGGGTGGCTGTCACACCGAGCCACCCACAGCCCCCTCGCTGCTGCCGGACACGGCACCTCCCTGCACCTTCACAGCGTCTTCGGCACAGGCACGCATCCACACATCCGACTGCTCGTGAAACACAGAGGTGCTGCTGGCAGCACGCACGCTCAGAGGCACTTCTATCTTGTGCCACAGCACCGAAACCACCTGATTTTAAGAAAAGAAAGGTAACGGACACAGAGGGCAAAACCAGCAGAATGGGGGTAAACCCAGCTCTCAGTTCTTCCATTACCTGCCAAAGCGTCGGCGCACAGGGCGCACCACGGGGCAGCCTTGTCCAGTGGCAGGGTAGCCACAAGCCCGTGTCCTTCCCCGGGCTGTGCAGAGCAGCCAGCCCTAACCCTAGGGCCTGCGTTACACCACACAGGGCATCTTCTATGGAGCAGATTAGCATGAAACATCATCCACAGCTCAAACCTTGGACTTGTGCAAACCGATTTCTTTCCATCTCACAGGGAAGATTTTTTTTTTTTTTTAGCATCTTTCTTATCATCCGTTATTTTAGGAGATTATAACTTTTTTTTTTTTTTTTTTAAATAGCAATTAAAACGACATACCAGTCCCCAGCACTGGATTTTAAATTGTTCTATAGAGTATGACACTTGCTCTCACTCATGTATCAGATGAGCTCACCTTTACTGGTTATGAAGTTAGAAACAATTTTATTAGAGCCTTGATTTCTGAAAAAAATGTAAATTTCTGAGATTAAATTTCACTTTTTCCTGTACTCATATTTGCAAGGAGCAAGAAGTGACAACTAACTAAATAAAGTTATAGCATTTGTCTTCTTCATAGCCATTTCCTTTTTCCATCTTTATGCAGCCTTCAGCAAATTAAAATTCTGTCTTCATCTCTAATAATTCCTGACAACATCCTGTAAGGGAATGTTTCTAGAAGTTCAGAAAGCAATTTGCAATCACACAAGACAGCAATAAAAGCCAGTCCTTTCTGATTGTTTTTGACTTGGCCTTTGACACCTAGCCCTCCCTGTGTTTCACCCCCGCCAAGCCCCAAAGCCAGCGCAAACCGCTAGCAGGGCCGCAGGAAAAGCTCCAGCAGATAATTTCACTGAGAGTTGGCCGTGATCCACACAACCACCATGCGCACGCAATCTGCAAAAGCGCATCCACAGAGCAACACCCAACCCACGCGGACGTACGTGAGCTGCCTACACACACGTGCATGCACCCACCCGCTCAGGCAGGCTCACGCCGAGATGGAGAGACACAAACTGGTGACAGCTCCCTGATTACTAATCAATCCTGAATTTCCTCTTACTGTTATCACTGACTGACAGAGCCACATTTTGTGTTTTGCTGGGGATAGCACAAGCTGTAATTCACATCTCTTCCTGGCATTCTCTGTACGTGTCACAACGGAGCCTTAGTGTTGACCTGTCCTGCTTCACGGCTGGTAACAAATTCACAAAAATACAGCATCCGCAGGTTTTGCTTCGTTATGGGCTGCGGGACCACACATTGTATTGGTATTTTGGCTGTGATGGATGCTCTTTTAAAAAAAATAATAAGAAAAATAAAAAAATCCACCCGTGTTTCTTTTACAGAGGAAGCAACGGAAATATGTAAGTCAGCAATGGAGTACTGACCACCAAAGTCGCCTTGACTAAGGCAGGATTACAAAGAGAACAAAATAAGCTGATGAGACACACAAAGAGAATCCATGACAATAAAAAACACAATATGATGACCTCATGCGAGTATCATTCAGCTCTTCTTGAAATAAATGGACGTGTGGTATTAAAAAGAGCCACGCAGCACCTAAAAGGACCAGACTGTAAGCGTACTGTGTCTAAATTAAATATCTATTAGTAACTTATTAACATTACTTAATAAACATAAATAGCAAACTGCATCCCAAATCCCTTGACATAAATCAGAAAGTCCCCAAAAAACCATGCCCTACAGAAATTTGAAGAAAATGGGGTAGGAATTATGACATGTTTTCAGATATTTAAAAGCAGATAGCCAAACTCATTCCTTCAATCAGTCTGGATTCAGCTAAGGATGAAGTTAATCAGTCAGGGGGGGCCCTTCCCTTCCCTGATGGTAACTACAATTCATGTTCGTTACCACAGTTCTTGTGTGGTAAGGATAGATAGTACTCACAGAGAAACAAGATATTTGCTTTTTTTTTTTTTATTATTATTACTATTTTTTACTTTTAATCAGCATTTAGCCCATGCTTCAAACTGGTCAAATTCATCCTTTCAGACTTAGCTGTTTATTTCTTACGCTCCTCATTGCCTCAGTCGTGTCCTTTAACAACAGAATTACTTCACAACATCTACTCAAATAAAATGGTATGGAGGCAAAAATATGAAGAAGCATCCCTGTTTTCCAGATTTATGACTACTATGTGCTATGACGTAGAATTTCAGAGATATGAACAACTTCTAAACCACGTTAAGTGCCAAATGGGATCTACCAGAGGAAGCACCTACAGAACCCAGTGGTTGCTGAGGGCATGAAGCAGAGGCTGACCTGCTACTGAAGATCAGGCAGAAAGAGTGTTTGCCGCTAAGTTTGGGTGCCCGTTTTGGAGCAGCTAAGGCCCATGTATGTGTACGCATGTGGTTGGTCAAACACTTCTGAGCAATGCAGTCTTTTGCCCCAAACAGAAGAAGCATTACCCCAAACCTGCAGTCAGCACCAAATGCTACGAGACACATGGGGTGGCCACTAGAAGTCTCTAAGTGCCGTACTGCAGAGGCCAGACCTGCCCTGAGCACGTGGCCGTGAGCCCTCCTGGACTTCTTGTCCCTGACTCCCTTAACACGAACACGCAGTGGGACTGCCAGTTGCAAACGTTGAGAGCTCCCTCGCTGAGCCTGGTTAAAATAATGGTTACCAGTAATGAGTAAGTTGTATCGAAGTATGCAACTATGCCTTCGTATCTCTTTTCAGATAAATTAACGTGCTTTGTACAAGAAAAGGAGGTTTGCCTTTTGTCTTATTTGCTTCCATAAAGAGGAGAGACACAAAAAAGCTTGTATTTATAGCCAAAATAGACACACATACCCTGAAAAAATGTTGGAGGTTTAAGTGCTCTAAACACATTTCTGATTTACAAATGCTTTGGTGTTTAATTAAACTTAAAAATTTAATGGAAAGAGTTGAGTGGCCTTAAACAAACAAAGATTTTCATATAGTTCTTCCAGTTTCACCACTTACTCTTGCCAAAATCAAAAACAGCCAAAAAAAAGTACTTCCATGTGTTCATATTTTCACTGAGAATTATCAAAATTTTAATTGATTTTCTGCTAAACATTTTTCTGTATGAAGTTGTGTCCTCCCGTTTATATTTTGTCCAGGAAGTTCAACTAGATCCATTGCAGCCTTTTTTTCATTTTTTTTCCCCCATGTTTTTTGGGAGGCAGAAGAGGGGATTTCATGTGGGTGGGAAAGACATGGAAAAGATGAGTAACCTTTTTTTTTTTTTCTTTTTTCCTCTCTATTTTTTTTCCTTTTTCCTCTGAAACTTTTATTTAAAAGGAATTGCTTGGAAAAAAAAAATCTAGCAGAAATGAAGATAAAAGCAAGAAATAAATGAACATAAGAAATTAATATATTCAATTTAAGGACAAAACCAAAATACAATAAAATGAGGAGATCCTTTACCAGACCTCCTCCAAAGGGCCAAAATTGTACAGTGTAATTGCAAACTATTAGAGGCCAGATTATAATCCTGCGTACTTTACAGCAACTATATTTTAAGCCACTTGACTTCAATTGAACTGGTTTTGATTTATACCAGCCTTAGTTCAGCCCAACGTCCTATGTTTTCCTTTCCGTTAAATAAACAAAATTACCTGTTCCTCAAATTAAATCTGGTTTTAATTCTATATAAAGCATTTTGGGATACTTGTTGTATGAAAGACATTCTCTAACATAGAGGTGTATTGTTTTTTGTTATTATTTTTTAGGTTCACCAGCTGCACTGAATTTCCATTGCCCCTTACAGCAACTCTCACAGCTTGGATATGGCCAAATCTCCTTTAGCACTGCCCCTGGGGCCTACTCTGTGCTTTATTTAATTTCTTACTAAAAAAAAAAAAAATGCTATCAGGGCTATCAAGCAATAGCTAGTTTTTCTAAGACTGTAGCTCAACAGTACATCATTTCATTTTAAAAAGCACATTTAAGGAGCTCCTTCCTCCCCTGTGTCCTCATCTCTCTGTGGGGTTCCATTTTTGGTTGGCCTCTTTCTTTTTTTCACTGCCTTTGTACTCAGCACACAAGCAAACCCCAAAAGATCTTCCTTCTTCCCCACAGAGAAGGCTTCGCACTGTGATGCTTCACACGGAGGCAAGAGGGTGCAGGAACTGGGTTTCGGGTGGGGACAAAGGGCGAGGGGAGCCCCCGCTGCGGCATTTCCACCGAACGCCTCATGTGCTGGGACTGCAGTCCCAGAAAAGTGCCCAGAGGACATGTTGGAGTGTGCAATACCCAAAAGCACGACAAATGATTGTCAGCTCCGTAAGTCCATGTTAATGCAGTCTATGGCCACCACGAAGCCCTTCTTCACAGGTGATAATTCCGTATTAGCAACAGGGGAACCACTCTTCAGAGTTTAAGCCATGTTTCCACCAGCATTTTAAGGCCAGGGTGAGATCTGCTGCCTTGAGAGCTGGCCTGCTCCTCACCCTGATCCTTCCAGATGGAGGACACAAGAAAGCTCAGCCAGCCCATATGTGGCAGAGCCCTTTCAGCCCACCATGCAGCCCTCTCTCCCTCCTTGGCAGCCCACGTGGGCATCAGCATCAGGAGCCACAGCCAAAAGTGCCAAGGAGCCCCTTTTGCAGCCATTGGGATAGGCCGCGAGGCGGCTGAAGCTCTTCCTCCTCCTCCTCAGCCTTCATCCCCGAGCACTGCACCGCAGCACGCGCTACCAGCATGGTTTGTGGGCAACGTAGCGAGGTGCTGGCAGCAGCAGCACGGCCGCAGCATCGCTCCTCGCTGGGCTGCCGCCACAAACAAGCCCCAGCAGGGGTTTGACACCGCTTTCAGAGCATCCCAGCACTGACGTCTCGACCGCCTAGCCCAGCCACATCAAGAGGCCCCAGCTCACCTCTCCCTCTAAAGGTTACCGTCTCCCCAAAACCGTCAGCGAGTGCGACCGCTTGTGCAAGAGCCGCCTGGCCCGGCTGAGCCGCAGCGGGCGGCCCCAGCTGCAGCCGGAGCAGGAGGCACGACCACAGCCCGGAGAGAGGCAGGCTCGCAGCGTGCAGCCCCGGTCACGGAAACAGGGACAAATATCACCGCCTTTGATACTTGCTTTTTTGGGTCTGATTCCTAATGCCATGCTCGTCATGCGCAGGAAGGCGAATGATGCCATAAAACTGTTTTGAAATCCATATTTATGATTTTTTCTCCTGCTGATTCTTTTTTTCCAAAAAGATGAGTACTGAATGTTATTGTTATTCCTCATAAATAACTCCTTTTCTTGATTAAAACAGTCCAGGACAGTGTCACAGTTAATTAATGACACAGCGTGTGACTGGCTCGGTCACTGCCGGTTCAGGATTTCAATCAGCCCCTCTGATGACCATTAACCCTTCGGAGGGGGAATCACCAATTTCTTGAGAGGATGACAAAAGCAGAGGGAAACAAATCCCAGACCACCAAAAATAATAACTATTGACCAGCACTGCCAAACACAATAACCAGTCGATTACAATTATTTTAAGCTATTCGATTATTTTCTCCAAAAACTCTTTGATGCGTCACTGCACTGAACTCCGTCTGACCACGCTTCCGAAGCAGCAGGTGTTTTGGCACCAAGCAGAGGGAAGGAGGCACTGTCCACACGGAAAGGTTTCAGTAAAGCTGCAAAAGATGTGGGCCTCATGCATGCGGAGCAGCAGCGGTCAGACTCTGGACCCAGCACGACACACCACAATGCAAACAGCACCGGCCGTGCTCAGCACGTGGTTTTCCAGAGGATCACGACGCACAAACAGAAGCACGAATTTGTGGTAGCCCAGAAAGATGGTTGTCTTGATATGGAAATAGCTGAAATTTCAGCGTCCCTCCCCGCAGCTGCATATCTTGGAGAGTTGTTAAAACAATAAAAATACTTATAATTAGCAATTCTACATACACCCATTTTCTTTGCAATATTCTTGGCAATATTGGAGCCAAATTACTCAAACTTTCCGAAGAAAAATAACTGTAAGGAAAATTCCCTTCTCAGGAATGAAGGCAGCAGAAAATTTTGAGGTCAAAAAGGGAATTAGAATGGAAATCATTGTGCAACCTTAGCTATAATAAGTACTGAGAAAGCTGATTGCTATTTATTATGTTTATCTCGTGCTTTCTGATAAATGCAGTCACATCTGAGGACACTCTGTCAAGCATATAAAATAGCAGTTGTAAACATATTGCTTTGGCTTGCAAACCTGACTTAAGCAAATGCTTCTGGAGCTAGGACATTGTATCTACAGGGTGTAAAAAAAATCTCGCTTTCAGAAAAAGAGTAGACTCTGCTTTGCCTAAAAGTGAGATGGGGAAGGTTGCATACTTCTCTGTACGATTGCTCAGTGTTACTCCCTGTCTTTATTTAAGAAAACTACTCAAAGACAAAGAGACAAGTCTTCCAGAACATAAACTCCTGCAAGTTTTTTCTAGTACATTGCCATAGAATGAGGAGATAACATGATACATCAAAAAATCCTTAGCCACAATACAAAAATTTAACCTTAATTTTAAGTTCATTAAATAGAGTCAAAATCAATCCTGCTAGCAGCCTAATATTACTCTACTTGATAAAATAAGAGTCTGGTATTGATCACTTTTGAAGTGTCTCTCCAACTGGGTTGTGTTCTCTGAAAAAAAAAATGTAGACTTTAAAAACAATTGTCCTAAATAAGGGATGTCCCATTTCTCTTCTTAATGAAATAATGTTCTAAAGGTCATTTCTGATCAATGTAATCCTTTTATCCTCACATGTATACAATAATCAACAATATATATAAAAAAAAAAGTCTAAACAGTAAGTAACTTTGAAAAAAATATTTGAAGCATTTGATATTTGCAAGTGGGTTTCATTTCTTGGGTTATTTTTTTTTCTCTGATTTGTTTCAATTGAAACAGGTTTTCCATTGAAATGCTGACATAAAAGCTGCTTTCTGACCACCTATAAAGGTGTGCTTTCCAGGGGATGTGATGGTTGGTGTGAAGAAAAATAACATTCTATATGCAATTTTCCCAAAAGTGGGAAAAGAGCAAAAAAGTATCCCACTCATTCATGGCAGACAAAACGAACTTCGAAACAGTGTCAAAGACAACCCATCTCTTTGCTCTGCCTGTTGTTGAAAGTGGACAGAAAAAAAAGAAGTCCAATCCATACTGGTTTAATGGTGCTGCCTATAAGGCTGGCAAATAAAATAGCAGCAAAGTCAAGAATTATGGCACTATCTTTTTCTACATATAATCTTCTGAGAGGGCAAAATTAGGATAGCCATTCAATGGGCTATGCAGACTGCATTCCTAGCCAGCTGCACAAGTGATGGAGAGCAACTGTGAAGCTCAGTAGCTACAGATAAGAAGAATGTGTTGCAGTTTTTCTCTTGCACATGCGTTTATTCTCCATTTTCTGGTTTCAGTGGTTTTCCCACTTTTCTCTCCGCACAAGGAGAAGACAAAAATGATCTGAAGGGGAAGGAAGGAGATCCTATTCTCTTTGGTGTACGGCCAAGTGCGATAGAGAGAAGGGACCCTGCTTCACTGCTCGAAACACAAATACCCCAGGGAGCATCTAAATTTATTCCCACTCTGGTGTTTGGTAATTCAAAGACAATAACTATGTAAACCTCAGCCTAAGCTTCCATCCCAAAGCTTGGCTCTTCCTAGTGCTGTGCTCCAGGGCCTGCTGAGGCCCAGATTCTTCCTGCCGAAAGAGTTAATGGGACTTTTTTGCCAGCCTTACTCAGCAGATAACTCCTCCGAGTCTTACTGGAAGAATTTAGCACCCGAACCTCAGGCAGTGACTCGAAGACCCCTGCCAAAGGAACTTCTGGTTAAAGTCCATGGACACTGATGGAGTTACAAGAGAAACAGAACTGGTCCTTTGCCTTTTTTGCTGGTATCCACAATAGGCAGCTCTATTTTTCTGCATAACAAGTACCAGAATACTGAGCGTATTAGCTGCCAAGAAATGCAGAACAAACAGACTTACATGTTTTTCCCTTTATTTCCATCATCTGACCTTTGCTTTTTATGTCTTAGGAGCAAGCTGCAACTTTATTTACATGTTATAATCTAGATGAAATGCTAGTTTGTGTGTAGCAAACTATGTGGACTTTGATCTTGGAATTTGATTTTCCTTTTTTTTTTTTTTTATTTTCTTTTCAAAGAAAAACACAATGAATTGATGGAAACTCTGAAATGTTAGGTTTTAGGATGACTCTCATTTCATATTTCTGATTCCTTCAGCCCAGGCTAGACCTTTTTGGGTTCCCTAGGGGCTTGAACCATTAGTTCATAGTTCACCATATTAACTTGCATCCTGACATAATAGGTACTGAAATGGCTCATATTGCCCAATTCAATAATGATTTTGAATCCCTGTAGAAACATTTCACTGCAAGAAAAGGTGTTATTATCCACCTCAGAATTGTATAAAGTACCAAGTAATTAGAGAATGAATGGTTAATGATTAGAACAGAAGAACTCACATGATGAGAAACAGAGCAAAAATTAATAGGGAAAGGGAAAAGGTGCAAGTAGAATCAAGAGGAAGAAGTAAATGAGATAATAATCTAGGGATTTTTATGGATATTTTATAATAGGTTTTAGTACCCCAAGATTTCAAACCTGCAGCTTACTACAATGACTTTTTTCTTCATTCATCACACTGATGAATTTTGAACATTTCATTTTCATTTTAAAAACTCAAATTTTAAATTTCTAGGTATCTGCCTAGGCTTGGCTCTGACTGCCTACGTACAAAGAATACCTCACTTCTTTTATCCCATGCCTTATGTCTGGCCAACGCTATCTTCCTAATTTTACAATAAAAATTAGTTGCTGCCTTGCTAGGATGGATGTTCTTAATTTTTCTTGGTGAGGGATTTCCACAAAACAGCAATAAATAGTCTACAACACTGAATAGGGAGGAGGTGATGAAGAAAGAAAAATAAAGTGCTAGTTTCTACATACAGTTTCTTATTAAACCAAGGCATCATTTCTGATGTTAATTTTCTAATTTGATATAAATGTAATGAAAAAAAAAAATTATATCCACGTCTCCATGTATCACAAGCATACTCTTGTGATAAAACCCATACTACTTTACCTAAAACTCTGAGCGAGAGAAGGTCCTTCATGGGGATTCTATAAGCAAAGTGAAATTAATACGGATTTACTGTTACTATATCTGTATTATTTTTAGCAGATGTACTTAAAAGATCTTCACATCTTTTCTGTTATCTCTGTCTGCACTGGTTTACAGATGACCAGCAACTCAGCACTACAGGGACAGGAGCAGGAAACGTCTTTGTGGAAATAACCCCTTCCCAATTTGCACGGTACTATTTTGTGACTGTTTTGTGTACAGACTAAGAGACTTTTCATTTGCTACCACCCACACTCAGCAGTGTCAGTTACAAACCAGTTAGAAATCCAGGTGGCTACTATCAGTGGTAGGTACTTGTTCAGTGAAAGCTACTGCCTGCTACCATGCAGTCATTGCCCAGGAGAGAAAATTCCCTCCTGGGAAAAAATAAATAAATCAAGATGATTAGAAGCTCTCGCGCACACGTGCACAAATTGACTATAATATTATAAAAGTTACCGTTCTGATCCTAAACACTGAGTTTACAGATGCCTAGCCAATTGCAGCAGCATTTGATAACCACCTTATTCTGCAGCAACACTGATGTCACACCAGGTTTCGACGTGGAGCCTGCATAATTTTCTGATCACATCGATTAAACTGAGTTAAACTCCGTAGTTCAGAAATTAACTTGTCTTTCAAAATGCTCCTGGGATGAGGAAAGCGTTCCCAAACAGCAGCTCCCTCTCCAAACTGAAGGGGAGCAGTGTATGTCCCCGTGTCTCTTGAAACCTCCCCGAGCTGTTTCGCAGGCCCCCTGTCCGCCTGTCGGACACCAGCTCCCCGAGACAAATGAAGCTATCGCAGTTCCGCACCACTCGTAAAGCAGGAACGTATGTAACCTGCTTTCTCCAAACACACGTGCTGCAAATAAAGCTATCAAGCGCACTGACATTTCTGCATTAGGGCTTAAAATAACATCCGCGTGACGCCTATATGCTGTGCCCTTAGCTCAGTCGGGGATTTTCTGAACGCTGGGTGTGCTTTCAAAGAATACCGCTCCAGTTCCTGTACAATACGCGAGTATACTGGCTCTTAAGCTGGGAAACAAAGTTAAGAATGTGTGGGTTTTGGCTTCAAAATTAACCATGCTTTAGTAATCTGGTATACCAAACTGTTTCTTATTAATGTATCATGCAAATACTCTCCAGTCCTCCCACAAGTCTGACACTTTCCCAACATATCAATAGCAAATGTTCTGTGAAATGCAACTTTTCTGATGTAGGCCACCCTGACTTTCAGTGTGATCTCAACCCACCATTCAAATCTTCATGGCAGATGCAGAGTGGGGCCGTTCTTTAATAAGGGAAACAATATTGGAAAAAATTGTTTGATACATCTTGTTCGGTTTTCTTCAGTCAAGAGCCAACTGCCTCCCTCCATCCCCCTCCCTTTTTTTTTTTTTTTAACGAAGGCTGAACAGAGTTAAGCTTGCTGTGTTTCCTGAGTCAAAACGTAAGGTAGTTTAGGGAGTGGCTGGCACCAGTCCCTCTTTCACGTAACCACCCGCCCTACAGTACGGTCTTGAAATGCGTCAACTTAAACCCAGCTGGTTTCTGTCTTAGTGCAGACGAGCGGGAGAACGTGCCCACAGGCTTTTGTCACACGAGAAATGAGCTGCTTGGAGGCTCTGTGGCGCCTGTCCCCCTCTCCCAGAGCGCTCTCATTTCATGTTGCTGCTGCTGCATCACCTGGATGCACTGAACAGGTTCACGACCCTTCTCCAGACGGTGAATGTGGCTAAGCCAAGACACGGCGGTGCGATGTCAAGCCACCAGAGCTATTTCTAAGCGAGCTGGCTGGCTGCTTGTTGCAGGCTACACTGCCCTGCTGTTCACGTGGTGCTGTGGCGTGCCCCACCTCAACCACCACCAGCGCCATCCTGACACTCGTGCGCTCCCTCTCACCGCCACCTCCACGCACTAGGCTGCAGCCTGCGGCACACACATTGCCAGTTTTGGCCCGAACAAGAGAGAGTTTGAATCTACAGATGAGGGATAAGGGAGGAGCAGATAGTCGATGTATGTTTAGTTTTCATATGCTTATGCTTTACGTCTTTTGCTCTGTAATTAAAGCCATAGCGTTATCTAGTCTCCTCTGCCGCAGCCGTATCATCTTTCAGAGGCTTTTTATAGGCTCTAGTTGCAAAGAGAACCTCAAGGAACGATTAGGAAAGATAACCTCTTCTGGTTTTTAGCCATTACATGTCCAAAGCACAGCTTTTCATCTCCCCCCTGTTTTTAATGTTATCTGTGCAGATGCACAATGCTCTTTTCCCCGTAAAACCTACGGTTATCGGTTCACAGAGGGAACGTGAGCGGTACAGGAGAGAAGAGCCATGCAAGCTACACGATCTGCAGGCAGCACCAGGGTGATTCAGGGGCTGAGCAGAGGCAAGCTCCAAGAAATCAGAGCACACGTAGCAGCACTGGGAGGCAAAGTGAGGAGCTTTGGGAGCTCAGGTAGGGCCAGATGGTGGTACCAGGAGCGTGCAAAGGAACAACTCCACTGTGCAACACCACAGTCAGAGACATGGGTCAGGAAGGCAAATTTAGCAGATGTATTTCAACTGAGCTGCATGTCACATTGGAGCTGGCAGGTCTCACTGGTCACTCACGGACCACACAAACATTTCACCCTGTGCCCGTATGGACACCAAAGGGAGATGCAACAGCCTCAGCAAGCAATGAAGTTACAGAGTCCCTCCGCAGGAGTCTTCGCTGCTACATCCAAGAGAATTGCTGGTCATCTTTTGTCTGCTGTCTTTCAGATGTAGCTCTTGGAGCTAGGAGATGATGAAGAACAATATTTAGGAACAACACAGGCTACCGCTCAAACAAGCTCTGTTTGCACCAGTACGAGTTGGAGTTAAAAACAAAACCTGGGTGAAGAAGCCCAGGACTTGATGCAGGACGTCCAAAGCAATGTCTTCTGCCATATTTTATTTACTCTTTTCTTTACCAATCAGTGCAATACCTGCATCCCCTCACTGGAAGTTGTCACAGCTGCAGATGACAAATGGCTTTGCACTCAGGCATAATACGAGATGCAACAGAAAAAGGAGGGGGAAACCAGTTCTGCTAGGCTTACTGGATTATGCCTTTTTAACCCCCCAAATTGAAAGCAACTGGAAATACTTAGGAAATTCAGGAGATTTAAAGCTTGTTTATACAGCAGATGAAAACAACTGACCCAAATGCCTCTACATTTAAAAGCTCCGAGGTAGAAGAATAGTTCATATATTAAAAGTAACCAGGCCCTCTAGGCTCGATTGCCTACAGAAAACTAAAATCTAATATAATTGTTTTTTAAAATTGATTTCCTTTAACATGTGTACAAGATTAAGTGGTTGCAAATAGAAATGCTAGATATTCTGAAATACTTATGGGGAATATCTGAGTTGCTTATTCTGGCAGCTTCCATAAGGAAGTGGATCAGTATGGTATCTGCATTTCCCTCCCCACCCCCCGGAGAAATATTAAGGAAAAAACAGTAAGAACAAAGAACTGGATAAAACGAATTCAGAGTTGATTACAGAGCATACCTCCGCCTCAGTTTGCCAGTAAAGAAAAGGCACCACACACATACTACAAGACTGGTCTAAATGTCCTTTTTTAATCGAATCAGCAATTGAAAGAAGCAGACTGCAAGTTCTCTGGTTGCAGTGCATCTATATCTGATTTATACCTGGTTTATTCTCTTACATCAAAATTTCTTTATCTTCAGGATTATCCAGTACGGTCACGCGCCCTCTAGTGAGCTACACAGCACTTGCATCTTGCTAGGTGGAGAGCTGTCGTCCAAGAGTTGCTTCTTTGCAATGCCCCGCACTATTTTTCTCTCGGAGGTACTCAACGTGCCTTGAGCTCGAGCCTCCTGAATCATGGAGTTCTCTGTGAGTCCCTCTTTTAAGGCCAAATACTGAAATAATGCAGTATCCTGAATTAGGGAACACTAATACCTACTCCATTGAGCAACATTGAAAGCAAAGCTAACTCTGGCACTGTGGAAGTCCTATTGCTCCACGGTAGCTAAGTATCAAAGGCACAGCTCAGTGTTTCAGGAACTTTTTCATAAGATATTTCATATCCTGAGGGGTAAAAAAAAAAAAAAAAAAAATCTAACTTGAGAAACAAAGGCACATGGTGTTACTGATTCAGAAACTGTAGTAACTGTACCAATACACACGCTACTGTTATATATATGCCCTCTCTACTGGCATGCTGCTTAGTGAAGAGGACTGAAGTGTGTTCCCTGTGAAGAACATCTTCACCTCTCCGAACATCTCCTATGATGAGACTCTGAACAAGAATCTTCTGTATTATGCCCTGTAAGACTGGATCATCTGTCCACTTTCAGACAGTAGCCATTTGGAAACAGAGCCCTGCTGAGTGAACAAATGTCATGACTGCTGAGGAAACAGTGCTCACAGCAGGTTTATACTATGCTATCGCTTGGCTGGTGGATATTTTTCCTCTATCTTCAGTGGGCTCACATCAAACACATCAAGATCCTTCGTGAGCCTCATGTATCTTCTGTGGCACTGGCTGGGCAGCTCCCACTTCAAAGCAATGCTCTCTCCTGGCTAGGTAATTCAGGTCTTAGTCACCAGCTTCACCATTCACACAACTGAATTTTAACGCGCTCTTAAAACTTGAAAGGATTGGATTCAAACACAGGATTTACTCAGAGCTTACCACTGTTCCTTTTTGCTCATTTGTGCCCCCAGTGCATCATTACCCACATCCTTAAAAAGACTTACTCTGTCATAATACATAGTATTTGGCTTGATAGTAATAATGACTGATTCATATTAAAAGAATAATTGTTCTTGCTATTGCCAACGGTAATAATAAAGTATCCTAATGCACTTCATACAAGATACAAATGCATGGAAAACATGATTCCTATCTTATGAAAATGATTATAATTCTCCATAATTAATAAAAATTGCACTATGTTTATTCCGAAGGAAACAACAAAAATAAAGAGAGGTATACAAAATATGAATACGTTTAGAGTTAATGTCATTTCTCTAGGTATACTCAGAAAATGACATAACACATCAAGAAAACAAGCTGCTGACAGATTAAATATTACGTTTGGAATGCCAGTCACATCTGAAAAGTATAAACTATCCTTTGGAAATGTTAATTGATTTTTTTTTTTTTAACAGACGAGAAACTGTTGCATCCAAGTTATGTGGTACAAGTGATTGTAATTCACTACTTTGCCACACTACCAGCTTTAAAAACAAAAAAAAAAAAAAGCAGCATAGCAAATGTATTTTCCAATCCTTGGGCTTTGGCATATTTTCCAGCCACTAACTCTTGACCTGCACACTTCCATTAAGTCCTTCTTCAGCTCTGTTAGGTTCAGCTGTGCACTTAGCTGGTGGTTTAGATGTATTTTAGTCTGATTGTACGGGCTCACCTAATTACAGAGATGCATCAGCCCTAAAATCCCCGTTTCTGTAGGAAATAGCTGCTGGATTACAAACATGTTTTTAACATAACCCTATCTCCTCTACGTAGGAGTTGACGTAGGAGTTACTAGTGCTGTCTGAAAACCTCGTCGTCCCAACCGGAATAGTTGGAATTTCTCCATGCTGGGCAACAACAAATGATCTCCACATGAAGACACGTATCTGGACACTGCAAGGTAGTTATTCCAGGGGAAATTATGGCTGATAGTATAGCAGAGTCTGGTTAGTAATCCAAGTGACATTCTGGAGTATGCAAATGATTAAGCAATAATGTCTGGACCGGACCAGATGAAGACACATCAGACTCCACTGGGAACTTCAGTGGCTAAAAGAGCACTAAATAATCTCAGGAATCTATCCAAAGATTAAAGATGAAAACAATGCTGTTACTTTGCTTATATCCCTTCAGTCTGGTTCACAGCTTTGTCTTTGGAGGATGCCTCTTTCTTCAGCTAATGTCTAGCCTGGATCTTTAGCCAACACTTTATAGCAATAACACACACTGTTTGGATGTAGAAAACGTAATTGTTAGCAACAAAGTCTGATTTTTATCAAATACGGTCTCCTTTCTTTGGAGAGTCCACCATTGGTCGTAACCAAAGGAAAATAAACACAAACTTTTACTGTTCAAATTAGAAGCCTTCATAACTGATAGACATTTATTTCCAAAGCTTTCACTCAGAAGTATAGATCAAGATGTGTGGGCAGACACAACTACGTTTATACTTGGGAAAACAAACCTAACTTGTGAGGAAGGAAGACCATCTCTGCTGTATAGACAACAGTCTGCTGAATTTCCCATTGGCGTTCTTGCCAAACTAGAAAGCTCACGATCCAAATATAATGCACTGCTTTTGGAAACCTTGCCAAGGGCTCCTTGACCTGGTGTATGCAGACATTATTTTTACAAATGCGTGTTTATTTTTAAGATCAGGCCTGCTGTCTCGCCTTCCCACCTGAGCGAGAAGCAGAGTTTCAGAATTCATCACTGCCTCTTTATTAATTTCTCTGTGCAAAAAAATGTTATTCACATTTCCTTAAGGGGAAAGAGCATAGAAATAACATGTCCTGCTTTACCCAGGTCATAATTTCACCTAAACTTACAACCAGGCAACATAGTATGGCAAAACACTTCATCTATAAAATTCTGAATAAAACAGCACAGAAACTACCCTTCACCTCTCCCCCATCTAAAATCTTGAATCCCTGCCCTTCTCGTTAATTTAGTAATCTGTTAGCACCATCAACCCACTGCTGTAAAACACTTTTAGGGATGGTAATTGTCAGAATCCCCTGAGTCTGGCAAGCATAATCATCTTGGGCAATAAGGTAATTTGGACTCTGCTTTCAAAAAGAAAAGTTGGACACTTTCCTCTGAACGTTTCTTTTTTTATTCATTCTTTTTGTTTGTCCATGCCCAAGTTAAAGAATTTTGCATGTAGATTTTGGAGCTACTGCCCCCCTGCAGCTCGCTCACCTGCCTTCAAGAAGGGTGTGCTATTCCTCTGACACCCAACGCATTCAAAGAGAGCAATCACAACTGAAAATCTGAGTTAGGGTTATATCTGGAGTGCCGGTAGAAGACAGGCATCAGTGCTCATCTCCTCCTCCTGGAGTGATTAACTCATGTTGCCTCCTGCATTTGAGTTCATATGTATTTTAACTGCTTGAAGGTAAATAGGGACTTAGGGGTTTTATGGACATGGTCAATAAGAGATACATTCTCTGAGACATTAAAAGCAATGTTAGAACCTTGGTCTACCCTACCTTTCACGAACTGTTGTTCTGATTAGGGGTGGCACTGGCTGGCAAAGGCTCACATACTGCCCTCTAAATAAGAGGGATCATACGATAGATCTTGTGCATCTCCATATTAGGTCTCAAAAGCAGTCCTACCAAAGTCTTACAGTGTAAGACAGGAAAGTCTCTGAAAACACCCTCCCAGGCAATAAAGGATAATCAAAGGTGCTTCAGAAGAAGTTAAGCAGAGCTCTGAAGACCAAACAAGAAAGCAGTCTATGTACATAAAACTTGTACTATGTCATAAATCTAATCTATGTCTCTCATTCAGAATTAGCTGCCCTGCTCTTGCTCTAATGAAGTACAAGGCCAACATATTCTACCCACCTTCACTGAAAGCCAGTAATAAAGCCGTATGTGTCTCTGTGCAGCATCAAAACAGATTTCACATGATTGTTTTAAATAGCAAGAGGACTGCATGGAAAGATGTCTGTATTTTCTTAATAGCTGTAACCACACTACATAGCACATGTCAAAATTCTGAAAAGAGAACAGATTCCTGATGCTTTGTACAATGTATATAGTTTCTTTGCTTTGATGTCTCCGCTTCTTTATTGTATTAAATTATCTGGATTAAAAAAGACAAAAAAAGAAGGTTGTCTTTTGTCTTATTACTGAACTGTCAAACATTATTTGAGCTAAGAGAACAGCCAGGGCCTCCAGGACAATTTGGGGAATGGAGGAAGGAAGAAGGAAAGTAGTTAAGTAACCTGCCTATTTGCAGATATTGCAGTCACAGAGATTGCAGGGGGATGACATTGTTCTAAAAGTTACTAGGAGCAACTTCTTTTTAGCTTACAAAGAAAGGGATCCTACCCTATCATTCTTCACGGGAGTTCCGCTTCCCTCTCACATTATCTTTTTCTGCAATTCTACCTCTCCTATATTCCTCAGAAAGGTTTTTGAGCAGCAGGATGCAGTGGTGATCGCAAGTGTCTCTGGTCACTGCTCTGGGGATAGGGGAAGAGATTTCTTGAATGCTTTTTCTCCTAACAAATAAGCATGACAAAGAGAAAAATCCATTTCTCTCTATTTTTATTTTTTTTAATATCTAGGGAAAAATGTCTGCCAACAGGACTTATATTCCTTCCACTGACTTTTTTTTCTTTACCTGGAGCATCCTTACAATTAATACCAGCTGTTGTGGAGAAGGATTTTGGTGCCCTAAATAGAGATTTATGACTTCAAGAAATAAGCAAGAGGAGCACAGAAATCTCAGAGAGAAAAGATTCTGCTGCCATGGCAGAGAGCTGTACATCAAATAGACCTGTCTCTGCAGAGGAGCTGAAAAAGCGCTCCTTCAAATCACTCATGCATTTGTAGATCTGGATAAAAAGCCTAGCCCTTTGAAGTCAAAGGCAAAACTCCAGATGACTTTAGTCTGGCCACAATTTCAGCTTTGGACTCGAATTCAAATGCAAATTTAACAAATCACCAGGCATAATATGGTTCGGGTTATTACAAAATAGGCACAAGAAAGAGAATTGACTTTGCCGGATCGACATCCTGTGTGCTGGAGCTGAGGCTTCGCTTGCCCTTCGCTCGGGCTTATTCACTGCAAGTTCCCACGTGCTCTGCTCACTACGCGGTTCAATAAAGGCACAGATTCCAGCCTCTAACCCTGACAATAGACTTGGGTTTTATTGAACTGAATGGTCCCTTCTGTAAAAATAGTCCCTAAAGTTCCCTGTTCAAGGAGCTGGGAGACTGGAATTTGCTGACCTGGCCCGAGACCATGTGGGCCCCGGACATGCACAAATCTCTTTCTATAACATCAGAAATGCTCAAATGCTAGCAGGTTGTGATAAATTACTACGCTGAGGTCCTAAGAGGGAGAATTAAAAGTTTAAATGGAAAAATGTTAGTGGAAGTGACATGAACTTATAGGTCTGCAATTGATCATATTTAATAAATGTTGCTCGCATATTTCTTGATCTGGAGCCAGTGGTTAATACAAGTATGAAGAAATGTAAGCTCCCCCACCCTCCATAGGCTGCTTCTGAGCCATAAACAAAGCCTGACAAAAAGCGGAAATGGCTAAGGTTGGTGTTTAGCACTGCTTTACACGCTAAGCGGAGGGTAGAGGCAGGAGAGTGCAAATCTCTTGCGGCAGCGCAAGGTAAATCCATTCCTGGAGGGCTCCAGGTGGCAATGCCTACACTGCTTCCTGGAGCTCAGGTACATGCTGCTGCTCCCCCTAGTACAGACAAAATGCATTTGTTTTCTAGTTCTTAAGCAAAATCATCGTTATGTTAAATAAGTAGAGATGTAAAGACGACTGCTAGACACATAACATGCAGGGAGCTCCAGTATTTTTTGTCTTGAGCTCCAGTATTTATGACAGTTTGATTTAAGACAGAGAATTCACATATAGGAAGTTGTAAGAATATAGCACAATTTTACGTGTTTTATATGCTCTTCTCGAAAGTCTACAAGCACAGTGGCAATGTCAATATTAACAATAGGAAACAAGCATTGAGAGAGATAGAGAGAGAGAGAGAGCTCAAGTCATGGGAAGCTGGCGGGACAAAGCAGGAACAAGGAAATCGGTTTTGCCACCAAAGCCCGCATGCTGTAGACCTACACATAGAAGCTGCAGTTCAGCCTTCCCTTTGTGAGCAGCAGGGTCAGCTTTGGCAGCTCTCACCTCGCTCCCTTCTTCCCATACCACCTCTCAGCTGAGCTGGGCCACGTGGGAAACCAGGGGAAAGAATTAATCTCACACAAATACAAACGCACAAAAATTTACAAAAATAATTGCATACAAATGAGATCAAAAAAGGTTATTTTAACCCAGAGTGGGCAAGCAGTCTCATTTGCCACGCCACACGACAGCAGCATCAGCAGTACTGTGGGTCAGCGTGGGACTGGAACAAACTGCTGGAGTCAGGAGGACAAGAAACAATGGGATAGTGAAGGCTGATACTGCACTTAATCCACTACAGAAAAAAAAAAAAGAGACAAAAAAAAAAAGGTTTAAATTAATTTCTTAAGGCATGGTGGGCTCACAGCAGAAGTGGCCATACCTAAGTAGTATTGTTTGCCAGGCTGACATTACGAACAATTTTGCAGCCTGCTGTAGTGGAGGAACACTTTCACGAACAGTAAGCGCAGTGTTTAAATGCTGAGCATTAACCTTTTTCTTTTCTTCTTGCCTACCAAAACAAAATGACTTGACTAGAGCTCCTTTTAACAAGACCAAGAAGAGTATCATTTCTCTTAACAAGGAACCTATTTAAACTGAGGCTGGAAAAAATGGTGCAGATTTCTTCTGTTCTTCTTTAAAATGCTTTCTCCTTTGTACTTGCTAGAATTTAGACTGCAGAGGATTTCTGTGTTAATGCGGAAAGGTCTGTTGACATGCAAGGGCTAACACTTGAGAGGTCCTGAATTTATTTGGTATTGGGATAAAATCACCAACAAATTCACTCATATTAAGAGTTTGTGTAAATATTGCCTCATAATTCCATGTGTAACTTCATTCTAGCAGAGACACTTGTGGCTTAACAAGGATTTTATTTGCCATGGAAAATTAAAGGACAGCGTACAGCAGATTGCACAGACTCTCCCAAAGATACATGTCACACACAAAACTCTTGGCAAAAGCCAGCAAAGTGAGAAGTTGCTTAGCAAGCAAATAATAACGCATCATTTCAAGGTCATGAAGCTGAGTTTACAGTACAGTGCTCACCATTTAAAATTAGCCCTGAACAAAAGCAATTGCCAAAACAAACCCTTTTCTTCTGCTGTCCTTAGGAGATGGACACAATAGCCTTGGGGAAATTCCAAGCTGCAAAATCACCCTTGGTGGTTTTGGCCTCAGCCACATCCTGCAGCAAGATATGGGATAGGGGCTGACTGCTTTTGCAAAGAAGAAGGCAGGAGACAGCTGGGGAACACGCTGTCCTTCCTAACAGGAAAAGGAGGAAAACCAAGAGTAACATGGCATACCGGCTGTTGTTTCATATGTAAACAGAAAAACAACAACTGCCTCTGTAATTTCACGTATCAGAAAAGAAACCAAAAATGAATTGTGATTTGTGAAACTGCAATGCTCCCAACACCGGCACTTTTGCCCAGAACTTGGCTCCAGCTTATGACAGGATGTATGCAACTGTGGGAACTCATCTCTGCAGGAATCAGACACAACATACATGAGTCATCTCTTTAACCTAATAAAGCGACGTACGGTGTGCTCTCTCCCTTCCCACCCAAACTCAGTAACCTCAGAAACTAGCACTGTATCATAATGTAGAGAGAAACAAAGAACACATATGCTTTCTGAAATGTGTTGGGTACCAAGTAATGCCTCGTGCTTAATGCCTGAGACAAGAAGATTACTCTCAGCTGTAGACTGGAGAACTGACATTCGAATTCTATTCACACCAAAGTAAGAAATTAAATCTTATTAAGTATTGATTATTAACCCTCACCAAATCTTAAGTCTATAGGAGCTCTCTTCCCGTCAAGATCCAGCTGATCCAGGTTTTGTCCACCTATTTGGTGATGAGTTGGAAAACCATCACTGAGGCAATGTTATTTAAAACAACCTCTTATGCCTCTTGAAATCTCCTTTCTTTACAGTCAGCGCCTAGCCTACTCTGCAGTAAAGATCACCATATGGTATATGTCTGTCCTGCTACTGCTCTGCCATTTCCACTCCTATTGCTCATGTTCTGCCATCTTCTTAAATAAATACCCCCATCAAATATGCATTAAATGTATACATTCTTTTTATAAGGGAAGTGAGAATAGAGACCAGTGTATGGAGAAGAGTACGCATTGAAGATTTTCCTGCCTTTTAAGACCTTCCCACATATATATATATTTTCATTTTATACTTTGTTTTGTATCTTCTCACTTGCTGGGTTCTGTCTGCAGTTGCACTCTGAGATGGATGCTCTGAGCTTCCACCTCTTATTGTGATTGTGTTTTCACGCAGCATGATGGAGAATTATAACCTGAAATATGAATGCCAACACAACTAGCGTGACCCAATCATCTTTCACAGCAGGGCAGCCAACCACCCCTCCTTAATTGTCTAAGGACAAATGTTCCTTCAGAAAGGAAAAACAGTCTTAATTATGCCTGGTAAATTAAAATCTAATTCTTGGGACCGTGTATGTGTTTAATAACAAGACCCTACATAGGAGCTACACAGGACCTATTCCACAGTAAGAGGGCATTGCTAGCATCAAACCTTTGATTGCATGAATTCCTCAGACACAGGTGGCAGGTTCGCTTTGATCATCAAAATGCAAATATACACCTCAGGTTCAGCGCAACGTACTTTGAGAACTCCCTGGGAATGTCACAATCTGAAACCAAGGTATTTCTATAAAGTTCGGACTCGACAGCTGAGCGTTTATAGAGCTGTTTTCAATTACAACATTAAGTCCAGCAGTTTAAAGCCAAGACTCCTAATTTACAACAGTACTTGTTAATTTACAACACTGAGCTTGTATAACGTTTAAGTAAACACTGCACTTCTGGATGACAGAAAGCTAAACAATGAAATAAAACTTCAGAAACATATCTACTCCTGCAGTTTTCAAAGAGCTTCCAGTTCTCCAAAAACAAACAGCTCCCAGCTGCCCAGCATTTATGGTCATGCCTCCTGTACTGCTAAATATGTAGAGAGAGAGGGACCAACAGCTTCAACATTTTTCATTCAGATGATCCTTCCACCAAATCAGATTTTAAAGGTAAATTCAACTTTTGCCTGCTGTAATTCTGTTTTGTTTTGTGAAGAGAAGGAAATAGAAGAAAAAAAAGAAAAAAAAAAAAAACAGAAACACTAAGGATAAACAGGAAATGTACTTTATTCTTACCACTGAAGAGCTAGCTCAGTCCTCAGAAGTCTGTCTTCCACTGAAGCTAAACCCTCATCTTTTTCTTGAGCCTTCCAGCTGGAAAGGACTCCCTCCCATTTCAGACTTCTGTGGCTGAAAGTAGTCAAGTTGCAGGCTCCTCATCCTAATCAGCCATTGCCTCACCTCCTTTCCCACTAAAAATCTCAGCTACCCTTTTTTTCTCTCCCTCACATGCCACTCTCCTTTCCTCACTCTTGCTGAGACCTCAGAACTAGGGATGATCAAATAAGTAGGAGCTGTACAGAATGTCAATTTTTCAGAAGAACATATAATCGTAGAATCATTAAGGTTGGGAAAGACCTCCATCTGGTCCAACTGTCCCCCTGCCACCAATAATATCTACAATATATTTGTCTAAACATCCAAAATGAGATGGCATGCGAAACACTATTTTTCAATGAATTGTTGCATGTGTCACAAGAGGCATACGCTTCATTTAAGACATCCATGTAACTGAAATTATTATTATTTTTTTTTTTTAACTCATCCCAAAAGCCTGCTGTTTCAAAAACTCTGCTGAGGATGATTCCCTTTAAGGTCTGTCTTGGTTTTCCTCTCAAGCCTATAAAACCAGAGCCTTCAGAACTTTTGAGCTTTATCCTCAATAATGCGTTTTGGAGAACATTTCAATATGGAAGCCCTTGAAGGGGCAAGAATGCAGAAAATGTGTTTCACAACAGCCTGCCATGGTACAGAGTATGAAGAAAGGACTTGGAGACTGGAAAAGCTGAGGCATGTTCAAAGAAGTTGAGAGCCTGAGGGTAGGTTTTGCAAAGCCCAAGTAATGACTTGAATAACACTGGTGAGCCACGGAATAGGACCAAGAGCATCAAAGGCCTCTTGGGGAGAAACAGGATAGGACAGTGGCTTCACAACAGTTTCGTGAATATGCGCTACTCAGGATCTATAATACCATAACAAATGAAAAGGGTTTAACACACAATATTCTTTGGGGGTGGGTGGGAGGGTGTGTTGCGTTACCAACATTTTGTCCTTTGGGAATATTCTGCATATTTGTGAGCAAAACATTGTGTAACAGCCTAGGAAAATGCCCTCCAGACTCTTCGCCAGGTCTCTGGAGCAATCCAGCTAGAAACATATACAGCCTAATCCAGAGAAAGGCCAAGAGCTACAACTCCTTCTGAAATTAATGGGATTTTTGAGTGTTCAGCATCCCACAGTTGGCTGAGCTCCTTTATGTGGCAGTAACTGCAGGCAGCTCTCTGGCTTGGGCAGGGAGAAAAACTCAGGGTTAACAGCCCGAACAGCACTCTGCCCGGTTGGCATTCAGCTGCAATCATTAAGACAGAAATCCTGAACTTAATTGCTTGCTCATTTTTGAAGGCAAATTTCCCAAGGACACCAATGGGATTTTGCCTATGATAGGATGTTAGCAAGGACTTCAGGCTTTGAATTACTAGTGACAGACGTTAAAAAAATACGAGGGATGCTCTCCAGCAAGATCAAATATCACCCATATAGCTTTAAATTTGGAGAGGTTTGTCCATTTTCTTAGCGTCTAGAACAAAGACCCTATGTATCTTCATCTTTGTTCTACACAAAGATATAACACGTTGAGGTCCTCCTATAAAGAGCTGAGACTCATATTTAAAGTGTAACTCTGCAAGTAGTAAATGCTTTCAACATACTAAAAAGAACCAAATCCATTCCCTACCAAAATAAACAAACAAAAAAAAATCCCAAACACCACAAACCCTGCAACCCAGAAATAGGAAGAGTATTATCACAATACTTGAGCAGGACTGAAAAGCAAGCACTGAGTGATAAAACAAATACTAAAACATGGGATGTTTGAAGCAGAAGGCTTAACATGAACTGGAGAAAAAAAAGAGTGTAATGCTACCAAAATGGAAAGGTTAGTATTTTACAGAAGTAAAATTAAGTTAGCCTAAAAGACACATACAAGTCATGTCCAAGCAAAGTGCTCTCCTGTAACAGGATACATGCCTAGCAGATAGCAGAAACGCAGTAAATGTCATACAGGTTCAGCAGAGCAAATCTTTTAATACCGTCTCCCTTGACATTTTCATAAGCCACCAAGGAAGACACAGACTAGATGAAACAACATATTCAAGGGGTTCTTCTTAATGACTAATTGGAAATACATATATACAGATGTGTATATACAGAGACATTCCAAAGGAGCCTGTCCTTAATTGGTTATTTCCAGTATTTTTATAACAGCTTGAATTATAATGTTACCCATGGAATTAAATAAATGTCCTAAGTGGAAAAGGACTGCAATGACACTGGGCAAAACGGTCATTTTTCACAATAATACTGATAATATGGAGAAATAATCTGTGTTTCAAAAAAATATATAAAAAGGACAGACATAGGGTTGTGACTAAAAAGTATGAATTGTAGATGAATATCCTTTCCTTCATTTAGCAGAAAGAAAAGGCACATGAAAGAACATACAGCTGATAAAGACTAGCCATAGTTAGGCCACACAATGTAAGAAGCCTAAAAATCCAGAAAGACAAAAATGTATCATTTCTAAATAGGGAGAACCCATGGGGCTTCAGGCAGGACTAGAAAAATGCCAACACGAAAGCATGAGTCACAGCTAAAATTACATTAGTAAAGAGGCATAAAATAGGTATCTGAGTTCTTTTTCTCTCTCCTTTTTTAAAGCCTGTTTTTATGTCTTGAAAGTTCAGGAAGAAAATTCTTCTTCCTGTTCCAGTTACATTTCACCCAGAATTGCCCCAAGGCCATATGAAAGTTAGTGGCGCTGGCTAATGGTTGGAAACAGAGGATGCAACGTTGTGTAGGGATGCTGCTAGAGAAACAGAGAAGGGGCTCTCTGTGGAAGCATGGCACGGCAGACTCCAGCACTCCTACTTCCCCCAGGGAGGAGGTTTCCAACAGCCCAGTCTCTCTCCTCACTTGCCCTCCCCACTGGGCTTAGAAAACCCTCTCAGTATGCACATTCCACATTCCTCTGGCATATCAAAGACATATTAATACATTCCTAGCATGGCACTTGAGGGAAAAAGTACGCCCAAGAGATGTAATTATACTCCCAGCTCTCTGAAAGTGAAATATGGTCCATCTCTATCAGGAGGTACAAGCAACGCATAGGAAGAAATATATTTACTGGAGTAAAGAAGGCGCGTGAAAATGAAATTTAGCATGGTTTGTTTGAATGCCTATTTTTATTATTTTTTTTTATTTACACCTCCTGAAAGCACTAATAAGCTTCAGAGATCTGTACCTGTGCAGAGTCCCATGGACAGCAAGGGAGCACGAGGCTCACCCAGTTCTGCACACTAAGAGATAAAAGCAACGCCTGAGTGTCTGGCTGCATAGGGCACCTATGGACCTTTAACTTATACTAATTGACATAAGAATGTCCTCTTGCAGTAAATCAAAATGAGTTTTGTATCGCTTTGTGGATAACTTAGTTATCAAGTATTGGAGGCAGGCCCAGATCTTGCACTGCGAGCAGAGTAGCGCAAGGGTATGTCATCACAATTTGCAGTGAAGCCATAAATCTGCTGAGTCTCTGTATGACACCAAACACCAAATTGAGGTGAACTTCGTAGTCTAGCAAAATAAAATGTTTTATATAAATTACTTCTACAGTGTGTTGCCTTGCATTGCCATTTGCATGATAAATAAGAGAGTTTCAGGTCATACACAGAAATGCATAAAAAACTTTTAAGGAAGAGGATTCATCCCCATGGGCTATGAAATAATGCTCTGTTACGGTACCTTCAAAATCTGTTGGAGTTTTGCTATTGAACACAATACAAGCAGATTTGGACTTCAGTGAGCGGATTTTCTACAACACCTGTGGATGTTTTTAATTCCTGCAGTACACATTATGTCCCAAGACTGCATTTGGCATTGGAATGAGATGATTTCTGAGGCAACATATTCCCAAAGTATTCAAACATTCTTCCTTTTCTCTTTAGTTTCTTTGGTAGTACCTGCTGGATCACACTGAATTTCATTCATATTTTGAGAGAACACAGGATGATAGAGGTACCCACTTGGGCATCTTTCCCTATTCATCTGAAAGAGAATTCTTATAGACTAAAACAATAGCCTTTGCTTAACAGAATTTAATCTGTTTCTTAGAAGACACAGAAACAGAAAATGCCTTGAAATGTACAGTATAAAAAGCGTTATAAGAATTCAAAAGAAAAAAAAAATGCAACCATGGTCTATTTTTCATGTTTCAGTATGCTATTCGTAACTGACTAGAAAAGCCTACTCATTAACAGCCGTTGTTCTAAAAACATGCAGTGTTTACAAGTTATGAGCATATAAGTGAAGGAATTTGAGATATTTATAAGCAAGCTTTTGACTTTGTAGATTCCTCAGCGGTTTTCCAATATTTAAAAAATAAAAAAAAATAAAAAATTACTGAGCACTTGCTAAATTATTAGTATTCAAACCACATGAATACAATATTCATCTTGTCTACCAAATAAACTACAGATACATTCCATATCAAAATATATTTTTGCATATACTCCAAAACACACTGTACAAAACAGCACAGCTGCTTGTTCCATTTTATGAGTTTCAGATAAATGCTCAGATGATTACAAGGAAAAGGGGTCGGAAAAAGGCACAGACAGCCAAAGGAGAAAGTAGGCATATATTATCACGACGCTAGTCCACTCATTTCTTTAATGCATCCCAGCCTGCGTGAGAAAAGCCTTCAGAGGCTCCACAATCAAAACTTTGTGCATTTTCTCACTCTGAAAATCCTAGCGCAACAAAATGAGCCTTGCAATGTGACCCAAAGGACAACAAAGAAAGTTTTTGGCAAAACGATAAAAGATTCAATTTCCATAGCTATGGCCCTCTAACTGAGAATGTCCCTTTTTGATTAAACCAACTATGAGATCATCTCCAGCACTGAGCAAACAACTGCTATATTGTCATGCCAGGAGTATGTTGCTATTTGTGCTAAGGCAGGAAGACTTTCCACTTAACACTTAATTTATTTTTATTTAAACATTACATAGCTCTAACATAAAACAACAAGAACCTGGTGCTGATGGGTGAGATGATCTCTGCACTCCCGCTCTTCGCATCCAAAACGGCTTTTGGTCTTTTCAGAGATAAGTAAGTCACTCATTCCTCTGATGGAATGAGGTGATTTCTGAGGCAACATATTCCCAAAGTATTCAAAACTAGTTGCAGACAAAATTTGCACTTACTTCCTCAAATCAGTTTCTCTTCATGGTTTTGGTTATCTTGATCAAAATCTACCTTGGGACAGATATTTCTGAATAAGGTGACTTAGTTCTTAATAAAGGGACTTACATAGCAAATTTATTGAAGATTTTTTGTTGTTGTTTTGTGATTTTTTTTTTAACTTTTTCTAGTAAAAGAGTGGCATAGGAGGCAGTGTAACAGTCATTCAAAAAAAAAAAAAAAAACCACTGATCCCGGCTAATGTTACAGACATAAGTAAGAAAGTGCTTCACAATCAAAAATAAGGTTAGGTGAGTGGGGAGAAACAAAAATCTTGAAGTGTTAAACTGAATAGAAGATACAATACAAATGTATCGTATTGACTGGACTTATGCCATCTTCTTCCAGTGCTATATATAGATCACTAATCAGGGGTGGTATGATTGAAGAAATATGATAACCATTATTTCCTTCTCTTTATTTCCAAGAAATAGTGCTAGTGTTCAGAAAATCTGGCAGAAGTACACAGCAATAATCCAAAGGCAAAGTATTATATTAAAAAGCCTACAATTTCTTAACTTGATATCTGCTGTTAGGTCCAAATTTTACAAAAGGGCTAGAGTTTCATACTCTTGCTTGCTACCAATTTTCATCTCAGGTCTTAAAAATAAAATAAAATAAAAAAAAACCCTCTTCTCCAGCTCAAAGGATGTTTAAAGTGAATGCAGAGGTATCTGTGAGAGTCAGTGTACTAAAAGTTTCCAGCAAATGTTGTCTGAGTTGCTACCCACCAATCCTATTGCAAACTCGTGCAAATAGAAATGGATTACGCAAACATAATTTGCAGACACCTTCACCCTTATTACAGAAAAAGGGACATGAAGGACATTTGTCTCCTTCTGTATTTTTTTTCTTAAACTTGCTGTAATCATCGTCTACCCCTCTACTACACAAGAAGTGCAACTCTGATTAAGAAAAAATTGCAAGCGAGAACCTGGATGAGTATCCAAATCGCTGACCCTCTCATACCTCAGCTTCTATGAGATTTAAATTTGGAAATGTAAAGCCATGACACCCTTCAGTTTGAAGAACACACCAATATTAAGATTTTGTTCAGATGCACTGTGTCCTACAGTTATAAAAACCTGGTTTGTGGTTCATTTAGGAGAAAGGGATGAAAAATATTGTCACTTGCCCAACTCCACAGAGCAGGAACGCAGCAGTATGGAAATAGCTTCCAGGCCCTGATCAGGCACCTTATTATAAGCAGTTAATATCAGGTACCCCCCAAAAAGGTTTGATAGCTTAGGAGTGACTGACTGTGCTTTGATGACACGAAATGTCATGTACTGTACCTGTACTCATGTACGAGCCCTGTACTCGGCTCTGGTGAGGCCGCACCTCGAGTACTGTGTTCAGTTTTGGGCCCCTCGCTACAGGAAGGACATGGACGTGCTCGAGCGAGTCCAGAGAAGGGCGACCAAGCTTGTGAGGGGTCTGGAGAACAAGTCTTACGAGGAGCGGCTGAGGGAGCTGGGCTTGTTCAGCCTGGAGAAGAGGAGGCTCAGGGGCGACCTCATCGCTCTCTACAGTTACCTGAAAGGAGGCTGTAGAGAGGTGGGGGTCGGTCTGTTCTCCCACGTGCCTGGTGACAGGACGAGGGGGAATGGGCTAAAGTTGCGACAGGGGAGGTTTAGGTTGGATGTTAGGAAGTACTTCTTTACCGAAAGGGTTATTAAGCATTGGAACGGGCTGCCCAGGGAGGTGGTGGAGTCACCATCCCTGGAGGTCTTTAAAAGACGTTTAGATGTAGAGCTTAGCGATATGGTTTAGTGGAGTACTTAGTGTTAGGTTGGAGGTTGGACTCGATGATCTTGAGGTCTCTTCCAACCTAGAGAAATCTGTGAATCTGTGAAATATATGCTGCCTTATCAGCATTTAATACCATTTCCAAATAATAAAGTGAAGGAGGAGAACCAAAGCTGACAGAGGAATTGAAAGGGGACCAGTGATGATGTCAGTGTTGCTAACTGCACTATCTATCTTCTTTTTATTTGATCCCTTTCCCATAAGTAATCTGGGCTGGCACAGAAAAGCTTTGTGGTATTTCAAGTTGTGATACTTCAAAGCTCTGTGCAGTAGCAACAGCAGAGCATAAAAAACGGAACTTGGATTAGTGGCTTCAGCTCCGAACGATAAAGCAACGTGCATCAACAGGGACAGATCCTAGCAACTGCCTTCACCCCTCCATGAGAAGCCCCTCCCCAACGGCCTGACCTCCTGCAGAAGATATCCTTTAGAAATTTTAGAACATAGGCTCTAATTCTTGCTCTAATGGTGCTTTTTCCTGCAGAACACCTTGTTTCTGTGAAAAAGACATCAATATCCTACTTACCATCCTCCAGGGACTCACCATTGCCTTAATCACATTAAAAAGTTCATTACAATTGCTAAGGTAGAAAGCACAATATGGAAGATTTCAATCAAAGCCTCACAAATCAGTAAAAGAAATGAGGGGAAAAAAGTTCAGTTGCAGATATTCCTCTTCCGAGTGTGAGCTGCAACTAATTTAAAGTGCATGTTAGAAAGGAACGTATCATCTCATTTAATAAGAGCTCAAAGACCAGGGCAGACAAATAGCTCCTGAGAGGGCGATTCCCAGGGATAGCCAGCCAGCAATTCCCAGTTTAATCCATCACAGTCAATGACAAGAACTGTATCAGAATAGTCAGCTCTCCCTTTTACTTGTTACTTTTCATTAAAGGGATTAAGCTGCTTAAACCAAATGTTGTGCTGGTTCACGTTAGCAAACCAGAAGGATACCTAAAGATGTTCTCTGCATAAGATATTATGGCTAATTACAAATTGAATTGATATGATATTTGGAAAGTATCTTTGTGTTTTGAAATCAATAAAGTAAATGGATAGCTTTGGGGGAAAAAAAAAACTGTAGGGCTGTAGCGATTCAGTGCAGCCTTAAAACAGACCTATGAATACAGTAACAATTTTACACCATTTCTGAAAGCTTGGGCTGTGGACATTTGTTCTGATGGGCAGCAGGTGTAGGGAAATTGCCAGTGAAAAATTCCTGTGTGATAATACTCTCACCCGGCCACCGCTACTGATCCAAGATATGGTTTTCATGCTATGCCATTCCTACACAAACAACTTGGAAGCATCATAACGTGAAATATCATGTAACATTTTATACCACCCCGGCTTACTTGGGGGGGTAATAAAGCTGAATAACGCTGGCTCTTCTACACACAGCCTGCATGCTTTCTATGAACGTCTCACAGCCATTACTGTCTCTTCTTTTTCCCTGCTGATGAGAGCAACTTGTTGCAGAGGCACCTTGCCTGAGCTGGGACTTTACGTGTTTTGTATTATTAGCCTTCCAGGAAAATAAGGAAGAAGAAAAATCTCTTTTACCCTGCGACAATGCAACCATATTCTGATTTTTTTTTTTAATCCATATTCCTTCCAGTACCGGTATTAACCAAAGAGGCAGTAATTTTTTAAATAGAAGCCCATGAGTAATATACAAGGGAGCTGCATAATTTTGTATCTAAATTTGCTTGGAATACGCCTACCAAAAATACAGGAGTGGATAAAGTGTTAAAAAGGAAATTAAAAGAGTTTAAATAGGCATTTACTATATTTTCCTAAAGCAAACAGTAAGTTAACCACTTCCATGGTTAAGCTCTGGTGTCTATTGTTTTCTGATTACAAGTACAAGTCATCGTAAACTGCATTTTCTTAATAAAGAGTCCTAGAGCAAGGATTTTCTACAACAATTGTATGAGGTTTTTTTCCACAGTGGAGATAATTTTTCATCTATAAAATCAAGGAAACGTGAAAGCCCAAAATTCTTATCACCTATTAGCTCCACAACCTAGGTAGAAACTCAACATACATGTTCCCAAACTGGACTGGGGGAGCAGAGCCTTGCAAAGCCAGACACATACATTCCTCAGGAATAAAACGTAACACCTTTCAAGTGCGCAGGCTAAAGATAATTGGCATTTACTACATTTACACTTTTTTTCCCCATAAATAATTATATGCACACCAAATTTACAATTTAACTTCACTCAGAGAAAACAAACACCCTATGGGGAACTGACCCTTAATTTGCCCAATAATGTCTTCATTCTGCGGTTATTGTTTTTCATGGTTCTTTAAACAGGAATACATTAAAAAGGCAATGGGATGGTTTGAATTCTGGTATTTCTATGACTGCAAAGCTATCTTACAGCTCTTCACGTCTCACTCTGTGATGCTGGATTACCTTTCTTTGGCCTATCTGCCCAGGGATCAGTGTGCCAGGAGCCTTCCCCAAGCCTTTTCCTGCACTAGGCAAGCAGCCAGGACCCTGACATTACCTGTGGTCTCACTGACTTCATTTGATGAGGATAGGGCTCTCCAATTTTTCCACTCTGCTGAAGGGCAGAGGGATGCTACCTACTTTTAATATATCATACGGAGGCTATTCTCATTCCATATATCATCTCAGCTTGATCACCACAGCAGGCCCATTCCTCACCCAAAACAAGAGGAACCAACTTTTTAGCACCACGAAGGTCTTGCGAGAGTTTGGACGTTTTCCTGCCACGCTGCTGGTCTGGGTGCACTAGTGCTTGTGTACAGTAAACACTGGCATCTGGTGGCAGCTAGGAGAATCACAGCCCTATATTTCCAGAGGCACAGCAGGGAACATAAAATAGAATTATGTATTTAAAGATGGTAGCTTAAGCATGAATTGATACTCAATGGTAAGATGATCAAACCTCTAATCACGACCATCAGCTAGATCAACATCCTTGCAAGCTCCTCGTGACAGCATATTTATATTCTTGGCAGGAAACTTGAGTCAGCTAGTTTCTAGTGCAAATCTGATATGAGTGGTTGATCTGAACCCCATGGAAAAAGCTCTAAAGATAGTTCCGGCGGACAGGGCTTCTGCTTGTAGAGAACTGGATACTGGAACTTAGATGATGCTGCAATTTGTACTAGATTAGTATAAGACTGAAGCCAAGTCATTCAACTGAGTTCATATCATCAATATAAAGCTATAAAGTGAGGGTTTGTATGTGCAACTATTGTCATTCCCATGTATTTTGTTGTCTGTTTCAGTATCTCCTATTGCATCTCTGCTGCAACATCAGGGAGCTTTTCTTCTGCAGAGACTAGCCTGATACTGAATATTTTAAATAGTGTGAGGAGTTTGGAATGAGGTTTGTTTATGTGTCTGGAGTTAAATGTCCTTATCCGAACCAAAGTGCTCATACTTCTGAGCTTCATGCATTATTAATTACTCCTCAGGAAGCTGTCTCTCCAGACAAGGCACATTATTCCCAATTTAGAATTTAGAAGAGTAAGTAAACACATTTGAAGTACAGCAAAATTGGAAAGGACTAGCAAAGTAAGTACAAGAATGATGCTAGGTCTCACTTAAATCTAGTTCATTCACTTTCTTCAAAAGCAAGATTAGAGAGGAGTAGATGGATGACCTTATATGCCTATCTGAGAAGAAAAGGAGACTGATAAAGGCTATTGAAACAAAGCAGATAAAATACAAGACACAGTGGCACAGTGAATAAATTCAGATGAAAAATCAGAAGGGTATTTTTACTGAGTGAAGGTTAGCCATTCAACCAGCCAATACAAGGGCAGTATTGACTATGGCTTGAAGCCTTTAATTCAAGATTGGATGTTCTTTAGAAATACATACACTGTCTCAGATAGTTCCTGACATGCCATAGAAATCATGGATTAATAACCTATGGCCTGAACCATGCAAGGAGCCTGACTAGATGATTTTAACAACTTCTGGCCTTAAAAATTTATGCATATATGGTACCAAATTGAGCATGTAAATAATTCCTTCCCCATTTGCTAATTGCAGTGATTTCAACAGGCCAATTGAACACCTTTAATTTAAGTATGGGATTACATGTAATACTCACAAAAGACCATGATTAGGATCTGTTGGAGGTTACAGATGTCTGTCCAAAGGTTGATCATCTGGCCATTCAAAGCCCAACAACATTCTCAAGCAGAATAAATAATATTACCCAATGCAAATTGAATTTTTATTTTTTTTTTTACCCCTCTCTGGACAACCTCCTTAGAGATTGGGATCTGCGTAACAGCTGAGTCAACTTCTCTTTACAGAATCTGTTATGATCAGACATTTAAAATTCTTTGAAAGTAAAAGAAACTTGGAAAATTAAATTGTATTTCAATTTATCTGACTCCATTCCAAGTCTGTAACGTCTATTACATATCAGATGGTTTATATTTGAGACTTATTTTAAGAAGCAAGCAATATTTTGGAGGTCCGTACAATTTTTAACTTGATGCATCACAAAAAAGGGGCTTTATAAACAATATTGATTCATTGGTGCCTAAGAAATCACTCCACGTCAAAATAATACCATGCTTTTTCTCAAATTCTTTCTTGCTTCCATCAGACATAAAAAGCCGTTTCATGCTACAGAAGTCTCTCATCAAGAGCCTCAGTGCCTTGTATAGGTTTTCTGAATTCTCCAGAAATTTCCCCCAATGACTAGCCTGCCCCAGCGTGGAATCCCAGTGCTGTGTTTTGTAGCCCAGGTCTTACAGATGAGTTCCACTGTTGCCACAAGCCCTTCTATGTGTGGTACCAAAACCTGAACTGTCCTTTTAGGCCACTGCACCCTGCATGAAAGGGAAAGGGAAAGAAAAAAGAACAGAAAGGGAAAGAAAAGACACTGCAAAGCTAAACAAAGGCAAAGTGGATTTAGAAGTCACTTCATGCATGTGTGCATGTATTTAAATGCATAGAAGCTACGCATCAAAAATAACCTGAAGGCCTTTGGTCTTCCTCGTATGAGAAATGTGAAGAAAAGATTCCAGTCACCTCACTTTTGTTTGGGTCTGTCGAAGGCGAGGCAGATGAATAAACTAGACCAATGTTGAAATGACTTGCTTCCAGCACTTCCACTTCTCCCTGAGCACCTCGGATATCCTTTTTCTAGGCACACAAAAGGATGCAGACCTACAACAAAGGAGCTTTGTGTGTTTCACTACCTACCATAGGCATTAAACTCTTAATGGCTGACATGTCTTTGGAGCTGAAAACTGTTGGCAAAACATTTCTTGTTTTTCTCTCAGTCTAGGAAAATGAGATATTGCTTCTATATTAAAGTATTCTGAAATGAGTCACCTACAGCAGTGTAACCTGCCATATCCATTTGGTAACAGCAGAAGACATCAATTTTCAAAATCTTATCAGAAGTCACCAGTCCGTAAGTATTAGTGGCGCCTACTGAATTTTATCCAGGGACCTAACTGAAAACATCTGTTCTTTTACTTCACAGCAAATCAATAGATTAAATCAACCTTCTCTTTCCTCCTTTATTCTGTTCAATAAAGGCATAGGTTTTCTTTCATTTTTCTTCTATTTCTTTTAATAACCCACTTCTCCTTGCAAGTTAAATCCAAGTATATTATAGAGATTTCTGTGTCTCTTTCTGGGCTTACTTGGGGAGACATATATCTATGCTCTAGCAGAAGACAAGAAGAAGTAATTATTTTTGAGGCATGTATTTACAAAGGGCTTGGTAAAATTATACATAGTGTTTGGACCGCCGCCCAGCAATACTAAAAAAAATAGTAATAGGTACTAAAACAAAAACATACTAGGACGAATAACGTTTATTGCCTTTTTTCAAGTCTATAATTCATGCTATAAAATTTGATGTTATTATTAGAAATACCCACCTCTGCTCCCATACATTTCACCAATGTGATACAATATCACAACTGTGAAGCACGACGTGCTTTGCAAAGTCACCCACATTATGGCACTTATTTAGGTAATTTCTGACTAGATTCAAAACTATATTATGATTGTACATACTGTATCATCCCACTAGTACCACTCATTAGACTTGCACCAGGATATACCAAACAATACAGCCCAATACCCAGACTAAAGTATTTTATTAAAAAAAAAAAAAACACTCTTCCCTCAAGTAGTAGACAAAATTAAGTACTTCTGGACTGAGAGGATGAAAGATTTAAGTACAAGTGGTCAAAAAACAGAGGGAAGAACTATCATTTCTACAGCACAGTTGGTATTAAAAATTATCACCGAGATAGCAGAACTGGGAATTTCTGTACTTGCACTATATCAAGACTGTCTAAATGTAGCCTGAGGATTACCCTCCCAGTCCCTGAAAAGACAGCTCTAGATAGGGATCTTTAATATTAAACTGAGAACAAATTTATGTACACAGCTTGCACCTTTTCTGTTATATATGGAGATTCCACATTGCTTATGAAGTCTTAATTCATTGTATTTTGACTTCATAAATGAAGACACTTTTACCACTGATAGGTAGATGTAAATAAAACACAGGAGAAGCATGTTTGACTTGAGCCAAAATTCTGTTACATTCATGACATGCATTGCAAAGCTGCTACGGGAAGCGTGCGGAAGTTTTATTTCCGTATGTATGAGAAGTTGATAAATATAAACAGAGCTAGTCTATAATAAGGTGACATATACAAGTATATCAAATCCTTTAAATCATGCAGGAAAGATAAATCACTGCCTGACCCAGATAACGAGTTCTGCTAGCATACTTTGTAGTATATTGTATCCATACGACAACCTGGCAGAGGCTCCCACATAAAACCAGTAACATGGGAAAAGGGTATTACAGCATCCACTCACTGTCTTATAACCATTTGGATCGAGGCTTTTGCCCCATGTCATGGCCGGCACTACTGACTTAAGTCACAGTAAATCAAACCCCGTTTTGGCTTAGCGACTATGAAAAACGCAATATAGGGATCCCAGAACCATGTCATCTGAGGTTTTCCATCAGCGCAGTGCAGCATAGCAACTTTAGAGCCTTGCCATTATTCATCAGTGAGCTAAAGCCCAAGAGAACGTTCCCCAACAGCCTGAGGTGAGGATAAGGAGGATTTTGAGGAAAAGTATTACTGGAACTTAATTGAATACGGTATCAAGGTAAAAATGGATGGACACAAAGAAACATCTCTTACAACAAGAGAATAAGCAGAGACAAACACAGGGGAAAAATAAAGAAGCGACAATCCACTACTAAGCAAACGTTAGGCTGGAAGGGTGTAGTGGTTGATCAACCCTGACTTGGGCTATCTTGTCAGCCAGAAAGGAAACTGATTTAACTGTCATCTGATGAATGACAGAACAGCAAAGTCAGTCTAAAAGTGGGATATTGTCGCTTTCTATCTCAGTTCCCATGAACAAAGCGGAATTTTTTCATTTGAGTTTTCTCTTTGTTAGCTATTAAAGCAATGATGCCTCACTTGCTACTGAACAAAAACAATAAGAAAACGGGAGGACCCAAGACGACTGAGACCAAACCCCATAAAATAATTAAACTTCAGACCTACCCTAATGCTGACATCAAATGTGTAAGAGTCACTGATAGTTCTCTGTTTCATTATGGGAAACAGAGATTGATGAAACACAGCTGTGTTCACAGCAATTGATGGCATACATCATCATTTCCACAGCATTCACATTAAATTACTTAGCAGCTATAGTGCCAGTATAGATTATGGGATAACCCAGCCCTTTCTTTTAATCTCAGGCATCTGGAATTTCAGGGTCAGATGAACTTTTTTTCCTTCCTTTTTTTTTTTTTTTTTTTGGTAGGCAAGAGAGACAAAGTAGTAATACCAAAAGAATGAGAATACCAAATCTCCTCTAAGGAATATGTATTCACATCACACTCAAAAATAACATTTAAAGTAATTCCTAAAATTTAATATATATTTATATCCAACCACAGAGCGCAGGAAAAGGGAGAGAGGCTTACACTTACAAGAAGTTCAAAAACCATCCCGTAAAACTATTGGCAACCTAGAATTCTTCTGTATGAACCTCAGCTGTGTGACTTGCATATTTTCATTGTATTAGACAAACTAGGAGCACCATGCCCTCAGAAAGGCAGCTGATGTGACAAAAGGTCCAAATGATCCCTTCTAACCAAAGCTGTATGGTACTTAAATGCAAGACCATTCTGGACAGTGTTAAGTTGATACTGAAATTGCAACCAAGCTGCTTTAACACAGGAACTTCAAGCACTAAACAATTCAGCTGAAACCCAGATGATGTGATTACAACCGGGCAAGTGCTTTACTTGCCAATTCAAGGACTCAAAGACAGCTTCTCTATCTGAAGTAGAGATGCTTTTATTTTGAAAGCAGACTGAACAAATAATAAGCACTGTGATTCTAGTATGTAAAAATAAATATATATATATGTGTGTGTATAAGAGGCAGCAGCAGAATGCATGTTTAAATAAGAAGCCAGGCTAATAAAAAGAAAACCCTGCATTTAGGTTATTGTTTTTAAAAATTAAACTCACTGTGATATGTAATAGAGCAATAGCATAAGGAAGCAGCAACACAGTAAAAAGCATGTCTTCTAAAACTGCCAAGGACAGTTTAGTCTAAACCACAGTGTAAATTGTGAATAATAAAAACAGGAAACTCTGGATTTCCAGTGGACTAATCTTTATAAAATAGCAATAGCCTCAGGAAACCATAAAAATAAAGCCACTTGACCATGTTATTGATTTATGAAAATATGTTCCAGAAACCCCCCACCTCAAACATGCACACATTTCCATGCCATCTTTATGATCCTTTATGTTCTACAAAATTCAAGTTTCCCACCGTCCCATTTTACTGAACTTGGAGGTGATGGTTATGTTACACCTTTTCTTTCCACTATGGTCTCTTGGTTTTCTTTGCCACACGTTAGATACTCTCTTACTTATTATCCACTTCATTTACAGGGTAATTTTTGAAAATGTTTTATGAAAGGTCATAAAAAAACTAATTTAATTTCTAGGAGTTTCAGTAATAAAGAAGGTAAACAACTTCACCTAAAGCGAGTGAAAATTACCAAGGTCATTAAAGACACTCAGCGTTCAAAGCAGGTTTGTTGTTGTGTCACTAAATTTGTGTAAAGGGAGTTCATATTTTTGACATTCATCACGATACTTTAAAAGAATACATCTCATCTGTCTTGAGCCTAGCAGTTTTAAAGCATTTCAAATGAATTGGGGAAATATTTTGAAGTTCCATTCAGCATCATGTGTTCAATGTCCTGAGTCACTTGAAGGAAGAAAGCAACGTCATATTTCTTGAAACTCTTCCACTGTTATTTATGACACCTACTGACTGTAACCTACCTGGTCAGAGTTTCTGTTACTTCCACAAAAATAAATTAAAAAAAAAATTAAAAAAAATAGAATTGTGCTTGCCACAGCTACAATTTTAACCTGAGAAAAGTCAGCTTTGCCAGCCTGCTCTGACTGCCAAACATTCGACCTGAGCGCTTCTGCACTTTGGTGCTCCTGCACATCAGTTGGGAAGCTGCAGTAATTAATCCAACACAAGGGAATGATATTCCACCTCAGATCATATCCCAAAAAACAATCCTTCCAGCCTGTTGAAAGAGAATGACCAGAACGTAGCTACTTTGCAGAATTTGTCACCTGTAGTAACTCTGCTTGTAACAGGACAGAACCTGGCAGCAAATAAGAATAGAGGTAGCAGAAAAGGTATCCAACATTGTCTTCTGGGATATCTCAGAGAGAAATGGATATAACTATCAAGCATATCACATTTATTCCCCTTAGTCGACATTGCATAGCAACCTACTGTAAAAGGGTAGGACTAACAGACAAAAAACAAGAAATTCTTTCAAGACAGCTGAGATACTCTCCACCTAGGAAGACATTGCCCATCTGAAAAGTGCTTTGAATGCTTTTCTTCCAGTCTCAAACAGCTAAATAAAATTATATGCTGCAACTAATAAGCTCAAGGCAATGTTTCATCTGCCTTAGCCTATGTCACAGCCGTCCCGGGACAATCACGAACCCAGATGACCCAGGGGAGCCAAAACACACTATGTAGAGCAAATCATTCCATCATTTCTTGAGAACAAAATAGACTCATTAACCTATTGTATGTATTTGTACACATGCAAAAATACAGCTGTGCACAGCTTTCCTCAGAGAGAGGAGAAGCAGCCTGGACCCTTTTCCAGGCTGGATGGTAAAGTTTCACACTCCCCGTTTTTGGCAGGTTGCTACATGTCACAGTGACATTTCTGTTTTCCGTCAAGACCAGGCACAGGTTTTTATTTTCTGAATTTGGAGAAACACCTCCCTGTTCTGGGAACTTCGTGCTGCAAGTATTTCCCTCTTGAAACGTTTGTCCTACCTGAAAAGGCGCTTAGTGAGTCCCCAAATCCTCATTCTAATCAGGGGTCCCCAAGTTTGATTTATGTAAGCAGTAACTGAGCCATATTGCGCTATGATGAAGCCATTCAGTAGTCACACAGCTCTGCAGCAGCCTAGCACAGGGCTGTTTTTAAGTGTGATTGCTTGCTCCATTGGTCAGGTGCCATTGCAGAGCCTGGGGAACAGTGATGTATAGCAGTAGACTATATTTTCATTTTGACTTCATGTTTGATCCTCTGGTGAGCTGTAGCAGAACAATTATTTGCTGCTTTAGCTAGGCTGGGTTGGAATCTAACATTACAAAAAATTGATGAGGAAGGGCAAATTCTCTCCCATGTATATTTTTGCTGAGATCCCATGTGCTGCTGAAAACAGAATAAAAATTCATCATGTCCGTTTTATGCCTCAGAGTAATTTCTCCACACCTTGTCTTTTCTCCTGTTATCCCAATCTTAGTGCCTTTCCGTGCCCCTGCTCTGCAGGATCAAGTACCTCCGTAAGAGGTTTCTGTATTTCTTAAATAGCTGTATTTTCAGCTCCATCTGCCTATGTTACATGACTATGTAATATACCTACTTACCTCAGATGACTATGTGACTCATAATACCCCCTCACCTCCTGCCGTCCTTGCTTGATCACAGAGCAAGGAAAAGGGGTGCCTGCTTGCATTACTATTGCTATGAGGGGCAGGAGTGGCAAATGTTTTCTCCTGGCCCCATGCTCCCACATAATCCAGAGCTGTATCTTTGAGACGCAAGCCATTCAGTGTTTCAATCTATTTTATTCTTCTTTCTCCAAAAGTGCTCCCTGGGCGCGGAAGCAGGTGACACCCTCCAACAGCATTTCTGATATGCAAATGTCTGCAGGGGCAGCTCTCTGGGTGGCCCATCTCCAAGATGGGAAAATCCTCAAGAGTAGCTCTGCAGAGCCCAGCAGTGCTTGCACAGGGAGCAAGACAGCAGCAATGGATATTACAGTAACTGCACTGGAAAATTCCCCCATCCTCCCCTGAGCATCTGCTCTACACGTGTTGAACAGACCTTCTTTGTCTCTTGTCCAGCAACATGCGAGTGAACCCAAGTTCCCCCAGGGAATGGAGGGATACAGGAGAAGTCAGCATAAAGATTTGTGCTGGAAGGATAAAAGATAACAGCCTGTCAAACTGCAGACCTTTAAAGCTTAACACTTTCTTTCAAATTTGCTCTCACACTGCTATCTGCTGCCAGAATATAAGAAGTTTGCGACCCCGACTTACATTTACTGCTTCTTATCGAGACATTTCAGAAAGGGAAAAAATGGAGAAAAATACAGTGTATAAACACAAAAATACAACTGATAACTATTTGCATCTTCAAATTATGTTGAGAACTGTTCAACTTTTAACAACCACAACTGTGCAAGACAGCATACAGGCTCAGACAAATGTTTTCTTTGGTCATGTCTTTGCAGAAGTAACTTTATCATCTCTCACACACACCTTGCTGCAGCTCCCTCAAAAAGTTTCACCTCGCAGTTTATTCCTCATAAATTCAAAATGCCAAGACATCAGATCTTACCTACTTTGACATCCAAGCCACCTAGTCATGTGAACTGAATAGGATTTCATGTGGAAGCACAGAGTAACCTGAGATTATTGGCAAAAAAGCATGGACTAAAAGGTGGCTTCAGACAAGTACAGCTAAGTCAGCACACAACACCTGAAAAAAGTTCTATTAACAACTGAAACATATTCGTGCAGTACGAGGCCAAGACCATGTTGTTTTGGGGTCCCAAGTCCCTAGCAAGATATTTAGTTGGCAGCATGTGTCTACACTGGTCCTTCTGGAGCTAGACCTGTGCTTCAAGTTCACAGTGTAGACAAAATCACTTCAGTTTTTGGTCTGTAGTATGTTTAAAAGCATTAGTATTTCATACTTTGAGTAATTCACACAGTTCCAGTAAATATTTTTCCTTAGAGGAAGAACAAATGGCCTGAAAAAAGCACTCTTTTGGTGCTGCCTGAATAGAAAGACTACAAATGCACCTCAAGGGACATAAACCATGTACTGAGGTGAAAATCCTCAGCTATTTCATAGAAGCTGGGGAAACTACTATACGCACATGAAGTGCAAAAATGGTGGCTCAAATTTTTAACATTATCAAATAAGTGAATCAATGAATATTTTGAATTTTTCTCTGTAGTGCTGTTGTATTAATATGCTGGCTGACTCTCTTCTAAGGAGGCAGCTTAAACATCCATGAGACAGGATAAACATTATTTCATTTTAGAGCCTATAAGGTACCTCACTTCTAAATAAACGCCTCTTGAAAATATTGAGGTAAAGAAAATGATCGGTACAGAAAGCACTCATGAGAAAAGAAAAAAGGAAGGGGCAAAAAAGAAAGAGGGGTAATTTGGACAAAAAGCACTGGAGAGCTGAGATGGCAAGTCCTGCTTACAGAAAGAGGTGGGAGCTGTACCTGACTGCTGCGCTGCTCCCTCCACACCCCTCTCTGTAGCTGCCTCCTGCATGCCCTTGCATCACCCTCAGGACTTCCAGGGACATGGTGCGGGCCAACAAGATGCACTGGAGCTGCTGGAAGTCATCCCTTTTCTTGTCTTGTATGCACCTGGAGCCAGCCCTGCATAAGCTGTATGGGAGACAGAAGACCGGCTGCTTCCTAAACAACCATTTCTGGCAGAGAAGGGTGCAGCGCAGTAGTACTGGTCCCTACAAAACCACCTGTGACCCTCAGGGTCCACCAACAGAAGAGCGTGCAGCATGTGTCTGAGATCACCTGGATCCTCCGTCTCACCACTTGGGTGTTTCTTCCTTGCAGCTACCTTCTGACAAAGACCACCCAGGAGCTAACAGGGAAATCCATTAGCTGCTGCTCACCTGGTCTAAATTTGAAAAGGTGAACAAGAGGGTCCATACCCAATTGTGAATCCCCCGTGCTCTCCAGCCCCACAGACTCGTCCATTATTGCATTTATTGTTGAGTACAGATCCACATTTGGATATTGTGCAGGATGGAAATTCTCTTGGTTTTCTGGAATTCATTACAACCTTGATCCACTCCAAACATACTGGAAAGCATGAAACAATAGAAAGAGCCTTCCAACTGTCACCTTGGATTTGTCATCAGATGTGGAATATTATAGGAAAACTTTCAAGAGGTGAAATATATATCTTCCAAACTGGCAAAATATGCAAAACAACACTTCATCATGTTTAACTGGCTCTCAGGTGTCTCCCTGTACAGTTTAGCTGTCACTGACTTGAAGTTATCTGGAGCAAGCCTGTCAGAAGGGGTTTATGCTTTATCGAGGGTCAAACCACACAAACAAAGATTCCACTCATTTCAATATTTTTGGTGTTATAAAATACATATTTTTGCAGTAAGACTATTGCCTGTTTATATGCCATATACTTAGTCCGCAGTGCATCTTTTAGTGCAGTGTGGGCAGTTAAAGTAACCAAACTGTATCAGCTCATTTCTAAGACACAAATTCACTACAAGCTATCAACAAAACCTGTACAATGGAACTTCCCAGGTCTGTTATGCCATCTGTGTAAAAACCGAACATATTTCATCTACAGTAATGTCAAGGCTGCTCTGACTGAAACTTGAAACACAGCCACTGGCTTCTGGTCTGAAGTAAAACATAGTCACTGCTGTAACTAAAATGTGTTAGTTATAATATTTTCTTCTATGTTTTAATGCAGTGGGGTGTGTGTTGGCTGAAACCCAACAGGGAATTTTTGACGACTTCTGCACAGCTAGAATCATCAAAACAATTTTAAGTGACCTGTATATGATCAGTTGGAAAAAAAATATATCACACAGTAGCTATATAAAAATAGTCAATAATTGATTCAGCAACTATTCTTCATGTAGTCATCTTTGGTATTAAAAAGCTATAAAGAATTTAGTGCTGCAGGCTTTCTGCTGCTAGTTATTTTTCCTAGCATAGAAGCACTAAAATCAACAGCCTCTGCCTCTCAGTAATAAAAGTATAGGCCTATGTATCTACATATTAATACTATAACATTTGAAGATTCTGTGTCTCAGCTAAAATGAGTCCATCTGTTGTGCTCTGAGTAAGATATTCCCATAAAATACAGATGCAATAAGAGATGTACAGTTGCAGTCTCATGCTTTGGAGTTTAGGAAAAAAAGCTAAACCTTCTGTCTTGAAGAAAAAAAAAATCTAAGGCAAACCAACTAAGCACAAATGGCTTCATCTTTTGATGTTGCTGGATCAAGCATTCTTTGCTGGCATGTTCAGAATCAAAAGAAACATCCTGATAATGAGACATAGTGTTTTTGTGATCTTTTTTGATTTCCTGTATTAACATTAATGAAATAAAGAAGGCAACATCTGAAGTCTAAGGTCTTCATTCTTCCACAGCACAAAGTCCTTTGTGGCCAAAACAGAATTAAAAAATAAGTTCTCTCTCAGACAAAAAACATATAAATCTGTTTTGCAATATGCAAACCTATTTCTTATTAAGTTTTATGTTCTCTACTCAATTCCCTTATCTGTTTGCTCATGCTCCATTTACGTGAAAATTCACAGAAACGTTCAGGCCATTGGCATTGTTCACACCACCAAGACAGGGTCTACCTGAAGCTAAAAAAGACGTAGAGGTACGTACTGGCCTATACACTACTTGAATTTCACCTGTTGCTTGTATGCTTATGATCCTTTTATAGAAGGAATTATTCTCAACATCCATCTAGCTGAGCTCCCAGAACAAATGTTTGGGGCAGAAAAAAAATCTAATTAAGCATCTATGAACAGATATGATGCCAAGGAAACAACTGTGAAAGTCATCCTCTCTCCAGTCAAACAGAGTTGGAATACAACTTTGGCATGTCCCACTGATATGCCTATCACCTCTCAACTGATTTCAGAGGAGTCTCCATTTCTGGTTTTGTTCACTTCTGCTAGGGTGAAAATACTACAGTGCCATTTTTAAGCACAGAAACTAAACACCATCAATTTGAACACTGTTCCAGCTGAAAACTGTTTCAGAAATACTGAAAATTTGCAGTTTGCTGAGGCACCCAAACATGCACATAACTTTAAGGATATGAGTTGATTCTGCTGACTTCATGCAAGGTTATCCCCAAACAAGAACTCCGGGTATATGTAACTTTCCTCTGCATTGAGTTAAAAAAAAAAAAAAAATATTTTTTGACCAATTTAATAAGATACAATTACAAATGTGATTAAAGATGATATCTTGCCAAGGTGGCCAAAGATGACAAAGTCAGCCATAGCACAGAAGCACTTCTTGTTGTTTTAGCCCTTTATCTGCACTGTAGAAATAACAGTGTTTGTATGCAGCTTTGAGAAAAGGAGTCTCGAGCACTGCTTTGTACTGGAGGAAGACCATTTGTGAGCCTCCTGTTAGCCATCCAGGATGCTGAAGAAAAAAAAATGGGCCCCAGGCAATTTTCCACCTCTCTCTCTTTCTCTCTAAACATTAACATACAAAAGTAGGACCCAGAGAGTCAGCAATAACAGCCCCAAAGAACCTGCAAACCCTGTGCTTCCCCATGGGACACCCTAAAGGTTATAGACAGAGGATGTTTCTGAGTCTCTTACATTTTATACTAGATCACAAAATAACATTTGGTAGAACAGCACAAACTTGCTCTACCATCAACGTGAGCACAAAAATTACACTTCTCCCAAGTTAGCCAGAGCCTAAATTATACACACTTCGAGATGGGCACTGAAGGACAGATGACACCTATTCTGATATAAAACCCACCAGGGCAAAGCTACCCTCTCCAACCACATTTTAACTAGCAAAATGATCCTCTGTTTGATCCTTGATATCACTTACCAATGACGTATTTGACCCTGTACTATGTACTCTAACACTGGATTTGCCATCTTATTAAACCACTCCATTTTCACTCCTCCTTGGTGTCGTATCTACCTCAATTCTGCAGCCAGATGACTCTGATTAGTGTACAATCTTTGTATTGCCTCCTCTTTAAAAAGAAAAAAAAGTTCCCCTTGTTTTTATGATTATACAAAAGGTTACCCCTACCTAGGTTTCTATAATGCATAAGAGAAATATTAAGAGAAATGAGGTATGAGAATAGATGTTAGTCACAATTACTTTCCTGAACTTAAAAATTAAGACAAAGGATGGATGCTTTAAAGAATCTGATTTTTTTTCATGGTATGTTCTGTAAGAAAAGTGTCCTTCACTTAGACAGTAAAATAGTTACAATAGTAATAAATGTTAAATGACCACCGACTGGACCAGAACACACTGAAAAAGAGCATCATTCTTTGGACTTCCAGTTTAGCTACTTCATCATTCCTATTAAAGCCTTATTTCTGGGTATCTAATTTCTCAAAGCTTATGCCTGCATAAACATTTAAGCTTCTTATTAATATAGCTCAGCTTATTTCTTTTTATCTTAATATATTCAGTACCTCAGAAGGCGCCACAGCTGGAATGCAGCTCTTGGATATGATCATAAGTGCTTCAAAGGGAATGGGAGAGGTCAGCATGCCTGAAAGAAAAGATATTGCCACTGCCAAGGACCAAAGAGATTGTGACAAGATGGGAATACAGAAGTTAATACAGAAAAGACAGCTAACAAAACCAGGGTCAGAACCAGCAAGGTCCTTGCAGTAGGAAAGTTAAAATACTTTGCTTTCTGTAAAACAACCTAATAAATAAATAAATAATCAACAAGCTGATAAAACCTTCCCAAGAGGCAACTGAAGGATGATAACCCAGTGCAGGGTTACAACAAAGAGATTCGTTACAGAAATGTGAATCAACTTAGGGAAAACAAAAGCACCATTATTTCTGAGAAACAGCCCACACTGCTTTTTTTTCAAGCTAAAACATTGTGAGGTTCTGACATATTTGAATAGCTGATTGGGCTGCTCGTGTGTGCACCCATTTAATTTTTGGCTTTCATCCCTTCTGGAAGTAATGAAATACCTTAGGAAAACGCTTCTTGCGAAAGAAACATGGTGTATCAGTTTCGTTCAAAGTAATATTAGTAAATCAGTGTAAATGAAATCAGCATTTGCCCCCAGTTGGTTCAGAGGGAACAAAGTTCTAAACTTATTAAGAAACTTCAAAGGCAATATGAAAAGGAAAAGGTCTCATGAAAAGGAACATTTATATGGAGTTTCAAGTAGTTTGTGCCCATACACAAATATTTGTTCAGGGATTATTGTTAATGAAAATTCTTCTTATTGAGCTCAGCCTTTGTAACATCTTTCAATTTTCCTAAATCTAGCCACGTCCAGCAAAACAAGCGCTCCAGATGTTGCAGAGTTTTTATGATGCAGACAGATGTCTCATAGGTAAGGTCACCTCAACCATTTCAACTGCCTATGTTCTGAGCCACGCTGCTCTCAGCCCAGTTGTTTCCCAACACACAGGAGGCTGAGCTCCTTTGAGGTAAACCATAAAAAAGCAATGAAAAAGAAAAAAAAGAGGACTTCATACATTCATACTGAACACAGCCAAATACTCAAGCACTCCCACATTAGTTCTCAGTCCTCAGCATGTGCATATGTAAATTCCCTCTAACAACAACTCTTATACGTCTGTGAAAACTTCATGTAACAAAAGCTGCATTTGACAATCGAGTTCAATGATGAACTGACAAAGTTTGGTGAAGAACAGACATGGCAGGAGAATCATTTTGTCTGCTGAATGAATCCAGATAACATCTTATCAGTCAACACTTCTTAGCACGAGCAAGAACCTGCAACTGAGAGAGAGCATCAATGGCCCCAGACTTACTTTTTTTTTTTTTTTTTTTTTAAGAAAAACATTAAGTTTGGGGGAAAATAGGGTGGAGACTACAATTTTGGAAGACCAAATATTCTACTTTCCCTACCGTCTCACCAGTACAGTCTTTAACAGATTTAGGGTATGTCATCCTCCAACTACAGGTATATCCCCTGGCCCCTGTGCTCAAACACATCCAGGTTACACCTCGATAGTAGATTATGCCATTCTTCTGCTTGTCATTCATTATCCTCCAAAGTACACGTGTTTGAGATAAAGGTAGGCAGATTAACATTGAAAATTGACCTTCCAAAAGCCTAAGTAAATACAATCACTGTATTAATTTCAGACACTTGGGAATTTGACAAATCTGTATTAAAAAAAAAAAAAAAGGCTGATCAAAAAGGCTGTTTCTAGTCAGAAACTGTGCTACCAAGCAAAGTTATGCTAGCAACGTTAAAGAAATACACATCAGCCCAATAAGGAAATTGCTTAGCACAGGTTATTAAATATGACTATAAAATGTGCAACTTAAAAAAGTTTTAAAAAAGCTTCACACTGTGCAAATCCCAGAGATAGCCAAGTGGCAAACTAAGATAGCAAAGCATCCAAAGTTACACCGTGTCTAGAAGTGCTTACTCATATCTCTTTGCACCTTGTAGAAGATGCTAACTATTGGCATAGGCACTCAGCCAGCAGAACAGCTGAAGCCTGGAACCAGCTCCATCAGGAAGCTTCGTGAGCCCATGCAGATCCCTGCCCCGCACCCAGTTTCTGCAAGGCCAGTTCCAAGGGCTGCAAAGTCATAAGCCAGGTTCCTCTCCTGAACTGTGCAACTGGGAAAATGAATCTGATTTCTCACCATAGCACATTTCAATTTCTTCTTCTCTTTCTTGGTTTTGAACCTGGAGGTAACTGGAAAATGTAAGTGGCATTTTTCTCTGATACTGTAGACTGATTTTTTTTTTTCTATAAAATATCTTCAGATGTCCTTTTAAAAGATGACTCTGAAGACCAAAGGTTTAAAAAAAATCACTAAATATCACACAATTTAGCATAAAAATTGCAAGGGTTATCAATCCATGTTTTGAATGAATTTGGATGAAATCATCATTTAGGTTTGGTGTTACTGTTTATACATGTTCTTAAACAAAAATTTGTAAAGCAACAGTTTTAACTGATTTTATTAGAATTAATTGCAGCCTGGAAGTCCATATTAATGTAGTATGTTCTACAAACAACAAAAAACTCTAGCCTTTGTTTCTTATTCTGAGGGTAAATGCATCCATCCATTTTTTCTGGCTTACATCAGAACATTCTGGCAATCAAATTACATTCACTATCACAGTATTGAAGCCAGCTCTAGCAAATAAGAAAAGCTGCTGAAATCAAACTCGTATCTTCTGGTTACAGCACTACAATTGCTTTATGAAAGGAAGAGCCCTTGACAGCAGAATGCCTTCTAGCACAACATGGAGCAAATGTTGAGTAACGGATGGTCTACTGTCCTCTATGTTGACTCACAAGAAAAGGTTTTTGCAGCATTTGGGTTTTCCCTGATGACTCTTCACCTGAGTACTGATCACAGCTGACTCAACTTGGATCATAGGAGGTTGATCATGTTGATCATGTCACAAACTGTCCCTCTGCTGGTCTGCATTGTAACATACAGAATCAGAATCCATTTGAATCAATGATTCTTTTGTAAACGAAGCCAAACCACAAGATCAGAACACTGTGATTGCATAGAAGGGCAACGAGTGACATGGGTTATTTACTGATTAATACTTCCCTATAGCAATAACACAAGCTTCCACTGGAGAACATCTGGAAACATTACAATGCAATAGTTCTTCAAAATAATGAGGTCTATCAATCATTCATATGACCACTGAATATGAAAGAGCTTCATGTTGTCTACAAAACAACCAGACTTGATGCTACTCGCTCATGACTGGTGATTTCACTTTGGCCAGGACAAATAGGTATCTGCAGAGCAGCTGCTGTAATCATAATATAGAGTATCTTCTTTGATTGGATTAATCTGCCAAGACTAGGGAGTGCATGATGTAGAAAATACCTCACCAAAGAAAAAGAACAAAGCCACAACTACAAAGGTAAATAAGTCAAAGAGACTTAGCTCAACAAGATTTATAGGAGTTATCAAATCTTGAGCATGGCTTCAACCACACAAATGCTAACAAAAATCAAAGCTGATGTTTTTTTGGCTTTATTTCTGTTTCCAAATTATGCCACTTCAGACAATACAGGTAAGGCATGTCATTATTAATCATTTCAGTATAAACTAAGTAAGAGTAACATGTAAAAAGGAAATGCTACCATCCACAGTAAGCAAAAAGACTTGGAAAAAGAGGTGGAATTCACTGTTGTGAGAACTTATTGCTCACTAGTGGCAATGTGATTTCAAAAAGGAAAACCCAGATGGTTACATGAGTGACTTGCACTATTCAATACAACCTTCGCTTAGTTCTGCAGAGAGAAGCAAATTGAACTGTCAGGTCTTCCCAGCTGTTTCCACTCTCCAGCACTGCACAACTGGTCAAGCCCATCACATCTCCTGCTCACTACCCACATTGCAATACCTTCCGGTGAGCATGAGCAGACTGCATGAATGGGAAATGAGGGAAAGACAAGAGAGGAGGAAGGACGGCAAGAGGATTGCAGATGGCAAGGTGAAGGAAAAATGACATAATGAGGAATTCTTGAAGTTGCAAAGACAAAATTCAGAGTTCAGGATGGTAGGTTAAGAGGCTCTTTGGTGAGGCAAGTAGAATACACTTGGTTTTTTCCATTTGAAAGTTTTCACAGATCGAATCCTTAATCCAAAATATTCAGACTTGGGCAGCTAACACTAGAGACCTCAATCTGCATGCAGGCACCAAATCAAAGGTCTGAATTTCTCTTACAGCTGCTACCAAGGGGAATTGCTTCAAATTGCTGGAATTAAATGTATATGGAGAGGCAGTTACTTGGCTACAAAATATTACTGACCCACCCTCTTTCCACACATTTTTCCAAAAAAAAAACTGATAAAAGGCAAGTAATTCTCCCTTACGATCCAAAATGTCGTTTCACAAGAAACTTTTGACCAGAACCCTGAGTTCAGGCAACATGCAAGTTCATTACAAAGTCCTCTACTATCTTAGTAGTATTCCCTCTACTGTTCAGCCTTACCTTTTCTCATTAACTTTTCCTTTCTTTGTTTTCCTCTCTGTCTAGGTGGGGAAGAAAGAATTGGCTAGGCCAATCCCATTCCCAAAATAAAGGTAACAGAAACAACTTTAGAGTAGAAAAATCAAAGCCATATTGTTATAATATTACCTACCTCCCTCACTATCCCAATCGCTCATTCCTTTCTTTTAAAAATGTTATTTTGAGAGGGCCATAGACGAAAGCTATGAAGTTATACAGAACAGCACAAAGTACAACTGCTTACATGAAAATTTGTAGAATAGAGAAACCTTCTAGGCATGTAGAAGGCCAGTGAATTACACAGGACACCAGAAGAAAAAGTAGACAAATTGGTAATCTGACTATTTTTTCACCCAGCTTTGGGGAAGGAAAGATCTATCCTCCATTTATACCACGATATATAGCACTGCAGCATCAGTTAAGGGAAACCCAGCCAGCACTATGACAAGATGTATCTTCCGATTCATAACAGGCAACGCTTTGTGAGGCATGGCCTGGCTTGCATGAAAGCCAGCTCTGGACAATGTACAGAAATCATAGAACAAGAGCATTCCAGAAGGCAGATTTTGACTTTTTGAGTCACATTGTTTCCTGGCTACTTTCAAGCGGCACAAGGATTTGTTGCTGCTGCCCAAAACCTACACTTCATGAAACCTTTATCCCTGAGGGACATTTTTTGGGTAACCTTCTTGTAATGTACATCCTCTTGTACTGCCTGGAGGATGCTCGCTTTCCCTTTTTACTTCAGCCAGCGCAGAAGGGGCACTAAAAGGTCACTCATTTGACATCAGCTCAACTTGCATCAGCACCCATGCTCACATCACCAGGTGGCAGATTCAGCTGCCCTAATGTCAAGAGTAACCAGCAAACAAGGGCAACAACAAGAGCTTGCAAAGGAAGAGTTGGTAAATAAATCTGTTTCTCGAGCAAGTACCTGCTGTACTTGTAAACGCACTACAAGGCAGTGCTTGGAAAGCAGCTATTTATAAACACAGAGACGAATTAGGCTCATTTTTCACATTCAGTACAAGACAGTTTCTCAAGATCAGATTGATGATAGGGGTGAATGCCGAGTCTGAGGCCAGATGGAATACTGCCCTCTCAGATCAATGCAGAAAAATGGTCTTTTGCCAAACAAATAAATAGACGGAAGAAAAAAGAAAGCAAGCCTAATTATACCAACCTTTCTAAGAAACATTTCCAAAAATACTTATTGGCCTTATCTGGAGTGGAAAGTTTCAGAAGAAGCACCAGAGGTGTTTTATTTTAGCTTGGCATGAGTAGTGAAATTACAGGAATGATTTCTAAGTGTGGCAAGTGCAGCTGCTTCTCAAAGACACAGTTTAAGGGTTCTACATAAAACCATAAAATCCCTGAGAGACTTGTAAAGAGCTGGTATGGTTTCTTTTGAATTCAAGAACTTTTTTCTTTCTTTTAAAGAGCCAGTTGGCTTCTGTTGTAACAGAGCTCAAGGCAACACCATTAAGACAATAGTGGGAATACAATGATCAATTGCTCCAAAGCACTGCCACGTTCAAGGCTAGGCCCTCTAAAATTCCTATTAAATGACACCAATCCAAAGATTTCAAATAATAAGAGGAGAAGACTTGCCAAGGACTCTAACCTCTCTTAGTTTTTAGCAAATCACAGTTACTATACAATAACAGGCAGAAACAATTAAGAAGCAAGAAGTTAAATGCTAAACAAAGCTCGCCAAGCTCATGTTGTGACTAAAGGAAACATTCCTGTTATGTGTGAATTTTGGGTGGGTAGGGTTGTCGGTTGCAAACAGAGCTTTGCACTAGGGATAGGTAACTTTGCATAAGTACTTTGATGAGCTTTTCTCCTGTGTGGGGGAGAAGAGGGTATCAGCAAGCACAGTGCTGGGAGAAAGGGCTTCTACAGAAAAAGAAACAGAGGTTTTCAGCATTAAACTCTTCATAAAACACAAACAAGGAGGAATGAAAAACTTGTATCTTCATTACTGAAAAGAGTCTAGTCACTTGTGATGCCGACACAACCAAAGACTGTTCCAGGCAGTGCAGTAAACACATCAGCTTCCTATCAAAGCTAGGTTTTGACTGGCTAAATCACACCCGTGTCCTTTAGGTGGAAAGCTTTACAAGTCTGTCCCTTGCATTTTTGAAAGACTAATAAATAAATAAATAAGATCTAGCTGAAATACTTTTACAAACAAAATCCAGGCTGGAAGGCAGCAGTAGAGTAACAGGGGTCAGTCTGGCACTGGGGGTGGGCACCGGGGGTATAAGCTGATAGGACACGAGCCAGTTGGGAAGTCCAAGCTCCTTTGGACTTCACCTCACAGCTCACACCAGACATTCAAACGACTACTTTCCCTATCTCCTCAGCACGCTTTTTTCCATTGCCTCACAGGAAAGTTGAAAGGCTATTGCAAGATTGTTCAGGTCTGTTCTACAGATCTGTGAAGCACTTGCATCTAGGCTGAGAGAGATGAGTATTCAACATTTGAGAGGTTGTTGATGAAGATGGGACTTTCCCAAGGTTCATTCAGCACTCATTTCTCACATACAAGGAGGTTCCGCATATTTCAGAGATTTATCCCAAACCAGCACTCCTGCATAATGGGATAGAACTGTTCAGCCCAGTGTTTCATAGAAAGATGAAAAATGGTGGTTCCTGCAAAATGTGAATGTCAACAAATGTCCTCTAAGGAAATCATAGCTCCTGAACATAAGATACAAAACTGAAAATACTCTCTTACATACATCAAGGATATTTTAGGTCAAAAAATGTAAACAAGCACTAAAATTGTCACATTTTCACACAGGGTGTGTGTAATGACCAATAAAATCAAGCCACTTCCATCCAGTATAGATTAAAAAGATGACTGCATTCAGAAACAAATTGTAAAATAAACACAGCATGTCAAAGTGAGGTTTTTAGTAGTAGTGAATGTCATCAAGACAGAGAATAAATATTCTACAGCTATATTTTCAGGTATGCCTCACTTTGTGCACTGCTTCAGGCGTGAAGCTTGCCCATCTAACAGCAGATTCACAACATAGCTCATCGTCTGATTTTGAACATAACCAGTTTGAACCTCCACATGTAATAGAAACAGAAAAAATGTTGTTAGAATACTTTAACTCCGACATTTCCTACTGCTTGCAGAAAAACTTCTTCCATTGGTTTCAGCAAGCACTGGAGCTGGCCTGAAGTCATGAGGAGTCATTGGCTATTCCTTATTTTGAGAGTGTCTGGAGTTTCCTTAGTCTGCAGCAACAAACCTCTATTTAATAATCAAGAGAACAATCTGCATACCACCTCATTTTTTCTTAAAAGCAAAGGAAAAAGAGAGAAAAATAACGCTTAGTAGATTTAGAAGCAAGTATTTCATTCTGAGTGTCTCTCCACTGGTAAGGATGATGATTAACTCAGATTAGGCACATCAGCTGCTAAATTGGCCTACTGTAACCCCTATGGGCTTTCTGAGCTTTTTACTTCTAATAACATGTATGTGATTTCCCCCTTAAAATTATGTTTCTTCAGGCAGAGGACAGGCAGTCTAGCAATATTTTATGCTAACACTCAATCCCCACATCACTGGCTTTATTTTCAGCCTATTGGTTAGAGAATTAACTCTGTTTTTCTTCAGGACAAATAATAACTAATTGTTCATACAATGGTGGTTAAGATAACCAATTTCTCAGGCTCTGCCAAAATGAAATATGTCTGCAATTTCCTATTTTCTGGGTCCCCTTTTTTCCTCCTGTCTATCCAAAGTATCAGCATCAGCTTTCTTCACTGCTTTGGTTCACAGTTGAGAGGCTGCCAAGATTCATCATTTCCTGCTTACACAGCAATCTAAACCAGACCTTTTAATCAGATTCTTTATTGTGAATCCTTTTCCTTTGCACTTTTACCTAAGACTCGTGAGCCCTAAGAATTAGAGAAGTGGTAGTTCATTTCCATTTTCTCCTCTCATCTCTATTCCTTAATCGCATATTCACACATAATTTAAAAGCAAACATACACAAAAAATATATAGAGATAAACAGATTATCCTTGAACTCATACCATTTTTAATGCTAGATGAGGGCACTGACTAAAATTAAGTCAATCTCTAACTATAAAATTCAAAGTAAGGATCAGTTCAAGGCACAGATTTGATACAGATACTATCAGCTACAGATCACAAACCAAAAGAACAATATTTCACATAAAAGTATTTTAAAGACTAGGACCACATATTTTAGAGAGCATTTTACCCAAATTATCATACCTTGGCAATTAAGAAATGACTATGGAATATTATTTCCCCATTACTTCTTTTTTACACAAATTATCAAGAAAGATAGAAAACTAGATTTAGCTACTACTCTAAGTCCCAAGCAATTGATTTTCTTTCAATATTAGTCCTGGGACACAAGAAAGAAGGGAAGAAATTTTCTATACCCAACATACAGTAGTTCTAATACAAACATTGTATTTTTTTTTTTAATGGAATAAAAGACAGTTATATGGGTTCATGTAATTTTCACGATTAAAACTTGGTAACAGTTTTACCAAGAGCTTGTGCCTTATCTTCCTGGTTAATAAATAAAATAAGCTTGTTAAAACTATGCATAGCACAGAAGTCAATTCTTTAATAAGCACAAACTAGTATATCTGTCCTTAGCCCAAAAGGAAAAGTACATATGATTTTTTACTGCTAGCATATTAGTCCAGAAACTTGTAATTAGTCATCGTCCTAACTGCAGGCAATGGGGGGTTAACAGAAAAGTAGTCCTCTAACACTCTTCATCTTCTACAGTTACATGTTGACAACTCTGTCGCCTACTAACTTCCAAAAATTAGCAATTATTTCAAAGCTTTTTATTTATTAGCTTTTTGCTAATGAAATTAGTAATTGAATGACTCAAAGAACTGGCTAGAGCTCAAGCTATACCCCTTCAATTCAGAACAACCCCAGCGTGTCACTCAAAGTAACAATTATCTGACGGTTATCTCCCTTGTGATGCTGTTTGGTGAACTCAAAGACCTAGCAGAAAATGGGATGAGAGCAAATTCATACTATATTCACATTCAGACTACATTCCATATACAAATAACCAAACTAACTTTTAATTCAACCAACGCAGATTCTTATAGCTGCATAGTCAGGAGCAGGACCCAAGCAAGAAGCTGGAAATAGTTTGGAGACATGTCTCAGACGGTGGCATTGGTAAAAGGTCAGCCCACAGGTTGTTGCTGCCTTTAGCCTTTGTCATAAAGAAAAATAATTCAATTCCTTACTTATTTGATTCTTGTTAATACACTTGCTGCTGTTCCTATTAACCATGTAAATGCTTCACACTTTTTTAAATCATTTTAAGAATTTGATGTCCCTATCCTTCAGTTGCGAGTTTCATAGGCTTTCTTTTCAGCTTTGCTATTAGAGAAATCCCACAGTCAGAAGACGAGCATTTGAAAGGGGCTAGAGCCCAAATTCATATGCCTCTCACAACTCAGGGTTTTTGGAGGGAGGAAGGGGAGCAAGAAGTGATGCTTGTTAAATGGTGATGGCAACAGAAGGCTCTGGGACTCTTTCACTGCCAACACAGTGACATCTAAACACAGAAAATCCTTGTGTATCACAGACTCAATTCTGTATTTTCATATTTTGCTTGCTAGCTCACCAAAGAAAGAAAACAGGATAATAATTGAACGTTTTCAAAACCAAATTTGCTGAATACCTTCATTGTGCATGGATGAATAAGCAACATTTTTTGCATTGAAACGTCTCAAGCTGACATTCTATGGCTACTGAATGCTCCTTGAATGTCTTCTTGTTCGTAATTGATTTGGAAAAGTACAAAAATACTAACCTCGTGTTTTCTCCTCACCCCTTTTCCCATAGCTTATTAGCAATTAGTATTTTAAAGAATTCACATTTTTATGTTGTGTTGTAGAAGCACTCTGCATCTGACCCCACAATACAAAGCACAGCATGCAGAATGTTACCAGGGGCATGGCAAGGACATGAGACCAAAAAGAGGGATTGGAGGGGGGCTGTTCACTGGAAGGCTGATAAATATGCTAGAAGGCATCATAAAAGTATACAAACTATATTGATTTAGAGCACTTCTCAAAAGGACATAATCCCTTGCTTTTCTTTTTTTTTTTGCCCCCCCCCCCCCTTTTTTAAACACCCAAACTCCTCAGTACTCGCTTACAAGAGAAGAAAGAAATGTGTCCTTTTCTAAAAATCAGACTTTCTGTCTAAACTGAACTATCAGTTTCTTCTGCTCGTTCTCCACTAAAAGTAACTATACTGCCCTTGGGGTATCTTGTATTCCATCAGTACTCTTTGGACATCACAAATAATAAAGCAACAGGACACAGGCAGTTAAACTGTAAGTCCCTATCTGCATATAAACATAATTTTTGTAAAAGAAAGGAGATTTTAAAATATTACCAGCAAACTAAATTCTTTTTCCAGGTGCCCTATTAAGTGACAGAAGACATTTTTAAGGTGATTAGAGTACAAAATAGTTCAACACATACGTTTAGTGTCAGAATGAATTAGTTATTATAAAGAAAAATCCCAGGTAGCAAATATAGCCAATTGGAATAAAAAGGTAAATGGTTCTTAAATGTATCTTTTGTTTTTCATATTATAGTCCAAATACATGCTTGAAAAACTATTTCCATTTTCTGCAAGGTATATGAGAAAATAATTCATTGATTAAAAAAATCATTCACATGTAAACGTAAGTAGAGCAGTCAAACTGTTCAATACATCTCTATTAGTATCAGCTGGCAAAAACCGGTTTCACATCACAATCTGTAAGAATCCACAGAAATCCCACTGAAACTACAGCTTTAACAAGGAATAATTTAGCCCGGGTCCCTTCACTTGCTAAATACAGTAATGATTATATCAGAGATGGTAAAGACAAGCCATTATGCCGGTCTTTTAGTCTTCATTATGCATTCTTACAGATGTTGTTCATTTTCATATTATTACCGGGTTACCCTCAGAAGTTCCCAAAGCCATCTTATTTTGGAAAAATTACTCAATCGCAAGGTAATTAATACAAGCAAATTTTATCCACCTGATGAAAATGATGCATTTGACCCAAAGACATGGATTTCTCCAGCAGGATTAGCTTAATATGTCAAAGTAAAATATCTTGCAAGATCTGCAGGGCTGAGAGTAGAAGTTATCTGCTTGCAATTCCAAAACTACAGCATCATCTCTGATAAATTATCTAAAATCAATGCTTTGTTCAGTGATGAAATAATTTAATTTTGCTTGAACAGATTACAGCTTAAAAATAGTCCTTTCCATGGTTCAAGTCCTTTTGTCAATTTGAGTGGAAGGTCTTAGTTAAACTGCACTGATTTCTTGATGTCCCCTGAATATTTTTCTATAAAAAGTAACATAGAATTAACAATGCAACATCCTTCAAATGCTAGAGGGATCACCAGGTTGCATATAGCTCTCAGAATTGAGTACAGCTCAAATATTGTTCATGTGACTACATTTTCTTTGGCCTACAAGAAGTTTCATAAAAGATGCATGCAGTAAGGGAGACCGGCCAGAAGTAGCCTGCAGAACAACTAAATAAATCATTTGATTAGGTATTAACAACTGCTAAAGAAAAGCACAGAAAGCCCCAAAGAAAGATCAGTACCTCTGAGAAAAGCAAACCAGAATCTCTCCTATCGCGATGAATGTGGAGTTCATAGGCTTCCGGAATTAGGACTTCTTAGTCATAACCTAAGTAGCTCAATATGAGCACATTGCACATATGACCAGCAGCAACTACAACTACAATTCAAGCTGTTCCTTGAATTCCTTAGAAAATAATAAGGCATTAGAGACAGAAGGCTGCAAGGCTACCTAAGCTTTGACAGGCTCCCATATTGCAGCCTTTGTCTAACTCCTGTGGGCATAATACATGTTCAAAGTACCGCCTCCCACCAGAAGTGATTCAAATTAGGAAAGATAAGGGAATGAGTGGAAGACTTAGAAATGTGTTTGTGATACTAAGCAGTATGGCAAAGCTAACCTGTAGGCAAAGTTTCAGTCCATAATAAATGGCAAGCAAAAAAACTCTAAAACAAAGGGTTTAGCTAAGGCACTGAAAAGCAAAACATGGTCTCCAAAAAACTCACAAGCTGTTTAATTAAAACTATACACTATTAGTCTGCTTGTAACACTTGTTATTAATTTTCCCCCAAAACAGAGTGCCAAGCAAGGTGAACGTTTACATGGGTACTCGTGAAAATTTGAAGGACTCTATCTGTAACGTGGCGAAATTCTTCAGTCCACAAGGCTGTAAATACTTTAAGACTCCCCAGGTGTAGGGTAGGCTTCTGCGTGGCATTCACCTTTTTATTCCCATGGCATGGATTCCTTTCTGAGATCTCATCCTAGGAAGGTCCTAGAGATACCCTTGAAATTTTAGCTAACTTTCTTCCAGAACCCTGTACTTCTGGAATAATCTGGATTATATTCCTCTGGGCTATTTTACTCCTTTAGATGGCCTTGCACGTGTAACCAGCCAGAGGTATAAACAGGCTTCAAGCAGGATTCAAACATCATTCATCTTTACTTTCTACACAGCAGTATTTTTGAGAAAGTCCCCAGATGATATGAAACAACCGAAAATATTTTAGGATTTGTTCTCTGAAAGAATTTGTTCAGCCCAACTGAGCTCACAGTCTTTGACCTTGGTCAACAAAACCATCTCCTGTCATATAAGCACGCCTGTATCTTCTCTACTCCTGCTGAAAGTACTTTTTGAATCTCCTCTAGTCCGCCTTACAACATCTGGCCTCTTTGTTCTGTCTTTATTAATTTTCCATTGCTTCAAACCTCCTGCCTCCGGATAGGAAGAATAAAACCTAGGTTTCTCAGCCCACTGTCACAAACTATTTCCATCTCAGTTTCCAAAAGGTATCCCCGGTCTGCGAGGAATGTGGTGAAACCCTGGTCAGAAGCAGCCGAAACACATTTGAAAGAGATTTATAAACAACTAAGACGATCAAGAAGTCTTATAACACAATGAAGCCAACTAGAATACACCAGCTACACGTAGATTCGGCAAAGTCATCAGAATCATACTCTTGGGAAAGTTCAGCCCAGAGGTGCTTGTGTCCCCTTGGGAAATGTCACTGATTTCCCTCCCAAAGTTTATGGAAGCTTTATCCATGAAGGCATGAATTTACACCAATTCATAAATAATGAATAGTGAAAGACAATTTAAATAAATTATTTGCAAACAAATTACAGGCCGGAAACTTTTGCTTGAAATGTTCTCTCAGCAGTTTCAAAACAAAGAACAAATTCATTAAAAAAAAAAAAAAAAAAAAAGGTCTTGCACTTAAATAGACCACAAACCAAAAAAAGGGTAACATTTGAATACATTATTTGCTATAAAATGGATCACCCTTCTCTTGATGAAACTCTTGCAATGCTTAGGGTAAACTGACCTATTGTGCCTTTCCAGTTTCTTTCTCCATTTTGCAGAACAAGGGAACATTTGTATACAATAAGTAAAAAGTACTAAGGATCATGTTCTAAAAGGAACACTGAAAAATCAGTCTGTGTGAATGCAGAAAAAACACATACATACAGAAGCTGTTTCAGATAGGCTCTAAGACAGTCTTCTAAGTAGAAACAGATACATTTCTGCAGGCTCACACCTGTGTTAATGCCAATGTGACATCAAACTAGATATATACGAACCTCACTTGGTTTCAGCATAGCGCAGCTGCAGAAAACAGCCAAATCAGGCACATTTGCCTGGCTGTGACACCACAGTGTGGACAGTGATGAATCCTGAGGTATAGTGTCCAACTAGCTTCTCAAAAATGCATGTGGAAGAAATATGTATTTTTAATGCAGTATATTATTGTTGCATATTAAAAACATTTCCAGCAGTTACAATATATTGTAAGTATAATGAACCTGCCACCCTTAAATAATACGAATAATATATGGAGAATGCTGGTTAGCACATATGCTTTCTGTAGATGAAAATAAAATGTATTTGACAAATGGTCTTAACTGTCTTCCTATTCTCTCAATACCTGGAAAAACATGACATGATTGTGAAAGAACTCGAGGTTTTCAGCGGAGCCCACAAGGCATTAGACATTAAAATCCCACAAAAATTCAGTGGGAAATAGCTTCCTGATTCCCTCCAAAACGCTTCTAAAGATTCAGGCATAATTATGATATTGCCAAATTATAGTCAAGTATCAGAGTTTATTCATATGTGGAGGCCAAGTAATGATTGACATCAGTGGAACAGGATTGGACAAAAAATAGCAATATTCAGGTATATGTAGGTAATATCAATAAAGAACTGGAAAGCACATACACTTGTTGTCTGTGAAGAATTACGTGGGTACTCAATAATATTGACATAATTGTCAAAATGTATGACTACACGCATATATTCTCACCATCTCTACAGTGTTTCAGTATTTAAATGCATAACTTGTAGCAAAAGTAGCCTATGAAACCAAAATGTATGTGCATTTCAAAAAAATACCCTAAAAATAAAAATCTGTAGAAATGTGATATTCTATAAAAAGAAAGCTATATATATTTTTTTCTGGAACAGTGGGAAAACTATTTGGGGGTGAGCCCATTTTTATAAAGATTAATGAAAGAGTGGAGAATGAAGTGTAAAACAGGTTAGATGTTTTATAAGCAACATAAGGTGGACAAAGTAATATGTTCTGGATGAGACAGACCATGCAGCGCACCACGATTTCTTTTGGTGTTGAGACAATAGCTGACGAATGAAAAGACTGGAAAGCATGTGAATGGAGTGGTAAACTACAGCCCAAAATCTACATCTAGGAAGCGATGATTAAAAATAAATGAGGACAGCCAGCCCTGAGCACAAGCAGTTATGGTGCACACCTACACCTCTCTCTCCAAGCTCCGTGTCTTGTGGTTTATAAAGACGATGGTTCTTTTCAGAAACCAGCTGCAGGCCACAAAAAGGTGAGATTAAGAAAAAAAATGCTAAATAAGCAACTCTTGTTCCTCCTCCTCCAGAAAAGAGATGACTTGCTGAGCATCAACAGTCTTACTTAGTGCCAAGTTTTACATCATTTTATTTCATTGATATTTTTGGTGGTCTTTTCCCTTGCTACCGACCTACTTGGGAAACAAAAAAAATAAGGAGGGGAGGGGGAACAAAGCACTAACATGGATGAAAGCCTTCTGGAATACTGATAAAAAGTGAAAAACAGCTGACTTTTTTAGACTTTTTTAGTGCAGCTGACCGTACTAAACAGCTGACTTTTTTAGTACAGAAGGAATAAAGCATGTTGGTCAGCTATGATTAAATTTAAAAAAAAACTACACCACCTGCCCCACTTTTCCCATCTTGGAGCATGCCACTTTCTACATTAAAACATTTTGATTTGAAAAACAAAACCAAAAGAAACTGGTAACAAACTCATCCAAAAGAAAGCAATACTTTCTGAATATTCTGTATCAAAGAGTAAAATTTTGGCATGGGCTTTTTCCCCCCACTCAATTTCCTGCTGAGACGGTGAACAATATGAAATTCTGAAATCTGACTAAAAATCTTTGACACAAGCAACACAAGCTCACCCACATTGCTCTTGATGAACCTACAACCAACGTGTTCTTTAGCAGACAAAGTGCAGAGGCTGACAACATGAGGCTGATCTTGGGTGAGCACAGATATAGACACCTAGGTCTACATTAAAGTACTTGACGCACAACTTGCAACAGGATCGTCAAATGAAGTATCTTTGTTTTACATTTCATTTCTTCACAGGAATATGGCTGTAAGATTATGTGTTATCGTACATAACTGTGTTACTGCTACATTATTGTACCAATTACACTATGTCAATGCTATTTTTCACATAAACAGCGCTGACAGAAATGTATACTGCAGCCCCAAGGCTGTAGAAATGTGCAAACTCCCAAATGGAGCTTTTATTTTATCCACATTGCTGTTTGATAAATCTGCTATTAGGTTCTTTTTGTTGTCCGCTGCTAGTCTGTATTTGTGCTTAAAGTAAAACCCTGGCCATTAAGGAATAACATTATACAAGAAAATTATCAACCGATGGTAGAAACCATTTCTATAAAAGACCTTATGGTTGTAAATTAAACTGGTTGGAAGTACTTTATAACTAAGTTATAATTCTTAACAGCTTAAAACTAACTATAGAAATAAATAAAGAATGAAAAATGAAAAATGTAATAAGAAAATCTTAATTCATTTTCATTTCACTGTTGCTTTGTCCGTGACACAGAAAAAATGTTAAAATACATTTTTTCTTTTTAACTAGGAAAAGGTTTTATTTTGTTTTTCTCACTCTTGTAGACTTATGTCGCACAACTACCTCTGAAATCAATGAAAGATTGGCAGTGAGTACATTGAAAGTTGGATCAGATCCCATACCAAGGATTTCACCTTATTTTGATTTAGATTAAGAGGAAAGAATTGGCTTTGAATTTGGTTTCATGTCAGATTTTAGTGTCATGGTATATGCACATCAAAACGCTAAATTAAATTATACTGCAGTTTATACTGAGCAGGTGACTCGCAGTTTAAATACATTGGAGTGTAGGATTGGTTCCAAAATCTAGCTGATTAGCATCCTAACATTTGCAGTCACCAGCAGCTGATAGAGCAGCGAGCAGTCCAAAGCCCTGAAGAAATTACATATAGGATAACCAGCTGCCCACAGGATGGACCAGCTCACATGAAGTCTCTGGACACCCACAAATAATATACTGTTCTGCATCTGTTCCCTTCTGTTTCACCCCTAAGACAGAATCCAAAATTAGGAGTTATGAAGGACAGATTGTTTCCACACTAAATTTTTTTCTTCGTCTCCTGGACTCAGATATCTGAATCAAGGAGAGAGACCTTTCATCCACAAAACTCCTGCTGCAACAAATATTGTTTTAGAGAATTTTACTTATCCTAACATTTTTAAATAGTTTCCATAAAGAAAAGAGGAGTGTTATCTACTTACCATAAAAGAGCAAAGAGGCTAAAGCGGTTATCGAAAAGTTGGGAAACCTACCCTAAAACCATTCCTGAGTCTAAGAAGATTCAAACTTACACTGCCTTCCTCCCAGCAAAGTGCCCTAATACCTAAGTTGGGAGCCATCCAGCCATCTCTTTGAAGCCAGTCCTCTGTCTAGTAAAGAATGCATCCAGAAGGGTGGCATACAAAAAGAAAAAACAATGGCTGGGCACATAGCTAGAAGTGCTGTCCTTGTCAAGGTTCATGCTCCCAGGATTTTTTCACCTATTTACTATTTAATACAAAATTGTAAATAATCTCTTGAACAGGGAACAGAACTTCCACAGTTACTAAAATCAGTTCAGATAATTCTAAGTCATTTTGTTATCTGTATAAATTATCTAATTACTTTTTGACTCACTAAATTCCTGCCTTCCATGACTCATATGGTGGAGTTTCCAGGCGAACCACGTATTATATTGGTATTTCTTTTCATCAGTTTTGAGCTTGCTTCCTTGAAATTTCATGAATGTGTCCTTGTTGCATGACCCTCTCTGAAACCCCTCTTTTTTTATTGTTTTGTTGCAGCTCTTTTTAGTTGCAATTAGAAGATTTGTCTACAGGAAACAATCCTAGCCTTTTCATTTTGATTTCTTTTATTTGCATGAACAATTTTCCACAGGATAACTAGCACAAAGCATTATCCTAAATGATACAGCATATTAGGTTTCTATGAAGACATTTAATATTTTCCATATGATCCTTCACTCCTGTATGTTGTAGTGTATAGCTTACAATTGCAAACACAGCTGCACACTAAACTGTCTACAGCAACATCTTGATGTCCCTAGGCCAAGCAACACAAGTTATTAACATCTATATTAAATGCAGCTACACTTTGCTATAATTCTTTGGAGAACAGAAAATACTCAGTAGTCTATTGGATTCATTAATGATTCCATTTATGCTTAAATTTCCTACGTGCCTACAGTTTTCTTCATCTCTTCAGAAACTCATTTTTACCACTCTATATCATACCACTACACTCTGCCTGCTGAACTGTCATCCAATGCAACTGAAAAAACATCCTTTCAGACTGCTACATTGCATATAAAACCATTAGGAGGTGTAAATGGAAAGGGAAGGATGGTCATTTAATCCTCTTGTGTCTGTAGACTGCAAATTTCTGAATAAAAGAAGAAATTTGCTATGGAATAAAGTTGCTACAGAAGACAGACTAGCTAAATCACAAAGGTAATAGACTGTGTTCCCTTTGCACTGGAAACACTCAGACTAGGAGCACTTGAAGGATGGAAGAGAAGGGTTTGTGTCACTTGGGAATTTTTCCATTGTCAAAGAAATTCCTCAGGAGCCATTGTCGTTGTGTTTGCAGATTCTCTGCGACAGGGCAACTACACAAAGAATCAGGCGAATAAATTGTGAAAAATACATTCATGAAATTGCATGTTCAAAAATATGGGAACAACAGGTACTTGCACATTCAACAAAACAGAGAATGAATCAAAATCCAGTACAAACAGGGAAGACCAGTTTTTTCCTGAACTGTTGCTGCTTGACAAAGCTCCTTGGAAAAGAGGTTCTGACTGATATTTAGGAGGTGTGAAATGAAAATATATTCCTAGAGTTCAGAAAAAAAGAGAAACAGAAGGAACTAGTGCTGAGACTAGTCTCCAGAGTCATAGACCACCATGCAAGAAATGCCTAATGAAAACAAGCAGTATGTTGCACTCCCTGCGATGTTCTTAAGTGGTGATCAATGAGAGTTCTGGGTTAGAAATGGTAACCGTGAAATCTCGGTATTACTGCAACAGCGAGTTTTACAAACATTTGAGGAAAAACTACAAAGAAATTGAGGAATTAGCTATATGTCTCACTTCAATTGCTAACACTACCTCTCACAAACCAGCAGCATGCTGGAGCCAGAATTTCTGGGAGGATGTATCAGTTCTGGCTGGAGCCAGAATTTTTGAGTGAACATTACAGATCACTGTCTTATAACCATACATGCTATTTTTATATCCTCTCAAAAACACAAATAAATTTATGCTTTTGCAACTATCCTGCAGTCAAGTCTGTGCCCAGCAATTCTGAATAACTAGAACAGCCATCATACAAGAGGACTTCCTAACCTCTGTGCCAAATGATACATTCCTTACCTACCCGACAAATTGTGAACTCTCTTAAAATTTAAGGGAAAGATGTGTAAGAGAAAAATATAGCCAACTGATGAGATTTACAAAGCCATAAATGTTACTGAACATTAAAATGAAAACCTCAGGCAGCTATACTTCAGAATAGTAAATGTGCCATTTTGGAACCTAAAGAAACCATACAGGATAGGATTAACAATATGAACCACTGGAAAAACATCATTTGTGTAGGTTGCTAAAACCAGATTCTACCTATGTTATTTTCTATGTGAAGTGGTTAGTCATCTGGCATATAGGTAAGCTACTTTACAAATTAAATGAAACCACTAAAAAATTTAAGTAAAATAAGACGAGGATGAATAAGAAGATGAGGCGAAGAGAATGTATTCAGTTAGATAAACACTTAGACACGGTACAAGAATATGTTCAAATTTATCTATGCTACCTAACAGCAATCTGAACTAGTCTTAAACTGTAGTTAGGCAAGAGAGCAGGTTTAGGTTTATAAACTAAACAACTGATGCTTTGGTCCTGAGCTCTATTTAATCAACCTATCCTAATTATCAGTATTAGTAAAGTTTCAGTTTTCAAACTTTTTCCTAGAGCACATACAAGTACGCTTGTGATGTGTTCCAACTGCTGTTTCTAGTTTCACATCCTGTTTCTGCCTTCCTCCTAACTGCTTGCTTGCTTATTTTTTCATCGTTACTCTTCACTAACAGATGTTAATTAATCAGCTATATTTCAAGGAAACATTATTGTTACAAGCTCAGTACTGGCCAAAATCAGACCATTTCAGAACCTAAATATAAATCAACCATAAAGCCTACCTTGAGACCATAACTTTTTCAATACATTTGACCAGAGTTGGACCTCTGCAGCAAAAGCCAAAATCAGACTATAGTTTCCCTAGCATTTAGGAATACACATAAGATTTGATGCTCAGATCCGTCTCTAACAAGATATTCATCACAGAACACTCAGACACATCTTGAAATTAAACATTTTTCAGGATTTCTTTTGTAAAGAAACTCAGATTTTTGTACCCTTAGCCTACCTAAAATATGGATATTTCAGTGAATATTAGCAACTTATAAAGAGCACCATACTGTCACCACTTCTCCCATTATGAAACATACAAACAGTAATTTCACGAACCAAAAGTAACAACAAAAGTCATGGTGTTTTATCAGAATGGAAACAATTACTCCCTAACAGACAAATTTATTAATGCAACACAAAGGGTGTAACAGCACGAGCTATTAGGGAGAAACTAAGGCTTGAAAATTATTCAGGTGCCATGCAGATAAAGTTTGTAACACTGTTTTTTCTACTTGGGGTAAATTTCCCACTGTCTTCAGCACCAGATTTGTCCTGAATAATGGGGAGAACATTCTCTAAGAAAAGTACTACGATACAGAGCCATGCTGAACAACTTCTCTGGGTTCTAGCAAATGCTAGAAAAGGTGCCCCTAGAGTGCTCACCCAATTAATTCATCTCCAGTATTTCAACTCTACATAGATACTGCTTTGGGTTTTTTTGAGAAATATCAGCCCTGCGATATTACCAAGTTACGGTTTTATTTTATACGTTTTACACTCTTGGAACAAATGTTGCTGAGGACTCGAAATTATGGCTACTTATACTGCATAGTGAGTGTGAATGTAACCCTATGTTTGTTAGTGTAACAACATAACCAATGAATTAGTAAATACTATTTTAAGTTTTAACTTTCAAAGATGGCAAATTGTTGAGAGATCTTTGCTGTAACGTGCGTGAGGAATCAAGAAAAAAACCCTGAACATCCACACCTTTCCCTCAAACCAGGTTCAAATCTGGTTCACCGCGCAGGGATCTCCAAAAGCAGAGTAACATCCCAAATTATTTCCGACAGTTTTGGCCTGAGTGGCCTCCCTCTGTCAACATTAAAGGAAAATCCTTGTCATGTCATAATCCGTGCCAAAAGATGGCAAACAATAACACTCAGGCACTCTTAGCGGAAAGAGAGGTGATAACAACTGACAGAAGGAGCAACATCTCTTGCTGCTTTGGAGTATTTGCTGTGCATTTCAGATAGCTGTGAAAGTAGGCGTCAGCAGTCTGTATATCCAAGTCACATTCCAGTCTCTTCTGTTTTAAACCTGATCACTGCCGTATGAACCTTTCAGCTGGTAATGAATCATTTATTTAGCACAGCCTGGACTGCTCCCTTGTGCAATTTAATAAAATAGTGTGCAGTACCTTCCCAGAAAACACCCAAGATTATACAACCTGCTTGTGCTTTTGACACATAATGGTTGTGAATCTGGTGGAAGATGCTCCTAACCATAATGACAACCTTGATGAAACTGCTTAAAATTTCACTTGCAATGCAGAACTCATGTCGAAGAAACAAAAAGGCAAAGAAAAAATGTCATTACAGAAAAATGATTAAAATTATAACTCACCATCACCGATCACTTTGTTCCCAGGTGTTATTTTCTTTTCCTGTTGAAACAAAACCATCACCATGTCAGACACCTGACTTGACCCTGCTACACAAAACAGTCAACAGTTAAATGTCTTGCTACAATTTAGTGTACTTTCTCCCTCCAAATTATTATTAAAAAGCTTAAAAATTGCATTATCTATGGCCCAACACTGGTATGCTGGACAAATGCAGTACAGCTAAAGATACAACCAGCCAATATTCTCAGATAAGCATTTCCAGTTCCAGCTCCTTTATTCAGTCTTTAGATGGAGCACGCTTGAGTCCTTCTTAAAATGAGCCGTTTCTTAATACTGCACCGCCGACAGAATGGCAGTGTCTAATAAATGTCTATAATGATCTGAACATTTTCGCCCAATAAATTCTGTGTGGTGACACTGGAGATTGGTGGCACCCTCTTCTGTTCTTTTTCTGCCATATTATATAATACAGAAAAAGAAGTCAGAAGTAATTGAAAAACTACAGGTCTTTTGTAAAGAGCTGTAGTCCACTGCCCCATCTGTGGCCAGATTTTTAGAGAAATTCATTCTTTTTCTAACTGATGTGTTCAAAAAGCCTTTTTAGTCCATTGTATTTTGATTAACTGCAATAGAATTTTGATAGGTGAAATTAGGAAACCAGAGCAAAATGCTAAATATCAAACGATTAAGATGAGTAAGCCATAATTTATTAAATAGTGCATTGATAACTTGGACATGTGCACTGGTACACAAAACCTCAGCCATGCAAAAACACCATCACATTTAGTAAAAGATTTTATTCGCAAGGTTTAATCTGGTATCACCGATGGAGGTGAACTGTCTAATTATTTTATTTCACATAACAATGAAGCCCCACTCAGACACTAAGTGAAACTGTTGCTATAGTGAAGAAAAAAAAAAGGGGGGGGGCAGGGAAAGAAATGGTCGAGAAAATGCAATTGATCAGAACAAAACAGGCTGCAACATTACCATTTAGGTTTTCTGTTTGTTTGTGGGTGGTTTTTTTTTGAGGAAAAAGTTTCATTCTAGGATTATTGAAAGACAAACAAGATGTGATATAAACTTGGATCCTAGGATATTTGGGTCTTATTTTGTTTACATGCAAAATTTTAAGTGCTGCTTCCAGTTGCCTAAAATCTATAAACAAAAAGCTGAAAGAAAAAAAAAAATAGAACACCAACCACTAAACAAAAGAAAGACTTCTTTTACCCTGGCATACATTTTGTATAAAATAAAAAATTATTGTAGAAATACACTGAATAATTCCTGTAGTTTTGGTAAAAGGACAATTGCTCAACCCTACATGAGGAATATTTTGAGGAAAACATAGTGAGCTATACAGCTGGAAATCCAGGCTCACACAGTGGATAGAACTGAAATTTTGGGTCACAAACGTGACTGAAAGCTGAATTGGAGCTGAATATAGGTATCCGTAACAAGTACATCACCAAGAGCTAAATTTAGCTCAGCATTATGTGTTTACATTTGTATCAATGCCTTTTCAAGATATGGGGAAATTTTCCAATGGAATAAATTCACGTCTAAAGAGAGAAATCCTTCTCTACAATATGATTTATCAGAACAATTGAAATTTTAATTCTGATGAGCCAAGACCACAACAAGGAAGCTCACTGGCATCTATAACTGTGAGTATTACCTGACCTACGAGGTTTTGTGTGCAGGCCAGGAGGATAGTGTGTACAACTGAAACAGACTTTTGGAAATGGCTGTACAATTTCCATCCCTGGAGGCTTTAAAGAACTGGCTGAATATGTAATGAACATTTCAGGGTATAGCCAACCTTGTTTTGGAATACATGAATCTGTAGATTACTTTTTCATGTGCTTTCTAGCCCTACTTTCTATGATACTGTAACAGAGAAAACATTTCAATGTATATACTCTAAGCATTGATTTTAGCATGGGCAGTAAAGCCTGAATAATTAATACAGTCTGAAGTATGCCAATTCTAGTAACAACATTAATGTTATAAGTAGCATCTCTTTTATTACTACCGGTATTGACTGAAGTACAGAAGGACTGACAGTAACACCTGAGCCCCTTGCTTGTCCATCAGTAGCACGGCCCAGCTGGTACTCCTAAGGCCCTCATGGCACTCCCAAACTAGGGTTTTGTCTGAACTTGGCATTTATTTGTCACCACTACGTTGTGTTTTTCCTCACACACAACATACTTTAATACCTGCAAGACTACTAGAAGGAAATCTGCTATCACTGTTCAAGCCTTCCTGCCCAATAAGCCTTTCCGGTGCACAGCCTGGTACCCAAGGAGCAATTCAGCCCCACAGAAAAAGAGCTCTAGCATGGACTCCTTGGGCATCTGTAGCCCATCCATGGGAGTGTTCCCAGAGTAATGATGACGCTAGAAAACCCTTGACTCTTCCAACAGTCTCCCTGGAGTAATTACAAACAATCTGGTCATGCACAAGATAAACAATCCCTAGTTCAATCACCAAACAATCGCTGTTGCCATAACCAAGCAGAAGAACAGATTTGTAAGCAATCATATCTTAGACCCAGCAGATAAAGAGTAGGAAAAAATCAGATAAGTTTGTCAGACTTGGGGAAGCACCCACATTTGTCCTTGGCTTTTCGTTAATCATATGCTCTGATGTATATTCATCCAAGCAGATTTTCTCCTGCAGCTCTGAGGATAATATAATATTTAGTAACGGAAAAGCAGAGACATTCTTAGTAAATGAGGTGTCGCTTCTTCCTGAACCTAACAGTGTCATATCTGCAGATAGAACGGGTCTTTGAAAAAATGAAATGGAGCAAAACAACAGCTGCAAGGACAGTGAAAACTTTTGGAGTTAAGCCACTGTAATGGCTTTATTTTGCTAAAAGTCTTTTGATGAATCATTTCTAGCTTCAACTGCCAGTGGCATTGATCAAAATGATGTACTCTGAATAGCAAAGTTGATCTACAGTCTTTCATCAAGGATCAGATGTTTTAAAATAAACCTAAGGTATAACCTGCACATAAGCCATTTGCAAGTATTTAATAAAAACATTCAGTGAGTAAAGGTAGGCAAGCATCACAGTGCTAAGAAATTGTTTCAGAAGAACTGAAACACTGTCATTTCCACACAAGGTGTTAGTCAAACTGGAACATCAGTTAATCTAACAAAATCCCATGAAGTAGCTAAAGGAACACAACAAATAATTAGAGATTATTACAGTTGCATTCACTTCAGTAAACTAGGTCATTAGACTGAGGGAACCTTAGAACAAGGAAATTATTAAAACATAACCTTATTCAACTACAAGGATGCTAAACCTGGTCATCTTCTGTACTTCAGATTAAAATAAATTCTTTAAAAAACAGATTCTTAAAAAATCAAATGGATTACTCTTATCCTACGAAATGACATATTATTGTGTTTTGTGGTGGTTTTTTTTTTTTTCTTATACAGAGAATAAGGGATTTAATCAAACTATGGAAGACGAGATTCTTGTAAGATATTTTTAGGAAAATCAATGTGGGCACTGTTTTGATTTCATTTTCCATGGCTGACATGCCATTTTATGTTGCAGGTGGGTAATCACAAATACAAACTTTTCATCTACAAAGATATTGTTAGTTACCTTTTCTACCCATGAAATTTGTGTATAGGTTCATACGGACACCCAATATTATCCAAAAAAAGTCATCTCATTCACTTTTAAATTCACATAAAGCAGATCACACAGTGATCAGAGAAAAGTCACAAGGAGAAACAATAGCTAAACATGACAATTGGAAGGACGTGCTTAGCTTTAGCTTTTAGAGACATGAAACATGAATAGACCACTTATCTTTCCGAAATGTCCCACAGGACACCAGCAGACTCTGGGCTCTGTACATAATATAATACCAAATACACAGAGTTTCATGTACAGAACAGAAATGTCATTCCCAAATTGTTTTCACTCATGTTTGCAAGTTCTAAAGTAGACAGCTACAATAAGAAGAAAATAAAAAAGGCAACAAAGATGTCTTTTCTACAAATTCAAGATCCCTCCCAGAGAGTATTCAGACTCTTCTTTCTGGTACAGCTTCAGTTCCAGCAGAGAGGAGGGAATCAGAAGGAGGAGGACAGACCACCACCCTGAAAGCTGGAATGAGATGAAAGACGACAGGCGTGTGAAATTGGAAAGGCGGAAGGGAGCGTAGCAGATCCTGAGTCAATGGGTACAGCAGTAGAAGCTTACGCTATTGTTTCTTCTCTCGCAGACATAATATCTTCACTTTCTGCCTTAAGCCTATGTTTTAGACAATTGTATAAACTATAGCAAACTAACGTTATGTTTTATGCAAGAGGAAGCAATACCCAGCAGAGAACACAGAGAATGAAAAGGTCTCTTCCTGACTCTGAAGTTGAATAGCCTTTGTATTACTATGCTGCGATCCTTTGACTTTCCTGCCCTTTCAAAGGAGCCTTAACGTGCCTCCATGACAGCACTCTTTGGCCCATGAAGAAAGGTCTACAGGTATTTGGTATTCATCATTTAAAATCTAATTTGCATAGCTCCCAGAGTCAGTTCTTGAAGCATTTTTTACTTTCTCCTGCATTACTGTCAGAGCTACCACAGAGCATATATGGCCAAGCTATACCAAGAGAGACCCAAACCACCACATACAAATAACACTGTTATCAGTCTACAGGGCTACAGCATCCTAGAACAGACCCGTTATTCCACATGAAGCTGGTTTGTTTTTTCAAGGTGGATATGGATTACACAAATCCGCAGCTTTACCTAGATGCAGAGTACCCAAGTCCCCATGTTACCTGTGCTGTCATTTCCACAGGGAGAAAGAGAAGAGAGCTGAGGAGTGAAACCGATAATGGCTCTGAGCTGTTACGCTAGGAATTGCTGTGCTCCCATTCCCTGCTCTCCCAGTCCCTTATGACCTCTCTGCACCTCTCTATCTTCTTCAACAGGCTTTCAAAAATAGCACTTCATTATCTCTAGGCACTCTTGGGAGGATAAGTACGCAAAAAGTTGCACATTAAATAATAAAGCATTGGGAACCAAAAGTACCAGCAGGGGTTTCATTTTATAGGGATGATTTCTTACCCTAAACAGGTTCTTTCAAGCAGCTATGCCCTGCAATAGGCACCAGAGAGGATGTCTCTGTGTTTGTTCCTAACCATACTTTGTGTGTTCTGGAGAAGAACCACTAAGAAATGTTTTCTGAGTAATACTTTCCATTTGATCTGCCATTGTTAATAGAAGAACACACTATTTTATTATGTTTCTCTTCCTGGCAGCCTGCACAGTAATTGCACACAGTAGCTAGAGACAAGTGGACTAGCAGTTCTGGAACGATGAGCAGGAAAGATGAACAATTTGTAAATTAATCTCTTATTCTCGTGGTAACAAACAACTGAAGTATTTATTTAAAGGGAAAAAAAAAAGGTTTTACAACAGCTGCATTTTGCTGCACACTGAATAATGTCAACATTTTATGAAGGGTTTTGTACTATTCAAATAGTAAATGAGCTCCAGCTCCTTCCTGGAGTTCATTATTCCATAAACTTGACTTTCATGGGGGTCCAAAGTAAAATGAAAGGATTTTTGAGTAAGAGATGCCAATTTCAGATAGTGATTAGAGTGTGTTTTATTACATTGCTCCTATTGTACATAACATTGGAGAGTCAACTCCTAGATCAATCCCAAAATGTGGTTTGTTAGTGAGGTTGGACTGCTTGTGGTATGTAGCATGGGAGTCATGCCTGTGAAAGAAAAAAGAAAAAAATAGCCCAAAGAATGTGGACACAGAGTGTTTTTTCCTTACTATAAAAGTCAATTCTCTTATTGCCATGACAGCTAATTATTTTTATTTTGTTTTCCTGAACCAAATCTTCAGAAAGATCACACTACAGATTTCAACTGCAGGTGACTTTTTTTTTTTTATGGAAATAAATCTTTCTTGTTAAAATGTAGAAAGCAATTCTCACTTCAGCATCCAGATCAGCTGGTGGGTTAATACATGCCATTAATCAGTAGAAACTTCCACAGTCCAATACGTCTCACCTTTAGGACATCTTTTTTTTCCCAGATGTTCTGTCTAAAACTTTTTCATTATTTTTCAATCCACTATTCCCAGTTATAGCATCTTTTTTTCAAGTTGGAGTTTTTGCCCTCTTTGTAATTTGCACATAAAAAATGCAAAGTCATCATGGTCCGTCTTGGAAATTATTTGGCCAAACTTTCCATGCTCAGTTTTTATCTTTCCTCGTTAACATGTTCTTCCACTCTCTTGAGCTTGTTTAATTCATCATGGGCTGTATTTGAGAGTAAAGATCAAAAAATGCAAGGAAGAAGATGGTCTAAGATAACATCCAATTTTTTTTCCAGCTAAGTGCATAATTAGGCCTCATTCAAAACTGCCCTAGGAGAATATTTTCGTAGACAGAAGATTGGTTATGAGGAATAACAAACAACAAAGCAATTTATCCCCTTGGTTTGAAGCACTTAACCCTAACTACTTCAGGTAGTTTCCACATGGCTGACACACAGGAAACAGATGATGTATGGGCTGGTAAAAAAGGCCTACATGATGGATGGTTCTGAGATCTGAAGGAGAGGGTCAGCATCACAGGAGAGAAAGCAGATATCTTAGAGGCTGATCGTATAGGAACAGGTATTCACAAAACAGAGGAAAACTGAATATCCAGAACGCAGATCTGGATGTATTTTGGAGGGGCTGGGCATTAAAAGCACTGTAACTCAAGGCTGAACCCAGTGTTGCAAGAATTAATGCAATATTAACAGTTTGTAAGATTGAAACTTCAACATAGCATGTTAATACTGTGCTGTGACAGACCTGCTTTAGATGCACCTGAAGCAGCCAGCTTCATCTTAGCCAGGGTAGCAAAATGCAATAGTGCAGCAGACTGATTAGGTCCCAGCATACATTCAGTAGCCAACGTATACTCTGCTGCAAATCTACTGCTGTGCATGTATAAACCAGTTTTAGTTAGATAGCTTAGATACGTCATGAGCTGTAATCATTCCTCTGATCACAGCAGGGTATAACCAGCCCTAGCTGAAAATGTAGATTTTTTTGTTTCTTCCTCTTAGAGTATAAGAATTGTATGTGTGTATATAGAATTATATAAACTCATATATATACATCTTTTATACGTATAGACTTAGGGTTCAGATTTGAGGGTGAATCTAATCCATGGAGTTTCAGATGCAAAACTGGATTTGAGGAAGTTAGTGCAGGGAATAGAAGGATCCAGAGTTCTAGTGTGCAGTAAATGGATGGAGATTCTGAAACTAATATATACTTTGTGCAAACAAACAAACGAAATAGGTACGTGTATATTAAAACAAAAGGATACCAGTTTTGATCTTTTTAACTAAGAAAAAAAAAAAAACAACACTTAAGAGCAATGTTCCACAGGTGCCATGTATATTCTTGTAACAGCAGTCCATTTAGACTCAGATCTGGCTCACCTGTGAAATGCTGCCATTTCAAACAACTCCCAGTAAAATCGCAACCCTTTGTGTGCTAGTGGGTACAAGAAACCTTCTTATACTCAAGTATATTTCTTCACGCATAAGGACTTCTGCTTCCTCCACCTGAATGGCCCATCTCTTAGAAATGCTGACTACCAAGGGAGAAATTTGCGGTTTACATGCTTCTTACACAGTATTACATCTGGCTAACAAAATAAAGGACTGTTTTGCAAGAGGACCCACCACTCAGCAGACTAATTCTGTCATGTTATTGCCATGCACCCTGGGGTGCACCAAGCATGACACTGCTAGCTGGCTGAGGGAAGTGATTGCCCCACTCTGCGCTGGTGAGGCCTCATTTTGAGCACTGAGTGCAGTTTTGGGTACCACAGTATAAGAGGGACATAAAACTGTTAGAAAGTGTCCACAGGAGGGCCACAAAGATGGTGACGGGTCTAGAAGGGAAGATGTATGAGAAGCAGCTGAGGTCCCTTGGTTTGTTCAGCCCAGAGCAGAGCAGGCCGAGGGGAGGCCTCATGGCGGCCTGCAGCTCCCTCACGAGGGGAGCGGAGGGGCAGGCGCTGAGCTCTGCTCTCTGGGGACAGCGACAGTACCTGAGGCAATGGCAAGAATTTGCATCAGGGGAAGTTCAGTCTGGATGTTAGGAAAAGGTTCTTCACCAAAAGAAGTGGTGGGGCGCTGGGCCAGGCTCCCCAGGGCAGCAGTCACAGCCCCAAGCCAGGGCCTGGACTTACTGACCCTTGAGGGCCCCTTCCAACTCCGGATGTTCTGTGACTCGGTGGGACTGCACTGTTACCCCAGGGCAGGGCCAATGCCTGCAAAACTAAGTCTCAGTGAGAAGTACACAGAGTGATGATTCTTTATTCCTTTTCCCAACTTGAAATCTATGTTAAAAGGGGTAATAAAAGGTAAGAGGGCTGTAGTTAGTGTGAGAAACTAAGTTGTGTTTCTGCAGTAGAGAACTAATTTTCTGTATTCAAAGGTGGTTGTGTAGTCATAATAAGGAGAAACGCTAAGTAGGTAAGAGGACAGTAGAAGGCCTCACTGTTCCAAAATAAGGTGGAAGCTTGAGAAAAACAGGATGAGCAGTGTGAGAACAGTAAAACAAAGATCACAGGTTCTCAAAACATAAGAAAGGGGAAAAAAGGGAAAAAGGAGAAATTAAAGGGTTGAAAAAAAAAAAAGAAAATTTGTACATATATGGTATAGAGGAGCATTGAGTAGCTTGTGAACCTGTAGTACTCAGCCAGTGAGGAAAAAAGGGAGGCGATCAGGTGTCGGGTAATAGGGAGTAAAAAGTTATGATTTGTTTACTAAAATGTGCTCCTAATTGACAGGACGTCCGCCATTGCAATCGCAAATAAAATAGCTTCACAGAAGATCCTGTCTGAAGAAAATAATTTGAGATTTTTCTCAAATTAGCCACATATGATTCAATAAATTTTTCAGAATTTCTCTTGAATGCTTTCCATGTAGTGTTCCCCACTCTCTGGGCACCAGACACAGCGGTTAAGTAATATGAAGAAATATTTCATGCTAAAAGTCCATAAAGTGAATTCGAAACCTTTATAAACAAATTTTGAAGAGTGAGTTCCTGAATTCACTCTACTGATATATTAACGCTTTACAGAATCAGTCTCAAACTCATGAAATTCTAATCCTTTCTTACCTGGAATAAATTTTAAGAATTAGTAGTGTGTAATTCAGGAATTTAGCCAATGTATTCATCGGCTAGAACAGGAGAGCGTGTTACAAAAGCATGAGGAATCATTTTAATAAATAATCTGTGGTCCCATGAAGTTGTATGTTTCTGCATTTCTGCAGTTCCAAACTAGAACCAGTAGCAGATACATGGGATGTGAGTTAGGAATACAGTCTTATAGAGGAACTAGTCAGATACACAAATATAACACGTGAGTTCTGTAAGCAAAAGAACATAGTCAATGCATTTATTTATGCAAAACTTGAAAAGCACTTGAGAATAAATAGGCTAATAAATTAGAAAGAAATAAGCTAATAAATGTCTGTGGGGATGTCTTATGACATCTGGCTGTTGTTCTTAAGAGCTAAAATGCAATTGTGTAAATCCATCACCTAATACTTGAATGCAATTGCTGGCAGGAGCAAAAGGTTTCAGAAGCTAGCCTGCAGTTGAGAAATATCCCTATCAATCTACAGAACACTTATATCACTTTTTCATATATTGGGGTGGTAATACAGGACTGTGGTATTATGAGTACCTTTTAAAAAGCTTTTAAATCTCACTGAGACATCCATCTCACAAACCTTAAAGTCTCACGCCATTTCTTTGACAAAGAGTTATACTTAAAACGGCCTTAAAATGAACTTGCACTTCCCTTTCTATTGTTGGAGCAATTTGCAAAAAACGTTAGCGTCAAAAACAAAAAAGTCACCCTACCTTACAACCATGCAACGTCAATCCCCTCCCCAGTAACCCCCAGTGTTCAGTGGCATGTACAATTATGAATAAGATCAGACAAGCCCAGTAAAGGATTCATAAAACAATCGTTGCTAACAGCAAACAACCTGCCTTGTGTATCAGCAGGAAGCCATTCAATAAAAGCAGATGTATCAACAACATAAACATGGCTATTTAGCAAAATAAGATTTATTTTCCTCATTTCTGATCTGTTAGCTCTACCTGCCAAAAGCATAAGGCTTTATAAGGCATCAAAAGAACTAATGGAGACTACTGATTATCAAGAGTCACAAACGGACAGGGCAGGTGGAAGCTTCCAGGTCATGGACACACACAAAACTGCAAGTGGAAAAACTCAAGAAACAGGATAGTCTGTTCTCAAAACTGAGACGAAGCTTTAAGTGACTAGCACAGCATCACAGCTACACATTAAAGACTCCTTAATATAATTGTTTCTGTATTAATGAGATCCAGCCCAATTTCAGCAAAAGAGTGGTGTGGTGTTTTTTTTTTTTTTTCTTTGCCTTAATGCAACTTTGATTCAAAGCAATAGAAAAAAACACTGTGGTTTCTAGAGCTATTTAGTCTAACCAAATGTGGGCAGATCCTGCCGATAAAGGAATGATTTAACTGAAATGAATTTCTATAATCAAAAATAAACTAGGCTGGGGAGCTCCAGACAAGTCTGAATGAAAGAAAACTTTAAAAACATCAATTATTTGTTGCAGCACAGTTAAATATTAATATATCCTCTTTAAACTCCTTCCAGTCAATCACTTTAAAAATAATAAAACATGGGGCTAGAAGGGAAATAAAATAAAATGTCTGGCTAGCTTCCCCTCTCCATTTTATTCAAACACTGGAAAGACCCAAATAATTTCCACAGATCTAAGAGCACAGAATCTGGCCTTCAGAAACATATAGCAAAGCCCAGGTTTAAACCAGACCCAAGCCCCTGCTAATGGAGAATCTTCTTGTGCCATCCTGCTTCAACAAGTCTTAGGGAGAGTTTCCTAATTCATTTCCAGAGTATAAAGAGAGACAGACGCCTTTCCACCACCCAAAGGAGTCACAGAGGAACTAAAGAAAAGCAAAAGTAAAAGCCAACAAACCTCTCCTGGCACGCATCTGAAGCCTTTCCTCACAGCTCAGCCTCCCACACTGCACCACTCACTGCACTGGTTGCAGCTGAAAGCCATGAACGGATATGGGGAACAGCTGGTCTCTCCTTGCCAGCTGAAACCTACCCATTCTCACCTGTAAGCTGCCCCACAGGGCCTTAGCTGTTGTTCTGCAAACATTGGGGACGCTATTTGGATGTTCAGCCTAGGATGTTTTCTCCACTTCCCCAACGGTTTGATCTTCCTAACCCAAACCTGCAAGTCTGGGATTTAGCCATTCCCAACAGCAGGAGAAGAACGAACATAAAGGTTAAGCAGGTCATTACAAGGGTATCTCTGGTATTACCTACTAGGAGTTGTCACACCACTCTTACTCTCCAGAAACCACAGTTTCTCAGAGCTATTTGTTTGTAATCTGGTCAGCCTACTTCAGCTTGCTTGTTACATCACACTTGCAGGAGAAAATATCTTCAAAGCATTCCTTACCCTATGAGCTATTTGGCAAAAGGAGAACGATGAAAACTCTTCCTCCCCTGGCTAGACTGAGAAACCCTCTGTTTCCTTTGCTCTGTAGATGTTCTGACTAAAAAACATACTATATTTGAATTGATCCAAATATCTCTTCTGTTATCTGCAAAATCAGGGTAAAATGTGAAGTTTATGAACACATTTACAATGCATTGTCAAATACATTTTTTAACATATATGCCAAGACAACATTTTTGAAACACACATATTACACAGGTTACCCTATGCTTTCCTAGTTTTAATTTGCTGGATAACGTGTCCCAGCAATGTTTCCAGTAACTGTCAATACCCCAGAAATCATTCCGCAGATGCAACAGCCAGCTTGATCTTCCGCTGTCAAGTCATAGGAAAAAAGGCAGCCGGGCCATGAACTTTTTACTACCCCAGCCATCTCTCCCTTTCTGCAAAATTCTATTTTCTTTGTATTTCCGAGAGGCATGTGTAGACAGCAGGTACCGCAAGCCAACTTGGAAGCCATCCCTTTTCTTTATCCAAGAAAACACTTCAGTACTAGTCTTCCATTTGTTTTTGGCCACTGGGACAAACTTGCATTTTTTTCTACAAAGCATACAGCAGTGTGTCTTCAAATAGCCACGGATGCCCCTGGGCTGAAGGCTATAGTACAACATCGGGATTTTTATTGCACTTTGCCTCCACCTACTGCCTTCAGCAGGATTGTCTTCACGTAAACTACTGCCTACCTTTTCATTTGCTTGCCTTGGAAAATCAGGCTGGAAAACCTCTCTGATGTATGTCCCTGACTACCTGTCATTCTAGTAATATCTCCAGGACTCATGTTCTAGAATAAAGGAAAAGATTGTGCAACAATTGTGCAAAAATACAAAGCAATGGCACAAGAAAGCAAAAAAATTAAAAGTAAAGATGCTTGAAAGGTTCATGTTTTCTTTCCTGCACAGTAATAATCCTCAGATTAGACCACTGAAAAATTACCTGTGGCTTGGTGCAAAAACTATTCCCTTTTTTTCAAAGACTAAAGTTTCCTGCTTCAGCCTGCACATTCAGTTTTCTATGGCCGTGAACATCTCCTTATCACAAAGGCTCTCATAACATACGAATGTCATTTGTTGAGTCTCGGTCAAAATCTAGGATGATTTTGCCTTCCAGATCATACCGGAATTGTCATTTCCTTCGTTTGAAACATTGCAACAGTAAAAGAGGGTGCATTCTTCCTCAAATGCCATTTCTGGAAAATCAATGGATTTTTCCCATTTTCTCCCCAATACACAGGCACTCCAGAAGTACTCTCATGTTAAGCACTCAGGACAAGTTAGGTTCTTATAGATATACAACCAGTCACTAAGAAAGGAATCACTACCTTCCTTTTATGTCTCCAGTGCAGTTATCTGTCATCCTTAATGGTTTTTCCAAACCATTTTTGTGCAGATTTCATTATTAATTACAAGCCTCCTCCTTGCTCAATTTCCTGGGACACAAGGTCATTTAACTACAGAGGACTATTACTTACATAGAAGACCACATAGATGCATACAGTTGGAGCTGATCTGAACTGGCTTTGCGCTTTCCATCTTTTCATCATTTTCCCTGAAACAGACAGAAGAGTGTTTTATATTAGCAGTAGGAGCTCCTTCTCTAGTCTGAGGAGGAAAAATAAGTAGCCTTTATGTAAAGTTATGCGGTCTCAAGATAGACCTTTAGCAGTGCATTTTGCAGGATGATTTATCCATTTAGAATTTGATGTTGCTGCCAACTGTAAATGTTTTGCCTGAAATCTTCATTGTGATGATTATTATGAAAAGACTTCATTTGGGGATTTTGGATTTTTGATTAATTTAATCTAAGTGTTTAAATTATTTAGTTTACACTGTTTGCAAATACCACAGAAAATATAAAACTTCCTCATGTAAAGATATGTAAACTTTTCCAGTTCATGGAATCAGTCCATTAAACACACAGGCAACATAATGATTTTTGCCTCAAAGTTTACAACTCATATAGTAAGGAAGCTGTTATTCTTTCTTTCCTATAGTATGTATGCACACATACATTTATATCAGATGCAACAAAATAAATATATCTACCTGCATTTGTGTCTCATTTACCATATACATTGGACAGAATCGAGATAGTCACCATAACCCTAAAATCTAATAAATACTTTGGAGAAGATAAACTTAGTTCCTGGTCTACCTGCCTGATTCTTCAGACCAGTTTTTCTTTCTTCTTGTACAATTACCCTGTCATTTTCAACAAATGTTTTTGCTCTTCTACTCTACAGGAGATCCTAACAACAACAAAAATTGAGTATGGATTTCTTGTTTCCCTTTTGTAATATAACCATCCACAAAACTACTCCAAAATTTGTTAATTGTGCCATCATATATTTTTTTTTCTTGTAAAACCCTGGCAATGTTGCTGGTCCTGGAGTAAAAGCATGCATGAATTTGCTAGTTTCTGGAACACCAAGGAGGGAAAGGTACAGACTTAACTCTGCTCCCTTGAAAGCACAGGTATAAATCACTGATATTTTTCTCCTTATCAAAGAAAAGGGAGGAAACTCCTTGGCATTCTATCCACATTATAGAACTAGATGATCTTTAAGGTCAGAATGAAGGAACTGAGACAAGAGAATAAGCATCCATTCTGCATGAAAACAATGCATCTAATCACTTCAATAACTAATTCATTGTTTTACATAAATGGAAATATCTTGAATCTTCTTTTACTTTTTTTTTTTTTTTTCTATAACCATTGTCCCATTGAGCTCAACAGAATTACTCTTGGCTTACCTCTTGTTCACTGTCAGAACCAAGACTCCTGTTCAAAGACCCCTCACCTTTGCAGAGTCTGGATTCAGACCCGAATTGCAAAATTCTTATACTCATCTTTTTGAGTTGTGACTTTTCACTTCTGGCAAACTGGTGAGATCACTTTAGTGCCTTTCATGTCCAAAGTGACACAAGAACCATGAATATCACAGAATAATCACTGAAATCATTTCATCGGTGCTAATCACTGAGATTTACTACCTATTTCCTGAGTAGAAGGAAGACAAATACTTCTTAACTTGGATATGGAATTGGGCAGTTTCTAAAATATCGTGTATTTACAATGCACATGCAGCTTTCAAATATGATCTAGGATGAGGGACTTGTACACATCAATTTCCTCATTGTAAAATAGAAACAAAACCTATTCTGCCTAGATTGTCAAAGTAATAACCTTCTTGTAGTGAATGCACAGTGTGTCTGCCTTACAGATCAACACAGTGTTCTTCTGCCTTGCAGATCAACAAGTAGCCTACCACCACCTACTTGGGTTCCTAACGAGAACCTCAAACATTGTTCTTCCCTGGCCCAAGTTAATCTCCTGCTCAGTCTGAAATGCTTTATACAAAGTGGGTGAGCTTCAAAAAGGATATCTGGGTGAAGCGTATCTCCTGTGATAAACCAGAGAAATGACAAGATAATCTAATTCTGATTTGGGACTTTCTGAAATCCAAGCTACCCTGTATGAATCTGTAAGGCTATACTGAGTGCTTTCTTCTTATCTTCCTCTTTTCAGGTTCCTGCCAAATTGCGATTCTATCTTCATTCAGACCATAACATGTACCCAGAATCTCAGATCCAGAAAAATAGCTTGAGTTGGTATTACAGTAGGTAGTAAGAAAGGGTCATGACCACAAATTATTTAGAAGCAAGAATGTAGTTATCTGTGAATGAAGCCTATGTACCAGCACTTGCCCTGAATACATCCATGTTTTAGGTCAACTTCTTTTGAAATAATGTACGTAATATTATACAATTAAAATGGTAGCTGTCTTGATAAAATATTGCTAACTTAAAAGAACCCTAACAGACTTGCTTTCCCAGACCATTTGACAATGGAACAAATTCTGTGGAATTGATTTCTTAGATAGGATGGATGCTTTCCGTTTCCTAAAAAACTCTGGTGCCTTAATAGTTTAAGTGTTATTCATTCCCTTGTGGATTGGCCTGACAACAGAACCTAGTAATGTGAGATCTATTAAGATTCTCAAAAAATCCCGGGTTTTACTCTGAACTCTTAATTGTGAATTCATTTGGGAAGAATAGTATTCATGATATGCCTGTAGATTTTGCTATGGAAAATCCTTTAAATAAGGAACAACATCTGAGACCTTGAAATACACAGAACTTTTTTTTTGCAGTCCCTAGAGAATAGAAAGCCTTGAATGCTTACCAAAGAGGGTAATTCATGTCTATTCCATCTCCTAAAAACACTTCCTCCTTCAGATTTACAGTTACTAAGAACACAGAGCAATTTTGATCAAAAGAAGCAGCAGCAGCAGCTGTAAGGGAGAAATGCTCATTTCTGATTGCTTCATCTGGAATGGAAGGGGGTAATGGCATAACTTTATTACACCAGATGCAGTGAAGGCCTTTATTTCATTTAATCTGGAGAACAGAGGAATTTGTCACATACAGAAGATGAAAATAATCTCGTTCTTCTTGACACCACGCAGGCATGATGGTTATTGGCTGGTTCCACAGAAGAAGTTGGAGTTTATGATGACTACTTACTTACTTTCTCCTGCATGACTGTCCTAAGAGGGCTGGTATTTTGCTATACTCCAGAGACATCTTCTGTTGAAAAGTTATTTTTGTTTGGTATTTGCTGGAAAGCACTTGTTTTGGGAACGTGTGCCACTGGGATTTGCGGTAGGCTCAAAGTTTCAACTGTACATCATAGCATACAATTTGTTTGGCACAGCGTTTATATTTAAGTTGGAATTTATTAACACTTACTCTAAGACTCTTCTCTATACCAAAGCCATTTTTGACTAGCAATGTATGCTGATAACACACAATGGCCACAGATAGGGCTTTTTACTTCATTTCCCTTCAAGGGTAGTACAAAGGATTATTCAGCTCAGCAAATGTATCAGTGACTCATCAATGTAGTATGTCACTTTTGTTTGTTTGTTTGAACACAGTTTTGGGGGTTGTTTGTTCTGTAATTGTATTTACACCATTAATTCAATATTATGGCTCTGGGTGAGGTCCTTACTGAGCAGGAGCCATCTTCAAAGTTAATAGATATGTTTTATCCACCATCTATTCTTTTGACAAATAGATTTAAAATGCCACTGTTTCTGACACATCAGTATGTTAAAACCTCTTGGCACAAGGGGTGGTATCTACACAGAATGGAGAGCAGGGGAGAGTTGAGCCCAGAATTTCTAGGCCATACCAAGTTATTAAGTGCATTTTCTTGAATATAGGAAAAGCAAAGTAAAAGTTATTTGCTCCTTTTTCTCTAAAGGGGGAATGACCAGCAATAACTTGTTTTCAGTGGATTGGCAGGTTCATTAACGTGCAGGTTCATTAACAATTAACATTCATAACCAGGATACAGATTGGCTCCCTTCAGTAGCGTGTCCGATGTCACGTCAACCTTTTTTATATAGAGATTTGCAAGAATAATCCTGCTTCAGTGCATGATTTACAGTCTGCCTGGAATCCCACTTGTTATGGTGGCTAATGACACATAACTCACTTCATCGTCAGTATCCTCATCATACACACAACCTTCCCACTTTCCTTAGTTTCCATGACCACAGAGGTGGCGCCTAGTCACAGGGGCTCTGTAAGCACTCAGGCAGAACAGCAACAGAAGAGACCTTTGATGGTCCCATAACGATTTAACACCAGTTGAAACCCCGTCCTGACAGTACTTTTGTCACTAGCTCTGCTTGCAAATGTTTTGTAGTGTTTTGGATTTTTTGGGATCCAGAAAGACAGATCTTACTTCCTCACCATGATTTTAAATGTCTATTTTCACTTTCCTAAAACTTTTCAAGCCTTTCCATTCACATTTTCTCCTTTCTGATTCTGGCTATATTGAAAAACAACAGAACATCTTTATAATAAATAGGGGAAGGATTATCAAGCACTGGAAGGCACTGACCACTAGTTCAGAGAACAAAAATGCACAAAAAGATGCTTCTGTAATATGCACTCATGGTACGGTGTCCTGTACCTGAGGAATTGCATCTCCTTCCTCCATTAACTGCACAGGGAGCCAAAGTCTATCACGCATGCATTATTAACGCTCCAAACTGTACATTACAGTCCTAAATATTAGAGTTGTCTGACTCTGTTTTAGTCCCTAGAGTAGGCAACCAGTGTAAGTGTAAAACCTCTGCCAAAATCCTTGTGTTCTGTTAGATAGGAACAATTGGATTCATGCTTTTGCAGGATTAAACTGAAAAGTTAGCAGCATGAAATTCTGTTGTGCTTGGCACAGGCAGACTGAAACACCTTTCCTGCATAAGATAAAAAGTATCAAAAATGTGACTGTAATCAAATAACATTTTTGGCTTTTGTGCAAAAAAAGCATCACTGTTTCTGCTCGTCTGTGAACCGGTTATTTCCTTATGCTGATTTCATTCAGGTTAATATACATTTTTGTTATATTTAAATGCATTTGCTGTTTACACAGTTCCCAATTCTGGGAAGTGCTTCCTACTAAGAATACGATGTTCCAAACAGCAATCACATCGTTTCCTGGATCATGGCATTCCAAGGAGTGGAAAACTGCAGCATTAATTGTCCTTATGCCCAAGTTAATTTAACTGATTCCAAAAATTCCCTTCTTGCTTCTCACCCTGTATCCTGTTTTGTGGGCTATCACTCTGATTTTAAGCAACCGGTATCAGAGGATACTGATGTTACCAGAGCGTCTTACACAGTTTGTACAGAACCTGTGGTGTAAAACCACAAGAATCGCTGAATAAATGGTGCATTTCAGGGGCTCAAGCGCCACCTGCTGTGGATGAGGGCGATACACACTGTGGAAGCAAATAATCCAAAATACAGCTGTCCTTCTGAATGTACGAATATCTATCTATCTATATGACCATAGGGTTGAAAAAACTGACCTACTGCAGGCCTGTCCAGCTTCAACTGTTTTATCATTCGATAGACAAACTGTCAAAGCAAAGGGGGAAAAATTGTAATTCTTTGCATACCTAAGTGTCAGTGCTGTAAAGTCAGCTTCAGATTTGAAACTCAAGCTATTTGTTCCTTCCCCTACACTGCCGTGGCTAACAAAGATTTTGAAACCAGAGTCTAGTAAACAGCTGATGATACATGAGCGAAGAAAAGATTGTGTTACATATCTTCCACGCGTTGCAGCTCTTAGAGACAATTCTGCTGTATATCACTTAAATACAAACTGCATTTCTGGAGAGGAAAATGTTAATCTCTGACTATCCTGCCTCAGGCTTGGCTACCAGCTTCATGAACGAACAGTGCACCTTCAAGGAAAAGAAATTAATCATCTTTTCAGCTGGGACAATTGGGGTTATTCCATCCTGAGGATGCATTTAGTTTCCACTTTCATTCCTGATGAAGAACCTAAATGAACTTAGTTAAGCAGACCCATCACATTGTCAGAAAAATTGATGCATGCCCATGTGTCTCAAAAGAAAAAAGGAGAGTTACACAGAGCTTTTTGAAGCAGAGAAGGGACAGGCAAACGGTAAGTCCAAGCAAGTGATGAGAAGAGCAGTCCTTGCCTAGGAAAGATTCTGGAAGAGGCTGTACCAGTGCTATGAAGTACACGTTCCCATTTCTCTAATTAGCCATATCACCAGTGAAAGAAAAGAAGTGGAACCGATTGACATTAGAGAGAGAACAATAGAGTGGGATGGGATTTCCAGTGATCCTACAAGCAGCAAAAAGCATCTGATGATAAATTGTTTTAAGCAACCAGAAAAACATGGAACAGACAACTGTGGACTTGTTCTGAATTTGCCAACTGACATGCTCATAAATCTTGAATCTATGGACAAACACTGACTCATTACCACTTCCCTGTAGGCAACTGCAATAGAGTAACACATGACAATAATATACGATTAATTCTTGCTTGGAGAGCCAGTATTCTGTCCACTCACCTCTCATTTTCACCTTAGATCCTCTTCTGAGGGTAGAACAGTCATACACACATTTCTTCAGTCCCCTGCCCATGCATAAAATTCATTCTGTGAAAATATAAAAATGAAAATAAGTAACAGAAATCCTGTCCAGCACATTTGTCTTCTATCCTATACATGCAGAAGCTGCTTTCACAGCTGCTTTGGAAAGAGTTGTTTGTCCTTCCCTTTAGGCCATGCAGAAAATACCTATTTGGCTGACTAACCTTTTCTCAAGCCTGAAAAGATGCATTAACAATTCTCCAAGGGTCAGCAACGGTGGCTAGCTAATGATAGCAGACCAGAGGAACGAGCTGTCCTACCTGCTGGTGAGCTCATCCAGCAAAAAACTCATGGTTACAACAGATGTTAAAGCTTTATAGACACATTTGTTCTCCCCTCCCAGCAGCAAGCTCGCACAGCACGGAAGTCTGGAGAACAACGTGGCACTGATACGTACAGAGTGCGCAGGACACAACAAAGGATGTCCACAGGCCTGCTACCGTGCTACTCACCAGCGTGCTCCTGACAAGCCTTCTGTGCACTGAGCAGATGTGCATGGCTGCACATCAAGGAAGCAAAGAATAAATAAATAAATAAATAAATAAATGCAATCTTTGCTCAAGTTGCACACCTATTTTTGATTCATTTAATCAAGGAAAGTGAATTTTTATTACTATTTTTAGTACTGATGTTGATTTATCTTTCTGAAAACATTTTAAACACTTTCAAAGTGAGCTTTTGGTACTGATGAGCCCGGTTTATGCTATCTTATGCAACTCTTCTGCTAGAACTCTTCTGCTATCTCATGGTAGAACACATATAAGACTTACAAAATAGGAACATGGGGGAAAGCGTCTAAAAACATAGACCCTGGATTACAGTTACAGGAAAACAGTGTTCACAATTTCTTAATTATATTTGTTCAAGTACTTTATTAGTTTCAAGTGGCTTTGCATCTTCTTTATAATTCACTTTCCACAGATTCCCTAGCAAAAAGTTTAATGGGAGACAGCCACTGAAACAAGGAATTTTAAAAAAGGACTACAGAAAGTGTGCCTAATATATTTTAAAGTGGCGGTCCCATATGTCCGTGCTGAGAAATTGATTCTAAGGTTTGTTCTGAATACCCCTGAAGTCTGTGGAGATCATTACGAAGGGTCCAAAGTAAAGCTTTTGTATTTGTAGGTGATTCATACTGTTATTAATTTGTACAGCAGTAACACTGCAATGTCTCATTTGTGATCCATGGACTTTTTAAGTAAGGAGGGGATCAAACACAAATAACAAAAAAAAGGGTCCCTCCATTAGTGATAAATAATCTTCATTGGAAGTATATTTTGATACTCACTACAAATCGCTTCCAAACAAGCTACAAGCCAAACTACTCTGCAGGCACTGTTTGGTGAACAAACAAATACATTCTAGAAGATCGCAAGCAAAAAGGCACAGCACACACCAGATAATTTCTTCCTCATGCTTTGTTCATCCATCTCTCCTTGGCAGGTACTTCAGGGGGGCAAGCTGCCACAGGTGGTGTTGATTTATGTGATTAATACATGTCCCTTCATTCACTAAGCAACCAGTGAAATAGTCTACACATAATAAAATTATTTTATGCATTATAATAAATTCAATGGAGTGTTTTAATGCCTCAAACAGTAATGGATTTTTAGTAATCATGTTCCCATCACATAATTTAAATACAACTAGGTCCATATCTTTAAATAATTTCTAAAATAAAATGAGATATATAATTATAAGGTGCTACAGCTGTAAGAACAAATAAATAAATTTGTTCCTCCCATACTAGGCTAGTACCTTCAGGGTGTTAAGCATAATACAGGGCATATTATGTATCAGATAAGCGTGATACAGAAGTCAAGCCATAAATACAGTGCAATAGGATGTTTTAGCATCAAAAGTACTTCTAGTTTTTTTGTCAACCATACCAAACTTCAGCAGCCACCTCACAATCTCTTTCATTTTAAAGTGTCCTTTCAATAAAAATAAGGTGGGATACCACAGAACGGAGATTTAAAAAAAATAATAATAATTTCATTTTAAGAAAAACATTTTAAAGGAGGTAGATATGCTACATGTTTTAGGCATACCATGCAAAAAGTGGTTTCTACAACATATGGAAAGTATCTGAATCAGTAAGACAATGATCTTCATAAATCACTCCTGGTTCCAACTTTAAATTATGTTTTGTTCCCTCTCTCATGGGATATTCACTGTATCTCATACAAACTCGTGGTTGTATGTGCAAAGTATTCCTACCTTTATAGAGAATTATGTCATATCAACACATAGAGGGTACGTAAAATGAAGAGTAAACACATTTTTATGAGATTCTGACCAGATGGACCCACATAGTCTACTCTTTTATCACTTCCCTTTGGCTTAAGGGAATATTCTTTTCGTTGTATATGATTTATTATATGGACTAACCAAAACTCTGGGGGATTCCTCTTCAGACTTTATTTATGCAGCAGTGCACCGTGGGTGGCAACGGCCAACACAGTGCCACACAGGAGAATAATGTGGGACAGAAATCCTATTTCCCTCACCTTAGGTACATGAAGGCCTTAGGTTTGTTCAAGCCAAAATACAACTGCCTATGAACACAATGAGGATTTACGAGATCTTGATCAAAAGCATGTTACAATTCAGTTAAGACAGCTGCTTGTGGCTAGTCTTACCTTTCCCTTCTTGTCACAGGTATGTTAATTGGACAAACAGTCTATAGTATCAGCCTTTTGTTTTGTCTTCAAGATCTACAACCAGGAATGTTCTTCTCCTAAAAACAATGCAGAAAGAACATATGTAACTGTACATTTACCTTCTGCTTTCAGTAAACATCTACCTGTTGATCCTGTTTGTATAGTCTCAGATGAGCACCTCATATTAACAGAACCTTCACAGAGATAGTTTTGATTACCTTTTCAATATGTTCTGTTTCTTCTCTACATTTTTTTGTCCACAAAGACCTTCAGAGAAAACTTACCTTCATGAGTCATCTTAGTCTATGATTTAGCATGCAATACTTAGAAAAGAAATGTCTCCAAATTCAAATTTTAGTTCTGTCCCTACTGGCAATTATCTGCACCCCGACACTCTCATTCAACAGCTGCTAACAACTATTTCATAAGGTGTGTATGCAAAGTCCTACCTGACCATTCCCTTTTCAAAGACAAATGCAAGAATACACATCATGCTTCATGGACATTATTGATATTGTAACTGAGATATTTCCTTTTTTTTTTTTTCAGTGAAATTTTACTGAAAAGAAGATAGAATAAAAGCAGAATTTCACAGTGTGGACTTGTGGACTTTGAACATACATAGGTCTGAACAGTATATAACGTCAAAATCTTTATTACTGACCATACAATAAAAATATATAATATATAATATATAATCCCTTAAAAAGATGCTTGAACTACTACTACTTCAGCTATTTGTGAACTAACTGAACTCATTCTGCAATGTGCTGACAAAAGATAAACACAAAAACGCTAAAACTCCACTTGAATGAGGATCATGCTTTAGCAGAAATTACATATCCATCTGTATCGTTAATTGCATGTGGTAAAGCAAACATTCTTTCTACAGATTGCTAACAAGGGATTTATGAATTAATAATGTCATTGATTTGCTTAAACATTTAAATCTGTATGGTTTGGAATTGTCTTTGGTTCTAGCAACCAGATTGTTTAAAGCGACTAAAGTGCAGTGAGTCGCAGTTATAAATAATGGCAGTGTGAAACACTAAACAAAAATTTCCTAAGTTTTCAACCAAATAGGAACAACCAAAATCAACAACTGGTCTGCTCTTTTTTTTTTTTTTTTAAATCTAATAGATAGATTAATAGATGGTGACATTTTCACTAAAATGATAATTCTTTATTCCAGTGACTTGGTTTTGAATTGAGCTTCAATCTGAAGTTGCTACCTAGTTGTTAGAACTTAAAGAGAAGGCAATGAGATGTCAGTCTGCACTCCAGAGTTGATTCTGAGACCAGAAATCTTCATAAAAGAGCATTTGTCCTCCCTCTGAAATGATATTCCCAAGCAAAGTTAAGAATATCAAATCCTAGATGAAAAGAAAAGTACTATACACAGCTTTAAATCAAGATGGATGTACAGTATATAGGTAAAGCACGGCCACATTGCAATAAAGACAAATGAATAAACCACAACTATATAGGGCAGGTAGCTGTGAAGAGAAACAAAATACCACCGGTGCTATTTCTCAATGGAGATGAGACACTTTTAAAAGGAACTTTATCTTTCAAACTTTACTGGCAGAAAGCAATTCATCTTCTCCTGCGCCAGAGAGGCAGAACCGTTCTCCTGTTTTCAGAAATACAGATAATTCCTTTGGCATTGTTAACAGCTTATACCATAGAAAATAAGGCAATGAAAAATTCTGCCCCTTTAACTTAACACAGATGAGCTTTTATATATGTAACATCCCTCAGTTAAATATATAATCTGATTAAGAAGCAGAAATGTAGCCGTTGGTTTTACATTTCCAACGGGTGTGTGTGTGCATACATACATATATGTATACATCATACTTTTTTTTTTTTAAATGCATTTAAGTTAGGGGAACTAGAAGATTCTTATCTGAGATTCATCATAACTAAATAAAGCAGTTCTGGCTTTTTGATGTCTGTTTTCCCTCACTGGGACTTGCCACATGAGTGTTGCCAAATTTATCACTTATTCTTGGAATGTCTCATTTGCATCACTTACTGCTCACATATGTGCCAGAACAACTAGATCAGGACTATCCCCACCAGCCTCTGCACTGCAGTCACCAGGTTTCCTGAGCAACTGACTTCCTTCCCTAAAGTGGCGGGACCAGAAAAATTCCTGAATATAACAACTAGTGAAATTCCTTTCCCTCACACTGTAATGAGGTTATACTAACTACTCCATAGTCAAGGTAAGAGTTTCCTTTAAACCATAATCCCAATACTAAATTCCTGTAACAGAGAGAAAGAAAAGCACCTTTCCATTTAAAATATCTGCTGTCTAGACCATACACAGAGGAAGATATTTATTGTGGAACAATCAAACAAACCATTTTGTAGTTATGAGACACTGAAAAATACTAAGTTTTGGAGTTTGGACATTTTTTCTTTTGTTTTTCCCCGTTTAGAAATTGCACTCCTTTCCTTACTCCTCTTTTTGCCCCCTCTCTCCTACTCAAAGGACAAAGAATTCCAGAGATTAAAAACTTCCTTTGCAAACCAGCCCTCAATTAACACAAAGGTCTATTTTCAAAAAAAATAATAAAAATAATAATCAATGGGGATGTATGACATGATTGGCACAGGGGTCAAGAGCTTCCCTGACATATTTGACAAATATTAAAGACTTTGCCATGCCTTATGTGAATTTTTATTATTTGTGATTTACCTGCCCACATTTAACCTTCAAGAACATGTTTGCTTACGTGAATAGTAGCACGTTGCTTCTGTACAGCTGCTGGTCAACTCCTGCGCCACTTAAATCATGGTAGCTATTTGCGTACTCAGCATCTTTGAAAAAATATATTTCCACTTATATACTTGGGGCCTAACTTCAGGCATGTGATCTGTTAACTTTTCATTCTGGAAGTAAATTAGAACATATAACCAGCCACTCAACTTGTAAACATGCCACGTGTTTCTTTAGCTATACACCCCCAGAAGTGATGCTACTGCCCTACAGACCTGTTCGCTTCTTCTGGGCTATCCAGTGCTATGCGATCTATAGCACTAAGGGGACCAATGACAAGTTTCTGACAATCATCAGTCACCATTTTTCCTCTAATTACAACAAACCAAAACTATCAGGAGAGAAAGGTGCAAACTTAAAATGCCTTCACAGTCCATTGCCTCTCTTAAAATAAATGTGCAACATAAAATATCACATTGTACATTCCAAAAATAACCTCCTTGCCCTTCTATTTCTGCCCTGCCTCAGGCTATTGACAAGAAGCCTCATAAACCACCACTCAACAGCAGCATCTGGCAATTTTTAAAGTTCAGTAATAAAAACAAGAAAGGGTTGATCAATTTACTTGACACTTAAAAATAAATCTAATACAGCCAGGGATTAACAACAGGATTTTTACACCAAATAACTTCGCCAGCAAAAGCTATACAGGAATAAAGACTGACAATCAGATTTCTGATGAACTCCTGGTCCTACTTCCTGTTATAGAGAAGATACCGTATCTAAATAACAATGTTTTCCTTGAGTGTTGTGGAATAAAAAAGGGTTTCTCTGACCACAGAATCACAGAATTGATTAGTGGTTGCTTTAGGGACCCCAGGTTCTGACCACATGCAAACTATTTTAGGGTGTTTTTTAGGCACAAGTTTTGCCAAAAACCTCTACGCCTCATTATCTAAGCATGAAACGTGGTACTCACAGAAGTTGCAAGCCCCACAGGATATGCCAACAAATCTTAAAAACTTCTGTGAGGCCCCCAGTACTTCTTTTTTTCATGCTGGTTACAAACTGGCAAGCTCCTGAGAACTAAATGTGGTGCCTCGTAGGAGCTGTCACTCTCCGGCGAACTTCAGATGCAATACAGGTCTCACTACACCTAGAAGTGTACATTATTCAGTTAGTTTTGCCCTTTTAGTAAAGGTAAAGGCACTTCTTAAATAGAAGTGCTTATGTAAAACAGAATTAAAGCTGGGGATATATTGTTCTTTAAAATGCAAGCACTTGAAATGCCAAAAAAAAAAAAGAAATTTGTAGTCAAGCTCCTCATCTCTGATCCAGTACCTTCACTGTTACTCGTTTCAAACCCTTTATGCCAACTATTTTGGCTACAAAGAGAAGATGACTCTGCCCCAGCATCTTCCTTCCACACCAGTCAGCAGATTACCTTCCCTCAGTGCCTTCAAGGTTGAAAAGGGCAAAATATCTGAAGGCAGACCTATCTGAAGGCAGACCTGCTCCGGTGGAACTGGTATGTGTGGGAACAGATTAGCTTGACATTGGAGCCTCAGTTTGAAGACGCAGGTTTCTGTTGAACTTCCTGAACTGCAGGCATAAAGTATTTCCAAAGAGACAAAGTAAATTTCTGCTCAAATTGCCTGGTGCAGTGGGTCTGGCTGGGATGGAGTTAATTTTCTTCATAAAAGCTCGTATGGTCCTGTTTTAGATTTGCGACCAAAACAATGCTGATAACACACCCAAGCTTTAGCTGTTGCTGCAGGGCCTTCCCTGCTTCTCCCTCTGCCCTTCAATGAACAGACTTGGGGCGCACAGAGGAGGTTGGGAGGGGACACGAGCAGGCAGATCACCTGAACTAACCAAAGAGACATTCAAGGCCAAATAATGTCATGACATCTTCTGCTTGGGAACTGGCTGGGCATTGGTCTACCCATGGGAAGTGGTGAGTGACTGCTTTGTATCAATTCTTTTGTTTTCCTTCTTTTTTTCTTCACTTCTTTGCTTGTTAATCAATGTGTATCGTGACCCCAAGTTTTCTTGCTTTTCCTCTTCTTTTCCTCTTCCCCTCTCCCTCTGGGGCTGGGGGGCCATGGGTAGAAGTGAGCAAGTGGCTGTGTAGTGCTTAGCTGCCTACTGGGGTTAACCCGCAACACTTGGATATCTTGATCTACATGCCAAGACATTTCAGAGCCAATAAGAAAAAGCATGCCAGAGTTCAACTGAAATGAAACCCGGCTACATTACTTGTGTAGCTTTTGCATTTCTCTCTGGCTCTCTTTGCTGCTGATTGCTACCATTTGGTTGCAGTTGCCTTGGGCAGTGGTCCATCCAGTTCAAAATTAAATCTAGCAGTGGCCAAAAAACTTAGGAGACTTCTTCTGTACTGGGGTCCCCAGCCTGTTTTGAGAGATCCAATAGGCTCAGATCAGCATCTGTGCTTTTTACTGCTATCCAAACCAGAACAAACCTCTGAATATTTTGAGATTCACACATCACCACTATACTATTATTTCCTAGACACTCAGCGTTGCCAGTATAAATTAAACAAGCTTTGTAACCTACAGTTATGGCTACCCATGAAATACAACATGAAGTGCAATGCAGAGAGCACAGCTGCACTCACTTTAGTTGCACAGGTCTACACAGTTTTGACAGATTTGATGAACTCTAATTACATTGAAATACCCTTCTGTCTTTCATGGTCAGAAATCTTCCCCTCATGTGCATTTGTCTCTGTAACACTCTGCACCTAGGGGACGCAAGGAGGATGACAGCCTCACCTTTTAACTCTCTGTCTGTCCCAAGGGCTGAACAACGGCTCATATCACATTGCAAGAGGCAGTTTTATGGAGACAGGGTGACCCCTTGGCCCAGTAGTAACATACCATTTACCTCAGGTTTCTCAGCTATAAACTTTGAATGCCAAAAAAAAAAAAAAAAATCATTTTCCATTATTTTCCCACACTGAGAACAACACCCTGGTTGACATGTGGGATGCGATACTGCATGGCTTCAGCAAGGAATGTTAACGCACAAACACAAAGTAGAATGTGATGAGTAAGTAAGACATGGATCTCAGAGAAGCCTGATTTGGCAGGGGGAAAGCACAGCTGAATAGCCACCAAGTTACTCTTGCCTCAAAACCAGAACAAGGCCCCAGAAGGGAGTACAGATGTTAATCAACTCACTAACCCCATCCTGCAGTCTTCCATGTCCTACCAACTAGAAGACAAAAGGGTTTCAGCTCGAAAGCCCATCCACATCAGAACATTTTGGCTTAAAGCATGGCAGTCTGGTCATCACCCAAATGCACCTAAATTGTTCTTCCACCAACTTCTCTCTTGTATACGGGGTCAAGGTTCACCCGGCACCAGCAGAGGTGATAGGTTGTCCTGTTCCCTGCTTTGACGGCGAAGTCCCTGGAGCGATGCAGCTACCAAGACTGGGAGCCATGCACGTGCATTTGGGTCGGAGGCCACTCGTAAGCTTGTCCTCACAGTACAGGCAGATAGAAAGCAGCTAATACGTGACATGGACTGAAGAACACTTCAGAAGTAAACCAGCAGTTTAAAAGGGATGGTAGGGATGGTCTCTTGGGATCAGGGCTTTTTTTTGGATGTTTGCTTTTTTATAAATGGCACTTCATATATGGAAAGCAATAAATTCCTACTCCTGTATTAAGTTAAATGGTCTAGGTCTGTTGACTTCAAAACAGCAGGGTCAGTTTACACTGACCAAGAATTACATAAATCTGTTTTGATTAAAACCATAATAGTTTGAGATCCAGACTTCCTCCTTTTTCCTCTGATATTGTTCTAATTGCTCACCACTTGCACTTAAAGTGTTACTGACCGGAGGTTTGTTACCCTCTTTCAGTTTCCAACCAACATGATAAAAATGACTGGAGCTTAGGAAAGTATTTTTACAGTAAGTAAATGCAATAGGCTCTGAAAGGCTCTAAAAAAAGCCTTTATAAAAGTGAGGTAGATGTTTCTTTATCATTGAAGTACTCATGGCTCAGAAGTTGACATATATTTTTATGCTTATTGGATCAGACATTGAGGCTTTTGGTAAAGAAAGTGGAAGGAGACTGTGGGAAAGAATGTCGTAACTGCAGGCGCAACAACATGTTTTACCTTCCCTAAAGTTGGTGATTATGATCGGTTTGACTCTGAGGTGTTGAATGTACCGTAAAAGTGGACTGAAAGCAAATGAGACTGGTTTAGACCTTAAAATAAATAAATAAAATTTAGGAGGGCCATAAAAAATAAACAACTACAGATTTAACCTTATTGTGAAAGGAATGTAATACAACTATTGCCATCCCACAATAACTTTATGCAGATTTTACAAACACTTCCTTTCCAAGTCATCAACTTGCATTAAGTCTTCAGTAAAATTAAAAACACAATGAATAAAGACAAATATTTGGAGGTGTTTGCATATTACATGGAGCTACCCATTATCAGCTGAGAAAATAGAATTTCTAGTTGGATTTCATCCTGTGAAAGCAAAATTCAATGATATTTAGGCTTAGCATAATTTTTCTCAGTTTCTCAGGTAAGCAATGATAATAATATTAAAGCTTACTTTTATTTTCTTTTTCTCCTCCAAAAGAAGTGAAAGCACTACATTAGTCTCCCCTGAACTCTGTGGCTGGTGAAAAACCCTGAGATGTCTCTAAAACTTCATTTCTAACAATTGGTGTATCAATAGTACTTTTGTGATTGTAATAAATTACTTTGCCTGAAACAGCTTTAATAAGAATGGACATCCTTCCAATTTTATTGTGGTTTGTATAGGGAAAAAAACTCCCTCATTCTATACAATTTTATTTTTTTTTTTTTTTAAATAATGAAGAAACACAATCTTCACAAGACAGAAGTCTTAGGAGAATGTCCAAGTAAAACTGGGAACATATATATTTTTCAGGGGTATTTATAGATACAAATTAACCTGCACCACGTGAGTTAGCAGTACATTCTGCATGATCTGTGTCTAATTTAAAATATAAAATCACACAAGTACTCCAACTCAGATTTTTACCATAGCACTGAATGCAGTGTCCTGCTCGGCTAGTCAGAAACAAAAAAGAAGCAAATAACAGTGACTTACTAATTATTTCTAGGATATCACTGGTAGCAGGCTTTAAAAAAAGACACAATCAAATTCATTCCTGTTTTAGAAGGTTGTTGTTCATCTTGAGTCTCCTTCATCAGAAGATTTTTCAGCCTTCCCATTTCTGGAATAAATACTCACTAGCATCAATAGCTTTTTCCAAATGTGCACTTACATTAAAAAAAAAAATCTAAGAAATATACTTTCCCTTCACAGAATGCAGGAAAAAGAGATGAACTGGGTGACAGAGTAGTGGAACAGTTTGCCCAGAGAGGTTGTGGAGTCTCCTTCTCTGGCGATATTCGAAACCCACCCGGATGCCATCCTGTGCATCCTGCAAGGCAGGGAGTTGGACTGGATGATTTCAGAGGTCCCTTCCAACCTTGCCCATTCTGTGATTCTTTGAAACGTTTTCAATTTTCATGTCTTCAGAGTGCAAGCAGTCTGTAAGGGACATGAAGCAGGCTTGACTGACTGAAAATGGGAAGATAATTCAGATTTTTCTATATGTCTCACACCGGAAATTTGCAGAATCTTAAGGCATCCAAAACAACTAGTCACTTTGGCAAATCAAAATCTTTCACATCAAGTCCCTCCAGAATAAAAAGAGTAACAGACAGTACAAATGCAATTAAACTGAGACATCATGGTTATCCTTTTCAAGGTGCAACCATACCATCCCAGTTCTTTAGAGGGATTTTTAATTTTTTTTTTTATTTATTTTTAAATAAGGAAGGGTGCAGTGAATTTTTTTCATGATTGGGTTACAACAACCTGACAAACACTGCACAGTGGCTGCCTAAACAGGTGTTTATCTACAGTGTAATGATATAGAAAAATACATTGTCCCTCTATGTTCTAGGAGACATAGCAGACTCACCCACAGGAAGAAAATAAAAGTAATTTTTTGGCCTTTGAATCTTTTTGGATGTTTAGTTAACACTGATTCTACTATTTAGCTATATACATATATCTGTTTTATTTTTGCCAGAACATTTAAAAAAAAGATGGCCATAAAGAATGCTATACCCTGTTTAACCATTATATTTCAAAAATAAACTACAACGTTTAGAGGAACAGCAACAAAGTCAATGCTTATTTAATAGTTTCATTTGGGATTTGAAGTAATAAAAGTCACGGTGATGTCTCTAGTATCATAGTGGCTAAACTAAATATCAAGCAACAAAAAAACGCCTGAACAGAGGCATGTGTTTGGTCCTGCCATTCACTGTTGGAAAGCTGTTTCATTGCTGGGGAAATGGCTCCCAGGATCTTCTTGTCTTTTATTTAAAATAAGGGACCTACACTATGGAGTTCATCTTCTCTACTAGAGCCACTCCTTTTTGTGCAAATAAACATCAATTTATCAAACCAACTCTGCAGCCAAGAGTTATAAAGCAACCTTTGGGAAGTCCAAACTGCAAAGTACAACCTCTCTCTATTGCAGAAGGTGGTGTATTTGTCTATTCTCTATCATGACACTCTTTTAGAGTCTTTTTTTTTAAGTCCTCATCCCTTCGGTCTTCACCCAATGCTAAATGAACAAAAGTTCCAAAATCTCAAAACTTTATGCCAAACAGAATTCTAGCCAGACCTAATGAAGCCACATATGGAGAAGATAATGAAATTATGTGACTATTAAATTAAAGCAGGAGATACAGCAGAACGGAAGCCTGTGGTACATGATGGTTCACTTGGTAGCTGCACCAGAAAGCTGCTGGTGCGGAAGGAGGGACAGGCTGTTGAAGTTTTGCCAGAGGTACCAGTTTTGAAAGGCTCTGAATGACTGATCTTGTCTATGTCTGGCCTCAAATGTGGAAATGTGAACCTGAATAAGTGAGCAGGCTCACAGGCTCAATTGGCATTGATTTCAGCCAGGATCTAGGTGCAAATTTTTACTCTCAAACCTTATCTTTTTATGGGATCTGCTGTCATTAATTTCCTTTTTTTTTTTTCTTTTTTTTGCCACTTCAGGACAGTTACATTTATTTTCAGATTTTGCACATTTTCATCTTTCTTCAACTCTCTCTCTTACAGTTACATCCTTTCTTGCCATGTTACTCCCTTCTCCCCGAGCTACACATTACATCTGCTACATTGAACTTAACCTAAGAACATTCTATTTTAAGCAGCTTCCTCCAGTCCAAACCTCAGCAAACAAGAATCTGAGTACAGACACACAAGATCTGAGTGCAGTGATCCTAAGGAATAGTTTTCTGGAATTGCAAGGCCAAACAATAAAGAGGAAGAAAGCAATAAAATGGGATGATAAGGAAGAGAGTAAGATCTAGCATGAGAAAAAGAAAACAAAACAAATCTACTAGTATCTGATCTTATTTTCAGTGATATATTGGACTAAATTGCCAAGGGTGACAGTTTAGTGAACATGAAGTAGTTTTTCACACATTTCTGAGCAGTTGAAAACTTATCTAGTTAAACATTTTGTTGAGTCCTCAGTTAAACATCACGTTCATATTTTAGCATTTAACTTGGAAATATATATAATTTAGGATGGAATAAACCAAGCAATTTAATATGCAGAAAATCAAAGTAATAGTCTTAAGACTATCTACTCATATTTCCCAGCATTTTGCGCTAGATACTTACAAAGTCATAAAAACATCAAAACAGGAATTTAGAAGCAAGAAAAGAAAACTGAAACATCTTCAAGCGAGATTCAAAAACAGAAGTCAAACAGAATGCAACTACAGCTGAATATTTTCTAACAAAAGAATATTGCTTGTTAAACTATTGAACCATTGTAACCAAGGTTTCTGGAAGCAAAATTGTAAGGTTAATCTGTAAAGGATACTTTTTGCCATAGCTGAAGAACAAAAGAAAATAGTGCAGTTTTTCCAAGATGGATATAAAGAAATTATCAGCAATTTAGATTGCTGTGTTTCTATCAGCCAGTGTTTCAGAAAGCAACGAAAATGTGAAGCAACCATTAAGTACTAAAACGAAGAGAGATTTCTTACAAGAGTCCTTTGATAGATGCTAAGATAATATATTTTTAATTAATCTTGAAACATTTGTAAATGGAAAAAAAAAAGAAAACAGAAAAAAGAAAACAGAAAAAAGAAAACAGAAAAAAGAAAACAGAAAAAAAAGAAAAAAGAAAAAAAAGAAAAAAAGAAAAAAGAAAAAAAGAAAAAAAGAAAAAAAGAAAAAAAGAAAAAAAGAAAAAAAAAAAACATTCTCTGTGGAGTGTACCAAATACAACAAGGTACCATCAGGCCAGAAGCTTGACAACACTCCTGGACACAATAAAGAAAAATTGTATGTGGATTTAACTTAATACAGAGCTAAAGAGTAGTCTTCTGTCTTTCCTAATTTCCAGATGCACACATATTTCGCAATGTTTCTCAGACTCCTCAACAGTGCATTTAAGCCCTTTGACAATGCACTTAATTTCCTCTTAGTCTGTCTTTGCAGACTCAGTCATTAGACTCCTGCGTACAGCTGATAACTACTGAAACTAATAATTTATGAACATAAATGCCACTTGATACTGTTTTATAAAGGAATAGTCTTATCAAAGACACCTGACTTCATTCACAAGGGTTTTTAGAGAAAAAGTAACTGTGCAGATGTAACAGATACAGACTTTTACAAGACCTCTGACTTCATTCCATATCACATTCAGTTTAAATCACGAACACAATATACCATTTTCTATACCATCCAGAAGTCATTAATGATAATTACAGTAGATATAGTGAAATACTGAGATAACAAGGAAGACAGGTTTGTAAAATAAACTGATCTGAATTTCCTAGCTGTCTGCAGGTTTTCAGACAGTATTCATTTCAATTCTGTGAAATACAAAGCAAAGTATTTGGGAACACAACGTGGAGGCCACACCTACAAAATGAGGGCCAACAACAAGGAGCCAAAGCAACCAACAACAAACAACTTCCCAGGGATATGTTGTGACTTAAGACACTGCCATGCCTTTCAAATATAAAACAAGAGAACGATGAGTGGGAGAAAAGAAAGGATCTCATCTTTGTATTTAACAAAGCACAAGGGAACACGTCATCCAGTTCTGGCATCTGTGTTTTCTTTATTTTTTTTCAAAATTTTTCAAAATTGCGCAACCGAAAGCAATATTTTTTCTTCCTTGTCAAAAATCAAATGCAGCTAAAGAGATATATCAAGATTTATGCGCAACTGTAGTGCATCGTACAGTATTTCTAGCCACTGTCCCCTGAGATCTCACTCCATCCCACTTTAAGCTCTTTTCAATATAAGTTTGAAAGCTGCTATGTGAATGACTCACTGACCTTCAATCCTCCCCATATTTGTTCCTGATGTTTATGTTTAATCCCATGGTTAATCGTTGCAAAACAGTAAGGGATTATACAGGGGACAGCTCACATACACAGGTATATAGGCATACAACTACATATACTCATGACGTAACACAAAGTGCCAGAAGACAAAGTTCAAGAAATGCCCATCAAGTTTGATCAGGAAAGAAGAAAGCTGTTTGTACAAATCCATGTTAAGGCATTTAATTAAAAGGCTCTATTTTCAAATCCACTGGGTAAACTTAAATTAAAATTAAACCTCTGAATTAGACGCCTGAATCTTATCATAGAGACCCTGATTATTATCCAAGGCAATAGAATTATTAAACTTTCTGACCTACTTTATGAAAAGAAAATACAATTTGTCACTATAAACTTCATAAACAGCATTACCAACAACTGCTTCAACTCATTCACTACACAAGTGTGGGTTTCCAGACCTGTTTTTCTTCTCCACACATAGAACACCTAATTCCTTAGTCACTAACTAATCTAAACTTGAATTAGAGTAAAACCTTACTAATAGAAGAGCAAGAAGTAAGACCTGCTGAAAAAGATAAAATGTATAATGTTATTGGTCACATTTGAGAAATGGCCACTGCCTCTGCAAACTTCTCTACCTGAACTACATCTGCTGAACATGGCTGTTGAAATATGGGTTGCAAGGGAACAGAGACCAAGATGAAATAAAGGATGCTTCTGTCAAACAAACCACCTAAAAATTCTCTCACATTCTCCTGTAGTTTGAAGGTTCGCACTTTTTCTACAAGCAGATATCAGCGAGCTCTTCTCAAAGGTAAGATCTTCCTGAGAAACACTCATGACAGAGATAACGACTAAGAGGTATGACGTAACTGCCACACATAGAATATCTCTTCTGCTATCCACCAGCTGCTTCTATTTTCATAATCTAGAATCTGAAACATGATAATAATTCACAATGATTACTTCTCATCCATCCTGCCAACAGTGCCTGCAATGAAGGGGAAGGGGACCAATCGCATTACTTCCAACCTCTGTGCAAAAGACTAATGCAGACAAAGAAGAAAAAACAATTACACTACTCTGAAAAATGTTGCTTTGTAATTTTCTACAAAGGCAAATAAGAGAGAAATAAATGCATATGCTAGCTACACAACACATGATCTCCTTTGCGGTGTATTACAGAAAACACGCCCCAGTGGCATACTGTTTGGACATATGGGTCACATTGATTTTTTGGCTGCTTATCATCAAATGCCAAATATGGGCATGCACAATAACATTTGCCTCTTTTATTCTTCATCTAATGAAAAACATTTCCTATAGGTATTTAAAACATAAGAATCTTAAGGAACACAAAAGCATTTTCTTTAATAAAACCATTTTTTTCCCTAAAAGATTTGACTTCTGACAAGAAGAGAGCAAAAGAAATAAGACCAGAAGCATCCATTCTGGTTAAAGATGTAACAACTAAAGAATGCTCTAATTAAGCAATGATAAAATGTCTGGGGGTTTTCTGGATTAATTTTTAGTCTCTAGAGGACTGATTTTCCAAAGTAAAATGGAAAAGGTTAGCAGGTCATGGATCATATGGACTGTTTGGCATAATTCTTTTACAATCTGTGGCACAACTTCTGTTAGGATTTGCCATTATATCAGTGCATTCAGTCAGTTCTAGTGGCAGTCCTACTTATTTTTCAGCTTTTCTGATGTTCTTCACATTGAAGCCTGTTACATTTCAATTTCATACTCTGTGAACAGAAATATGTTAGTGTAATTTAGGTGGTCTTTCAAAGGATACAACCGGTGCTTTCAGTGTGTAGGACAGATTATAAAGATAATTAAAATATATTATATTATTATATTATAAAATATATTATAAAGATAATCAAATGAAATGGAGATAACATTGTTACTTGTGGTTTTTCTGCCTGAATGAAGGGAAGAAAGCAGGAGTGACTGCAGTCCAGCTCTTCATTTCATATATGTTTCTTATTGTCAGCTCAGCTTCTGACACTTAAACCGTATTATTCTTTTTACCATGCCTTCATATACAAAACAGGCAGTTCATGACAGTTTTCTACATATTATATTTACCAACATGGGTTCAGTAAATTTATTGCAATAAATGAGATACAAACAAGAATAATATCGCTATCATCGTGCAGAACTTCATAACGAAATGGTAACAATATGTAAGACTTGCTTCTTGAAGTACGAGCCTTGAGCCCTCCAGCTAAAGGCTAAAGCCCTGGCAGCTTGTGATAGCTATGCAGTTGTAACCAAACCCAGTCATAGCTTCCTAGAATTTCAATCTCAAATCTCAGTAATGTTGTGCTTTTATGGACATAATAAAAGAGATTTCGTTATCCAAAAAAAAAAAAAAAAAGAGGAAGCTTTTCTTTGTTTAACAAACCTAATCTTCCAAACCTTTCTCAGGGCATTTAAATAGGGGCCCAAGCAATTAAGTTTGGATCTTGAGTGCAGGAAGATCCTCTAATTTTGTTTAGAATCATTTGCATTTTCTTTCCAACTGACCTTAGTCAAATTAAAATGACAAATTTTTATCCTTCAGATACCATCTGAGTTTTCTAAGGATCTGTAGAAGACTAGACTCTTACATTAATAGGACATACCTGGCTGGACATGAAAGCAGGGGGAAAATAAGTCAGCAAAAACAGTATTGCAGATTTGCATTAAGGACATTTATATCTGCCTTCTTCATGTGGTTTCCATTCAGCCCTTAAAATGTAATTCTGTATGGAAAAAAAAAAAAAGTTGTGTTAAAAAGTTCTGCTGTTGCTAAACTAGGTCTCATTTGCATCTGCTGACAAAAGGTTTTATTAGCATAACAGTGGAAAGCCAATAAACCCAACAGCAGCAAAAGAGCAAACTGTCCTGACAACTTTATTTTTGTTAATGACAAACAGAAAGAACTGCATGATCATTGTCAAACAAACTCTGGGGCTGATCCAACACAGTCTGATGTCTACTTTTCAGTTTTTGACCTCAGGAAGATCATTACTGGGTTCTGAGTTTGTAGCACTGGCACGTAATACAATTCCAAAATACACTACCAGGTTAGTTGCCAGCAACCTATCTGTAGTAAACCCATTTTGTACTTAATTCTGTACTCCATTTGTCTTCAAATTATTCTTTCATTTTTCCCATTTTTTTTTCAAAATACTTAAAAACATTGCAATGAAATTCATAATCATTCCCAGTTCCCTTTTTGCTTTGCTTCAAACATATATGCTTCCTGAAATATTCTTAGGGGACAATCTGACTAGACAGACATTACAAAAGCTTGGTATTATACATGAAGCTTTCATGTAAGTTTTTTCAAAAACTCTGGGAGAAATGTCATCCAATGCTCATTCTCTCTCACTCTTCTCTTCAAGAAAAGTTTCACTTTTTTCACTCTGGAAGATTCTATATTCTCATTTCTATTTTCTTGCTTGCTTTTACCTCTTTGTTTCATGTGAACTTTAATGCAGACTAAGAAAAGTGTAGTCTTTGGAAATTTGCCAATACTATCCTTTAAACTTCTCTCCCTCCTTCGTACAGATATAGGAAATTTATGACTGGTAGAAAGTAAGAGCAGACCAGGTCACATCAACAGACCCTTGAGGCCAGTATCCTTTCTCCAAAAGTGGTCAAATGCATGTTAATCTCAGGCAGATAACAGCCAACCTGTATGACATCCTAATCAAGTCTCTACCGCTGTAAACAGAATTCCTCAAGGAACCAGAAGAACAAAACAAAAGAAAAAAAAATCCACAACTACAGAAAGTATCACAGTGGATAAGAATGTTTTATACCCCAATTTTATATTTAATAATCTACTTGTCTTTTTACTTGCTAACAACAATAAAGAAAAACATTGAAGACTATATTAATCTGGGTCATGTTCCGAACCCCACTAACAATAGAAAAATCACTTTTAAAATTCCTAACAAAGTTGTAAATTACAAAATAAAATACAGAGGGGTGGAGGAGTGTGGAACAGTACAGTTGGAGAAAATGTAATTCATAACACCAATAGTCAAGTGGAAGAAGAATGTATTGTCAAAAAGAGTTGATGTTATTACATATCTATATTGCAACAGTGCCTGGAAGACCTGCTTGAGATCATGGCCCTACCACATTAGGCAGTGCATAGAACACAACAAAAGAAATTTAAAATGAACAAACAAATATCAACAACAACAGTAAAAAACAGCTAGAGTCCAGTCCCCAAAGGCTTCCCTGACAACAAATCAGAAAAACATGGCTTAAAGTTACATCATGTCATAGACCAACGAGGTGGTCCTCTGCTGTTAATTACATAGAAAGTCACAGCTGTTAACAACGCCCTCTTATTCCATGCCCTTCACAGTTATATGTTGAGAATAATATCATGAAATGGGAAAGAAATTCAAATTTGAGAATGAACAATAACTTGGGGAGAATTTACATCGAAAAATTGAGAGTGATAAATAGTAAAGGCATTTTAATATTTAATTAAAACAAAGGCAAAGGTCTTCTCAAACATGCACAGTTAAAACTTGGGAATTTGGGAAATTTGAACTGAAAATATCAGAGGTACTTTTGAAAGGTAGCGAATAAACAATTAAGTATAATTAACATGAATAAAATGTTATCTTCAAGGGCAAAACTCTATGGTATTAACATACCAAAGTACACTATTAATGTAGCAATTAGGTTGTTTTCTTCTTGCATAACAGGATCAAATACTTCATATCCAAGAATAGGAAATTATAACTGCTTCACCAAATATGTAGCATTTCCTCATATAACTTAATCACTGTAGGAAAAAAAAATCATCAAATTGTTATAGAAATTGCCTCAATCTCAACTTACATGAATCAGAAATGAGGTTATGTTAATATAAGGTTGGATTTTTAAATGCATAATACAGATCCTTAAGTATATTTATGTTTATGAAAGCAGATAGCAAGAAACTTTGCTGTTGGTTAAGTTTAGGCAAATGACCTAAAGTTGTTTACACCTCCAGTAGTTTTGACTCCCTTTGCACAGAGGTATTTTGGTTTTGGGGCTTTGCTGGTCATTTAGAAATAAGTTTAAAGGGAAATGTTTTGTATGTTACTGCTGTGGTAGTTTTCACCCCTTTTAAGCCAAGCCCTATTTTTTTCTGCCAAAACGTGCAATTACTTGATAACTACTGGAATCTGACAAACTTGTATCCTCAGTACTGACTTCCCAAGTGGCTATCACAAATAGACACTGGAGGGTAATTAAACTGACAAGACTGCAGCAAGCGGGAAGCTTGCTTATCTTGTACTTGTCAGCATGTATATAACACAGCTTTCCTCCCTGCCAGGAGCCCCCAAAGCTCTGCAAAATTGGAACCTCCTGCTTCAGCTGATTGTCTGGCAATTTGTTCTTGTTCCCCAGCTAAGCACTGGGTTTCTGACTGGAGATTATTTTAGATTATTACATATATTTAAAAGAAAAAAAAAAACACAAACCGTTGACGTTAATTCTTTTAAACATACAATTTTAGTGCAATGCTGGCTAGTTGAGAGTCTTTTACGCAGGTCCACTCCAACAAAAAGACTGCTATTCCTCCAATATTTTCTATCTGTTCTGGATGAAAAAAGATTTAATTTTCCAAATCTCCAAGGATACAAAAACACCCCAGTAAGGTACATCCACTGCTATAACCTTTCCCCAATAGTATGAATGATCCAAAAGAAGCTGCCGTGTTGCAAATTATTAAAAGGAAAATCTTGTAGTTGGACCAACTATAAAGTTAACAAAGACTGGGGGGAGAGATTTTTAAATAAACGTTGAGTTTGATCAGAAAGATGTCACGTCTTCTGGCCTTCACTCAGGTAAAGTTACTAGAGACTCCAGTGGAAGCTTTGACTGAGAAAGGAGTTCAGTATCGGGTTTGTTACTGGTCTTAGGATCCATATCAAGTTAAAATGAGTGGGGATTATCTGCCTTATCTCAAACGCTGACAACACTGTAGCTTTCTGGGGCTACAAGATATCAACTTTCCGAACAGTTTTTTGATAACTGATGAACCTTCTGGTTCTTGAACAACATCTATTTTTCACATCTTTTTAATAGTACAAATAAACACCACCTAAGGACCAGTTGTGGTAAATACATAGGGCATTCACACACATCGACAAAAACCATTCAGGCACTCGGTACAAACTATTCAGAAGGGTTAAATGCACATTGTCCAGCAAATGGGAGTTACTACTTTATCAATATATATGGTATCAGTTACCTAAAGTCTTGTGCAACTATAACTTGCACAATAAGTTTATGAACTATATGTGACTCACTAAATTCTATCTCTTTATTCAATTAGTATTCCCCCATATTACTTGTAAAGTAATACAATACTCAGTGCAACTGATGAGGACAGTGTCTTGCTGTCAGTGGAAAAATAATTATAGATGTGGTTTGGGGTAAGTAGGTTTCCTGGCAAAATACAAAAGCAAATGGTTTGGTCCCCACGAGTCACTGTGGAGCAAGTAGGACGTTTTGCCAAAATAGCTTAATAACGTAATTTATAACTATTTATCAGCACTAATCCAAAAAGCTTGTTTACAACAATCTGTACCTCACTATTCAGGAAACTGTTTACTCTTTTTTTCACTTCCCCTCTGTCTTCAGCTTTCTTGCTCTAAGTTATATTGAAAAGTTTATCAGCACAACTTCTACATTTAAATCCTCCTACAGCAGCAGCATGTTTTCTGTCTCACTAAAATGGTGCCTAAAATTGTTTGCAACAGCATTCACAATGTGTTTTCAATGATTTCTCACTTAATGCCAGAATAACTGATAGCTGAAGTGCTGTATTTTCAGTCTTCACGTGTAACACCAATTTAGTTTTGCCTTACTTCAAGGACACCAAATGCTGAACAGGTGTTTTTCCAAGACATAATTCAATTTACACTATGGCTCACCTGGCCAAAATTCAAGCAGGAAGGTAAGAGACATGATATATCAGAATAGCCAAAATGAGGAAGCAACAGCCAAACCAAGTGAGAATAAAATTATTCTGTGAATTCACTTAATGCATCTCCAAGTTTTCAAGTATGGCCCCCCAAGCCCCATTAAAGACATCTTTTTTATTTTTTTTTATTTTATTTTTTTAAGAAAATGGATTAATCACCAGATATATGCTAAAACAATCCCTCAGGAAGGGATGAGATCATACTTGGACTTCATGCTTCTGCAACATACTTGTCTGAAAATGAACAAGCAGGTTTACCTTTTCTAAAAAGAACTCACTTTTCTGGAAAAAGAAATAGATCTATGGCATTTTACATTCCCATTCCTGGGGCGATTGTTTCTAGTTCATTTTGTCACCTTTAGCAGTTGGAATCTGTGTAATATGAGCGCTGTCAAGACAGTAAATTCTCCTTTGACAAAAATCTGACACCGAAGTCTGCCTTTAGTTTTAGAATTCCCAGTCTGTGCACTGAGACACAAGTCTACGCTTTTCATAACAAATATAGAGAATCTTGAAAAGGTAAATTTGACTGTATTAAGCACGACCACAATAAGTGTTAGATCTGATTAATCTATTCACATTTTTATTATGTTCTTACCCCGTGACTGAAGCGTTACTCAGCCAAACTGTTCCTGTTTCAAGAGAAGCCTTCTTAAGCAAAATTCAACCTTAAGTTCTCCAGTTAAGAAAGAATTATACTCACCATAACTAAAATGAATCAAAAAGCATTACTATTGGTGAACTTTGTCGTTTGCCTGAAAGGTGAGACAATTGGTAGGAAATGCTTTTTTGTAAGGCAAATGCAGCAGATGAGGTAAAGAAAATTAACAGCTGAGGAGCTAGAAATGAAGGAAATACAAAACTGTCACAAAGGCAAAGGCAGATGAGCAACACCTGAAAAAGGTCAAGCCCTGCAATCCTACAATAAAGAATTCTATACCTATTATAATGCTGTGCTTCTACAGTCTCCAACACATCCATACACGTTATTTATCCCTTTCTGATCAGTCTTAGTCAAAGCAGTCAGAGGTTTTTGATTACCCTTGGAAGTTACCAATTCACCTACATCAACATGCATTTGAAGCATTTATTCAACCATAGATTAATACGTTGTTATAAAACAGTTATTGGTACATATTTTATTACAAAGAAAAAATGTAAACCCCATTATAAAAAACAAGAAAACAATATTTACTACACAGGACCAGTTTCATTACTCTGAATCCAAATTCATCCTACTGAATTTAAGGAATTATGAAGTTTTTATTTCCAACTTGCTTAGCTCCTACAAAAAAGGCAAGTGGAACATTTTCATTACTCAGTTTAAGAAAAAAATAGTATTTCAGGGTCTCTGAAATAAACATTGCTCAAATAAGTCAGATAAATTCACATGAAAAAATCAAATTAATACTGTTCACAGTATTTTCTTAATTGTTTTTCTATGTGAATAGTTTCCGGGTTCCACCCAACATCAGGATCTGGCAAAGATATTGAAATAAAGCCAGAAAGGACACTTTCATGCTCTTTCCAGTTCCCAATAAGCTTCTGGCATGTAACCCATTCAGCCGCCTGTGGGATGCGAAGAAAGTGGCAGTGAAAAGAGCATATGCATGACAGAAGTTAGTCAAAGTCAGCCCAGCGAAGAGACCAATTCTGACATTCAAAGAAACAGAAATAAGTGGAAAAGAAAAAATGCATCCTCACCCAGAGTAGTCATCCTAGGATGTGATCTTTCTGGTTTTGTCTGTTGTTCTACAACATGAACTGGGGCAAGACTTAAGCTTTCAATTGTTCTGTGCCACAAATGTGTCTCTAAGAGACATTTTGAAGATACATTAGTAAATGCCTATGGATATCTTCAAGAGGTTGATTCTGCACGATGTTGAGTAGCTATCTTTGAGTTCATCAGAAGTCAAAAATAGGCAGTGCCGCTTTGGATTAGATGCTTTTTAAGAAATGCAATAAGAAGAGCTGGGAATTTGGTTGAAAACAGGTAGTAGTCTGACATACATGATATATAACAACTCATTAGAGGTTTCTGACTGCTCCAAGGAAAGTTGGTAAATACTTATTTGGAATGGACACATCTGGAAACAATAGTATCATAAAAAGGGGCAAGAGAAAAAAAATGAAATAATAAAATGTTGGGTATAGTTATTCAACACAGTTGGGCTCTAATACAAAATACACCTGATGCTCACTGTCCTGTAAAAATATCGGTGAAGGGAGTTACTTCTATTCTTCCCCTCCCTGAATACAATGAATTTATAGTAGGAGTCAAGTAGCAGAACATTCACTTCTTTTTGAATTACAGGTACATAAAGTCAACTGTCCAGCAGCCAAAGTAAACCCTCCTCAAATTCAGGTTCCTTCCACTGCCCACAAATCAAGATGGTAGACTCACGTCCTTTCTCTCTTCACGGGAACTGTACAGTGCTGTGCTCTCTTGCAAGCTCTTCTTCACAGAAAAAAAAAAAAAAAAAAAAAGCTAAAAGAAATTGGATTTATCCCTAAAACCTCTGACAAGCTATATATATATATATATATGTATATATATATATATTATTGTTATTATTTTAAACATTTCATTACTACTCCAAGAAATTAGGTAAACACCTTGGAGAGGAGTGTAAAAGATTGTTCTTGGCAGACACAAAGAGAGACTGATGGAAGAAGGCCAGAGGGATTACAAAATGCAGCAGGTCGAACAGTTGCAGCACAAAGCTTCAGAAAGGAGGTGGTCACTGAATTGACAATTAGGCCTTCTTAAAAAGTCCAGCCTACAAAAATAGAGCAGGCAGGAGAACTGGGGGGGATTTCAAACCTAACATGCCTTTTAATCACTTCTCATTTACTTTAACTGACTTTCTGAGTAATCTAATTTTTATTGTAGTAAAACCTAGCCTTGAGCTTTAAGTCATTTGAGACTTTTTTTTTTTTTTTTAATAATAGGAGGTATAAGGTATGCTAATACTGAGCAATCTTCCTCAAAATCCTCAAAACCTTTTCCCTTCTCTTAGTTTGCAAGGATACCTTTCTTCCTTAAAGTAAAAGACCACAGTGAGAAAACAATTGAGAAGACAGTATTATTTCTTTAGCTTTTCTCGAAGTTCATTTTTTTTCACCACTTGAAGATATAGATTAATGAAGAGATAGTAACTCATATGGAACAGATGTTCTTCTACAGATGAGGAAGGTGATACAATACAAAGATAAATATTTTGTCTTGTCTAATGCAGGTGGTAGGTCATACATCCAGCTTTTTTAGAACAAAGAAAAGAAAGCATTTTTATTCCAAAGCATGTCCTGCAAGAAGTGTCCAGATTTTCTTTCATGGGTCAATTTTAACATTATAACAAGCGATCAATTTTCATCAGAACAATCAGATTTTTTTATTATTATTAAAACATTTTGTTCTTCCCTTTTCTCCTCCACGGTTCATAGAATAATTTAGGTTGGAAGGGACCTCCAGAGTTTACCTGATCCAACCCCCTATTCAAAGCAGCGTACACAGGACCTTGTCCAGTTTTGTTTTGAATATCCCCAAAGACAGAGATTCCACCTCTTCTTCTCTGGCCAACTTTTTCCAATATTTGACAACCCTAATTGTGAATATTTTTTTCCTTAAAACTAACAATTTCGCTTGTTGCAACTGGTGTCTGTTGCCTCTTATTTATTGCTATGTACCTCCAAGAAGAGTCTGTCTTTCTCTTTCTTCTCCAAATCCTCTCGTTACATTTCTGAAGTCAGAAACAAGGTCTCCCTTCAGCTTTCTCTTAAAGACTGAAAAAAGCCAGCTCTCTCGGCCTCTCCTTATGCTTTGTGTTCCATTTCTCTGACCATCCTGGTGGCCCCACTCTGGGCTTGCTCGGCTTGCCCCAATATGTTAAGGTAAGGCCACACCGCCCGACACATCTTCTCCCTGTCCATCAGGCACCCCAGGTTCTTTTTGGCATAGTTGTCACTTAACCCTAATTAAACAACAACAACAACAAAAAAAGTGTTAACGTTTATTTGTAATTTTAAATAGGCTTTCTGGTGAGAGATCCTGGTGTTTTGCTTTACCGAGGTCTTAGAACTCTATTGGTTCTCTTCCTAAAGAGCTTGGATTTTGATGCGGGGGTCTTAAATTGTAAAAAGATGACTGGGTAAAGATTCAGAGACTTACAAACATCCTTAGAATATACAAACTACAATTTTAGCATTGCTGCGTGTGTTATTGGGCTACGCTACCATAACATTGCATGACGAATAATGAATCTGCTATTTTTACTTCTCAGTCTAATGTCAGATCTTAATAATCTCATTTTTAAGGAAAAATGAATTGACTCAATGTGAGTAATAAATAAAAGCAATAGCTGCATTTGTTTCATTTACAAATAACTTTGGGTTGAAACCAAACTATTTAAACTGTTTTTTAAAAAGGTCAGCTAACCAGTATTTATTATAGCCAAGGGACCTATTAGCTTACATAATACCAAGACACAGGAGGAATTTAACAGGAAACTCTTTTAAAAGAAAGGCCTTCTGGGGAAAGGATTCAGTTGCCCTCACCATACAAACTAAAAAAGAAAAAAGAAAAAAGAAGTTTCTATTAGTCATTAGAAGATTTAAGAAGTTTTTGCGATGTATTTTTAAACATTTTAATTATATGAAATTCCTGTATCAGAGAAGACTACATATTTTCAACAACAAGAACAAAAAATCAACAAAAAAAAGTGCTTTTTTAGTAAAACTAATGGACCAAGATGCCTTTCATGTAAATGTCTGACTAGCTCCAACAACAATATTATTTGTCAAGGCTAAACAAATCACCTTCTCAGACCTTGATCTTGGGGTCAATGACAGTGCAGTCGTTGCAAGCACTGAAAGACTGGAAGAATTCAAAAAGTCTATAGTTTTGAAGATGGGACACCAAAAGTACTCAGCATTTATTTTTCATCACAGGATGTCTTATTAACATTGGATTTTTTTGTAAGCTCTTGACAGACTGCTTCCCAGTTAACTCAAATCACAGAAACACAAAATAGTTTGGGTTGGAAGGGACCTAAAAGACCATCCAGTTCCAACCCACTGCCATGGCAGGGACACCTCCCACTACACCATGTTGCCCCATCCAACCTGGCCTTAAACACCTCCAGGGATGGGGCAGCCACAGCTTCTCTGGGCAACCTGTTCCAGTGCCTCACTGCCCTCCGAGTGAAGAATTTCCTCCTAATATCTAATCTAAACCTACCCTCTTTTAGTTTAAAGCCATTACCTCTTGTCCTGTCACTGACTCCCTGACAGAGTCCCTCCCCTGCTTTCTTGTAGGATCTCTTTAGGTTGGCCTACACTGTTCTCATTTCAGCAGGCAATATGCAATGTATGCCAGCAACAGAACAGCCATAGAGATTTCTGTAACTCCTATCACTCTCAACAATTTGATGTAACAATAGTATGCCTTGTACCATAAAATTTTAAAATATCATCTTCAGGTGTTGATTTAAAAGCATGAATAGATATAGTATCCCATATACCCCGGATGGATATCCCAATATATCAAATAATAAAAAATAAAAAAAAGAGGAATATTAAGTTAATGTACTTAAAAATTGTACCATAGCTTATTTAATTGCCATATAGATTTTTAACATCATTTTATGTAGAGTTCTTTTATATTTTTATATCTATCCTAATACTCTGTATTTCAAAGATGGCATAGAATATTCTAAATAAGCTCATGTTTTTCAGAATTAGCAGCATGTATGTACAACTGTAGCACTTCTGGGCAAGCATGCAGAACAGGATAGTTAATACTAATTCATGTGTGAGGAGACTATATGTAGGGAATGGTGTGATACGTATATCCGTTTGATGAGAATATCTGTGTGATTTTACATATATTTCATTTCTGCCCAGCTGATGATCAGCTGCCATTCTTTAAATGTCAGCCTTGTGACTGTGAACGCATGGGCTTGCATGCATGAATACAAATACATACAAGAGGCCTGAAACCATCTGAAAAATAATTGTCTTCAAGCTTGGGTGTATTTGGAGTGCAGTGTTTTTTGCCCTTTTTTTTTTTCTTTTTTGTGTGTGTGTGTGTGCACATGCACACGCTTTGGCCTGTTAGTAGCACCTATGGTGACAGTCAAATCCATACTTCAGAACTCTCTTGGGAGTTTGATAAAGGACTCTGACTAAATATCAATTTTTTCAAAGCACAGTTATAGGTCAGCAATGCAAACACTTAAATTCCTTGTAAACAGTGTTTGCAATGCAAGAATGTATTGAACTCTTTGGTTTGATCAAACAGGAAAAGTATTGTGAGCATGCCAAGAACAGGAGATATTTTGCTCCCCACTTTTGTCTATTTTATACTGTTAAAACTCTTGGTGTAACAAGCAATAACATCATATGGGCACAGAAGAGTACGCTTTTTACACATTACAATGCTACCAGAGATAACAAGGTTATTTTGGTAGAGGCTGGTCTATGTGGTTAAAACAAGCCTGCTACTCCAAAAGAACACTTAACTCAGGGTACTTCTTCTGAAAGAAAAGTAACTTACCATGAAGCAGGTGAGTTAAGAACTTGCAAACCAGCAATTTCCAGGGGGCAGCTTGCTCTATGTGTTAACATCCCTGCTTTCCACAACCAGCTTGCGAATCCGCACCATTGACCTCGGTGAGTGAATCATCTTTTTCTCCAGAAAACACTTTGTATACTACAAGTTGTCATGTAGCTGCAGTTCCACTTAAAAACATTAGTACCAATAATATATTAAGAGAGGAAGAATCACACTGTTTGATATAAAACACTGAAGGATTTTTCTTTTTTCTTCCTTTTTTTTTTTTTCCTTTTCTTTCTTTTTACAACCACAATGAGGAATAATTTGCGATTTATGGGCAAGAATTTTCCAAAAATGAGAAGTTCCAACCCTCTCCCCAGCAACAAAAAACATAGCAATCAGGGCTGGCAGCTGGCATGCTAAATTCCAGCTGGGTATAATTAGAAATGCCTCACATGTGGGAGCTGAGGAATTAAATTTGCTTAGCAAAAATGCAGCAATTTTGCAAACACTTCTTTTCTAAGAGGTTTTAAAGTCCCGCACTACCACGGATCTTTATTTCCATCTTTATAAGCTACAAACTATTTTTTGTTAAAGGCTTGTACTAACATCCTGTTACAATAAAGGCTAATAGACTTAATTTTTTTTTTCTTTGCAATTGTATCTTTTTTTATAATTAGGTTTTGAAGAGTGCTAAACTAAAGGCACCTTCCATCTTCATATATTCCTTGATGAAATCAGTGTATGCCTCTCCTGGTCCCTGTTCCTCCCACGGTGAAGTTCACCTGATATTCACAGCAAATGTTTACTGACACTAGTCACTGGCAGCCAGGAAAAACTGTAGGGGATCAGCTCTTTCCAACTCCAAGTCAAAGCAGTGGATTAGAACCACTTTGCACACATTATGCATTTCCCATTTGCCAGACAAAGGCGCAAGGGATAATTCCAGTTAATAATACACATATTTCCAACTTTTTAATATGCCATTACCAACACTGGTGGGTAAACAAAAATCTAAACTTAACAATAGTAAGCAGCAGTCTTTTGAAATAAATTACAAGACCTAAAATAGTTTAGGAGTTTAATTGTGAAACCGGAGTTCTTGCTAGAATTGCTTGCCTGCCAAGAGAATCACAGTACCCCAACTACTGCTGTTTATTATTTCCATGTTCCAAAAATTTTTCTGCAGTGAAGCCACAAAACCACCAGGCATTTACCCCTATTGGCTTTTCTGTAGTTCACAGATCCATCAAGTGATGTATTCAGGAAATACGTTGTTCCTCTTTTGACATCATTGGCCTACTTATGTTCCCCTCAGCCTTATAAGGGAGAAGAATTTGGTTACAGATGAATCCTTGTGCAAGTCACATTCCTTTGTCAGTGCAGTGTCAGAGCGCCATATGCAATCTGGGAACTTCTCATTCAGGACAAATTAGAGTACAGATGAATATATTCTGTAGAAGGGTCCTTCCTGCAGACCAACTGTACACGTCTGTACAGTCCCTCCTTTCACCTGTAATATTTTACCTGGACATAACTACATCATGCCCAGTTTGGGCTAGAACAACTTTCAAAGTCATATGGCCTTTCTGCAAAAACAAGAGAAAAAAACCCTCACTTCTGTAGGTAATTTGTTCCAACTGGCAGTCATGGCCCCTACAAAATACAGCCCTGTATCTCATCTGAATTTCTTTGACTACCTTTGAGACACTGGTCATTGCTGTTTTTCTCTTTAGATTGAGGAATAACTTTAACCTAACTATCACACTCCCGAAAATGATAATGAGCTTAAAGAAGTACATGCGAAATATATATGGCTATAGTGCTCAACTCTTCACCCAAATCATGCTAAACATCACCCCATGGAGGGAATAGATGAGGTTAGGATATAGAAGAGTGTTAGGATTTAGCGTAAAATTATAGGAGAAGAAGAAAATTAAAAAAAAAAAAAAAAGAAGAAGATGAAGTTAGAGTGAGGAAAAAGAAGAGCTATGGGAGAAAGAAGAAATTGGAAACCTATAAGAGGTTGTGCTTTTTCTCCACCAAGGCAGGGCCACCTTCTTGGTAAGCTCTGTGCCTTCACCTTTTGGTGAGGAATACCTGGAAAAGCATTTTGCTAGCACTATTATGATCTATCAGCATTATTGCAGTAAGTGGATTTCTCAGCAGCAATTCCAAATCTGACATATCTGTCGCCTTACTAAACACGTTCAACTTTGTGAGAGTGTCTCAGAGAAAGCCCTTAGCAGGGCTCTGAAACAGGCAAATGCTGGACTCTACTGAGTCCCCTTTAATGCGGCATCCCCCCACCTCTTCCTGTGGAAACATAAGGATGGCACCTGATGCTACCCTTTCCAGTCCTGTAGAACAGAATCACTCCCCTGCTTTTTCCTGCTGCTGCTCCTCGTTTATAACAATCAAGAACTGCACTAGCCATTAGAGTCTCACCGCAAATTAAGTTTCAATGTTTTTCTTACTACACCACCAGAAACCTTTTTAGCCTTCCTACCCTAAAGAATTTTCATTCTGTATTGGCCTTCCTACTGTCTGAGCCATAGCCCTTAGGGAAAGTAAATGATGAAGTCCCTGGCCCACATGGAAACAAAACAAAACAAAACCAAAACACAAGCAGGGCCTCAATGAAGGTATAAAGAAAGTTTGCTGCCCATTCACTGAACTTGGTAACTATTAGTTATGAAACACTAAAACCTCTTAAAGAGTCACTTTCTGAAACACAATCTTGCACTGTGTCATTGCTCTTTGTATACGAGGGCAGATCAGCTTTATTTTTTTCAAAGGTAAAAATCTAACCTAGAGCTATGAAACAAATTACTACAGCTCAGTTTTGCATTACAGTAAGATCCACCTTCCAATGCTTATCTTTTAAGGTATATTTCATTTATTCTGAGAGACAAAACGAATGTCCTCTTTGCTTCCAAAGCTCTCCATGACGTTTCATATACTTTGATACAATGGTCAACTAGAAGACAAACTCCAGGAATGGTGGAATGGTGTTAAAAAACAAACAAACAAAAAAAAAAAAAAAACACCACACCCTCCAAATCTCCAGTTCTCTTCCCTGTAATTTTTAGCAGTAGGAATAGAGTAACCATCTTCTAATCACTCCCATATTCTGTTGCCTTGAGCAGTACAGGTGACCAAAACACAGATGATATTTAGAGTTCATACATGCTTTCAGGGGTCACGTGTTTTGGGGTTGTTCCTTTCTTCTTCTTTCTAGTAACCTACAAGACTCCTGGCTATAAATTGTTCCTTCTAGCAACCACATGCCATGATTTTGCTGGCTATTTTTATTCATTAATACCAGCTGCTTCACAGTGCCTGGAGGTAACCGAAAAAATATGTATATATGTTTTAACCATATGGTAAAAGCTGATGAAGGATGGCCTTTTATGTAGGATAACCCATATACCGTGGTAAAACTCAGACTTATGCAAAAGACCAGGCAAAAAGGCCTGTTCTCCACTTGAACTCTCAAGGACCTGTATCACTGCAAGTTTCTGAGCCAAATCCAAATGCGCAAGTTTGCACTGCTCCCAAGAAGTCAGCAGAGGAACATCCATTTCCATCAGCGTGGACTTTCTGATCAAGCGCCTTACAAGCCTTACATTGACCTTCTGTACAGGGCTAGATTTTACTTTTGTGCTTGGAGATAGTGAAGCACCATGCAGCTAAGCGAAAAGTTCCCTTCTGACCCCCACTGGTCACGATGCACTTCGGTTCCAAAAATATTCTGTTGCCATCATTGCTAAACAAATAAGGTTTTCTGAGATTATCCAGTTTCAGAGATTAACATATAGACAAAAAGTTAATAAAGGGATTAGATAGCTGCAAAAACTATGTATTCAAATAACATGCTCTAATCCTTTAAAGTAGTAAAATAAGATTAAGGACATTAAGTGCTAGCACTTAAACAAGTACAAAAGACTACTTCAGCAAGTACTTTTTTTTCCATGCACAAGAACAGGTTTCCTATCTGTTAAGCACACTAGTTTTAAACACAGAATCATTAGAACAAAATATATCAAAATAAAATGGGAAGTGGGGTTTGCAGAAGAGTATCAACAAAATATGGTGGAAAAGAGCCACTGATGGACTTATCCAGAAGAGTAATGTTAGTATCAAAAACTAAACTAATTCCAGGAAACTAAGTTGATTTCTTTTTCCAGAGGTGAGCTGCCAAATCAATTAATGGATTATTTTTAATTTGTTATATAGCAAAAGAACAGGGTTTTTGTTGCTGTTGTTTTTTGTGCCTTTTTTTTCTTCTTTTTAAAGACTGTGTACATTTGTGAATTTTCTTTCGCAGCAGTCTTTCATTTTTTTATTTACTGCTTCCTTCAGGTATGAAGCATTTTCTCATTAATATAGCCAGCACATTCTCTTGCTGAAGAGAAATGGACAATCAAGACCTGTGAAGTCTTGAGCATTCATTTATGCTGTAGCTCAATTTAAAAAATGGAAACAGAAAAATACGTTTGTATCTTCAGGGACATAGTCTTCAAGACTTGCCAATGGTTTAAATAGAAAAAAAATGTCTAAATGTTGAGTAAAATTGTATCTGTTTGGAAGGTTAATTTCCACAGAACTCCTCAGTGATATGGAGTAGAATTAATTTCTTAAAATGACAACAAACTGAATTTCACCAAGTGATTAAAGGAAAGTTAACAGTGGACTCTTTCTCACTATGTTCTCTGTGAATATCTAGCTAATTAAAACCATGATTTTTCTATTCTATGTATTACAAGAGGAAAAAAAAGCAACAGCTTTGCTCAAATTTAGAACAGCCTTTGTGGAATCCTGAACAGCAATAAAATCTAATAGCAGCGAAAATCTCTTAATCTGTGGCTTAACAGGAAAACTTTTCATGGTGGTTGGTATTAACTACCCGTTCTTTGCTATTGTACATGTGCCATTAAAGTATTGCAAAGACACACAGAGTGTGCTTCTCTGAGCAGGGAGATTATTATGCTGAACTCCAAAAAGCTTATTTATGTGCTACGTGTTGACATTGGAAATATTACTACTCATTGACACAATAAAGAGCTCTTGTTAAAGACATTTCTCCAACTTCAGGTACCTAGAGGTACCTATTTATAAGGTCACATTAGTCAGCTAACACCTTTTCTTCCTATAAAGTCATCAAGAATACAAACCTCGCTCAGAGGGCAATTCCAAGCAGGGCTTGCATTCTGGATCACCACTTAGAGAAGTCAGTGCCTCTCTCTTCTTTATTGATGACATGAAGATTTGGCTAGGTAACTTTTACAATTAAAGTAAGTAACCCGAAAGCGCTTAAAATAATATCCTGCATACTACCTAAACCTCAAAGAAACATTCAAAGCCTCGAAAAGATATTGTTTGCTCTTCCTCGTTGATTTTCATACTACTGACTTTCAATATGCAAAGCTTGGCTGTGTGGCATATATCTTTTCCTAACTGGCAACAGAGGAAGAATGACAAAAGATCTGAAAAATCACATATTATTTCTGCCTAAGGCTATGCACCTGTCCTCTGCACAAAACAACCGCACTAACCAACCTGAATAAGCTTATTAAGCAATATGGCATCCGGCTCATTCTTCCGTATCTGTGCTAGCCTGCAATCCCAACAAAGATAATCATGTGGCTTTGTCACTGAAGAAAACAGATGAAATTCAATGGAAACATATGTCGTGGTTAAGATACTTTCTCTGTTTTCACATCTCTCTCTGCATCTATGCATGTATTTATTAAAAAAAAATACTTTATTATCTCTTGAATTTGAATATTAAAGAAAAATGTCCTTCACAAAGTCACCTCATTTTCAGATACTTTTTTTTTTTACAAGCGGAGTTTTCAAAGTTATTTTATATTTGCCATGATCTGCTTCCTACTAAACATTTACACTACAGAACTAATTCTGCGAGAAAGAATCAGTAATTCACCTCCTGATCAGAAATTAGGATAAAAATCATCTAATAACACAATTTAATCATACTGAGTCCACTTTGCTCACCATCAGGCAACTTGTCCTGTGGAAACAGGCTAGCACTTCTGACGCACATTCCCCATAAATGGAAAAAAAAATCATCACAACATGAAAAATGAATGCAAATTTAGTTTGAAAAAAAAATGCTTCTAAGATGGCTGAAGATATACGTCAGCTTTTAATGTTAATTGAACTATTTAAGGCACAAATAAAACTTAATTTTATTACTGATAAGGATAAGAATCTGCTAGGTATAAATCCAGAGAATCCAAAAATAAGAAAAGTGATAGAAGTCAGATGTGACAAATTGTTCTGAGGAGGGACGAAAAACCCAATCTAACAATAGAAAGAATATAATCTAATTTTATGCCCCTCATGCTCTGGTGAAAAAGAATTCCTCAAGATGAAACAGAGCTCTGTAAAGCTAGGTATCTCAGAAGCAAACAAATCAGTATGCAATTTTTTTTACTACTGAGTTACAGTGAGAGAAAAATTAATCACTTAATTCATTATTTTCTTTATGGCAAAGATAGCCTGATGTCATTACACTAAATGTAGGCTTCCATCAGAAGGAACTAAATTGAAAACCGACAAACCAAACATCAGTGGCTGGCCATCTCTTTCTTAAAAAGAGAAAATGGGCAGCAGAAAGGACAGTGTTTCAGTTCAACTCAGATAAATACACTCCACAACTGTCTGCATAGAAGAAAGCTTAAATAAGCCTGTAATTAAATTCTATTCAGTTCCTGCTTTTTTATTTGGGCAAAAGATCAGAGCAAATGCAAATAAGTGTGTCACATATGAACAGCAGGACTGGCTGGTATTTAATTCTAAGGAAGACCATTACGGTCCTGCTTGTTCAGCAGAACTCTGCAAAGTGAAGTCTTTTACCCTTCCGCACAGATTTAAAGGCAACCTTCGTTCTTACCACATAGGACAGAAGGGGAGTAAAAAATCCCTCAGTAACCGCTGAAGTTTTCAGACAGTATTGCAATCAAGTCATTCTAGTATGCAAGCCTGTTCAGCAGCGTCAGGAAAAGATCAAGGTCCAACTCCTGCAGTGAAACTGTGCGATGCCTTATTTATTTATTTATTTATTTATTTATTTTGCCCACTTACGAAATGACTTTGCCAGGGACAAGATTCACCTCAGAACACAAGAGGGTATCTGCCAGCGCCGACTGCTGCAGAAAGAAGGCCCAAGCACAGCAGCCTGTTCTCACAGAAGCCTACAGAGCATTTTGCACTGGACCCATTAAATTAATCCCAGAGCACGTGCTATAAAGGCAAATATGTCATTATCCCATTGGGAATGACATCTAATTAGTGCAAGGTCAACTGGCCCCCAGAGAGGCTGTGACAGAGCTCAAACATACTTACATATGATAACTATCAATCTGCAGGATTCAGCTTTGTATTTTCACACTGGATTGCAAACACTTACTGTACCAGACAAGGGAAACTCTAAAACAAAGAAACTTACCACTTTCCGATTGAAGTTTCCTGTTCCTGCCCTCTCAAAGCTTAAAAGTTCTTTTAAAACAGATTTAGCAGCTCTTGGATAACTGAAATTCAGTTTTAAAGCAAGAAATCGTGATGCTCAGAATGAGCTTGGTTTTGCAGTTTTCATACAGTCTGCTCTTCAGCAAAGACCCCTGCATAAGATCAAAATTAGTGAAAACACTTAATTCCTGTAGTCTTTTCCGGTGCTGAAGTTTTAGTGTTCCCCAACCCCGAATAGTAATGTTCCTGCTTGAAGAACAACGGGCTTTTCTTTTGCTTTTTTTTTTTCCAATGAAGCCTGTAACAAATATGACTTTCTGATAATTTCCCAATTTGTGCCATCAGCAGCATGGGTGTTGTTAGAACAGCTCTGTGAACATCCTGCAAAGGATGTGCTACCAGATGCAGCTCCAGTGTGTCACACTGCAAACAAGGAGGCTTTCCTCACAACCAGAAGTTAAAATTTTACCTTGAAATACAGCCTTTCTGACAGTTGTACTAAAAAAGTGGTATCTCATGGCTAAAAGAAAAAACCTCCTACAGATAATTCCACATCTCTAGTTCCAGATCTGGCACAAATTCTTTCAGCATCCTTGACATTGACATTCCCACTTGGAGTTCCATAGATAGAAACATACAGAAGTGGAGCAGTCACAAGCAACTGTAACTATCTTTACCATCTCTTTGGCTACACCAAAAGAGCTGTTTCTCCCTGATGTGAAATCAGCTGATACTTCTGGAGTTGCAGCTGTTCCAGCCTTCACAGCTCCAGTCAGGAAGCAAAGGTACACTGGGTCTGGCTGGGACAGAGTTAACTTTCCTATTTAGATTAACATTCCACCAGATAAACAAATGGCATTTGCCTTGGCTCCAACTCCATATCCATTGCACAAGAGAAGCAGTCCCAAATTTCAGGGTCTCAGTTCCTCTTTTGCTTCACTTCTTTGCTTCAGATGCTTGCCTTCTAAGGCTTGGGGGGCTTTGTTTGTTTGTTTGTTTTGAGCTGTTTTTGCTTTCCCTGGGTTCTCACCTGCATTTGTAGCAGTAAACAAACCCAGAGTGCCAGCACGCACCATCATCTTTCTTGTAGGTGATGGGCGTAAAATGGAGTTTGGCCTGAACAGGAATACACAAGCCCCTCGGTAATCGCCTACTTCATTTATAAACCTTTTCAAAATTATTTCCCTTTAATTCCTGTTTCTTTGAATGCTTCTATACTTTATAATTTTATACAGATAAAATTAATGATAACTTATTAGCTGCTATACTAGAGCAATGGTTTTAAACTTGTGAGCTGCACTTCCCAGAAAAGCTCACAGGCTACTAAGGGAAACTCAGAAGACAAGATCATAGTCTGACTAATTCTTACTAAAATAACATCACCCATAAACTATAGTGGTTTACAAAGTGAAAAAGACTGTAGGCCTGTATTATACTGGCCCTGACCAGAACTAGAAGCTCCGTTGCCACACAACACTCTCCAGCCCCTTCTCTCACAGTTTTCACAGCTGACTGATGAAAAGCGTAAACTGCATGAGTTCCCTTGCAAACTGCGATGCTTTCCTTCTCACATTCAAGTCTAGAAGATTCTCAGCCTGAAACAAGAAGAGCATACTTTTATGAGAAACGGAAGAAAAGATATTTGAGTGGAATGCACTATGAGCACATATTTTATTAAAATTACATGCGGAGATTGAGCAGACGTTGAAAATTCCACAGAAACCATGAAATGGATAAAAAAATTATGCTGCATAGATTCCTCTTCCACGCTGGAATTCCTCGCAGCAGTGGTAGTCTCCCAGTGGAAATACACAGGCACAGATCTCTGGGTTTCAGTGGGCAGTCCTTCTTTGACTTGTATTAACCATTTTGAAAGCCACTGGCTAGAAATCTCCTACCTTATGCCTGTGCTATTACTTGGCTAGTCAAGTTTTAGTTTGTGGGTTGTTGTTTTTTTGTTGTTGTTGTTTGTTTTGTTTTTGCAAGCTGCATTGTCACATTTCAGAAAACAGTGACTTCTTTCCTACCACAATAAAAGATTGTGCATTCCAACATTCAGTCACGGATTAAATAGAGAAGAATTAGTGCGTACTCTGCAGATTCTTAATGCAACCAGATTTCTCCATAGCCAGCCAGATATTTCTTCAAGTTCACATTAGCTTAACTTTAATCCTTTTGAAATGTTTTCCAAAGGTAATTTCATAAAATCAATGCAGAAAGGCACCTACATCCTCAGCATTAGTTCCAAGATCTACAGACACAGGTAGGATCATAATTGAATCAAGAGTGGATAAAGAGGCTCAACTTTCTTTCATCAGTTAGGTGTTTATGGGGAAAAACCTGAAATGAGGAGTTGTTTCAAGCTGTATGGTTTTTTTTTCACCTATGTAAAAGTAAATTTAAGGGAAAATATGAGATTTCTTGTTTGAAGTTGTCCATTGTAAGATGGGTCTAAGCAGGCCATTAGTTGCACTTCATTACCAATATTCAGCAAATCCTCAAACTGAAGACAATGCAACTGTTTGAACCTCAGAAAACAAGTTGGTCCTCACCAAGAGACATCTTTATCTATGGAAATAGAAAGATCAGGAGTTTCATGTGGTTTTGTTTTGTGTGTTGTTTTTTTTAAATACACTAAAAATGTGAAAAGGAAGCTGCCTATTTACCTCCAGAAAACAATTGACCAAAGAATGTTTATCTCTTTCTGTTCACCTTTCAGACAGAACGTGCTGTTTTGAATTTCCATTTATATCCTGACAATGATTATAGAAAAGGCACAATATTCTTTTGAAAGAGTTACATGTTACAAGGTATAGTCTTTTATTACCAGTGCTTGAAGAATATCCTGGGATTGTCAACCACCAACTCATCATCTTTCACAAATTACACTTTTCTCCAGCATATCAAACGTTTCACAAGAAATTGTCACAACACAAAGGACAACCCTGAACCAAAAGTTTGTATGAACAGGAAGCCAGCTAGAGTAGTTTTAATAATTGATAAAAAACTGTGTACCCAAACTCTACATAAGTTGACCTTTATATGACTTTTTTTTTTTTTTAATTTAACAGAGGGAAAAACATCTGAAGTACAGTAAGTAAAATAGCCAAGAATGTTTACAAAGAAAAACTATAAACCTGTAATATTCTTTAGAAAGCCATTTTGCTATGGAGCTCAGAAGCACGCCTTCAAAAATACAGTAAAATAGTAAAAATTATGAAGAGCCACCGTCATTCCGAGTGTCTAACTACCAAGTAAGGCAAACAGATTTACAGTTTTCAGGAAGAAGCAGTATTTTTCCCTGAAGAAATAATGAACAAAGGGGTTATAAATAACTGTCCCTAATGAAGAAGTGTCAATAATATTTAGCATTTTGCATTGTACTTTTGATGTTGACACTGATGGCACGTTTATTGCTCTGCTGTCACATAGCACGATAGGAAATTTTTGCTCACATAATTATAACACTGGTTCTTTCAGACTGTATCATAGTTTAAATATAAACTATAATAGTGGTAAACTGTTTCCTACTGGGAAGTTATGTATAAACATGATCTTGTCTCATGATTGTCTTTATTGTCCAGAAAAAAAAATAATCAAATGATCAAAATACTGCTTTTCATAGGTGGTAGAATATTGTGTTCATCAACTAGAAACAAAGCAGACCTTGATGACACATTATCAGTTCTGCAACCAACCTTCCACAGACTATCAGACTGTAGTTTTCCATTCCAGCAGGCAGCCCTTTTGAGCCCAATGTTTAAGGATCAAGGAGTCTCTTCTGCTTCCACTTAAGCCTTTGAGAAAGCTGTCAATGAAATCAAATTAATAGTATGAGAGCCTAAATTTTTTCTCTTTCTCTGAGTAGCACTCCTGAAATCAGGGAAACATTTCCAAGTTAGAGGAGTGGATTTGTCCTCCTGAAATGTCATGTTTGGTAACAAATCAAATGCAACAACACTGTCCAGAGAGTGTTAACATGTGGATACTGGTTTCTCTCTCTGTCTCATCATAATTATTGCAACAAACTTAACTATCAATCATTACAGAAATAATTGATTTAGTCCACAGAAATATGGACAAACGCCATCTGGGTGGAAAGCCTGGAGAGCTGCAGGTGCTCAGGAAAACCTGAAAACTCACAGCCTAGACTGCAAGCCTTTTACCTGACATCGTAACTGCTGTTATGAGATGAAAATATGTGGATATGGCCAAAATGCTTATTCTTCTCATGAGGTGAAATTTAGACTGGTAAGTGTAGGACTCCACAGAAGAAACAGCTCTGCTTGCAGAGGATAAAAGAAAGATGCAGGCACTGTTTCCATTCCACTGAAGTTTATGCTGAAAAATATGTTGGTTTTTTTTTCTCCTTTTATACACAGACAGGTAGCATTCTGTCTACAGTCATACTTCAAAGTGTTGTGTAGTGGATTTTAACATGAAGGTTGGGTGACAGTCCTTATACCGAATCCAAGGCTCCTCGAGTTTTATGACATATTAAAATCTCTGCATTCTGTTTTAAGTTGGAGCCATTTATTGTCTAAGAATTCCAGATGTGGTTTTAAAGCACTGTTTTCTAGCTTTCAGTGTAGTTGCCTTCCCCCTTCAACTTCAAAATGATATCAAGATGAGGTTTCTAGGGCAAACAGTTCTGGAAATGTTGAAGGCATGACTCTGGCTCATGCACATATACACCCTCCCGTAAAGAAAAAAGTGATTTTAATAAAAACTAAATAATGAAAAGGGATACAGGTAAAAAATTCTCCAATATCACAAGAGCAGACACAGAGCTTGCAGGAGACACAAAGAAAACCCCTCAATGGACACTTCAAAAGACCACTAAAAATCGAGCTATATTCATAATCAAAAAACTTTTCATGAAAGGAGACGGCAAATTTAAAAGAGGCCCTGCTACTCCAGCCCTCAGGCTTTCTTCAAGGTAAAACAATACAACTGAGCAGAAACCTGAGCACTGACTTCCTTTAAATCACATGTTTACCCAACACCTGCTTCGCTGTTGGCAGGGAACTCCCATATCCAATAAACTGGACATGGAAAGCTTTACAGTTACCCTTGGCAACCTAGCTTATCAGGTCCAGCTTGCAGCATTAAACATGAAAAAAACAGAACTAGCAGCGCTCTCTTTCACAGCAGCTAAATTAAGAGTTTTGAGTTTTAAGTTTCTGAGACCAATTCATAAACCAGAAAAAAACACTAATTCTGAGCTATCAGTTGCATTCATTGTAATGTCAATTCAGCCAACTCACTCCAGCCTGAAGTTCCTATTTTTTTATGGTTAGCGGTGAAAAATTCTGCATCAGGTTTGAGGAGTAGAATACCTTTCCTACACACCCCTGACTAATGTTCAGGTACCACCGTAAATCCCATTCCTGTAGATGAACAGACATCCCTGCAAAGTTACACAAAAAAGTCACTTTCCATCTCATTTTTTCTTGTGAATTCTCCTACATAAGAGAAGGAATAGCTTTTCTTTTCCCTGCTGTTGGATATGGTGCCATAGACGCAGTAAAGTTATCTTCTGACTCATAGGAAAGCTAATTTATAACAGAGATGAGAGCTTCTTTCTGTGTTCCTACAATGCACAGCACAAAAGCTTAAAGGTTCATGACTGGAGATGACAAGGGATGCCATGTGTGTAAATACAGTAACAGACACACACATATACTTGTCTTTGAAGCTGCCAGCTTTTACTGGGAAAGGGAGTAAAATACTGATTATAATATACTGATTAGCACCTTTAATCCATCAGGAAGGGAAAGCATCTGGACTACTTTGTTAGTATTTTGTCAGGATGCCCAAAGTAATTTTTATTGCTTTTGTAGCATGGAAAGGCAGTAAGTTTAACCCTCTGTGTGACCCACATGTGGAACTTCTTGAAATTAAGGGAATACAAAATGCAAAGGAGGTCCAAACTCAAGCCACTTACAGTACCGTCTACACAGTCCACAGTAGCCCTGTTCTATTTCCACCACCACCACGCCAAGACATCCACTCATATCCTCCCCCTGCAGACTTCTACTGAATTATTCCAGATGTAGAAGCTTGCTTATCTCCAAACTGTGTCTAAAAATAATTGTGACCTATTCTACACGTTCCATTTTGTGTGTCTAATGCATTACTGAGTTGTTAGTGTGTAGATCCCCTACTGAAAGGAACAAAATCAGGTCAAAGTCAGCACCCTTAGCAGATATCCAGTATTCTTCCATTGTGACCCTCAGATCCTTACTTGAAAAGTCATCCCAAGTATTCACGTTAGTCAAACACAGGCATATGGGATCTCACATAGGAAAACAGAATTCTCAGCTGTGTGGTTCTTTACAAAAAAAAATATTTTTGCCTTTTTCTCAAGTTGCTCATATGTACTGCAGGAATCAAAAACATCTGGAATTCATCAGTTCACCTAGGACAGGTAGTAATTTTCTAGCATTTATTTAACTCCAAGGATTAGGGTTTGGTAATCTCCAACTACCTCATTAATCCATCTCTTTTGGAAAACTGGGTCCAGACTGTCCTTGCATCAGCCATATGGATGGGTGTTATTGCTTTCGTATCTCACACGCCCAATACATCAAAATGATCAGTTAGAAGTGAGCAATCATCCTGGGACCATACAAAAAGCAATGGATAATATCCATAAATTATCCTGTGTGAGAGCAGCAGGTAAAGAACCACTTGTAATGTATACCAATGCAGAGGCAGAAAGTGGGAGGGAAGGGGAACATTTTGGAAACATTTCTGGAGTAGCTTTTTCGTGTAAAATACAACTTCCTTACAGAAGACACTAACAGGAGAGGAAAAATTAGAATTCTACAATGAAAACATTCATGATATGGGAAAACTGCTGTTGTACAGAGCACATTCTGCCCACAAATTGACCAGATGCTCTTGTTCTTTGTCAGGAAATTCCCCTGGGAATGCTGTAGAATAAATAATAAGTTAGAATAAACCTGAAGGCTTCTTTAATACCAAGCATTGCAAGGAATACTTTCTAGAAGCACTATAACAACAGAGCCTCAGCATCAAAAGAGTTAAGTATGAAAACTAGATCTGCTTTTTATCACTGTATTAATTTGTTTGCAGACATTCCTGCTTCTAAATTAACTTTACAGAATGACTCAACATTCGTGCTTACCACTCCACATATTGTCCAGACTTCATATAGCACAAGCAGCACTTATAAAACATCTACTTCTGCACACTTCCACCCATGTTTGCCATTCTGCCAAAACATTTTTTGTATCTTTCATCCTAATTACTTTAAGAATCAAACCTGACAGCAAAGAGTCTCAACTCCAACTTTCAACAGCAAATCACTTCTGACCAGCTGATAATTCTTGTCCACCTTCATAGTTAAGCTTGAAATTTTGCACGTACACCTGCATAGACAGGAAGTGACTTCTGCTTCTGGATTCTGCATGTCCTATATATTGATGCAATCTAAAAAGAAAGCCAAATTTGAAGAAAATCTGTTCAGCGATTCTAGAGGAGTAAGCTTTACACTACAAAAACAGTTTCAATTGTCATGGTTCACTGGTGAACATGCCTCTTGTCTTTTCACAACTCCGTCTTACTTTCTTGCCTCTTACAGACATATAAATCCCAGTAAAAGTTACTCTCTGTGTCTCTTCAAATAGAGGAGGAAAAGAGAAGGAAGTCATTCTCAAAGCTTTTGTCTTAAATATTACTGTGAACAAGTAAACAAAGACTGCAAGCAGTGTTCATCCCATTCATTATACAGGTCCCTTCATCACAGCCTCCCACCATCCAAAAAAAAATCTAGATGAACATGCCTCATCCAGGCTCTGTAGCAGGCCAGTTTCCTCACTCTGAAAAATATTTTGACTTGTTTTGTCCTTTGTATACCTCTTAACAACAGAAAAATAAGTTTCTATGAGAAGGATATGGGAAGTTCCTAGTGAAAAGGCTAAGAACAGTTATGACTGTTCCACTGATTACCTGCAAATACTTGAAGAGATCCCAACAGATCGGTATTACTGTGTACTTAGAGAAGTATTTTACTTTTTATTTTTCATGTTTTTCTTCAGCAGTTAATGTTTCACATACTGAATTAACCACCTTCAGGATTTTTGAGGAATCCTAGTAGAAGCAAATATGCCTTGTCTGTCAAGGAAGACAATGAGATTACCCTTATGTTGCCATTGGAGATGTTGAAAAACAGATACTTAACCTTCAGGACTAAGCATTTCTACCACAGGAACTGCAAAGATCTAAAGACTTCAGTTTTTCTTGCGATAATTCTTAAACATGAATTTGAGGTCAGTGTGCCATAATTTTTTTTTTCTTTAAGTTGAAGTAAGATGAATGACTGTATCTGGAACCAAACACTGGCAAGTGAAATCAAATGGGATAAAACATTCCCTATTGACACCTAAGGCAACAAGCACATAAAAATATGGATTAGTTATCAATTAAAAGAGTAAAGCGTTTTTCTTTTTACTCATTACTTGGTCATCTTTATAGCTCCACAGCAGAAGGAAACTATTGGATAACTCAATGAACTCCAAAACTAAACAAAGAAAGCAAAAAAGTTTAATTATGCTGCATAAAGAACTCTGCTTTTTAATTACAAATACTGAAAAATTAATGTTAAAAGCTTCTGGAGAATAATAGAGTACACTTTTACAGTAATTTTAAAACTGTTACTTTTTCCATTTCTTGAGCACCTATCCATAGTTAAGGGTCTAATTATTACATTTTCTCCTACAAACTACTAAAAACAGAAAATATCCAGCAGTTTAAATAACATGAAAAAAGCTGCATCTATTTAACAGCTGCAGAATTCATAGGACAGAGGCAGTAAAATATATAAAAAAAAAGACAAGAATTAAAAATCCTACTGCAAGAATATTAACTGTAATAAAAGAAGACATTAAAACCAGCAGCTAGTTAGGTGCCAGGACATAATAGAACCCATAAGGACAGGCAAAGAATGATGCTAAGTTAGGGAGAAAGAGTCTGTTTTCAGAGAAGAACTTCCTGACCGACACCACAACAAAGTAACATGAACGGTGACTGTGTGGTCCCCTTCTTGTAAATAAATCAGGCGTCAAACGTTGATCTGCGGTTCATAAGAGGCCTAAGCCTTCTCCAAGGATTTGTAGTATTCAGTCAGCACAGTCCAAGCCTTAGGAGCCATGAAGCCTTCCGGTGGGTTTTGTCCTTCTCGAGCCAGCTTGCGCATGCGGGTCCCTGATATAAAATCAAAGTCTTCGTGGCTGAGAGGATAGGGGTGGGAGTAAGGGTAGAGAGGGAGAGGAACAGGTAGGGGGAGAAAAAAATATATATTTAAAAAGAATGCAAAGTTGCTCACAATTCTTCTGCTTTTTTGATAATTTAATGAAAGTTCTTCTCGGAAGTATAATCTGATAGTAATCGTTATTTCCAGACATTTGTCCATCAATGCCAGTACATCTTTACGCACCCTCTACAACATCGAGCTTAGGTAACTCCTGAGGTTTAGCAGCTTGGTCCAACTCATCTTCTGGGAGTTGAATCGAGTCTGTGCCTTCATCTAGCCTGGCTTTCTCTCTCTATGAGGAACTCTGCTGAGAGACAACTCTCTCCTCCACCTCCTGTCTCAGTTCTCTGTCAACAACAGCCGCCATCCTATTCTGTACCCTCATCCTCTCTGCCCCAGCAGCAGTCCAGCACCACATGCTGGTAGAAGGTAGCCGTTGCAGTACTGGTTAAAGAAGATCATTTCAGTGCACTAGAGAATGGAAGAACAACATGGCAGAAAATCTCATAATGAAGGACAATTTGCAGAACAAAAAGTAAAAGCCTTGGAGGCAGGCTCCATAGCTTTTGCAGTTGGGCCACTGCAAGCCACTCTGCATGCACTTACATATACATATATATATGTGTGCATTTGAGTACTCGTGGCACGTACAGTTCAAAATAAAGAAAAAAGCATAACCTCAACTGGAAGCATAATAAAAATACCTTTCCATAAAGATGTTTTTCCTTAAAAAAAAAATAAAAATTAATCTGGACAGATTTACAAATGAACCCAGATCAGGATTACTGATCATCATTAACATGACAATCTAAATTAAAATCAACTTCTCAGGTAAGTGGTGATAAGCAGCAAAAGTTCCAGTCAAGTTCAACTCCTACTCCTCACAACAGTGAAACAGTAAAACCAAGACAAGAATGCCACAATTCTACCAAGTGTTCCAAAGAAAAATGATTTATTCTTAAATTAAATATGGCAATTTTACTTACGCCATTTGTTCAATTTGCAACATGTATTCATTACTCATTCTTTACTTGTCTGTTTGAAATAAAAGCCAAGTATTGATCTCAGATGCACATGCCTTAGACAGAAACAAGAGCCAAGTGCGTGCATCAGAGGGCAGAACTTGGCTCTAAGTGCTGAGCTATGCTCAGTAGGGTATGGAAGTTAGCAAGATGCAGAAAGCATTCCACAGTTCCCTTTCACAAAACCACTAACCCCATAACTTTTTGATTTGGATTGTATGCATCTACACAGCAGCAATGCCATACGTGCTCTTTTCTTATTGCTCTTAATTCAGAGAGCAATCTCTGAATTAGGTTCTTGAAGTGCAACAACAAGGCAAAAAACCCTACTGTGCTTCAATTTTGCAAAATATAAAGTACACAAAAATGAAAACTTTAAGCTGATGCAAGCCCATCAGAGAAAGAATAATGTCACCACCATTAAGAACCTGTAAATTTTGTTCCTTGGTACAGAGATGCCCAATACTCACTAACACTGCTCGAAGTTATCTTGAGTTCTTTAGGAACTATTTCTACAAAACCTGTGTGGTGAAATGAGAAGCCTGGTTAATATTCTAGAAAAAAATAATTAAGTCTTCAGATGACTGGGAACATAAGAGTAAAGCAAGTGCTATAAAGTTTCTCCATGCTTTCTACAACACCAAACTCCAAACACCAAAAATACATTGTCTGTTTTATTCCCTCCTTGCCTGTTAAGATTTCAGAACGACTCAAATTCCTCCATGGCCTACAAGTGAAATAACGGTACCAAGGCGATAAATTTACATGCACCACAGAAGTTTGCTTCAATAAGGACCCCATTTCCTTCATCTTCCTCTTATCCCTAGTTGTGGCTGTGCAAGAAGCAGCTGTAAGAATCAGAGATAGAGAACCACCCAAAAAAGAAAAATCCACTACGAAAATCTAGATAAGCCTTAGAAAAAGGACAGGAAAACATTAATAAGGGTCATTTAAGAAACATACTACATTCAGTATATAAAAATATTTCTTAAGTAGTCATTTTCAATCATTTCTAAAGTACAGAAGTACTAAGTGACACCTTCCCAAACTTCTGTTAAATAGGATTTACTTTTAAAAATTATATTAATTAGTAATCCCTAAGCTGATTCACATGGAGCTTTGGCAATACACACTGTCCACTGAAATGGTCCAGTAATTTTTGCCTTTTTTTGTAAATTCCTTCCTTTTCAATTTTCTGTTCAAGTTTCCAGCTTAATTTCCACCATATTTAGGTGTTATTAAGATAACACCTAAATACTGCCTTCACCAATGGCAAAAATAAATCTCTTGAGTATCAGAAAGTGCTATGTCTACTATGTAGAAATGCTGTAGTGTGATATGAAACACAAGCACTTTGAAACAAAATGTGACTATGAGTAACTTACTTCTTAACAAAAGAAAACAAAATGAAGAGTCCAATAATTCTGTCCGGTGAGGTTTGAGGAAACTGGGAGCTTCCCAGCATAAAATGGACTTGAGCAGAACAGGAAGTGTGTGTGGGGAAATGTCTGACCATTAAAACTGTTATGGAATTAAAAGCAACAGCCATTCCATTCTCAAGTGAAATTTAGAATGAATCTCAGTGAAAATCAACTCAACCTTTTTTTGAGCATGGGATTTAAGTGCCTTTCAGATTTGTATTCAATAGCTGCTGGAAGTAGCTTTCTTTGAGCCACACTGTAAACAAGTAAATGCCTGTAAAAATGATTTCACTTTTTACTATCAATCAAGTTTGACTAGTATTGATGTAATATTTGGTGCCTACACAAGTAAAAGCTTTCTCAAAGCTTCATTATGAGCTTAAACACTAAGAGCAGTGCTCAAGGCTAAGATTTCAAGCTTGTAGTTCTTATGACAAAACAAGCAAGCTATCTATCACCAGTTTGCACGTAGGAAACAACTGCATGTAGGTGCCCACAGTCCTATAGGAAACCTGTAGGTTCTCGACTCTGCTGCGTCTTCAAGGTGTCCATAGAGTACTTTAAAACAGTAACCGAAGGGAAAAAAAAACTCTCCTCTTCAGCAATTATTCCCTACAGGTTTAAAGGTTTACTCAAAGTATAGTGCACTTTATACAGCTGATTTTCGCTTATCATTTATTGGGAAAAAGTCTCTTCCCAATAAGTGTTCTTTATACTACCTCTGTACCAGCTATTCCAGCCAGATGGAGTACAAACACATTGATTCTTGGGAATCCTAACCTTTTCCTAGGGTATCTGGCACTGTGCAAATGACCTTCCTGAAATTCCCATTCCCTGCAGAGGGCAATGTCTCTAGTGGCAATCTGAGGGTCTTAAGAAATTACTCTTAAAATCAAGACTGACGACAACAGTAAAGACCCATGCACTCACAGTTTCACTTATTCATTAAAAAAGTTTTTCTGGAAGCAAACATATAGAAATAGAGCAATAACATGACTTCGCTCTGTTGGGACTTCAAAACACGTTCTACTCAGCTGGCAAACTTTCAGATCCAATTACTTCCTAAGACAATTCACAGACCTCTTTATCTCAGGTTGTCTTTTAACACTTCCCCTTTTCCACCTTCTTATGCCCTGAACATAATCTGTCAGGAGGTGAAATCCAACCTTATAATGCTTCTCAGGAGGATTTCTACTGGATTGAAATTTGCCTTTGCAGTATCGAGTCGTGACCTACACTAGAACTTCAACAGGGACAGAGCACTGTTCCCTACAGTGTTAGCCTCTGTCATGTCAGTCTACATTAGTGTCTTGGGAACACCCTGTCATGCTGAGTGAACCAGCTAGTATCCACTAGGTTCAAAACCGAACCAGTTATGAAAAAACTCTGCGGGAAAGCAAAACATAACCTATGTGCTTAATATCATCGTAAGCAAAGCAAATCCTTTCCTTGCCTTTCTGACTGGCAGAAGGGTTCGGGTATTTTGAGCTGCTGTGGTGTTTTAATGTATCCTAAATGATATACCTATGTTAACTGGGAAACAATATTTCACGTAACTAAATTAAGGCGTACAATCAAGTGTGCCTATTTCAACCTCTTGCTGCCACTTTAAAATCAGACATCACATCAAACAAGTTCGGAACAGTACGTACTTGGCTGAAACTGCTACCTGTAAGTACGACTTGATAGTATACAAGCAGCTGTGACAACCGTATTTCATAGTTTATTCCCAGGACTTTTAAAGTCAAAATCATCACTACTCTTCAGATACCCATGCTTCATTCGCATTTTACAGAAAGCATGAACAGCCTGCTACGCTAACCTTACTTATGGGTTCCTTTTAGCTGAAGTGATCTCATTGGTTTTCTTCAAGGATGGAAAAAAAAAAAGCCATTTTTTCCAGACACTGCAGGGAGGTTTTTCTTTTTTTTTCTTTTTTTTCTTTTTTTTTTTTAATTATTTTTTGGCTGTATGTGTGTTGGGTATTTTGTTGGGTTTTGTGTTGAATTGTCAGACTAATTTCCTTTCTTAATTTTTTTCCTCAGCAGCAGTCTGTGGCTGCATTTTTAGGACTGACCTTCAGCAAAGAATTAGGAATCGTTGCTCACCCAAACAACTATTAAGCCACCAATCCCAAATTACACTTGTTTGTGGTAACTGAGAGGCCTTTTTGGCTGAAGAAACATACCAACTTTTTCTGAACAGATTTCAGCATTAGGTATTTGTTTATGGGGTTTTTGTTTTTAATTTTTACACTTCGGTCCGATAGTGGCTCTCAGATCAGATGTTTATTGGAAGGTCTCCATTGTAACTACAGTTCTTTCTGTAAACATTTCCAAAACATGTTTGGTCATCTTCAGTTACTGATCCACATTCAGTTCTGTTTCAGGAGTGGTTGCATTTAGACTACCAAGGCACAAGGAGTTACCAAATTTGGATCTTAGAAAACCCAGGAACCGGAACGAGTTCTGTTCTCACAGCAGTCTCCACCTCAGAACCCAGCTGCCAGCCTTCTGAGATCTGTTCCCTTGATTTACCAACACTGTGGAAATGGCACAGTGAAGAGAACAATGACAAAGAAACGACAGACTTAAGCCTTTTGCCTGCAGTTACCAATGCATAGGTCATGCATCATTCCGAAAAGCTCCCTTGGCTATTGCTTAGTGATGTGGCCCTAGAGATGACCGGATTCCTGGTGGATGACTCCTCTGGGGCAGGGACAGTCGGCAGCTGAGGGCTGCAGGGCAGCACTTGGGATTTCAAGGCCTGAGCGTACCAACTGTTCTCGCTTGTAGGACAAGAACTGTGAGCTCAGAAGATTAAGTCTCCCAGATCCGAAGCTAGGATATAAAATCTGTGGTGGTCTTCAAAAGTCTGCATCATGACACATAGCTGTTGTAAAACTGGGAGGTCATGGGGGCAGCAGCTAAGACATGCAGCTCACCTACAGCTCAGTCTGGGGGAAACCCACGTAATAAATGCTTCATGCAAACTTCCATGCCTCTGTTAGTGATGTAAATTCTTGAACTGCCTATTGCCTGTCAACTATCCAAGCCTCAAGGAATTGAATTAGACGCGATAGAAATCAAGTTACCCATTTCCAAAACAAGCCAGAGCAATGCTTCTATGCATACAACCCTCTTCCCCACGTTTTCACATTGTGTTTTTCACCACATAAGTGGTGAGCTCAGGAAAGACTTACACGAACATGACTATTTCATACCCAAGGGTGCTCCAGCAGCACTGACACTATAATGTTTCCAGACAACCCACTGTTCCCTGCCATTCTCCTTACAGAGCCGAACACCACATGGTCCAGGAGTCTACCATGTTTTTGGCGTTACACAGACTATCTTGAAATGCAGCCAGCTGCACCCACCCAAGCTCTAATTCTGTCTGGAGCCTACCACAGTGTTCTGTCTATGGTGAGCAGGAACAAGAATGGTTTTCTCTTCAAGGAGTCTGCATGCATCTGCATTGCCATCTAGAGGTTTATTGCCACACTCCAGTCTACCCCGTAGTTTACAAACAGCATTTAGAGAAGGACAGGACAAATGGTCTGCATTCTGACAGCAGCAAGGTAAAGCTGCATGGTAACAGCAGTAAGAACTTTTTTCCGAGACAATGACAGAAAAAAATGCCTCAAACTAAAGTCAAACCTCTTACCAGAGGTTTTGGTGTGTTTTTCTGTTTGTTTTAGTTAGTTTTTAATCATTTACTCTGGCTAATGACAGAGGTACACTTTTACTCCCCTGGATCTAAATCAAATCTATCCTGCAAAGAGTACCGTATCAATAATTACAGAATCAACATCCTTTAAAAGTTTTCTGTTCCATGCAATGGGAATTCTGGTGTCTTATATTGCTACTTCCCTTCTATTTCAACATAGTAAAAAGTGACACACCAGTAGAACTCTTTCACTTTGGTCTTGTTGTATTTGTCTTGGCCCTGGTCAGGCCTCACCTGGAGTACTGTGTCCAGTTCTGGGCTCCCCGGTACAAAAAAGACAGGGGTCTCCTGGAAAGAGTCCAGCGGAGGGCCACAAAGATGTTACGGGGCCTGGAGCATCTTCCCTATGAGGAAAGGCTGAGAGACCTGGGTCTGTTCAGCCTGGAGAAAAGAAGACTGAGAGGGGATCTCATCAATGTGTATAAATACCTGAGGTGTGGGAGACAGAGGGATTTGGCCATCCTCTTTTCAGTGGTTTGTGGGGACTGGACAAGGGGTAATGGCCACAAAATTGAGCACAGGAAGTTCCACACCAACATGTGAAAGAACTTCTTCACAGTGAGGGTGACGGAGCACTGGGACAGGCTGCCCAGGGAGGTTGTGGAGTCTCCTTCTCTGGAGATATTCAAGGCCCGTCTGAACGCCTACCTGGGCAGCCTGCTCTAAGGAACCTGCTTTGGCAGGGGGGTTGGACTCGATGATCTTTCGAGGTCCATTCCAACCCCTACAATTCTGTGATTTTGTAATCTTTCACACCAACCTATTTAATCACTTGGACAATAAACAAACAGGACAAATACCTGTAGTATCTACTACAACAGCCTTTTGACTATTATGGTATAATGCATACAAGCTGGGACAAAACTAGCAAAATTTACATCAGAATTTAGTTATTGTGCACAGCAATGAGGATTTCTAGGTGCATCTCAAATAATGAATGGCACAAAGGTAGTGAAGCATTCAACAGCTAGCTGTCTAGGAGGCAGTAAGTGTAGGAAGACTTTCATGTCATATGTCAGGAGTATCCTTCCCTCTGATTTTATTCCTCCTAATAAAAGTACCATCTGCGTCACTTTGTAGGTCTGGTCTGATGCTGCTACCCAAAGCTACGCTTGGTTGAAGAAAAAAAAAAAAAAGACACCCGGTTGCAATACTATCCAAAGAGATGCTTCAGAGCACTGAGGGAAGCCTTATACGGGAATTATGCCTAAATGGGAGGAAAGAGGAAGGAAGAACAACATCAGCAAACTACAATTGCTAAATAAGCCTCCCTGATTAGATTCTATTTCAAAACATCTGCAGTGTAGTAAATCATCAAATTTCCAAACACATATGGACATTGTAGAGTAACACACAGCAAAGCTATTTTAATTCTTGTCAGGTTTCAGCAAATTTGCCTTTGTCTTGCTGCTTCTTATTTCCAAGCAACGCAAGAACTTACCATAAAATTAGATTTAGTTGTGCAAGAGAAGATAACACTTTACAGCTTTCAAAAATAAAAGCAGACCAATTCAGGTGCTTGGAATTTACTGCTGAAATATAAAGTATTCACATAACTTGTGACTAAGGCTAAGCCAGCACAACATCTACTAAAGTTTAATTAATTGTGAGAAACACAAGATGCTGAATAAAATATGTTGGTTGATTGCCACAAGCCAGTGACATCTTTGGAGACATACTCAGTATAACTGTAGCATAAGCAGCTGAAAATTTTCAGTTCTTTATTTCAGTACTAACTTCAACTGCAGTTTGACTTAAAAGTAGTTTCAATAATCTGAATAAAGAGGTTTAAACTAAAATGACAAATCGCCTTTCCAGTTCCACTCACTGACACCACAGCAACCCCTGCAGTAAGTTTTGGACTCTGTTATGCCACATGCAAATAATCTTGGAATAGTCAGAAGATGAAATTAACTGTCCTGTAACTAAATCATAAAAACAAAAACCAGTCAAAAACTCCTGGGTTATACAATGGATTTAGGGCACCATTTTGCATTATTGTTAAGCAAGCAGCTAGTTGCCAGTATATTGTCCACTATCTTCTCCCTGCTGCAGTCTCCCATTATTTCTCTTGCATCATATCTGATGCTTACCTGACACCAAGCAAGCAATATTTAGGAAGATAAACCAGCAGAAAGCTAATCCTTCCATTAAAACAAGTAACAATATTTTTATGCGGACCTAGCTACTTGTGCCAGTTTGTTCCAGAGTTACACAAAATCCAGTACCTGGGAGGAAAATGGGAGCTTCCAGTGGCAACTAAAGTTGGATCAGGTAAGTTGTGCTGTGAAACTGCACCCAAATCATGGCTGAAGTCAAGTTGCATCAGTGGTCTAAAAATGCCTCTGAAGACTGGTATATTTTAGCTATATAAAATTAGTTAAAAACTACTCTTTTATTACTGGAGGGTGCAGGGGAAGAAAAGGCAGCTGCTGCTCAAAATGTTTTAGAACTAAAACACAACTTACTGCTCAGAGTCATAATAGTCCATGCACTTCTTTTTCTTATTATAAGCTGCAACTCTGAAGGGTACAATTTCCAGTGCTCGGAGGCCTGGGGCCATTGTCAACACTTTAGCACCATGAGTTGGTTCATACAGATCTTTCCCAGTGTCAGGGTGTGGCATTCCTGCTGGATCTCGCCCTACAATGTAGAAGTTAGCTCCTGCAACCATCCGTGATCTGCAGTGCCACTGAACCTAGAACACATACAAGGGAAAAAATTAAAAGAAAACAGTTAAAAATATAACCTTTAAAATGTGTGCACTGCGTAACTACCCCATTTCCCCCCCAATCAAACAGATATTCTTTTCACTACGGAGCCACACCACAACATAGAATCAACTATGTGAATCACCAAACTTACAGCTAAGACATACCATGCTCCTGTTTCACTTGCATGGTAGGATGCTTAAAAAACTACTTACTTTACTAGTGTTTGGAACAGCATAAACTGAGGATTTAGGTCCTGCCATCCTAAAGCAGTCTCAACAACACTAAATTACCTGTAATGGTTTAGTAAGGATTTAAATTCACTGCAGTCTGATACATGATTTTCCCTGTAGAACTGTTTCTTTTCTTTCAAGGTAATTACTGGGAATGCTAAAAACAGAAAAACACTAAATTGGTGCTTATGAAGCATGTCATTTGAAATCTCACAATTTGAAAGGTGATATCCATCCTGTTGATAGCCATACTGACTTAACAGCAGCTTGTTGCTCTGTAAATCATTTGCACTACAGAAATAAATCTGATACCAATGTCTTTTACATAACGTACAGAAAATGATTAAAGGAAGAATCTCTTATTTCTTGGCTACACACATTATTGACAGGCTGTATTCTGAGGTCACTGGTAATGCTGTATAGGTTTGGAGAAAATTCTTATTCTATCCAGAATAAGGACTGTGGATTTCATTCCTTCTCATACGTTCCTGAGTATGAGACTGAAGTAGAAGACTTCTATGAATTCTCATAAAATGTCTATGGGGAACACTGCAAGATTCCCTACAGTAACTCACTCACATACCTCCCTCCTTTGGACTGAAAGGCACTGCAAGCTCTGCTTGATCAGTCAAACAGCCACTAGAAAGTAAGTGCCCTCTGTCTAATTTATTTCCACCAGTGGTATCTCCTATCTATCACAAAGCTACCACAGAATTAACCACTTGAGCCTAGTCAGAATTTGAACTTCCACAAACTCTAGGGGTTCCAACCCAAGTCCTAGCTTTTAAATAAAGTGTTGCCAAAGAATTATTTCCTATAAAAGCCTTGAAATAATTCTCTCTAAATTAAGTTTGCCAAAAAATAAACAAAGCCTTTTATTTTTTTCCTAATTTGTGTATAGCCCTCCAACATACACACTTTTCACTTAATAGTAATCAACTCAAGTATCTGAACATTCAGGACAACTCTAAGATGCAGTAATTGATCTTGGAACTCCTTCTGAAACAGGTCCTAAAAAGAAGGAAAGATTAATTCATTGTCATGCCCTTCTAACTCTAAGGAAAACGAGCACGAGAACAACGTTGTCTTCTGCCCTTTCCAAACAAAATCCTTCAATATAGAACATTCTGGTTGATAACAGAGGGATCTTTTACAGTTTGATTTCCCAACAAATTTAGTCTTCTCTGTCCACTAAAAAAGCACCGCCCATGAATGTCAGGCATAGCACAAAACAAAATATTTTAGCGCACTATCAGAGGGGTTAGGCACACCAGCAAAAGGTTCTGGTTTTGCTGCTGATGATTTAAACTCCTGATGTACTTACCTCAGTTGGTCCAGCATACATCATGGGGGAAGGAAATATAGCCACCACTGTTGTTTCTGGATTCAAGATTCCCTCCTCCAGTACCGCAGCATGCTGCTTCATGCGCCACATGAGAGGAACATCGTCCTCCTTTGTCCAGCCTCCAAGCGGATGCAAGAGCAAAACAGGGCGCCTGTAGCCACGTTCCAAAAGCTGCTTGTGAGTGTCCTGCATTAGAAGCGCATGCCCGTTGTGCACTGGGTTGCGTAACTGGAATGCAAAGACAGCATCTACAGAGGAAATAAAAAGACAAAAGATAAGGAAGGCAAGTTATTTTATCAGGAGTTGTACAACAAGAGAAAAATCTTCAGATGGTATAATCTTTGCTCTCAATTCTATTAAGTGTAATAGTAGTAGTCACAGGTCATTATTATACATGGTTATACTCAATAAGCAAATCTTAAAAAAAAAAAAGGTACTAAAAATCCATTAATCAGCTTCCTCCACTTTTGAAACTTGAGCAGAGTTGCTTTAGTTTCTCCAATAGCAATGATCTCCTCTTCAGATTTTTCAGTTGCATGAGCACTTATTATCCAGCTAAATTGCAGTAGAAAACCTAACTATGTTACCTGCCTTTAAGGCTCAATGTATCAGGAGAATAAATGGATATTTGCAACTAAACAAATATAAGGGAATTTAATGTGCTTTATTAAATCTCCTTCACCTAAATGGATTAGAAGAGTTTAGGCTCAGTAAGAACAAAATTAACTGCCATCCTAACGTGTTACAAAACCCTTAAAAAAAATAAAGATGCAACAGGTTTTCTCCTTTCTGCAAATTAAGATGAATAAAGGCACCCTACAAGACAGCAAAATTGCCTAAACTGAGTGGTTTCCCATAAGCAACCGATGAAATTGCTTAATATTCAAGGATCACGTCCTCCGAACTCAAGCGCAAATGAGTAGGAAGTCTAGCAAAAATGCCAGGATGCCTGTGTGGACGAACAACATGCTCCTGGCCAAACTCAAACAAAACAACACCAAAAAAAAAAGCATAGGGAGGATGGAAGCAAGGACACACAACCTGGAAAGAACACAGACATTTTCTGAGCATTCAGGGATGAAGCTAGGAAAGCTAAAGTCAAACAGAATTGAATCTGGCACAGGTTGCCCAGGGAGGTTGTGGAATATCTTTCCTTGGAGATACTAAAAGCTGCCTGAACATGGTCCTGAGCAACCAGCTCTAGGTGGCCCTGCTTCAGCAGCGGGATTAGATAAGATGACCTCCAGAAGTCACTTCCAACCTCACACAGCCTGTGAAATCCAGAAAACAGGTTTTTATATTTTTCAGGTATCAAATATATTTACTAGGAGAATAGCTAAAGCTATACTGGTATCTTAAAGCAGCAGATCCTGGAAATAATGACCATGCTGAAAAAAGACAGGAACTCGGGACCAATATCAGTTTGCTGATGTTAAACCCTTCCTTCACACTTAGAAGTGGTTTGCAGGTGCCTGCCAATTGCTGCCACACTGAAGGGAGTAATGATCAATTCTTCTTTGCTTTATGGTATTACTCAGCCTCTTATTTATTTGCCTAACAACTGCTCAAGTGTGAAAGACTGTTTTGTTTCTTCCACAATATAAAGTTAGCAACTAGCTCAGTTTTTAATTGTGATGCATTCCACTTTGCACCCGTTTACTTGCACGGCTGTCATAAGCTTTGTTCCCCAGAAGCAGCATGGAATAGACTTAAAACAGAAGAGCATGAAAGCTCAGCACTCAGCCACACCTCTACAGATCAAGTTGAATCTGATGATATTTAAATCACTTTCTACCACATTTTAACTTTATCTTTTCTTGCATTAATAACATGTCTAGTGTGCATGGAAAGATAAAATCAGAACCTCAGGGGTTACCATCTTCTCTTGTGCATTTCGGCAAGATAGTATCTGAGGTTATAAAAATTAATTCTAGTAAAAGGCAAAGAATACCACTTAAAAGAGCACTGAGATTCTCTCTCTTGAAACAAGGCTTGCCCCTGCAGTATTGAGGCAGCAGGCATTTGGATAAACCTTTGTAGGAAGAAACAAAACAAGAAAAAATTACTCACCAGCATTCATTTCCTTGAACTTCTGTCTTAGCTCAGCTGGAGTGAGACGGTATTGATCGAGTCCATCATTCCAATAGATACGGTCAAGGGCCTGTAGATCTCCACCTACCAGCCAGTTCCCTTGCTCCATAACCATCTAAGAAAAGAAATGAAAATCCATGCTGGGATTGCTTATCAGCTTGTTCTGAGCATTGAAACCACTACAAAGGGGGCACAATATTTACAAAGGAGAGAGTTCTGAGTTAATTGCATTTAACAGTCTGAAATCAAGCACCAATATTAAAAAAAAAATCACTGAAACATAGTCCAAACATGTTATGCCACGATGCAGAAGAGATGCACTAATCCATGGCAGACTTATGCCTTTCTTTTAAAAAGAACAAAACTTATTGTTTTCCAACATCTCCTCCAATATATAGAAAAGCAAGTAATCCATGTTCTTAACCAACATTATTTTATAACAAAAAAATATATTGGCTGGAAAAGTTAATACATTGAGTAGAATGAAGTTGTACGTTTTACAGTTTTTGGTCAAAGCTAACGTAGTTCCAGTATTATGCTGCAGTTCACATGATTCTGGTCAGCAATAATGTATCAAATAGAACAGTTCTAATTTACTCATCTGATTTAATTTACAAATAAAATCAGATCTTTAAAGTAAGACAGCTTTTGGATTTGTTTCACTTCGGCACTTTATCAAGGCAACATGTATTGTACACTCACTACAATTCTTTGAATATCTTCCAACACCACCTCACCCTTTATCAAAAGAATACTTAGAGCAAGCTGCCTAACATAATCTATCAATGGCCACAGAAATCAACGAGTGATTTTTGACAACACATTGCTTTTGAAGACAAGAACAAAAAAGCCTTTCAAGTTTCATATACATTTCCAGTCATTTTTCAGCCTGATGTCATTTAGAGATGACAAATTTCCTTGATACAACAGAAGAGTTTGTGTGTACCAAACCCACGAGTCAAGATGTTAAAATTAAGTGTCATTTTTGTTCTTTTCTTTTTTTGATTATTTGGTTGTTGTTTTTTTACTTTGAGATAGAGGACCTGCTGTTGGAGTTAAATGATGCTGCGGTCACCAAACCATTCCCCAAGAAAATGCCAGATTTTGACATCTTACCAAGGTGTGAGGGAAAAGTGTGAGAAAAACATGAAGATGAGAAAATCAGCACTACATTAGCTCTCAGACACCCAAGGATTTCTGATGAATTCAGAAAAGCCACAAGATTTATGTGCTGTCATGATACTACAAAACACATATTCATTGATATGCTGTCATGATACTACTATACACACCAGTACAGACATAAGAAGATGGGTTCTCATCTTCTACATCAGTATCAGCCGTGTCATTCTGATATTGCCAATATATTATAAGTCATTTAAATCTTTTCTGCATGAGATTTTCTTAGCATTTCTTACATTTGTGTTACTTCAAGTTTTCAATAAAAGGGTAGTCTTACGTTCATCAGCACAGAACACAGAGGACATCTTCCAGAATACTCTTACTTGTATCTAGCAGGGTATGTCCTTTTCCAGATATACTCTTAACTGTATAGTTGGAGTTGTAAAGCTTCAGTCAGTGAAAGATGTCATTACACATTAATAACAAAATTTTTAAGAATTCAAAAAAACAGTTTTCAGACAGGTATAACTATCAGTCATACAGCTGCTTTTAGAAAACACCGAAGGTTTTCCCTTTTAATTACAAGCTCATAATTTGAGGTTTATTTCCTTTTATCTGATTTTAAGTCGTATATGTAAACAAAGAGATATTATAGAGACAGAAATGGGAAAAGAAACATTCATGGGCTCCACAGAACTATAATGTAACATTCACATCATCTTTCAAAACTAAACTCAACAACACAAGAAGTAATGTTACAATTAAAATACTTCGGTATGACATACACATAAGGTCAAGACAATAAAACATACTGAGCACAACGGATGGAAAGTAACTCCCCAGAGAGTTAAATTACGAACTCTCCAGGAAGGGTGCTTGTTTCAAGGTCATTTAAATCAGGCAATTCTCACGTGCTCCACATACAAGCAGAAAAGAAGTTTTCTTGCTTCCGCGATGCATGTATCCACTGATTAAGGAGCTTTGATGACCCATCTGGGTCCACAGGGGAATAGATTTCCTAGGCACTACACTCCTCTGTAGCACAGATTCTACATCCTAAATTCATTTCATGTGTACTTATTGACACTAGATTTTCACGCCGAGTACAGACTACTCAACAGCTGTATTAAACAAAAAAGCACCTTTGTTTCCACTCAGATGTTTTAATTATTTCTCCATGAAGTTTTGGTGTCAAAATACACTAATTACAGACATCAACTTGAAATGTCCGCAGACAGGACAGATAACAGGACTAGCTTTTCAACTTTTAGACACACACCTTAATATACGGATGCTCCTTGCACGTCGTTCCCCACTGCCTCGCACAGCGTTCCTCTTTCCTATGCTCATAGAACTCTGGGTTACGGAGAATGGCCACGCGGCGACCCTCATACACTAATGCGATTGCTGTACACCCATCCAGTCTCTCTTTGTCTTCCTGTGTAGCTGTTAGCACTATAGGCACTGACAGGTTAATGACTCCCCCTGCAGAGAGAAAAAAGCCATTATCCATAGCAATGGTCATCAATTATATTTTGGAAATCTAACCTCCTAAAAAGTTACAGCCCAGGCTGTAAGTTTATCATACAACAGACTCAAGTGTACATCTATTTCAGAAAAAAAGTCGAATCAGGCAGACATTTTGCATAGTTTGTTCAACTGAATGCTTACCAGCTACTAACTTCTGAAAATAACCCAATGTATCTGAATTTAAAGGTTACGTGGTCCTCGTTTTTAAACATTTACTTCACGGCTAGATGCTAGAAGTCTTTTTTTCTTGACTACAAGGGTAAGATTTAAGAAACCAGTGGAGTAAATACTGCAACTATCATACAATTGCTTGAATTATAATAAAAACAGATTTAACAACAGAGTGCAAAACTCTTGGGTGTTCTCCAGGAGAAAAGTCATAGGCCCATTGAAGGTAATTTGAGTTTTGCTATTGGCTTCAGTGGAGACAGGCTCTAAATAAGGCTGGTTTGCCCATAATTTAAGTAATACTTATTTTAAAACCTTCTCTTAATCATACTCTAAGCATGACAGGAAGTTAAAAACAATGAAGCTGGGTGAAAAGGATAAGAGAACAAAGATAAGTAATTCTTTCTATCTCCCTTCCTTTGTAATTCAAAGGGAAAAAGTGTGCTGCATATCCTCTCCTAAACTGAGTCTCACCATTCAGAGTTATTTTCAAAACAACTGGATCTTAAAATTGAGCTTGACAACAGTCACAGGGATGGCAATTTGCCACTCCAACTTTGATGCTTAGTAAAAACCTCTTGCTTTAGCAGTAAGAAAATAAACACTTCCAACTGGGAAGAGATCTCCAAGTGGTTAATTATTAAAATTTTGTGAGACTGCAACAACAAGTATCTCTCTCTAACACCCATCTTCATCCAATGAACTAACTGGAAACGGAGATAAGGTAGTTTAGTGACATGTTCTGTTGTTGTTTTGTTTATTTTTATTTATTTAAAGTCAGAGGAAAATAGCGTCAGCTTGAGACTATTTCAGATAAGTTAAGCTTTAAGGTGAGAATATCAGCACACCTGTATCAATCTCCATAATGCAGAAGTCCATCCATGTGAATATTGCATTTAAGGCTCAAAGGACAAAATGCATTGCAGTATTTTGTCTCCCTCTTCAGAATCAAAACCCCGGAAAATTACTGCTGCTGTGACACTCCAGCACTAACATACCAAGCAGGAAGGAAACTTGCAGGATGTTTTGACTTAACTGTTGTCACTGGCTTCAAGTAGCAAAGTAGCTTTAAGCCAATCACATCTTTCTAAAAAGATTCTCATGCATGAATGTTGCAGTAGATACCTGAGAAGAGAAAATACGGTCGCATCTAGAGGAACGTGACTATTCTATTCTAGAACTGAAAATTCTTTCCTTCATAGGAAAAAATTACCTACTACTGTTATCTGTTTTTCATAGCTCATAGTTTATTTGTAGCACCAGAAGAGGTATTAAAAACACCTGCAAGAGAAATTTACAAATTTCTAATATTGCTATATCTGAAATACCTATAAAAGGCTTTAAAAGCTTTATAGAAAAATCTGATTTACAGAAGATTACAGGGCAGGAACTACAAGCTATTTTAGCAGTTAAATGCATAGCAACTGCAGGGTACAATGCATTTGGCTTGACACTCAGAAGAGCACATGGAATGAAAACCAAACAAGTAGCCCAAAAAGCTATAGCAAACTTGAGATACTCCAAAATAACTGGATGCCCTCATGTTGCCTAGGATAGTACCTCAGAGACTTCTGAAAAGGGGAACTGGAAAAGTTTGGAGACAACAGAAGAAGTGAAAGACATAGAAGTGAAAGACAGGTGACATTTTTTTCCTGCTATTTGGTCTCCAGTAAAAGAAGAGTAACACAGAAGGAAACAGGAAGACAGGAATCTTTACCATCTCTTTTTTCATATAGCGTGCAAAAAAAACCTAAATGTTTGAATAAAACAGTCTTCTAAGAAGAATAAATCAAATAAATGACAGAATCAAACTCAAATTTTAAAACCTAATGTTATCACTTGTCAGCTACCTTAACTAATGTTCATTCTTAGCCCATTACTAATACAAAATAAAATATATTTGTTTAAATCATCACAGGGTAATTGTTACAGTAGAGTCATTCAACTGCATGTGACAATTGTACATAACCAAGCCCCCTTCTCAAATTCTGATTTCATACTTGCAACAACTTTAGCATGCAAGTCACTTCGTTGTCCTTTCCTTCATCACTATTGAAGGACAAATCTGTTGCTATTCCTCACAGAGCTAAACAGAAATTAAATTGCAATTTCAAGTTCTAAAATAAATTTCTTCAAAACAAATTGGAAATGTGGCTTTCAGGTTTAAATGTTTTCAAAAGCGAAAACATTTCCAAAATAGAAGTTATAATTTGTAAAGGCAAAAAAAGATAAGGCACTGATTTTTCAAACTAACATGGTGGTAGGAATAAAAAGAATAAATGCATTAAGTTTAGAAGTAACAATTTTAGTATCCTATTCTCTTAGCTCAGACTGTGCACAAACGTGAAAAAGTGTCACTACACCATCACTAGACAGCAAAGCATCAACAATGTTCCAGAAATATGGTTAATTTCCTCAGTTTTACTAACAGAAATATCTTACCATCAAGGAGACAATCAAAGTGAAGGCACTGTAGGTATTCTCTCTCTCTCATAAAGCCATTCAGGGGTGTTGCCCAGCCTTCTGCCAGCACTTGCACCCATTGCATATCCACCTTGCAAAGAAACAGAGAAATAGAGAAGATAAAAGTTGTTGCTCAATGACTGACATTTAATGTTAATCATAATAGAACATGATTTATCCATAAAACACAGTGTAAATGAAAGATTTCTCAGTGTTATAGTCTTAATCACAAAGAGTTCAAAGTCTCTAGAAGGAAAAAAAAGGACCACTGTTTATGACTCTGGCTATTTTCCAGTCTCACACGTAACATCAAATATCATTTTGTTATACACAAGAAAGCTTCATTTGTAAATGTTTGAAAAAGCTCAACTTAAATAAAAAAGTGGAACTCTAGTTATTTTAAGCTCTTGGTTACCTTGCTTTATTAAAAAATAAATGCAACAAAAACCTACACCACATACAGTTACCACAAAAATATCAGAATAAGGAGGGGAGGGGGCGACTGAATACTAACAGGTCAAATCTTAAAACATATTAGAAAGGAAGTTTTTATTGCGGAAAGTAATGAGAAAAATCCAGAAGTAAAATTCTCTCAGGACTAGTACTTATTTTAGTTTAGGATATATCATCTTACAGGGAATTTCCTTCCTTACCATTTAAAGGGTCACACTATGACTTAGTGTGTGGCCTTTATTATTTCTGCATGTGCATTACTAAGACCTGGTCAAGAGTCTTCGACAAAGGACAAAGTCCATTGACTTCACGTGTGCAAGTTTCTCTTGTAAAAAGCATGACTAATTTTATTACGTTGTTTAGTATATGTTGAGACAAGCATAACACAAATTTTCTTCCCTAGCTGATGTTATATACTTACTTGATATTTAACAAAACACTGGTTAGGAGTAGAGGAAGAAAGAATTTGTTTTGCTAGATGGGAAGCAATTTACAATGCAACACTACAGAAACTTAATAATGGTGACCCTACAAATTTATTCCACAGCAAAGCAATATATAGTTTTACAGATACACGTGAAAAGAATCTAGAAGGACACAGAGAGTGAGGAGGTCACCTCTCAGCCTCCTTTTCCCCAGACTGGACAACCCAAGTGTCGTCAGCTGCCAGGCACACCGCTGGCTCATAATAATACTGTTAAAGTCAGTGAAAAAACTCATGCATTGTATCTGTGTTTAGATGTAATTCTTCAGGAAAAAAAGATTACCAGGAAGAACAGATAAACAGCCAGAAGCAGCTTTGTCTAATTAAATTCCAAGTTGGAAAATACTGCATTTAACCGAAGTAAGAACAGAGTCAATTAAGTTGATCCATGCTTTTCCAAGTATTCTCTGCTGGAAGCCAGAAAAGTAGCATGAACTCATTCTAACCAGAAAACAAAACGAAACAAAAACTAATAAATTAGATCTGGTCACCTACCTGTGTAAGTACCTGATCAGTTACCTCTAAAAGTTTGCAACTGTATAAGCCTTATATATAAGGTTACTACTTTAACCTGAAGGTTACCAACAAGGAGAGTGAAGCAGCAGCAACTGATTTCCACCATATTTCTAGGTCATTACAATTTAAAAATATATATATTTATGTAAGTAAGCTAAAAATTCTTCTAGGAACAACTATCCGTAGAAGGTATGCAAGGCATGATTTAGTCTGTGGATGAGGGTGGAAAAAAGTCACTGTAAATTTAATCACCATGCTTAGGATTAACTAAGTAACACTATTTGAAATACCAGGCATTACTTATGAAGTTTCAACTGTTATTTCTAAAAAGCAAACGAAGAAAACACAAATGCCGTGATGTTTCTCAAGAAGAAGAGAGAAAAGCCTATCAAGTTACAATATGTAACTAGTACAGGTATTTTGACTATACACAGTTCTGCCGAGCAGCAGACTGTTTTTTCAACTTCCGTAATGAGATAACTGAACACACAATACCTTATTTATTTCCAAGGTTAACAGAGACTCCGCATCAGTTTTGGCCAACTGCAGCTTGTTTTCTGGCACATAAAGTTCTTTCACCTCGTAAGAGGCATCCACTGGTACAATGTCCTGTATAAAAGGAATAATCAGAATGCAACATTTGGTCCAAATGCTTCTTGGACACTAAACACAAGGTCAAGAAGTAAAATTCTATGCTGTACTGCTCTGTGCCAAGAATATGTGCATTAAGCAATTTTTATTCATTTAAAAAACAACGTTGATCCAAGATTATGATATATGGCTAGCAACGCTGCTGGCTTGAGTAATAACAGTGAAACATTCTGGCAAGATTTTTTTTTAAACTAAGTACCTCATACAGTTATAACATTTACCTTGTAAATATTTAACTACTGAATTAAGTGCAGTTTTCATGACTGATTAATGCCTATATTAGCTACAGCAGAAAGGATGAGCGTATGCTTTTATAGATGCTAAAGTAAAAAAAATGTTGTAGAGACTGAACAAACTTACAAACTTAAGTAACTGATCATACAAGATGTGTTAGCAATAGTAATAGGGAAGTAAACTGAAAGTCATTAATACAGAAGTACAAACTGAATGTGTCACCTACAGCTAGTAAAATAACACCAGTGTCCTAATTATAACCCAAATACCACAGAATATCAGTTTTATACTGAAAAAAAAAAAAGGGGGGGGGGGTCCTCCTTGGGTTTTAAATAACACCTTCTCAAGACTTTCTCATTTCACTATACTCTAGATCTTAAACCCCTCATAAGGATAAAGGCACACTTCTGAGGAGAGGGGAAGAGAAGGGAAGGTCATCCATGACAAAACTTAAAAGAGTCTCCTGACAGACGTATTTCTTTTTTAAAACAGGGTTTTAAGTTACTTCTGTAAAGTAAATCTTTTGGAAGTGGAGTGGGAGGAGGAAGCTCACCCACAGAGCAAATTATACATAAACCTTTAACAAGAACACAAGGAGCTATTTTTTATTTTTCCAATATTTGCAATCCATAGTAAAGAGGTGTGCCTATAGGAAAGGCAAAGTTTGCCCAGGAGCATTAAAGCATTTATCCAAGCACTTATCAGACATTAGGCACCAACTCAGTGGAAAGTCAAAGAAGCAGGACGATGAAAGGAAGTGGGAGACAAAATGACGGCAGGAATGTAAAGAGGTGGTGAGTCTAGCTAGCTCTTACCCTATTTGTGTCTCCAAAGACAAATAAAAGTAAATAAACTAGCACTTAGAAGTTGTGCTGTATAAGGAAAAGTTGAATCCATTAGGTATCAGACTTCAACTGGGAAGTGATTATTATTTTAGATAGTAACTTAGGCAAAACCTGCCCTGTATGACAGAAGCAAAATTACAGCCCAGGAGTGCTGCAGCAAACTCCCCGCAGCAGTAAGCCCAGAACCACAGAAAAGCACTGCCTGCTGTTACGAATAGCAGACTTTACAAGCAAAGTATAGTGACTGGGTACACATTATGCTGCTTCCCAGAAGATCCTGCTCTGGACCCTAGTTTCTTACCATGCTATAAAGTTCTACAAACCATCAAAAGCTTTACATAAATGTGGCTATTAAAAGTTTTTTTTTTTTTTTTCCAAATATTATTCTGCTTTTAGTGTCCCACTAATGGGCAAAACAATGGAAACAACAAAGGTCTGACGATGCATTTTCTGTAACCAACCTCTCTGCCTCACTATGGGGATGTAGACAGCCTGAAGGCAGCTCCGACAATGCTGAAGGACAGTAGGCCATAAAACCAGAGCAGGCAATCCAGCCCTGTTAGAAAAGCAGTTGAATCCCCACCACCATTGCCTAAAGAATCTGGTAGAAAACAGTGACGACCACAGCCATGGCCACACAAGCATTGGTATTTCTACCCAAGTGGAAGAAACAGCCAAACACAGCTTGACAATACTTTTAATCTGGGGTCATTTAAGCCCCTATTAGAGCAACCAAAGAGATTGTATGGCTTGAGATGGGCTTATTTTTGTTGTTGTTTCATAGATTATTTTTTTAATAAAGCGCAACATAAATATGATTATGGCACATTACATTATTTAATGAGTTAAATATCTAGATAATTTGTAGGATTAGTAAATCTAGACTCCCTAGCAGACACAAAAATGGTACTTAAAACGGTATTATAGATTTTAAATAGCAGCAAGAGGAATTCATAGGTCTTTAAACTGAATGAATTTTAGGGAAATACTAGGCTAGCAGGCCATCTAGTGACCACTTTAACATGGCAAAGTTAATCAAAGATTCATTCTACCAACAGACAAGTTACACAATATTCCTCTACGCTTACCATTTGTCATTAAATTTGAACAAATAACTACAAAATAATAAAATATAAACTGGATGCTTTATTGGAACGTGTGCTATCTTAGACTGTGATACCAGTTCCTTGCTGATGCAAACATCCTTAACAGGCTGTAAATAAGGGGCCCTCAGGCGAGTTTCCAGTAGATAAGCATTCACAGGCACCATCTGATTTATAAGACCGGTTATTCAGTAATGTGAGTTCATATTAATTGATGTGTGAGGCCACAAAATAGTTTATATATGGAAAAAGCAAACAGCAGTGCTTGCTTGACTGTAATCACTGATGTTTTGATATCTACAGCTTGCAGGGAAGGAAGTTTGTCAATACATTAAGGAAAAAATGGAAAGTGCAATGACAGTTATCTTAAAAAAAGGGAGGTAAGATTTTCTGCTTCTTCTCTTCCCATCAGTTCTGTTCTATCACCTTTTCAGTAAATTGATAAACAAATTGTTTTCACTGTATTAATCTTAATCTATAACCAGTTGAATTCAAGATCTTTTCTTTAAAGCGTATTAAATAACATTTCTGACTGCTTTTAGGTTGACAATATATTTTTTTACATTTCATACTTTTAGAGACCGTTTTCTCAGGTGACGCATCAAGATTACAGCATGCTGAGTACCCTCATCATTACAGGAAAGATGGCTTGTTTGAAGTAATGTAACTAATGGATTGGGTGTAAATGCACTATTATGTGAATAGCTGTTGCAGAAATAAAATTCTAAATCAGAAATCCCTTAAGCATCCTCTTTCTACATGTCATTTAACTTTATTCCTCATCTTCCATCCTCATCCCATCTTCAGTTTAAGTAAAACTGTCAGTTTTCAGCATTTGGTTGTTCAGTGGCGACAGGATTACCATTCAGGCTAATTGGCATCTTATTTCTCTGAGATATGAGCTCCTTCTCAAACTTAATTAGAGCTTGTTTATGTCACTGCACTCAGGTTCTGTTGGCTTTAAGCCTGAATCTTCCATGATGCAAATAAAAAGAAAACAATGACTGGCATATAACTTAAAGCACAAAACACAGTTGATTTTTCCTGCTTTGGTATAGGACCAGAAGGAACAGACAAAGAGAACTAACACTTGGCTCTCAAAACTATAATATAACAATGATCACAGCTTTCATGCATATGCAGTACAAATTATTATGGCTCATGGTACTACCAACGTTAAAGATTTTCTTCTAAGCACTCTACTCATACAGTATGAAAAATGAGATGTTGGCATAAAACAAGTGTGATCTAAAGGAAATACATCCTCATAAAATCTTGCACTACTAGTTGCTTCATTTGGAATGAAGCTGAAACATCCTAACTCTACCCTCAAAAAGAATAAATACATAAATCATTCTCAGCTGGAGTATAAATCTCACTGGATTAAAGCATCTGTTTAACTGTACTCTACAATGAGAAATTCTGAAATGAATGTATTTCTAGAAGATGCTATATTTGGTAAAAATTAAAAAAAAATAAAAAAATTGAACAGATTATGAAAACTACATTCAACATGATACTATGATCGATTACAGAACTACTTTCAGCTCATCAGCAAAACATTATAGGGTTTGAGGCTCTTTTCCCCTCTAAGTTGGTTTGTGAGTTTGGATATTGACAGAAACAGTATAATTTTCAAATTGCAATGAAAACAGTACAGTTAAAAAAACAATTCTGGAAAAGTGGGACTAATATTTTTTTTATAGAGCTTGAGAAGTTTCTTTCAAAGCTACTTGCTTATTTCTCCAGAAGGCTGTATAAACCAAAACAAATCTACATCATCTTGGGAGGAGTTAAAAGAAATAAAAATTCTTGAAGTAGGACTAATCAAAAGTTTCAGTCCTATCTATGACCTACCCATCCACAATGTAAAGAAGGGAAGGGTTCACCTGTGTGGCCCACTGTAGGTCAGCTATAAATACAGACCTTGCTTGGAGGAGCAGGAAGTTTGAACCCATTCATTGAAGAGCAATGAAGCTGGTGAAGAGACTAGAACATGACTTCAGAGGAGCAGCTGAGGGAACTGGCACTGTTTAGTCTTGAGAAAAGAAGGCTGAGGGCAGACCTTAGTGCTCTCTACAGCCACCTGAGAAGAGGTTACAGAGAGGAGGGTGTCAGTCTCTTTTCTCAGGTGAAAAGTGATGGACATGAGGAAACGGTCTCGAGTTGCCTCAGCAGAGGTTTAAGTAGATGTCAGGAAGAGTTTCTTCATGGAAAGCGTGGTTGGGTGTTGGAACAAGCTGCCCAGGGCAGTGGTGAAGCCTCCATCCCTGGAAGTATTTAAGAGATGTGTGGACATGGCACTTAGGGACACGGTGTAGTGGTGGACTTGTGTTAGGTGGATGGTTGGGCTTGGTGATCTTATGGGTCTTTTTCAACCTAAATGACTCTGTGGTTCTGTGATTACTGCCCAACCGGAGTCTCCATGACTAACACAGAATGTCTGTGAACCAAAATCTTGCTTGTCCCTTTTCCCAAACTACAGAAGGTAAAAAACAGAGAAGAAAGCAAAAGACATACAGCTGCAACAAAAATGACACCATCACTGTATCTTATTACACAATTCAATGTAACTGGAGTTTGTTCTTTAATAACCACAAAAATATACATGCTTTCTAGAAAGAAAAAAAAACAATCTGAGCTGGTGATATCCATTTCTGTAATACCATTCAGCAGTATATTTTCAAAAGACAACAATCATAACTACAGCACACACACCTCAAAATCAGGAAATGCCTACCTTAAAATACACAAGTTCTCCTTACTTCTCTAAGCAATGAGAAGAAATCAGTGGTATACTGATGTGGGAATGACTGAAATTTAATACTGAGGGTGTTTTTTTTTTTGGTGTGTGTGGGGTTTTTTGGTTATACTTAAAAGCTTATGAAGTTTTCTGGTCATTCTGGCTTACATATTTACTGCTGTAAGTATAAAACTACTAGTATAGTCTTGCACGGCCTTTATGCAGCACTTGCTTTTTCCCCAGCTTCTCACATGAAATAACGATTAGCCTTATCACAGAATCACAGAGGGACCTCTGGAGGCCATCTAGTCCAGTTTCCTGCTCAGAACTGAACCAGCTGCAGTCGGCTAGCTCAGGGACTTGGCCAATCAAGTTTTAAGTAACTCCAAGGATGGAGCATCCACAAACTCTCTGGGCCACTTGTTCTAATCACTTTCCTCAACCTGCTTTTGCTAATACGGTATTGCATGCCATTGGCCTTCTTTGCTGCACAGGCAGCTGCAAAAACACTTATTTGCAACATCACAAGCTATTTATAAAATCCTCATTGTCTACGCTTGGTCTTACAAATCCCAGTTGGTCCCACTCAAACACCCTTTGGTGTAAGTATTTGGTTTGGACACTGCGCTCAAACAAAGAAGTAAACAGCTGTATTCATACAAATTTTCTGCTGAAGCCATTTTGAAAGAAGGAGACAGAAAACAAGGTTGCAAGTAAAATAATGACTCAATACCCAGCCAGCAGATGGGTATAATCAACTGTCAAATACACTCTACTGAGGGAGTAATTTACAGTCAAATAATGAAAAAGAAGGTCAAAGACCTGCCATGCGTGTTCTACATCAATGTTACAGATATTAAAAATACTTATCTCCCATGTTGGTAGGCTTCTCAAAAAAACATTGAAAGATGGGTTTGGGGCCTGCTGCAATTCAAGCTTATAACCAAGGCGATCACACAGTATCACTTAATCACAGTTTTGATAAGCCAGTGAGGACCTAGATAACATTGAGGTCCTAGATCCATAAAGAATAATTATGGTTACAGTGATGCTAACTGTGCAGTATAATTGAGGGGAAAAAAATATGTACAGATTATACAGAACAGCAGAATCCATTTCTACATACTTGCCAGGAACTGCTACCCTCTATTTCTATTTTGCTCGAAATTCTCGCTGCTCCATAACACAGATTTTGAATACACTTGCAAGGAACTGCGTGAATATAGTTACAAAAATCAATGCTTTCAAAGACCAGGAGGACCACCTCCCCAAATGCAAGTATAATACTGAGCCTCAGAAGAGAATGTTCCCAGGCTTAGATAAGAACTCAACCTTTGGCTATAATTTGAAGGATGGGTGGCAGATGGAATAAAAGAGAGGTTTATACATACACTCACAATGGATTGATCTAAGTAGTAGAAGTATATAATCAAATTCCAAACATCTGTGGGTTTCTTTTGTGGTATTTGCAGAGCTGTTGTAATTTTATGCCCCTAAGAATGGGACTTCTGTACAAAAGTAGTTAAAAGCCGCTTTTCCTCAGTACATTGAAAGTTAGGTACTAGAAATGCAACTCTTTCCTTATACGCCTTTGGCACTTCCTTAACAATAAAGGTGGCATTCCTGAGAAGTGACTTCTTGAGAAAATATTTCCCTGGTTAAATATTGAACCAATTTCATTACTGGGGAATATGAGCTTTGTGTCATTAGCTAGATCAGCTACATTTGTTGACAGGAAAAAACAACTAAAACAATGAAATCTCCATAGCCAAACATCTGCAGTAGGCTTGCTTGACAGCATATTGGACGGTATCAGCAGACTAAGAGCCAAACTTATCAAGCCCAAAGCCACACATGCCTTTCTGACTATGGATTGAGCAAGGACTCATTTGTACAGTATTGAAAGGAACTTTTCATACGACTTAGGATCAGCAGCTTTAGGAGATACAGTACCTCACATGCTAGGTCCCTGAAAAGAACTTTGAAGTGTTTTATTTATTGCATTCACATGCAAAAAAAACCTATCCAGGTGCCCCTCAAAACTGAGTTACACCACACAAGAACTTTCCAGATTCACACAGCTGCTTATTACTCCTCCATGCAGTTTCCTCCCTTTTCTTCCATAAAGTATTGAACATATTTCTGGAGAATACCTCAAAAATTTGTTTGCGAGTTCTTTGCAAATATTATGAAAAAGTTTTAAGAACCAAGTTTCCATTTCCCATGAAATAATAAACGCTTCATATTCTTAATATGTATCTGTGTATATCCGTCTGCATATATCTCAATATACACACGTTTTTTCAGCTATGCTGTCTTTTACTACCATTACTTTCTGAACTAATAGAAGAAGAGCCCTTGAAACTCAAGGATTATCAACATCAAGTGGACTTCCTTACAGTGTATTGCACAGCTATTAAAAAAATATATTTATAATGCTGCTGTCTTACAGTTCTTTTCTTAATAACCCAGTGCGATTAGTAATGAACAAAACCACAGCTTTTTCCAGCTAAGGGAAACCTACTAGAATTATACTTAACATATCATTGGGTTATATGTGGCCTGTTCAGCCATGCCTTGGTTTCATTGTCTCCCTACAGTAAGCAACCACCAAGACATCTTGCCATTCATTGCACTACTCTCTCTCCAAAGAAAAAAATGTTAAAATGTGCTTTAAGCAAAGGACAGAGCAAAGCTGACTGGGCCAGAAGCCAGCATTCAGCATTGTGTACCAAATGTACTAATGCAAGAGTTGCTTGTTGGCACCCATGATGCAGCTTTCTAGAATTGTGAAATCTGAACTGGTCTTCTGAACAGGAGGCTCAGGGCTTCCCACAGTGAGGAGTTGCCACCTCCCATAGATAGGGCTCATACAGCTCTCTCCTTTTTTCCTCCAAAAAATATTCAGATGAGTATTAGGGTACAAGTCTAGCACTCTGATGTGGTTTTCTCCTGTTTCAGGTCTCCTGAGCAACCTGGATCAAGCAGTGAACTGTTAACAGAGTTTTCTTGAAAATTTAGAAAAAAATAAATCTCTCTGAAGCTGTACTGGCGACAGAAAGCTACCATGAACTCAACGCTGATACACGATGAGTCTTTTTGCTTGTACCAGCTTCAATACTTGGTGGAGCTTTACTCAAGCTACTGCATACACCTCCAGTTTCCCGTACATCCACCTCACAAAGAGCATGAGGACCTGTCTGTTAGAGCATCTAAATTAAAATCATGGTCTGAAATGGCATCCTGCTACTCACTGACTACAGGTAAGAATGTAAGGAGACTAACTCCTTCTGCACAAACATTAGCAAACTCCTTCCTATCAAGGTGAAGACTAAGGAAAAGAGGCAAACCAAAGCCAGATGGCTGAACTTGTTGTTACCCTGACATGTTGATCCTTCTCCCTCTGAGTGATTACCATACTCTATCAGGGAAGGCAGAATGGCATATAAAATTCCATCCCACACCAGAAATAAAATTCACCAGTCACCAACCTTAAGCTCTGCTTTCTTTTCAGTGTGAAGGCTTTGACACTGTCTGTAGAAGCCAGCTTATTAGCGTATTAGATAACACTATCGGTTAATACAGCTTAAAAACATTAGGATGAGAATAGCAGCAGTTCAGGACATCTGTAAGGAACATCTCAGTTAGGATATGAGCTGCTGACAGATCAAAGCTGAGAGCTGAAGACAGTAGTTACTTTGTCCATTCTCAAAACGCCACCAGCCTCCTTCTTCCTGACCACATACTACCACCTCTTCTGGGTCGTCAAGTCATTACGTCTCATGCAACGAACTAGTGTAGGTGATTAAAAAAAACACCACTTAAAGGAGAATAAAAAAAAGACTGGGGTACAGTTTCATGACTATAAAGCCTTCTCATGATGACTGCCACCACTTCTGGGGCTTGTGTTTGTTTTTCAGGTTGGGTAATGAACTGAATCCACTTACCAGACAACAGGAGTAACACTAGAGCTTCAGAAGGGATGGTGTAGGTTGCGTGAGGGAGGAAATAGACCTGCTTTTTCAGAAGCTATACACCATTGAGTTAATTCAGCCTTATCAGGAAGATCAGCTTCCTGAAGCAGTTGCTACACAACTGCAAGATCACTTTTACTACTGTAAGAAAAACAATGCAAAGGAAGGCCAGACACAATCACGGCAGCCCCTGTCAGCTCAGATTACCGTGGTACCGCATCCCTGTGTCTTCATGTTTACAGTATGTATTAATAAAGATGCTTTAGAGACAAAGTAAAAAAATTGAGATTTACAAAAGCTAGTCAGCAATTTAAAAGTTGACAGTCACTGCTGGTTCTGTAACAACTGAGACAACTTCTCTCCCTTAAAGTTATCAGTTATGATAATGAATATAAATGAATTTTCTACTTGTCCAAAGATAATTCACCTGGAGACCAACGTTGTTGCAATATTTAGGTTGAGAGCAGGACAATTTTAAAAGCTAGAATTTAAAAATGCTGAAGTCTTTAACACAGAAATTCTGAGTTTCCCAGTACATACATTCAGATTTCATGCACCAATGCTTTGAAAAAGTTACTAAGATACAGCTGCATTGCTGCTCACCCTCTCTTGAAGAAGTTCCACAACTTGTTGTATGCAATCATTCACATCACAGGAATCAGTTTTCAGCACAAGCTCTGGGGCTTCTGGTTTTTCATACTCGGAGTCAATTCCAGTAAAGCCTAGAGAACAGAAGACAAAAATCTTAAATGACTTCTTCCAAAAGATGACTGCATTTTAAGATTGTTCACATAACAGTTTTCTAGACATAAACAAGGCATGAGCACAAAGCTTTACTTTCCTTAACAGATGATTTCTTAGGGAAATCACCTGCTTTTTTCTTCATTGGGCTATTTGCTAATCCTACCACACATGACTGCATCTAACTTCAGCATTCTGCAGCACGTACACTGTATATGTTTGTTGCTATTTGATTTATTCTGTGAATAAAAAAGGTAGCACTAGCAAAAGAGCTGTGCACTTCAACACAGAGTTAGTAGATACACATCCAACAGCTGTCTTTCATTAGTAGCCATGATCTTTTTTTTTTTTTGCATGTGAACACAAAGCCTGATTTTGAACGAGTATATATTTAAATTCACACCCATGCCAGCAATACCTTGAAGAGTAGGGAACTGCATCATCTATTACATTACTTTAGCTCACATACCTATCGTAAGACAGCTACTTAAATTAAGGTAGACATGTGTGACCCTTATGGTTGTAAGGGCTATTTTCACAGACCATGTAAGTGACTGGTGGCACCTGTTCTGGCCTAGTTAGCTAGCAATCTGCGTTGAAACAGAGGAGATTCTAACTAACCATGAATGAACAAGAAGCAAGGAAAGTCAAGCTCCGTGTCAAAGCATGTAGTGCTACAGATCTCATCTCCAGCAGAGACATTGGCTGGGCTCTATTAACTGGACACCTACATCCTCCATAGTTGTAAATGCAAACACTGTAATTCGAGTTTTGCACTTCAGACTTAAATATTCTCTAAATTAGTAGCTTTATTCCCCATCTGTGAAAAATACCAATTGCTGCAGTACCTAATGTGAAAAAGAAAGGCCAGTATCTGTTCCAAAACCTGTATACTTCAAAAGTATCTAATGACTGGGGAATGGGAATAGGAGGAAAAAAAACCCCATCCCATTACCATTCTTAGAGAAAAGGAAGATAACAGAAGTTGTTGTTAACAGGCATGTCCATTTAATTTGCAGCCTTCGTATCAAGTATTTCATAAGACACAGTCACTGCTAGATTCCCTTGTAGGCACTGAATACCTCACTACCACTTCTGAAGTTACACAATTCCATTGTGGGCTTTGTAAAAATTAACAAAACATTAAGAAAGCTCTGTAGCACAAACAAGGATTCTGTACAGTACAATATCCTTGCATCTTTCCCACTCAAGACATCTTGCTATGATTCTTAGCAAACCTGAATACAGCTGTGAATACAGCTGTGAATACAGCTGTGAATACAGCTGTATTTATTGCCCATTCTTCACTGCGTATTTGGTAGTACTAGAAGCACTGAGCTTCAACCGAGTCATGTGGAGTATCTTAGGCTTCTTGAATTTTGTGTCAGTCCTGATTATTAGTGATGTCATCATCAGAGCATGAGCAAACTCAACCCATGAAAGTGAAACCTTTAAAAATTACTTTGCTTCTTAATACAGGTGAAAAATGTTATCAACCTCTTCTAGCTATAAAATAATAGGGAGCGAAGAAGCTCTTTAAACAGTATTTTCAACAAGTGATCACACTTTTAGTTGTTTTGGAGGGGGAGGTTGGTTTTTTGTTCGTTTGTTTGTTTTAAGTAATTGCAGGCTGTACTTCAGAGTCTTAACTAAGTCTGGGGACAGGAAATTATACTCATGGGCCCTAGCACTGAACCTTGATTTCAAAATAAAAAAGTTAGTCTCTTTACAGAAAGATGGTGACACTACATTTTGGAAGGGAAAACAGGGTAATTCATATTAATACAATTCTTTAAAGACTTAAGAAAAGTATCAGGCTCTTTTTTCTCAACCAGTCAATAGGCACACAAAGCAGGTAAGACTGTTCCTCAATTCTAAGAGCTTGCAATTGAGAAACCTTGAGCAGATTAGCAGATTACACAGTTCCGATGTGAGGATAGGCACTTTTGCCCCTTTACTGTCCTATGCATTTATAATAGTCAGCTGCCCCAGACAGAATTTGATCCCATTTTTCTGCTCAGTCTTATCCCCAGTTCTGCCATTTGGAAAAGTGACACACTCACAGACTCGAGCACACCCACTTACGTGTAGTCCAGTTACAACATTTCACCTATGTAGAAAGGACACAACTACATTTAGGTTCACCTTTAATTTCTCCAGCTCTGGCTTTCTTATAGAGCCCCTTAACATCCCTCTGTTCACAGACATGCAACGGAGCATCCACAAATACTTCAAAAAAAGGTAAACTTGCCCCTTCATGAATTCGTCTGGCATTATTACGATCCTGAAAGAAAACAGGAAAAAAAGTACTAAGAGACTGAATCCACATAACATTGGTATTGCTTTTCTGCTTTTGAAGTTCATTTTAAAGAAGCTGATAGTGAAATGTAAGCAAATTCTCTAAGTCTGAAAAAAGAAACACAATTTGATCAACTGATGCCCCACCAGCTAAATCATTTTTTTCACAGATCTTCACATGGTCCCAGTTTCAGAAGTAATCTCAACTTCCTTCTATACTTAAGTTTAGTGTTTCTGGAGTTTGAACAATCATCTCTAGAAAATATGAATGTCAAAAAAAAAATGGCAAGCATTTCATCCTGGCTAAGTTCAGTGACAGATTCTTGTAACCCAAATTCTGAGTGACATTTTGCATTTTTTATTTTCCCTCACACTATCTAGAGGGTTTTCACATTTACCTGAGTATATGGAGAGATGAAACTAGTGATGCACACCAAACCAGCATCTGCAAACAGTTTAGCAACCTCAGCAATCCGACGGACGTTTTCTTCTCTATCTTCGGGTGTGAAACCCAGATTCTTATTAAGGCCTTGGCGAATATTGTCACCATCCAATGTGTAGCATGGAATGCCATGGCATACTAAATACTCCTCCAGAGCCATGCTAACTGTAGTCTTCCCAGCACCTGACAGACCTAAGATATTGAATTAAAATAGGTATTGTAAGAATAAAAACAAGTTGGGGTGAACTGTAGCACATGTACTACTACCAGTACAAAAAAAAAAAAAAAAAGGCAACAACAGCAATGCCTGGTTCCGCCTTTTGGAGATGCTTACCCACAATACAAGCTAAGTGCCTTTTACACAGACAACAGATACAGGGAGAATGAGGCACAAAGTTAAGTGTGCTGTTTGAAAAAGACAAAGGGTCTGGCCTTGAGAGCTGTTGCTGTTCACAGAGGTGGTACCTATTGCCCAGTGCTGCTGTGGCTGGCAGTTGTTTCCACCTGAGCAAGCTAAATTCAGAAATCCAAAACAGAGTTAAGGAGAAGTTACAATTACATTAGAAGAGGAAGCTCTCACGGTCAAGTGAATTTCAGTCAACAGAAGGGGCTCAGACCAAGTCACACTGTTCTTACCCCTTGCAGAGTAACAGCACTGAATTAGATTACCACACACAGAGCAAAACTCACTCTCTCAAGACTCACACACAGCAGTCATGCTCCACTAAGCAGAATGCATCAAAAACAAGCAAAGGCAATTTGAATATGAAACTTCTGTCCAGTTCAGAAACTTAGGCAACAAACCTTCAAACAATGCAGAATGTTCTTGCTTGCACTAAGTCTACTGCTTGCTTTAAGTTGGGAATGCATTTAAGTAATTTTCCAGACTAGAATCTAGGAGTTTATATGAAGTGTGTGCTTAAGCTTAATACAGGGCAATCAATTCTTAAATGGGACACAAACTCAAATCTCGATAAGGCAACTTTAATCCTTTGTGTAAGAAAAATGGTAAGGGTAATGGTAAACAAAAAAACGAAATACTAATAGTAACACTACTGAGTGAATAAAATTGCTTTGAAAGTGATGGTTAAATTTATTTCAGTTTTCAGAATAAATAAAAAATCAAAAAAAAAGTCAGTTTAGTATTACTTCAAAGACCTTTACAATAAAGGATGACAATCAGACTACACGAGCACTTAGTAAGAAAATGCAAAGCAAACCTTGAGACCTGTAATAGTTCAGGGCAATTTAAAGATGAAGAGTCATGTTACTGGTTCATCCTTTGCTCAGTTTAATATCCACAAGATGCAGAGCAGTCTATTGAAAATATGTATCCCAGGTCAAGCCCAATACAAGAACCTAAGCCAACACCTGTATCTCTCTTCCCCTCTGAATAAAAGCCCTCCTGTCCATCTCTGATTTCTTTATGGCTTAGCTCTTACTCAAGTCTCTGAAAACGACTGCAAAGGTGTGAATAATGTTTTATCATCTATAAAAATTATCTACAGTCAGACAACTCAAGTTTCTTTTCTCAGTGCTTACTTGTCTAGCTTGAAAAGAGCAACAGCTAAAAATGATGAAGCTGAATGTTGCGACTTAGGCCAGAAACAGCTTGCCAAAAGGGGAGGTCCTGCTCTCTTGCCTCTCTTCACTCACACCATCCTACCTCCATTATTCTACCACCTCCGGTGCTCATTAGCCAACTCAGTTTGCTAATCTTTTTTATTTATTTTTATTTTTTTTTGCCGTGTTAAGTTCACTGATGATTGAGCAAGTTGAATCAGCTCAAGGTCAGACTGGGTGGGGTGAAAGTAGGGCAAGGCTGGGAACAGAACAATGTTCTTTCGGCAGCAATTAGAGTCAGAACGATTTGGGTTGGAAGGGACCTTAAAAATCACCCAGTTCCAACCCCCCTGCCATGCGCAGGGACACCTCCCACTAGAGCAAGTTGCTCAAAGCCCCATCCAACCTGGCCTTGAACACCTCCAGGGATGGGGCACCCACAGCTTCTCTGAGCAGCCTGTTCCAGTGCCTCACCACCCTCACAGTCAATAATTTTTCTCTTTTAGCTAAACTGTTTCTACCCTCTTTTATTTTAAAATCATTACCCCTTGTCCTATCACTACAAGCCCTAGTAAAAAGTCTCTCCCCTTCCTTCTTATAAGCCTCCTTTAAACTGAAATGCTACACTAATGTTTCCCTAGAGCCTTCTCCTCTCCAGGCTAAACAACCCCAGTGCTCTCAGCCTTTCTTCATAGGAGTGTTCCAGCCCTCTGATCACTTTTGTGGCCCTCCTCTGGAGCCACTCTAACAAGACCATGCCTTTTTAGAGCAGGATACAGTACTCCAGGTGGGGTCGCACAAGGGCAGAGTATGTGGGGAGAATCATCTCCCTCAACTTGCAGTCGCCATCCTAGAAGATAAGCATGGCCACCCAAACTAAGATTTCAGCTACTCGCCATTTACTTCTCATTGATTGCTCATGTTTGTGGTTTGTAATTTTGTTCCTGCATCTAGCTTGCTATTCACTGAAATGTTCAGTGTTCCATGTAACATCTGGTTTCCAACATGTAATGGAATGTAAAAGTTAAGGTCATTAAACAATGATTTATAAAAATCAGCTTTGAGCTGATAAGTCTTTAAAATAACTTACTCAAAAAATTGTATTACATTATTTTACACATGAAAGTAACACTTTCCCATATTTTTCATACATTTCTCAGTTGTTTTCCACTATGACTCTCTAACTTTACAGCAGAAGACATTCATTATAATTTCACTCTCAAATAAATCTTACTTTAGAATTGAAAATTGATCTCTGAATACACCTTTCCTACACTACTACACCATAATTGCTGACAACAGGAGAGAACCATGAAGGAAATGTACCACCACAATTCCAGCTTTTATTTTAAAACCTAGCAGAGCTTTGAAGACTCCTTTACACAGTTCTAGAATACCTACTTTAATACCTACGGTCTGTTTCAATCTCTAACACTCTCTGCTTGGAACAGCTCTCAGTAATTTCTTAGTAACTAAGATTGTAATCATTAGTCCTTTCACACAAGTCATCAGCATTAGCAGAAACAAATTTTACTTGTACTAAGTTTCTCTGATACTCTGTGAAGATCTTCTGTATTGCAATATAACAGTATTCCAAACGGTTTGGAAACTAATTAAACAAGAAATTTGGCTGCATTTTTTCTCAATGATAACTAAAAAAACTCCGAAGTTAGTCTGTTAATGCTTCAGAGTACTTTGAAGCCCAGAACAAACAAACAAAAAAATCACACTTATGAAACAAAGCTATCTTCCAGGATTTACTTAACACTCTTTTTTTATAATCAAAACAATTCAGTGGAAAAAGACCACGCTGACTTCAGAATAAGCCCTGCTGTGCATTGTCTCAAAATGCAATTGCTGTCCAAAGGCATATGTTTACAACAAATTGTTATTTCAACCGAAAAGATATGAACATTATAAAGAGGGGACCTTTACAGAAATGATTCAGAAAAGTAGACCGTATAAAAAAGGTTTTATATATTAGCAGTTGAAATGGACAGTAAGAAGAGCAAGAATGTGGTTAAAAAAAACACACTCCAACACACTCTAAGAATTAATCAGTGGACAGTGATTAATTTAACGTTCCTAGAGCACTGAACAAAATGCAATCTCAAGTTATTATCTGTCCCAGAGCAATTTCTTGATAGTCAGCCTAAAAAATAATAATAAAATTGCATCAAGGGCTCAGATGCCACGAACATTCAACTTTGGAAGAAAAACAGAGCTACAGCTAAGCAGCTTTTCAGAAGACAAACTAAAACAAGACACAAGGATCCTGAGAAATCCAAAACTGTACCTGTTAACCAGACTGTGCATCCTCGAAAACCACTTCTTGTTCCTACCACCTGGCCTCTCTTATTTCTGCTGACATGATGAGCTTGGTAGGTAACGTTGGTTGCCCTCTGCATTCCCTGTAGAAATAGCAGATGATTAGGTCTTTAACTTCTGAAAAGATAAGCTGGCAAAGTATATCAAGACTTATTCACAGGAACAAAGAAGGACTTGGAGACCTGTGAGTGGAAAGTAAAACCAATACCCAATCCATCTACTGCAGTGTCAAAGGACACAAAGGAAATTAAACACCCACAGCAAACCACATACCTTGTGCCCCTCCTCTGAAACTTGGGTATTCAGGTTAGTCAATTGTTTTCATATACAACCAGTTGAAGAAAATCAGCCAAAGAGAGAGATGAACTGCTAGACCTGATTCCTATTCAAGTCATTTAAATCTAAGGAGAGCGAGTGGATTCTTCTCACAGAAATGAAGGTTTCTGTCATAAGCAGCCAAACATTGGCTCACTTTTAACTCATAAAAAGACACCTTTTCATTGCAAACTATGCATGTGATCCACCTTTCAGTTCAGCAGTCACACCTCTGAACCACTCTGCCTTTATCTGTATCTTCAGTCTCCAAAATTAAGACAGTTATGATATATTCTGAGTCTTTACAGAAAATATTTCTAAAGTGACTTTTTAAAGAAAATGTTTACAGAGATGTGATTTTCCTGATAAAATTCTGTTAAAAAAAATCCAGTTAAGACTTTCTTAAAGCTATTTATTCATCATAATAAGCTGCTGTATCATCTTACATAAGATGACATTGCTGTCAAGCGCGTTTCATAATCTAAGCCAAAGGAACAGGAAGATCAGCCCCAACATTCCCTTGAGTTTCACTGGTATCTGATTGTATGAACTTTGTTCATGAAAGATCAAGACCTTAGATAACCAGACCAAGCACGAACAAGCGAACAAACTGAAAAGAAGTCTTCAGAAAAATGAGGAGGGGGGTGGAATCGTTTGCTTATGTAATGCTGCTTTGACTTCTCTCACTTACAAACATATTGCAAGGTATTTGCATTATCTTCTCTTCCATCATTGTATCAGTGCTAGCTGGAAAGGAAAGCACGTAATCAAAAAAAAGGAGGAAGGGCATTCATCTATTGAGTACTAGCAGAGAGCTGTATGAGAGACAAAAGTAGGGTTAACAGAAAAATGTTATCTACTTATAATTTCAAGAAATGCTGTTGTATCATTCTTCTGTAGAACAGCATCTCAAAATTTAGTTTATCCATAACTCAATAGGAATGTGTGAATATGAGCAATTGTATCTGTCCCTACTTCTGTACACAGCTGGGCTTGTAGCTGATATGGATAGAAACTCAAGTTAGGAACAGATGTTCACATTTTTAAATAAAACAACTCTAACTCCATGGTGACAGCCCAGCACCTAAAATTAAAGGAAAACTGAAAATCAACCCGTAAGAAACCACCACCTGCACAGGTTATAGCCACACTTACTCACCCGATTGCGTTATCTTCAAATAAGTTATCTCCTACAATACTGTTTGCAGATAAAGTCAGTGCAATAAAGCTAACTAAAACCAAAAATCAAAGAGGCTTCTTGTAGTAGAAACAATTACATGCTACATAAAATTGGAGATCGTGGTGAACAAACAAAAATTGATGAATTAAAAACGTGGAAAATAATTTAGGGACTTACCCTTCAATTGAAAGGAAAGACACTGTGTATAATGAATGTACACAGCAACTCAAACTAATACATTAATAGCAACCTTCTCTCTCATTAATTCCATTCGTAACACACTGAGGTCTCCAAACACCGCTCCCGTGCCACCGTCTCAGTAGAGTTGCAGTATACTCATAACAAGCAACGTGTCCCCCAGCTTCAAACACTAGGTATCTCAGTTTGCCTAACACAAGAGCTTTGCCTGTACTTGAATGATTTCCAAAACTAGAAAATTTCCAAGAAAGCATCCTACAAAAAATTTACATTTAAAACAAACAAACAACACATGCCTTGCTTCTGACACACAGGATTACCTCTGTTATCATATACAAATACTTTAGAGGTCAAGTGCCTCACCCAGCAAGACTTCTTCCAGCCTGTATTCAGAAAATTGCATCAGTTTCCTTTGTTTTCCAGAAGTAGCAAAGCAGCAGTGAAACTGATCCAGGCATTTTACTAGCACTACACTTACAAAACATACCAAGCCCTGAAGAAGCAGGCAGAGTTTATTCATTAAATAATGAGAAAGATACGAGTTTAAGAAGTAAATGCAAAAAGGCATTAAGTAAGGAATTAGATGGGAGAGACGTCACACCACAGCAGCGAGAAGGCCAGCAGATTGCTAGAACTGAAGGCGAAGGCACACAAGTGCAACAGAGCAGCCAGCAAGCTCGGTGGTGGGACAATAAGCACATGTATTAGGAAATACTTAACAAGCTGACATCTAAAAACTAATGTTAAGGTGTCCAAACAGATTGCATGCATTCAGAGACACTCCCATGCCCAGCAGCACCACTCAGCACATAAATGCAACAGCTCAGTCCCACTCCTTGGCAAGGTTGTAGCCAAGTGCTCCTTATACTCCAATAGCAAAGAGCTTTTCACAGAAGCGCCCTGGAGAATTAACCATTTAACAAGTCATTTTCTGTTGCTGAAAAAAAAAAAAAAAAAACCAACAGTAGTGTTTCTTAATTGTGCTCACTTTCCTACTAGATGATTTACCAACCACTACCACCACCGAGCAGACAAACTGAACACTCGACCCTCAACAATCTAAATTTTATTACTGTCCCTGACACACACACTTACTGCAAATACTGCTCTGGCACAGAAGGGTACTTAGGAGTAGAAACCAAAGGCTGACCTCAGTTGTGCTCTTAAGTTATTTAACCAGTCTTCAAATTTCCTGTACATAAAATTTGGTGAGTATCAGCTGATGACATGTAATGGCCATCCAAAATGATAGCAGAAATAAAGAGCAGTCATTTCATTTTATACTAGAGCAAAGCACTGCTCACCTTGGAGAACTCTACAACCAATGTTAAAGGAAACGAAACATAAGAAAATGAGTAACAGCAAAACTCAATTTGATGAGCAAGTACTTTTTTTTAAAAAAAAAAGCTATTTTAGACCGCTTAGCCTAATTACTTTCCTTATAATAATCTCTACTGAAAGTACACACCAGTTTTTTTGTAAAGAGGGTAATGAAAAAAGGTTATCACTCTCAAAGGTCCACTTATCTGTTTTTTTTTTCCACATCCATTGGAATTTCCTCACTGATTTGCCCACAAAACTATTTCTTCCTCCCCGTGTTACACATTAAGTGCCTCTGTACTACTTTTAAAAACACTACGTTTTAATATTTTCCCTGCCCACCACGTTAAATAAAAGTAATGCTTCAGTCCCCTGTGTTGCACTGTAACAGTATTATCAGCTGGGAAGGCTGACATGTCCTTCCTTTCTCCTCCCTCTCTGTGCTAGTTTGTTTCTCACATGAAATCTGAAGCGCCGTAACAGGCTAATATCTTTGTACTAAGGATAAAAAAAGGAGTATTAACATAAAAAGCCTTTCATGGATGTGCACTGAAGAGCTGTAACGACAAGAGAGCAAGGAAGGATGACTCTGCAGCTTACTTTCTTCAGCACAAGGATAGCCTTTCAGCATTACAGGCAGTTGACCAGAGAAATAAATACAGACATCTAAGAACTACGGAAACAGAACAGAAAAAGAAGATGGGGACCAAAAGGAAGCACTAACGCTGCCAATTTCTCTATGCAAAGACTTGCTAAGATAGACAGGAACTGTATTTTTTTTTTCTTATCCTATTCTTGATGTTTTGCCCAGTTACAACTATCGATGCCAAGCACCTTTGATACAAGGGCTCTGATCAGACACCCAGATGTAGAAGAGCAAGCCCAAATTGCAACACCAAGACCAAAAGACAGTAGAAAGGAAAGATTATTGCTTAATTGTTTCAAAGTTAACGGACAGACCACTACGCTGACATAAACTGTATTTATTTTTCATTACTTCAGAGCAATTATGAAACAATGCTTCAACAGCCACCTTTCAGCAAATTTAACTTTCCACAACGCAAGACCTTTGGCGCAGGAAGCAAAGCTTCAATGCCACGTAGGGACTCCCTGGGCTACAACACCAACTTCGGACCATCAGCTTTGAGGCTGGAAACATCAGAACAGCATAAAGAACAGGCGCAGTTTCTATATAAACCATACATATTCAAGAAGCTCACACTAATTCTGTAGTCTTCTGTTCTAAGAAGACACTGAATTCCCCAGGCTAAAAATTCCCACAAGCTAACAATAGCAATGCATTCAGCATCACCTCCATAACGCAATCTTATCTCTAATGTCTTTCCATTTCCCAATCATTCCCGATATTTTCTAGGCCATTTGTACTTGTCCGCCATCTGTCCCTTACAAGTCAGGGATTCCCTGATAACAACGCATTTTTAAGACATTTATAGCATTTATCCAGCACTCAAACAAATGGCGTCTTTCTTCTTCCCTTCAACCCACTCACTTTAATATAGAGGCAGCAACTTAAGCAGACAGAACGTTTCCCATTTTCTTTGTCTACATCGAAACACAAGGAAGGAATGAAAAAAAATGAAAAAATGAAACAGAAACAGTTCTAACATACAATTCTACTACTACGAAAACTAGAACAACTGCACTACAGCTGAGAGTCTACCTGAGTTCACCTACCTAGATGAGGTTTCAGGACCTGTTGGCCAAAAGATCTGCCAATAACGCCTTCTGGTAACTACCATCTCCAATTCTGGCTTGCAAATCTGTGCTTTGATTTGGACAGTTGTGCTTAGAAACAAAGGACCAGTCTTAAGATACCCAAACAACAAGACTTTTATAGTTATTAAGAAACTTTAAGTCATCAATCCATTTTTTGCCATGGCTTACAGCGTTATGTTTTATCCCACTTACATTTACAGCAAAAAAAATCTTACTTTTATCCTCATAACTGCTCTCCAGAACATGGACTGCCACAGTGATGATGATACAGTAAGGTTATCTAAGCACTTTTGCACAGAGCAGCACCCAACTGGCCAAACGCATGCTCTCCTGCCACTTCCACAGACCTGATTTACGCTAGACTTTCTTTGCCAGATGTTCTAATGCTGGGACAGTTTCAAAAACCAGTGACAGAAAAAAGAGAAACTGTTCTAAAGCACTGGGTACATAAGCAACTCTGTGATAACCATACTATAAGGAGTTTTATCTTTACTTGCAAACTGCTGCAGCAACACCACAAGCAGTTTGTTCACCACCGCTGGAGTCGAGACATTAGCTGGCATCAGAGGGAACAGACCAAAATGAAGCACTGACAGCCAGCAATGCCTCAGCTGGGTACACAGGCAGAAACAAATCACAGAGCAAGTTCTTGTTGCCCCGTTTCACAGGTAAATCCTAGCACCTCAGCAGTCTGAGCTACACTCAGGAATGTGTTCCACAAGTCTTGCAGCCAAGCTAGCCACAAACACTGACATTGTGCTCTTGTGTGTTGCTCTGTAATTCGGGGTATGCTGTGCTCAGAGGCGGGCCTGGCAAGCAGGCGAACACACGCAGAGGGTTCCACAGAGAGGGGCATTTTGAATAGTACCAGATGCCCAAAGTTTGGAAGATACGGCTCTGCTGGCTCCCCTAATGGCTGCTGATTCCATCGGGGTGTAATAGGTTGCTTTGACTTTGCTCTCAGACGAACAGATGCGGAGTCAGAAGTGCCAGCACATTTGAACATTTTTCTATGGAGTGTGTGAATCAGCAGGATATTTTTTTCCAGTAAATTTACTGGATTAAAAAGAGCACTTCAGCTGAGGTCTTCTGAAGAAAAAGGAAGAGGTGGAAGACTTCCTCTGCTTGCCACGTATCCTACAGGGCTCGCTAGCATCAGATGAGCTCAGCAAACAGTTAATCAACTTTTCTAAATGTGTCACCTCCCTGGTTTGGGCAAATCCATCACGACTTTGCCTCTGACAAATTAAACGATATACAGTATCTTTTGAATATACTTCATCACCTACACCCAGAAATGATTTACTTCACTATCTTCTTCATAATATCTGATGTCACCTTTTCCTCACAGAAACTGACAGAATGTAATTTACCAAATACTCTTTTGTCAGCAAGTTTGAACTCGCTCGCTCTGGAAGACGACTGGCATGGCACAGTATCTACTGAACAACTTTTAGTACGGTAACAGCTTCCCTATTTTTCAGGGGACAGTTGTGACTCTTTCCTTAGTCTTTTAGTAAGAAAGCTGTGGCCTGTACGACTTACAGCAAGGCTTCAAAGATGGTTCTGCACTGTTACTTACATATCATACATCTTCCGGACCTTATCTCTTGTCTGCTTCAGCTCAGCATTGTTTGAAAATGATCATACATCTATTTCTCTTTTTTTTTTCCTCCTTACTTGCCTTGCATCACCAAAAGTATCAAATGTTCTCAGTAAAGGCCTGCAACATGCCTTCTAAATAGCTTCATTTTGGTCTCCACTGTAAACCGATCTTCCCCCATCCTCAAGCACAAGAATGAAGGCTTTGGTTATATTTTTTTTAAAGCCCTGTCTCGACACTTTTCCACCCGACTCCCGCCGCACAAAGGACCTCAGTCTCTGGCCCCGCCGGCTTCATGAAAGCCCGCATTGTACATCGCCTTCCCGAGCCCTCCTTCCTCCGCAGCGCCGGGGGCGACAGCGGCGGGGACGGGGGGGACCGGGCTGCAGCCGCCCCCTTCGGCCCCCCGGGGTCGACCCGTTAAGGGTCCCGGCTCGCACCGTCCCCTCCCCATCCCTCGCCGCCCCGGGCGAGAAGCGGGGCAGGGGCAGCCCCTCATCCCGGCTGCCACATCACCACCAGCGGCTCGCCCGCTCCTTCTTCTCCTTCTCCCCCTCCGCCTGCCCCCCGCACGCCCACCTGCCCGCCCGCACGCCCTCTCACCCAGCTCGGCATCCTGTTGCTCAGCTTCACTTTCTTGCACTGGCTCTCGGGCAGCTCCATGGCCGCGGGGGCGGCGAGAGGACGGAGGGAGGGCGAGGACGCGCGTTCCCTTCGGATGCTCCAGGCGGACCAAGCCGCCGCTGTCGCCGCTGCCCGGCCGAGGGTGGCGCAGGGAGGAGCCGGGAGGCAGCGAGAGGAGGAGGAGGAGAAGGAGAAAGAGGAGGAGGAGAAGGAGGGAGGTGCATGGGGAAGGCGAGCCCGGCCACACGCTTGCGCGGCGCCATGACGCGCCCACGGGCGGGAGATGGCGGTGACGGGACGCCGCCATTTCCGCCGGCACGGGCGGCCCCGCTCTCGGCTGCCCCTGGCGGGCACCGGGCTGTGCCCCGAGGGGCCCTGCCGTGCTGCTTTCCTTGGGGGTTAAAATAAACCAAACCCGCCGCGCAGGCAGCTCCGTCCCCGTTGTGACTGAATGGCCAAAAAATAAAAATTAAAGTGTTTTCTACGTCTGTAAACAGACGGAAAGGAGCTGTGTGTTTTCTACGTGTTAAAATATCTGTAAACACACTGAAAAGGGGTTTGGGGGGCTCCGAGGTGCAGAGTTGTGTCTGCAGGGGGCCGAGCTATGGGCCCTGTGGGGATGTGGTGAGGCATGGGGAAGGCAGCACCCGGCCTTCTGGCTGCAGCACCAGGTGAAATCCGGGATATCACAGGCTGTCCGAGCCCAGAGTGACTGAAAATCAAATAAATGCTTTTGATACAGTCATGCTTACTTACAAGACTGCACAAGAAGTCCTGCTCTTGTGGGAGCCTAGAAGACTCCAGCAAGAAGAGGCTGTTTGCCTGTACTCAGCTAGCACCCAGAGCTCCCTGTCTTCTCCAGCGGCCAAAGAGGGTGGGAGCCCCCAGAGCCATCAGGAAAAGTGGGCACAGGGTGGGCGTCAGCTGTGTCTGTTGTCTTTCATAGAATCACAGAGTCATTAATGTTGGAAAAGACCTTCAAGGTCACCTGGTCCAACCGTCCCCCTACCACCAATGTCACCCACTAAACCATGTCCCTAAGCACCACATCCAACCTTTCCTTGAACACCCCCAGGGACGGTGATGCCACCACCTCCCTGGGTAACCTGTTCCAATGCCTGACTGCTCTTTCTGAGAAGAAATGTCTCCTAATTTCCAGCATAAACCTCCCCTGGCGCAACTTGAGGCCATTCCCTCTAGTTCTATCGCTAGTTACCTGTGAGAAGAGGCCAACACCCAGCTCCACACCTTCCTTTCCTTTTCTTTGAAGAAAGACAGCTTTGCTGCAAAGCTTTGGCATGGAGGCAAGGGAACTCTGAGCAGCAGCAGTAGACACTGGTGGCAATGTAGCCATGAGTGACTTGGAAGGCAAGGATTGTTTCGATTGAATCTCCCACCCTACAGGGATGCCCCAACGAAAAAGGCCACTGCTGTGCTGTGCTCTAAGAAACGGCTCCTGATGTGAAATGACAACCACCAAGTTCTTGGATTCTTACTTCAGGAAGGGAACTGCTTAGGTGTGATGCTTCAGGTGGAGATGATGTCGTACTAACATGAGTTGGAATTCACTGTGTAGATATTACCCCATTTGTATTAGTTCAGGGAAGGAACTGCTTTAGCTCTTAAGTGCTAATCTCAAGGTGGAAGTGATGCTGCGCTGACTAACACCAATTGCATTTACTGTACAAACATTAGTCCATTTACAGTCTGTAGATTTTTTGTTCTTTGACGTTTTAAACAGGAAATTAAAAGGCCCTCTTTGTGGTTGAATGTTTTTCCACTGCTGTATTAGAAAGACATCTTTCCAAAGATACTATGGTGTTGGTTTTTTTTTTTTTTCTTTTTTAATGTGTATTGAAAGCTTAAAATCCTTGTGCAAGGTAAATGACCTCTCTGAAATACGAGGAAAAAAAATGCTCTCAGGTAGTTTGAAGGTCAGATATAATTATCACAACGTAACTAAGATATATGGTGATTGCAGTTATTTGCTCAGGCTTGACTTGAGTGGGAAGGTTGTGCAGCATGCTATCCTGCAAATAATCGTTCAACAGATGATCCCTCCCTGTACAGGAACATTCGGACCGTGACAAACAGTGACAGAGACGGGGCCTGGATTTTAATTAGCAAAATCTCTCATACAATGCTCTACCAAGCATGGAAAGAGAACTAGTGTACTGCTGTGGAACAGTGAGTTGGGAGCTTCTCCCTGCTGACTATTCAGTTGTATTTAAGGCAGGCTTGGTTAACTGCGCTTTGCATAATACTGTTTTCTGTGGCTTAAGAGTAATTCTAAATGTTGTATGCAATCACACACTTTGTTTCAGATTCTGCTGTTTTGTTCTGACTGTATTTAATACAGGTTGGTACTGTTCATTTTGCAGTCTGTGAGACACTAGTGGGAAGACAGTAGTTTGCAAAAGTTGTGAATTTAATCAGAAAACACAGGCAGCTCACTTAACGATGCGAATGACTTCTTACAGCTACATCTGGCTCCCCTGTGATACTCACATAGTGACTGGGAGCAAGACACTGAACTTTTTTAAATGCTCTGCTTAGGGGTTTTGCCTTGCCCAGCTGTTTGCTGGCAAGTAGCTCCATCCTATCAGGGGATTTTTATTGTATTTTTTTCCAGCTAGTATCTAAAGAAACAAAGAAACTGTGTTGGATTAGATTTGAAGGGTGAGAAAGGGAGGCTTCCAGCACAGATTAAGTTTTAGGCAACTGTATTTGCAGCCTGGAAAATCGCAAGACAATAAAATGGAGTTGTATTAATCAAGCTTTATGCACAATACTGCTCAAACAGGCTGAAGGCAGGGAACTGCGTGATCCCTTCCGCAATATATTGCAGGAAAACTTATGAATGGACCATATAGTAGTAAAATATGAGGTGTGACTGCAGATACAAACACTTGTGATCAGAGCAATGACATAATACTGAAGGCAATAAAAACACATTTATGAACAGTTCTTAAAATAGATCACCTTTTATGATTATGCTAACATTGTAAAATAAGGTATACCCATGTATGTGTATATAGTATGTTAAGATATTAATGATATCATAAAGCCACACATGTAGATTAGGTAGATCAGGCAATCACCAATATTTACATGTTTTACTGAGGCTAATGGCACAAGCATGGGCCACATTTCCTCAGTTCTTGTCAACACTGTTTCAGTGAAAACGTAGACTTTTTTTTTTGATGTACAGAAGATAGATATAGAAATCCATCCAGAATGGCCCATGAATTTTGGCTCTAACCTCTTAACCTTCTTAAACTGTTAGGAGATGAGAAAAAGATTCTTTAAATATAGGAAGTGAAGACATGATAATTTATATAAAGATTTGGAGAAAATGCAGAGCATCTGAATTCTTTGTTAGGTTATGTGTAAGCTCTGCGTGGCTATTAAGGCATAAGTTCCAGTTCCACTTTTCTGAAACCTTTCCCAGTGGATTGATTTAGATATGCAAGCCACGTGTTTCCGGGACGTCAAAAGCAATTTTGTATGGGAGCGCTCAGTGAAATTCAAATTAACAAACAATCTCTGATAAATTGCTGATAAATTATTTCTTAATCTGCTTGAGTTCAAAAACAGTTTTCATGGTAACAGGTGTTCTTGCAACTGTTCTCTATGGACCTAATGTGCAGTACACCTGTGTCCTTGCTAAATGTTGTCTGGTAAGAGAACGAGGGGCAGAAATGACAACATGGGCTAAAACTTCGGCCAGTCTGAGACCCCAAAAGGACTTTGAAGGAAAGAAGGTTCTTTCTCTGAAAGAACCACCAGGATTTAGTTATTCTTGATTTGATTGTGATGCTGAATATTTCTGCCAAAGAGCTACTCTGTAAAATTGCCATAATAAATTTGAATTTAATGTTCTTGCAGGAGCAACAAAAACAAAACATCCACCACTGTTATGCTTAATTTCAAAAAGGGAAATTATATAAAAATGAAGGTATTTGTTAAAATGAAATTACTAGAATCTGGTAATTACTAGAGTCTAGCACAGAGGCTAGTTACAGAAACCCTGTTGGCTTCTGATTTGAAGGTTGAGAAAAAGAGGCTTTGAGCACAGGTGAGGTTTTAGGCAAAGCATCCTGCACCCATATAATGCCACTGTCAGCCCAGAGCAAATTATACATGTGGAAATGCTGGCCAGTGCAGATCATAGGGAAAACCTTTTAATTTTACATAGCAATAATGCCATAGAGAATAATTATCTATAGCCAGGCTCTGCATGGCCATTTATACTAATACCAATCAATCCCAAACACATAGTATAAGTCTCAGTGTGTACTACATTATCTAACAGAGATACGCGATACCGTAACAGAAATATAGGTACCCTAAAGTTTTAATCATCAGGAAATTTGAGCTATTGACAACATTAGGAAAAAGGTGAGTTGTTTTCATTTAGGTTATATTCCAAAGAAATGCAGGAGAAAGAATCAGCTTTTTTTTTTTCTGAAAAGAAAAAAATTCAAAATATTGAAAAATTATAATGCCTGATATTTTTAATACAGTGTTTCACTAGGCAAACTATCCCAATATGTCAATTGAAGCAACACAGCTAAATCAGGCTTTAAAATGTCCAGAAATAGACAAGTATTTTGAGAAGCTTCCAGTCATCAATTATAATATAAAAGGAATGTCTCAATTAGACTTGACTACAGCCTAGAGTCAAAATATTCTGCTGTTAAAGACTGATCATCTGTTTGTGTATGACTGATTTACAAAACCAGAAATGTGTTAGCTAGAAATATCTTCAAAATGCATATTACCTTATTTCTAAGAAGGAAAACAGCATTAATGAAGGGTTCTGTAGAATCCACCTACTATAGCCACTTTCAATAAAATGAGCAATTAGGGCAAAAATTCCTTAAATATTGGAATTCCCCCCCCCCGGTAAGCATTCTGATCAAATTCCAATGACATGACGTTCACATAAACATGCGTATATTCAAGCGTGACTCAGTAGTCCTGCAGGCAGATTGCAGTTTTGCAGTTTATTTGAGAAAGTTATCACCTTTAATATAGATGATGCTGCCTACATTGAAAAGACTTATTGCTGTTCTGTCACGATTGTTTCCAAACTTTATTTCTCATAAAAACCTTTCTTCTTTTGACACCATTCTGGTGAGAACTTCAGAATGCCTTTTAAACAGATAAAGTGCTTTTTTCAAGCTTTTCTCAAGTATTTTTCAACACTGAAAGTGGGGCAATGAAGCAACAACTTCTAATGGCTCTTAACCATGTTGCTTCTTATTGAGTGGTCTCCTGTTGGAGGTGCTGTTTTTCTTCTGCCACGAGGTTTGTGCAGTGGAAAAGATGATAACCAAAACCAACTTTAAATTGCTACCTGAGATTACCCAAATTAACGTTTGGGTACTTCATTTGTAATGCAGCTTGTGTTTGCAGACAGCATATGTTCACCTACATACAAAATACACAAATGCAGGAGTCCCGTATAGCTCCCATACTTGAGAGAGATGGTAATACAAGAGATGTTTCTGGGAACCTGCTCTCTGTCTTCAGCAAAAGCTTTTAATAAATTCTTTAGTATTTGGATTGATGAGTATGTCCAGCAGAAGAACAATCCAGCCCAGCTTTTTAAAGAAGCCACAGAAAGATCAGCAGAATTGCTAATAAAAATCCTTGGCGATGAGAATGCCGTTTGTTTTCCGATGTGCTGCTGAACATTCAACTGAGATTTCTTTTCATGTCCCACAATACAGAGGATTAGAGCTCTCTGCCCAATTATGTTGCCAGTATGCCCTCTGCTGAGTTTGCTCTTTCAACAGATAAACTCACTCCATGTGCCATCAGCGTTCAGAATGAAGTGGTCAGCCTTGATCTGTTTTGGCTAGCAGCGAGAGAATACGGCTGCTGGCGGTGCCAGATAATACAGCGATGTTAGGAGAAGCTAAACAGATGTCATACAAGGTAACAGGACAGACAGCAACTCTGTGCTGTCCTACAGAAGGCAGTCTCTCCCAAAGTTCAGGAGAGGTAGATGGTGGGAGGTGCTGGCTAGCAAGGGGCAGTAACAGCTACTAGAACCTGCCTTAAAACTCCCACAGGGGCAGTTAAGTGCTCACTTTGTACAGTGAAAAGTTGAAATGCAATTTTAACAGTATGACAAGGAAGCCTTCCAGGTGTAGAGCAAAAGTGCATAGTGCACAGGTTTGAAAAGTTGATACTCATGCTCCGTATTTTGGAAAAAAAGTAATACACAACGCCTCTAGAGAATGGCCACTAGAGGTCATTCAACGAATAAGAAATACTTAAGGCTGTTGCTTTCCTGTTTGGCGATTGTTTGGTTTGGGGGTTATTTGTTTTGTTTTGTTCTTTGCTGTTAACAACATAAAGAATTAACATTACAGGAGAGCTAAGAATGGATTTCTAAAGATAACTGCCTTTGGAAGTGATTTTCCTTGTACTCTATAGGCCTAGGTGAGTGCTGACATTTTGACATTTTCACGTTTTCAAGGGGTGCTAGTTAATTTGAGTTTTTTTCCCCACATCTCTGAATGTGATGTTATGCAGAGGGAAAAAAAAGAAAAAGAAAAAAAAAAAAAAAGCTTGTGGTAATCCTTCAAATGAGCTAGACCTGGTGGGATCTCTATGATTAGGAATGGAGCAAAAGAAGGTTATCGGTCAGGAAGATAGGAATGTGCTTAGGGAAGAAAAGTGGGAGAAGGGTGAGCAGTTACAAGAGACAAAGAAAAGGTATGCAGTGGTTCTTACCCTAAAGCCAAAGGACCAGCTCTTCTGGGCTCTGAGACTAGTAGGAAAGATGAGCTGAGAAACAAAGTGAACCTGAACAGCTTGTTTTCACAGGAAAGAGGACACACAGAGGACTTCCACACTTACCAACAAGCCTAGGACATAATATCCCTAGGAATGTTTTATCAAATCAGTACTGTTGAAAGGGACGTTCTTCCCATTAGTAGATGGTTTTCAACTAAAGTAAATAAATTGTACATTGCCGAGTAATTTCCTATGTCTCTGTGCAACTGAGTTGTTTTCTCACCAGCTACAACAATTCTAGCACTTTTCTACTCACTACCTGCATCATTAGCTTAATAATAGTTCTTGCCTTTAGAATACAAAAGGATTTTCTTAATGACTAAAGCCCTTTTTCAGGAACATTTTAATATAATTTCTTCTCCAGTCATTTGATTTGTTGCAAATGGAGAGTGAACCATTAGAGCGCTTTTCAATAATTTATTACTCTCCACATGCAAATCCGTCTCCTAAGTATAAGATGTTTAGGAGCAAAATCTCCATCTCAACTTGAAAACATTTTTGGACTGCTAAATAGAGTACTGTGTCACAGCCATACCCACCTGTTGGAAACAACAGTAGCAGCCTGACTGTTTGCCAAGGAAACAATGGCATATTTCAAGACTGTGACTGAACTGATATTTACCCCAAAAAATATTTATTTGGAAGAAATTTTAAGGAAAGGTATCATAGTTGTCTTTAGCAGCTTTGGCAAATACACAGACTTTCAAACTTTAATGTTTCCTAAATGGAACTAGCAAGAAATGAAATGATTCAGAATCAAATATTGCCCGTAACAACTTTAAAAGACTGAAAAAGCATTTTGCGTGAAAGTTTCACAGCTACAGGCATTCTACACATGGATTGTAACAGATTGGTGAGCTACCACAGAACCACTAGGCTTTGAAAGATAGCTTCATAACAATCTTCACTGAAAAAGTACATTAAAGGATTCAAGAAGACCACGATCAACTTGTGGGAAAACAGGACAAAGATCACGGAATGCATACTTGCAGGGAAAAAGACATTTATACATCATACTTCCATTATTTTTTGTCCAATATCAGACATTTTGACGTACATTTTGGAGGAACATCTAGAACCTATAAAGCCACATAGCTGCTAACCATCCTTGAAAAACAGACCACTTCAAATAGATCTGTAAATTACTACTTGACTCTAAAGATTTTGAGCTTATCTTTCTGTTTCAGTTTCCTGTTCTGTAACACATGAATAATAATTCTTTTTACTGTTTTGTAACTCCTTAATTTGAGAAAAATGCTTTGAAATTGGAGATTTTTTTATATCCTAAATATTATTATTATGTCAAGTACATTAAATAAAGTTATCCCACTGTGATGACATTTACTAGTAGTGAATTATAAAATATATTTCAGTGGAGAACACCCAAAGGCCAAAGCTAACAGAGACTCAAAACACATTTCTAATACAGTTCATAAGGCATTTAATCCCAGAGGCTCAAGTGAAGAACAGGCAAAACTCTCCTGTACTCTAAAATATTTAATCAAACTGCAGACATTTTCATAAAGGTTAAAAAAAATAATAAAAAAAAAATATTTGCCAGATGTGCAAGTCTGAAGCAGCTTTAACTGGAAGTCTTTTTTCAAGACTAGGGAACTTAAAACTCATATGTTACCAACATAACTGCCTCAGTCTGCAACAGGATGCTTTACCAACCCAGGTTATGGCAGAACCATTGCAGGCTGTTGTGGTGTTACTTCACACCCACTTTTTCCACCTCAGTGCCTAGGACAGGTTCTCATCTCAGATTGCGGTCAGAGGAAGGCAGAGACCAGCCTGTGAAGCATTTGCACCCAGATCTCTCCCTGACTTAAGTTGGAATAGATGAGTAGTGCACTTAATCAAATCAAAAGGAGCTGAAGGTTTTAGCCGTTTTTAAGAGGCTTTCAGCCCAGTAGCTAAGGATCAATCTCTAAATGCTGGAGTAATCGTCTATATCCTTTTATTCCTTTTGATGTTCAAGAACAATATGCTTCTATGCTGACAGACACACCAGCAGATCTGAAATTGCAGAAAAACAACAATATAAGCACAAGCAGTTTAGCAGTTCCTCCTGAGGGCACAGTCAATTTTAGTCAAAACCATTTATCTAGTGACCCAGACTCCTCTCTGTCTCCTTACAAGTTCTCTCTTTTGGCTATAAACAAGGTAAAAAATGGGAGGGAGAGTTTTATAAAGGTCTCCGAAACAGGGACCTTTTAATCCTTTTCAGCTTTGAGATCACATTGGAATAATCTGTTGAGTCACTAGAGGTCCCTAACCATAGAGCTAAACAAGATCACAAGGGTGACCCCTGGAAAAAGATCTAGAGTTGTTGTTACTGTCTGAAATAGATTTAGCAATCTCTTGGGCAAGCTATTCAGTGAGCAAACCAAATGGGATTGCATCCAGATTCTGACATTTCATTCAGTGACAGCAGATTATGTTTCCGGGCTGGTACCTGTCTGTTCAGCAAAGCTTCAGTTTTGAACTGGGGGAAGAAATCCTGAAAAACATAGCCCCAGGAATGATGCCCTAGAGACCTTCAGAACAGAACACAGTGAGATGGGAGAAGGGTAAAAAGAGCTCCTTTCATTGCCGTGCGAAGAATGGAGAGAGAAGGAGGCAAAGAAACTAAGAGGTACGGTATATAGCTGGTGGGAAAATTTTCCTGAAATGTCAGCCTGTAACATATCTCAGTAAGAATGAATCATTACTGTAAGCTGTGTCCTTATTATGAACCTTTCTTTGTTGTTATAACCTTCCTGCCACTTCTGATTCTATCAGGCTTTCTCCCCAGTATCAAATGGTTAGAGTTGTGCTGCAAAATTATTCACTGGCTCCACTCAGAACAGAGTTCTGGCTTCCTGATGAATATTCAGGCAGCAACTACTGTGAGATGTTTTTCATGTTCATCTTTTTGTTCTTTTTACCATTCAGAACTTAGGAAGCAGCATATTTTTCAGTTCATTGCCTTCAGGTTAGTTTACCAAATCATTTTTTACAGATTTTTACCAAAAACAAACAAACAAACAAAATGCTCTGCCAAATTGCACAAAATGCAATAACTTACTTTCATACCAAGAAGAAAGGACAAAATAACAAAGGCTTGAGCCTGATAACTTCAGTTTCGGTTTCACTGTCCACCTAGAGCCATCGGGCATGTATACAGCCTGAAATAAGAAGCTCGGCTTCCTTTAGTAAAGAATCCAATCTGATAATCTGGATGACTGTTAAACATCACTATGAATGTACAATGTCTATTTGGAGCACGTTTGTACTCATGTAGCAGTTACAAGGATTTGAGTAGTCTCTCTGTTTATGAGCTGTGCTTATCTTGGACTTCAAACATTAATTCTAAGCCACGTGTCATTTCGTTACCTGCATTTTGAAGAATTCCAAGGGAAGTTGGCATAAGATCATAACATTTTGGCTATTATCTTTTGGACAAGGAGAGGCTTGTATGACAATACACCCTTTCTAGTCTGCAAAGGGAGAAAAGGATGGGGCATTTAAACCACATATCACCTGGTTGCAGAAGATGGTGAAAAAGACAAAAAGTCTTATCACAGAGCGGTTGAGAGCTTAAAAAGTAGGAAGAACTAATCTACTTGATGAGCATTTTGACCCAAAGTAGGTAGAACAATTGCTGGAGGGAGTCCAGTCACAATGAACAGATAGACTTCTAGTTATGGGAAAGAGAAAAGCACACTGCATTTAGATTGCATTTAGATACTGTTTTCTAACAAATAAATTTGGTACCTTATAAGTAATGACAGATCATATTTTAGTTCTTTTTGTAGCTCACTAAGATTTTGCCTTCACATCTATGTACGCCCAAAGAACTAAAACACGATCTAAAATTGTCTGTGCAAAACAAATTCTTCTTGAAAGTTTGTTTAAACAACAAAGAAGTCTGAAGAGTCAACAATAGGCACAGGAGACAGTTTGCTGAACTGTATGTTCAGTTTCAAAAGGGAGCATTACTTTGCACCTCACAATACAAACACAAGTGAAGGACCTGGAGTCTCTTCAGACTCCAGAAACCTAACACATACCAGGCCCAGTGGACTGGGAGCAAACAGCACAGTCTGGTAAGTGTCCAAGGAGCAGACTGACCTGGTTTGTGGCAGCGTTGCCTTGTGTATTTCATTGTGTTTCAGTTGGTCCTGACAGATGTGACTGCATTTTGCTTGGCATTTCTAAATCCTTATATAGATTGTAGTTGTATATGGCCTTTAAAATCCATGCTCAGCATTTAAAATATATTAATTTACATGTTAATTTACAAAGGACTCAATTAATTTGCAGCAGAATGTTTAATAGTAATTAGAGAAATTTTAGGAGGTTTATTATTGTGATGAATAATTTTTCACGTTAACACTATTACTCAGAGTTGGATTGTAATGATAGGAAAAAAATACAACCATGCAAGAAAAAGAACATTTCAACAGTATGCTTTTGTTCTCTAGAAAATTGTGCTGCAGAATCATCTTTCAAGATGTTATGAGAGAAGGAAAAATAAAGCTCAGAGTAACTGGAAAAAAGAGAACATTTGGATAGGAAGGACAATGAAGCATAACGGAAGAAGTTAAATAAGGTAGAAAACAAAGAAAGCTTTGAGTTTGTAAAGTGAGGTGTACCTCTGGCAGAATCATCACTGTATTCATATCCAAATTTTCCTTTATCTCCATCTTCTGCCTTCCATCTCCATCTTCTGTTAGTCTGGAAATCAAAGCAGATGATCAAGAGAAAATTACTTGAATTGTAGGCTTTCATATATAGTTATCTTTTCAGGAAAATTGTTCTTCCCAACTAAATTTTAGAGACAAGTGTCAGTACTCATAAACATCATTGCAACACTTCCAGTGTTAACACATTCACTGATGATTTAGGGAAATAAACAAGTGCTTCTACATTGACCTCTGACCTCAATAATTTGTCTGAATAACTATTCTGACTGCACTGAGGTAAGGCTCCCTCTGTAGGAGCTTGGCAATGCAATAGAGTGAAGATCGTGATCTTATTATTGGAACAGGGTGGGATATTGCCAAAGGACTGTTTTATCCATGTTTCAACAAACAGGGTGTTTGGGAGGGTAGTGGGAGAGGTGGAATGTCACGTGGAATTTTGCACAGAAAAGTGCAAAATTCAAAAGTGCAAAATTCAGAAGTGCAAAATTCACAGAAAAACCTGCAATTATCACTCAAGGGTCATGACAGGCAATAAAGTTATTTCTTGTTTATGTTATGTACTATCTCAACCTCCTCTAATTAACGAAAAATGCATTCAGACAGAGATGGAAATGAAGCTCCTTCTAAATGAATCATTTTAATCCTGCTTGTTAGGTTTTTACTTATTCTTTAGAGCATCTTTACTGTTCTGCTAAATTTTTTTTGATTTAGCAATAGTATTTTCATAGCAAACACGTTAGACTGTTTCAGCTCACATTGATTTGAGTTCCTTAGCTTGGTAAAGCCGCTACTTGACTTCATCCAGAGCGTGGTTTCAAAGCTGTGTATGAACAGCTGGCTACCTGCTGTGGGGGTGGCTCCATGTGATCGTGAGCCTTTGTGTCTGGTAGCTTTGATCTGGTTCAGCTGACCCGTATCACAAAATTACTTCATTTCTTGCTGCCACTCACGTTCACCTTGCCTCATGTGGCTGGAACAGTCTCCATCTACTTGCATCGTACGCACTTGTCTATACATACAGTTTTACAGCAGAGCTATAGTGACCAGTCCCTAGTGTGCAGATAGAGGATTTAGCAGCGAAAGTTGTTTTTTTCAGAGTCCATTTTTAGCTACTGGCTGTTCTCTTCTGATTTTTTTTTCTAGTTTGGTTTTGCAGAGCTAAAAATGAATGAGGCGAGCTCTGTAGAACCTGTCATTACAGCACTCAGCGAAAATTACACCAGATGAAAGCCTAGTGCAACTATTGTGGGAAACCACATCAAGAACCAGTCTGTGTATATTTACACAGCAGCCTATAAAGCTTTATTGTGATCTGACATATGACAATGTCCTCCACAATCTTCCTGTGTAATTTGAAATTGTAGAAGTACAGTTTAATGTAGCTTTTTTAGCTCAGAGAACACATTCTCCTCAGAGAATTTTGTCGATTTCTTGGAAAATTTCCCAGAGATGTAACTAAGCAGGGATGGGCTAACCTGACATAAACAGAAGAAAAGAGAAGAGAAAGCCAAGATAAGCAATTTACATGCTTGTCTTTTAAACACCTCTGTGTCTGTTTAAGTATATAGGGAGGTATAGATATAGAAGCTGAACTTTTGTGTTCAACCAAACTATAAAACCAGTCATTTCTTCCCTACAGACACTATGTCATGAGAGGGCTCAAGGCACAATGTTGGCTGCCAGTTCTTTCCTACAGAAGAACAATTTGTTTGACATGGAGAACACAAACAAACTTCTCACAGACTTTCCCACCTTCCCCTGCACTTCAAACAATGCAAGCTTTTCATGTTGTTTACTCAGAAAAATGTAGCCGAGATCCAGCAGGTAGTTTTCCACAGCTTCACACAGGAGAGGAGTCGCAGCTCTGAGAACTAAAAGTGGAATGGTCTTGTTCTGAGACAGCAGAGCGATGTGTCTTCTGACTGAAGGAAACACGGTGATGATCAGCAGTCCTGATCCAAAGTAGCTCACACACACTTCTCCACACTTGGTACTTGTTAGTACACAATTTGGCAGGTTCGGATAATTTCCTTTGCTCCCCTCTTCGGCCTCACCCTTTCCATGTAAGACCACAGTTTTCAGGCCATTAGCTCGACAGACTCCATTGTAGACCTAACATTTACAGCAACCCTTGTGGTATATCTAGACAAGACAGCCCTCCCTTCAGAATCTGTAATCTCTCACTTCAGACCTTATATTTGAAGCCCTTGATTCACTGTGGTTTAAAAAAAAACTTTGAAGCAAAATGAATTCTTTGGCAATATGGAAACCCACAGGCTTGTGGCCCTTTTGATCGGCCTAACTGATGCCCCTGAAAAGAGAGACCTTCTCCCGCCTTAATAGGCATGTCCCTGAAATAGCAGACAGGGTAGACATTGACCATCTCTTCACATTTCAGGAGGAATTTAACCAAAAAACATCATCCAAGAGACATTGTTTTCAAAGATGTAGAATAAGTCACTGTATCTCCTTGAATACCACTGTTAAAAAGGGAAGGCATCAGACAAGAAGAGCTTTCTTTTCGGGCCTTCTGGCTTCAGGAGAAACTGCTCCAAAGTATCTGGGGCCAAGGCTTTGACAGGCATGTCAAGACAGTCATGGGAGAGTCAGAGCCTAGTGGGAACATTAAGGCCTTCCATATTTCCAGATAAATGGTTGCTTTACAGCAATTTTACCTTGAAGTGCCTTCTTTGCTAAGCAGAAATCAGATTCCCCTGAAGTCATTACGGGGAATGCTAAATGACTTCATTTACAGAGTATACAGCAAGGGAAAATGCAGCTCCTTTCTCGACGAGCAGGAGTTCAGATTCCTTCTTGAAATTTTTGCTGTTCTCCTTCATGATCCCTTTCTACAGCATAGGACAAACAATGAACTTATTGTTTCACCCTGGAATGGTATTTTCAAAATTAGCTTGAGGTGGATGTTGTGAAGACCTAAAACACAAGTTTTATATTTCACATAAAATAATAGATATGCAGACAGATATGCACATAAAATAATAGATATAGACAGTTTCAGGTGCCCTAGAGATTTCAGTTCTCCGGTGCTATGCCAACACGGAAAAATTCAAGTCCAGATATCTGCTACACAGTAGGATTTGTACCATTCCTTATGGGAATGCCCTGATCTTTGTTTTTGCTTGTGCTCTCTGCAAATTCTGACAACAGTCTCCAGAAAGTTGTTCAGTAAAACACTGTGCAGCTGATGCATTTTTCCGGTCTTGTTTTGGGGTAGGTAATGGGAAAAAAACCTCACGCGTTAATTAGGAAATGTATCTGAGAAGGTCAAGACAATAATAAACGACTGAAAAAAGTGACATCTTTAACGAACATAGCGTATGACAGGGAAGAATGATTCAAACTAAGCTGATTAGTAATTGTTATGGTAAATCAAAGTGACTTCCAATAGCAAAGAAAACAAGCATTCAGGGCATTCAGCGATTAACTTAAATGAGATACAGTTACAGCGAGCCTCCTCTTTTTATTCCCTAGTTTAGATACAGCGCCAGTGGATTTGCTGACCATTAGGCAAGCAGCCAAATTAGTCCTATTTATGTCCTTATTACCACTCACAGAGAGTAAACTTTCTACCATAACTAATTTTAAAAGAGCACTTCTTTCCTAAGTTCCTTTCAGAAAGAAACAGTGTGTTTTAAATAAGGTAGAGGAGTTTCAAAGTCATTTTTAAACCATTTATGTCATTACCATTAATGGTAGAAAGTCTACCTTTAACCAAAATGTAGATGACTGTTTTTATAACTTAAGGTACATGTCTCCTCCAGCTTTTCTAATTTAATTTTGAAATTAATTCACCTTAAAAAAAAAAAAAAAAGGAACTAATTTAATAAAAAAAAAGTGAATCTCTTGGATCTCAGACTGCATACACGCTACTTTGAGAAGTATGGCAGAGAAGAAAGTGTACTTGATGGATTTGTGCCATGTTAGTGATCAGTACCTGCTCACAAAGAGTCCAATAAGCACTAGGACAAGGACAAGAAACGGACAAATAGAGCTTGGCTGTGAGCAGCTGGGTGGAAGGAGAGAAGACAGCATCAGTGGGAAGAAGGAAAAGAGATGGAAGGAAGACAAAGCAAGACCTCCCCTGTTTGTAGATAGCAAGATGTTAGAGCAATTCAGTACTTGGGTTGTTTTAGTTGAAGTTGAACCAGCTAAGCCATTACCATTCCTGTTTTCTGTGCAGTTTAATCATCTTCTGTGTTTTCATGTAGAAACAAGACAAACCAGCATGCGTTAATTAGAAAACATGTCTGAGAAAGATAAGATAATGTGAACAACAAAAAAGTGACATTTACTGAGACCATCATTCATCTCTCTGCTCCTCCCTCTCTCCTGCCATGTACACTTATGAGTGAGGTAATCTTTCCTCATATATTAGCTGGCATAATTTGCTTGTATAGTTGTTTCTTTAGGCAGCTCAGTTCTTCTCCTAATAGCATAGTACTACTTTCAGAGCTTATTTTTGGAGTAACAATTAAAAAAAAAAAAAACTGTTACAGTGTCTTAAATAGTGAACTGAAAAGCAGAAGGCTGGTTAATAAAGCAAACAAGGCAAGTATTGTATAATATTACTAAAGATCAGCAAATACAGTATGGGAAGAGAAGAGGAAGTAACCAAGTAAACTACAAGACTATTAAACAGACTTTGATAGTATACAGGGTTTTAAAACACAGCATAGGAAGGAATAATTAACACATCAAGGAAAATGTATATTTTAAAAAAAAGTGAAGAGTAAGGAAAATCCTGTTATGCTGTAATCCTGTGTAAGAAAAATCCCTGTTATGGGAAGCAGACTGTGTGAGACCTAACTACCTGCCTTTTCTCAAACAAATACAAAACAGTTCTTTATTTGTCCAGTTAAAAGAAACACAGTAAGCCTAACTTTGATGGACCTTATTAAACCATTTGATATATGAAAAATTAGCCTACAATGGGAAAAAGCCTACACTGTAAGAGAAAATAAGAATTTAGAGGTGGGAAATGAACTGGAATCAGATCAAAGTTATAAAGAAAAACACAAATTCCATTGTCTTGGATAGTTTGTACTGTCTTCATTACCAGGGCAAAAATGCGAAGATTCAACCTGTTGCATTAAAAAGCGAAGTGTATGTTTGGAGGCAAGTTACCAGCAGAATTCTCTAGGATTAATATGGAGACTAAAAATAGTGGATAGTATCATAGCTAATTTTGGCACAGCATAAGTGTGTGCTTATGACATTTTCTGATGACAAAGTTTGGAGGCAATGTCAAACTAGAAAAGGCTTGGAATATCATAAAGGTCATTGAACTTCAGTTACAGAAAGAGGATGAGGTTAAAATGTACAAAGTGCAAGGTTGTACACTTTGGAATTACTAACAGGGTTTTTTTACTACCAGCTAATAGTTCATGGTTTAGAAAAGAAACTTAGGTGGGAAAAAAAAAAAAAAAAAAACATATTCCTCTGTTGAACCTGAATTATGTACTACCATGGAGATTAAGCTATGAATAAAATTAGCATTTCCTACAGACAGGCAACTGTGCAAGATATTATGTAAGAATTTGTTATGACCTTTTCTGAAATAATATGAGTGACAATCTTGATAGAATAGATTAAAAAGATACAATGTATTTAGCTTATTACCTTATTTTTTTATTTAACGAAAATCTGAGAAAAGGTGTATCATTGCTCTCCAAACATACTGGGGATAAAGGAAGATATGAAAAACATCAAAAGGAAAGCTACTTAAAGAAGAACTCAAAATCAGGGTAAGGTCACCTGAGTATATTGCCATGAAAATTTATTGTGGAAATTAGAAAAGTTTCAAATTGTTAGGGACATTAAGTACTGCAATGGCTTCACTAGAAGAGTATGGATGGAAGGAAGGGAAGAAAAGAAAAGAAAAACTCTTTTAAGATGAAAGTTTGAAAAATTTATAAATGGGATTATATGACCTGTTTAACTCTTTCAGGCAGGAGCTGGACTCCATAGTCCATGATGCTGTATTCTGTTTAGGAAAAAGCAGATGAGTCGGCAACAATAAGAGTTCAGTCAAAATATAAACAAATAAAATTTAAATGAAATGCAGCTGTGATCTGATCACCAGAGCCTAGGTTAGCCAGCAATAAGCTTGACATTCTGGAAAACTTTACTATTCTGTTTCTTTTGCAGCGTACCCAGCTGCTCTTACAAGTACTTCTGGGACATTTCCAAAGCAGCTGTGGGAGGTAGATCTGTGTCCTGTCTGTGCAGTTCTACTTTTGTTTCTATTGCAGCAAATGAGGACCTGTTTTCACTATACTGAAAGACCAGAGCCGGAACATCTTTTGGTAAGGCTCCTCTATACTATCCCCAAAACCACTTTGCTCCCCAGGGGTATTCCCTCAGTAGCAACAGCTTTCAAGTAGTAGCCCAAGAGTTTTCGGCAGAATGGAGTTCTTGTAATTTATGTACCTATGACACCTTTCTACAGCTGCACAAACCTAAAGGTTTTGTGTGCCCTAAAGCCTAGCTACTTTTGCCAATGTGAGCAGTTAGTCTAATAAAAAACCCTTCTCTTTATAAAACTTTGCTTGGAGCATCTTGTAAACAGCAGGGAAAAGACAAAACCTAAAAGCACTTCTCGGGCCGCCTTATTTATAGTGGAAATAATTTTCAAAAGTCTAAATAAAGTAACTTACCACCAATTTTATTACACCGAGTCTTGGGTTCTGCATTTTGGCTCCTTTGTTTGCCTGGCTGCTCAGCTGTGGTCATAACCAAACTTGCACAGTTGCACTGCCTTCACCACAGCCGGTAACTGCTCATTCCCATGGAGCATGTCACTGAAGTAACTCCATCAGACAGACTTTCCTCCTGTCTCCCCAGCACGGGTGAGCCAGGGGCATGCTGAATTTGGTCCACTGCCTGTGCCAGGTCCACAGCCTGCTGCAGCAGCTCTGAGGCTCTCTCCTTCAGGGGCTCTGGGGCCTCCCTGTACCTTTCGGGTTTCCTATGACTCTGCCACAAGCCCAAAGTGTCAGCAGTAGGGCTTGATGGTCAACTGCTGGTGGCAAGGCTGCTCTATTGCTGGTTGATATCATGGCTTCCCACAGGGAAAGGCCCTGGGTGGCAGTTGGGGCGGCCATTGGGGCAGCACTGCGGGCCCTGCTGGGGCAGGAGCCATAAGATGGCGGCAGGCACCACAGGGCCTCATAGAGGCCTGTGTGGCACTGTGGGAGTCCCTCAGAGCCCCAGGGGTCATGGCAGAGCCAGCGGGGGGACCAGGAGCAGGGGACAGTCAGGCATGGGGCCACCATGGCCTTGCAAGGAGGCCTGAAAGCTCTGGCTGGAAGCGGGCTGTGAGGATGGCTTGCTCTGGTGCACTGGTGAGCTACGAAAGCGTCAATCCCAGTGCCTTAGGATCAGCTGATTGCTCATGTTTTATCCCTAAGCCGGAAAAACTCCCCATTTCCCTCTTCTTTCTGGTTAAATCTTCCTATTCAAAACAAAGTAGCCCCCATTCTCCTCACAAAAATGGCCTAGTTTATCCATGACTCCTTTCTGCAGGTTCCTGAAGCTAATACTCTTCCACAGTGATAGTTTGCTCTAGGTCATGACTTGTAAACTCTTCGGGTGGTCTCCTAAGGCAGCCAAACGTGCAGGCTGTGCTTTTATTTTAAGGAGAAATGGGAAAAGCATTTGATTACAAAGGATGCTCGAGCAGGCCTCTTTAATTTTGATTTCTTCCCACTTTAAGCTATAAATATAGCTGAAGATTACAAAGGGTTGTAAAGTAAATACCGAAAGACAACATTTACAATTTTCCACACAGTTACACCCTAAACCAATAATATAAGGAAATCTGTCCAAAACTTTGAAGTGTTATTATAGTTTGTTACATGACAAAACACTGGAGTTTCTATGTATTTATTTAGCCAGCTACCACTCCCTCACCAAGTTTCTAAATGTGTTTGTTTGCTACATAGAAGTACATAAGGTTAAGGGGAGTTGTATTTTCAAGATATTTGTATTATAAAAACATTAAATTAAAGCAAATTCTTGTTAACAATGTATCTTGGACTTACATGATGAAATCAAGACCTGCTTTTAATCTATTCTGGGGGGGGGGGGGGGGGGGGGGGAGGAAATCTTTGATCTCATATACCTATTTTCTCCTTAATTATTTTCCTCCCACTGAATGTTTTTCCTATGATTCTAGCAAGATTTTAAAAAAATAATGATTTTGACATTGGATCCCATTAAATAAACAAAACAAAACAAAAGAAGACAGATTAATATTGTTATTTGTGCTCATTAGGGAGTGCACAGAAAGCAGCTGTTGGTACAGATGATTTAATTTAGCCAAATGATATAACAAAGCAATACTTAGGATTAGGATGATTTCCTTATTTAAATTCTCCATCATCTACATCTCATGCCTTCCAAAACTAGATTCTATAACTGCAGCTGATGGAATTATTTCTGAAGACCTAATTTTATTTTATTTTATTTTATTTTATTTTATTTTATTTTATTTTATTTTATTTTATTTTATTTTATTTTATTTTATTTTATTTTATTTTATTTTACTTTATTTTGAGTTAGGAATCTGTCCATTTCTATTGCTTGCCATGTGTTTTAATCTGTTTTTCCAAAGTATATCTCTTCTGCACTTCTCTGTGATGTTCCCACCCTAAGCAAAGTTGCAGGTAGACATACTACATTGATTTTTACTATGTAATGCAGCTTCTCTTCTTTGCTACACTTACAAGAAAGCCATTCAGTTTATATAAGAAAGCTTGAACAGAATCCACTAAAGTCATGTGTAGTTTGGCCACTACGGTTTTGAGGAAAGCTAAAAGAAAACATTTGGTTTAACAACTGTATTGCAGTGGTGTGTTCTTGGAACAAGAACAAAAATATTTTGCCATTAAATGATAATATTTTAATTATGGTAGGAACCACACTGGGTTGGCAATGCCTGCTTGAACCCTTGTCTCTACAGAAATGTGCTAACCGTGCATTTCAAGTCTTTCTATCAGGTGGGTACTATGTGGTGGATGGGATTCTTAGTGCATATAATTCCATAGTGCTGTGTAATAATTTCTTCCTAATATTAATAGAAGCTAAGTTGTTTCATTTTAAACAGTTCTGGCAGTTGTTCATTAAAGTATTATGCACCTAAGAATTAGTCTTAATCCTAACGCATTATGGATAGGTGTGCAGCAGTATTGCTAGGTGTGTGCTCCAGGCATGCCGTATGAAGTGGGATAACTGAAGCTGTAAAGCGTTCTTTGTGTGAACACACCACAAACATTTTTTGAAAGTCAGTATTTATAGGCAAGCCAACCTGAATTTCAGTGCTTCTGCAATGGAAAGTTGCAGTTAGCAAAGAATACACAATTTGTGCCTTCTGTAATTTTAGACAAGAAGGGAGAAATGCTAAACCAGTTAAAACCACAAAGCCAACTACAGTTACTTGAGCAATTTACTGAGACTACCCAAGGGCATAAGTGTGGGTATTTGGGCCTTATACGTGCTATAGGATTCATCATACCCCTCGATGTTCTCACCTCTAAGGTTCAAAGGAAGAGCATGTAATAATTTTCCCATTGCATTGCTTTCCCTACACCATATATTAGACTCAAAACTGGCTTAATGTAATTATGGCATGTTACTAATACAGCATATCAGTTCACTGCCTAAAATTGTTGAAGAATATTTGAACTTTTGTAATGGTAGCAATGAAGTTAGAAGAAATAAGATGCTCTATAAAGTAGAAAGAAAGGCTTCAGGAAAAAAAAAAAATCCTTATATCTATAAATGTTCCTTGTTAGATGCCCAAAGAAGGTGGCTTTTTTGGAATTTCATTTAATACTCCTCCAAAAACTACTGTCTAAAAGCTTCTTGACTTGGTCATCAGAGCAACCAAAACATTAAGTGGTGTGTATGTGCAGGCTTCACCACTTGAATAACAGTCAAGAGAAAGGCTTTGCATTGGTTCTTCAAAAAACACCATTGACAGCAATCCAGATCATAGGTCTCCTCCCAAAATGTACCAAAAATTGAGTGAGTGCTACAGATTAGGAAGGAAAAATCTCACTAAATTTGAAGTGAAAATTTGTTTGTTACTGTTCACTAATTTCAGGGTCAGACTATTTTAACTTCAAGCTGTACCTCATTGCCTCTTTCAGGACACAAAAAATAAACTACCTTTAACATGTTCTTCAGAGAAGTCCATGTGGTCTAATAGGGTTAGATTAATCTCATTTAATTTTAGTTGTTTATACATCAGAACTAAGTGGTCTAGTCTTCTACAGCTATAAGGAAAAGAAGAGAAATGATTTATCAAAACTGTTTTTTTTTTTTTTTGGTGGGTATGTTAATTTCTGTCTTTTTAGATCAGCTAAAGAAAGTCTACGTGATGTATATAAATTACCAACCAAAGTTCTAAAAAGCTAAACCAATCAAAATGAATTTCATCATCTGAAACTTGTCTGCATCTCTGTCATACAAAGATTAACAATTTTGGAACACAGCTTTAAAAATAACTTAATCCTTTGGAGTTTATGGGACAACAGAAAACAGTTGGGTTTCTATTGTATTTATTGAGATAGGTTTTATTAGACTCCTTCTCTTTACAGGTCTTTTCAGACGTGCTTCACTGAAATGGAGGGTGAGTAAATATATCTGGATTTGGTACAGAGTAGCAATCTGAAACCAAACAGTCTAAACTGAACTCCATTTTCCAGTATCTAATCAATTTACTGATTCAACAGCACACCTTTACTTGTAGTAACATGACTTGTAGTGTGTTAAATGTAGGAAAGGTTATGCTAGACGTGGAGAAATTCATTACAAGAATGTACATTAAAAACAAAACAAAACAAAAACCGCAGGTTTTACTTGCAGACTCTAACCTCCAAAAGACTCCCCATAGCACAATTGAAAGTCTTGGAATGCCTTGAGTGTTTCCTGAGAAGTTAATGGAGTTAAGGCTTCTTGAGAAACACCTTTAAATCCAGCTGGTTTCATATGCTTTAGCATGTAATCCCTTCACAGTTGTCATGGAGTAATTGTGTTTTATATGCAAAGTTTGATATACATAGCCAAATCCTCCAATATTTTATATGCTATGGAAGGTAAACAGAAATATCTATATGTGTATATATATCGGTAACTCAAGCCATAGACTGTCTATGGTGTTTTGAAGAGAAACAAGAGCTACATTCAAATGAACTAGCTCAGCTACTGGAAGCAGCGTAGCCATGGCAGCATGCAGTTCAGCGTCAGCTGTAAAATCTGCCTGTTAAGGTAAGTAAATATTTGGACAACTTGCTGGCAGAGTTCTTGTGCTACAACAGTTCTACTAGTTAGCTAGCTTATGTGCCACTCAGGAAGGCCTCAGCCTAAGACAGCAGTGCTGTGCCTGTTGGCTGCTTGGTGCCTCGCATGACAGGCCAAGAAGCACTCACGAAACAAAAACAACAACAACAACAACAACAAAAAACCTATACTAGTTATTTATAAGCATGTGTGTGGTAATCTCTTAGTCAAAAGTGTGAGACTGTAACAGTTGCTTATGCCTAGCCTTGAGCTGTCAGTTACTTTTCCTTCCCCACTACTCTAGTCATAACCCGTGTATCCAGTGAATAGTACTGCTTCTTGTATGTATATGTTTTCCATAAACAAGATGTTTACATATTCATCCAATTATTCAGACGATCACTTTACAAACTCATTTTAGTTTCCGCACTGATACACTAAGGAGTCCAAGAAGAATAGTAGCTTTGGCAGGATTGTTTCAGGGTGTTCATAGAAGGCCTGACTCCATTCCTCTTGAAAACTGCAAACCTGGACCATTTCAGTAAGTTGCTTTATAGCACAGACCCAGTTCAGGGGAATATATATGTGGTAAGATACTATGCAATGTGTTGAAGTGTGCTAGTATCAAACATCTAGGATTGGTCATTTAATATTCACATGGTTTTGTTTGCTGCCCTGGAGCAATAGAAACAGGCCAGCATTTCTGGGGCAAACAGATATCCCACTGAAGTGCCTTCTGAGGCCTGTTACCTAAACTTACTTTTCACCAGTGCTTTTATATTCAGTGTCTGAGGGTAGTTTTTACATGGTGATTAAGGTATTATTAGCAACTGAATGATTGTTAGAAATCACTGCAGCTAAGCCAGCTGACTTTAGAGTTCTGCTGCCCTTAAAATGGATTTCAGTAGAGCTTTTTTTCCAGCATCTAATTTGTTTTAGATATGAATAATTTACAAACTTCTTTTATGAGACACTATAAAGGATCAATACAGATATAAAACATACCCACTACTGTATATGCCAGCTACTGCAAAACGCCATGCAGTTCTTTTCAAAAACAAATTGCAAACATATACACTGATTCAATACAGATTATTTTCTTTAAATCATACAAGCTAGCCACTAATTTGGTAGGTAAGAGTGATTCTTAGTTCTTTTACATTTCTTCTAATTACAAAGTCAGATACCCCCAAAAAGAAAACCAAAACCAAAACCAAAAAGAAAACAAAAACAAAAACCAAAAGCAACTGAAAAAAAACACAAGTGTTGCTTTTCAGTGCTCAGCATAGGTAACGATAATAGGTATTCTTTTCTCAGGATTCATTTCTATTTTAAATGTGTACAAAATCTCTAACTGCTGAAAGTTTCTGCTGGGAAAAAATAGGATAAGCTAAAATAAGGAGCAATGTTGATAGTTAGAACCTGTATATCCAAGATGGGGGCAGCAGGGTTTTTGATACATATTTTATCATATTCCTGCTTTTAGGAACTTATTATGCACAAATAAAAATCATACATCAGGAAGTGCTGTTATTTATTTGGCTTATGCTCATTTGGCTCTATGGTTTCTAATAGAAATGCATTTGTCTGTGAACATCCAAGTTCTGCAAAATACAAATCGGTCTTCATGCTGTTATAGGTAAGCTTCAGAAGCTAATATCGATGTAAATTATTATAGTTGGCTCCATCTATAATGATTTGGATCAGATTTGAAAGTTCTGCATTTCAGAATTAAGTTATGTACCTGACGCAATTTACATGAACAGAACTGAGGGAAATCTACAGTACATCGATGCCCTGGTGTTTAACCTGAAATTTTAATTGGCATTAATATCTAACTGGAATCTAGATGCTTAACCTCAAAAAGTGGACAGAAACCAGTGAAAGTGGTTGGTTGCTGTAAACAGCAACATCTTCCATAAACCCAGCATTTGTGGTTTTTACTGTGGAACCTCAAAATTGCTTTCTAGAATATGAATACGCAGAGTTTGCCACCCACCAGTACAAGATAACAGAGCAGCCAAGATTTGCCTGGTTCTAAAAATAACATAAAATGTATCTTCTTTTCCGTCTTTAATTTTGGAGAAAATAAATATTTAGAAGTTACGCGTAGTTTATAATCAAAACATAAATTTTGCCAGACTCTCCAAGTCTGACAGGTTCTGCTAGTTCTTTGTTTGCAAACTTGTTTTCAGTGATGAATTAACACAGGATTTACCCTCAGGGTAAACAGTTTGTGTGATGTCCAATATGTGGAGTATAATACAAATGTACCCTTCCTAGGTCTGGCCATTATTGTTAAAATTTAAATAACAAAATAATATGCACCTACACTTTTGTTTGACCCTGCCTGCTCTCAGTGTTTTAAACTACATTCCTCCACTCCCTCTGCTCCGGAGAGATTCTCTAGTGCATTTTATAGTCTGGATTAAAACCAATGTTCTCCAGCTACCCTTATGGGGGACTGCTCTGTATAATGTTAGAATGACTCAGCACCCTCCTGTACAGGGCTTTAAAACCTAGGCAGCTACTGTTAGGATTTAGTGATGTGTCTAACTTGTTCTTTTTCCTTTAAAACTTAAAAATGTCCTTTAGAATCATTTTTCAATTTCAACTCTTCCTGTTATCTACAGCAGAGGGAAAAATAAAAAAAGCCCAACCCCACTTCTCTTCACGCTGAATAGTTTCATTTGCAAAGTCATGGGAGAAGTGTATGGCTTTGGAAGGTATTTTTTAACTTTCTTTTCAGTGCTTGGGGTTCAGAGGTATCAGAGGCTGTGGAACCAGCAGCAACGAAGGCATGCTACTTCTGGCAGTGCCAGCTCTCGTCCCTGTGCAGCATTGTGCACGATTTTGGAATGGCTCACTGACCAAGAGCACTGCACATACCACAGAAATTGCCATTGGAAACTCCTATTCTAAGGGCAAAGCAGAAAATCCACCTTTCAATGTGCTAAAATAAAGAATCCCACTTTTTTTTTTTTCCATTATAACAACTGTAAAATATTTTAAAACATGAGATATCAAAAAACTAGAGAAGTCTTCAGTTTACACTGCCGTAGTCTGATAGACCTTCAAGAAGTTCCTTATATCTCACTTGAGCTATTACAAAATGTGTTATCTCTAGTACCACAGTGTGCTAAACCACCTTCAACTAAGATAGTTATGTGCAATGCATATAAGAGTGTTGAATGTTGTTTCTTGAATATTAGGGAGAAATAATTTCCTACATTTTCTAACTTTCTGTTTTCTGTGCTGTTTCTATATCAATATAAGAAGATTTGCATCTCAGGAGCCCCCTTTTACAGGCACTGTGGCACAACATAGCTGTAGGGCTGCAGTATCCTAAGCCCTAATGGGCATACAGTTGTGGCACTGTTCCTGTCAGCACAAAAGCACGGGGGCAGGAGGACAGAAGAGGTCAGCATGTAATTTCCTACACTGGCCAAAAGTGGTGGGCGGAAGGAGGGTTTCTACTCTCTAAGACAAGTTTGGGTTGATTCAGCCACCCATGCTCTTGCAGTAAAGACTAAAGTTGATAATTTAGAAAAAAAAAATATGGAAACAGACATCAGCACTAGGAGCATTGTTTGTTCTCTGCAGATGGGAATCTTCTTTTTTTTTCTTCAGAAACTATACCGTCAATTTAGTTGAGGGTAAAAAATGCAGAATGGAAGTATTTTTACCTTTACGCTGCATCTACTTTTTAGAGATGAGAACATTTTCAACAACTGATAAAACTTGAGAAACTTGCCAAAGTCCAGCAAACCTCCTTACCGATCACATTTATAATGTATATAATAACTGCTAAAACTGAACAATTTTAGAAGGTAAATTGCCTTTCTCTACCTGTACTACCTGTATGCAAATTATACACTAAATGTATACACAGCTTTGTGTATACTTGCTTTCAGTGTCTTTTTTTTCTATTCATTAAGATCTTCTCTTGCTGTTTGATGTGTGACCACTTCAGGAAACCATGGAATCCAAACAAGTATTTTCAACTTTAATAAGACAACGCAACAGTTATAAAATGTCAAAAATGTCTATCAGAGCTGTTTTCTCAGTTTTAACTTCCTGACAATATTCTTTATATTGTCTAACACAAGTTTATGGTCAACAGTGATAAACATTTTCACAGGGGCAGTTAGAATTTGGAGAGGGAAGTGCCGAATAGATAAGAGGAGAAAAATGTCCTATTGAAGTGATTAAACAGTGGTACTCCTTGACCAAAAAAGTTATGGAATCTACATCATTGGAGATGTTCAAAACTTGACTGGACAGCCCTAAGCAACCTGACAGAGGCTTGAATTTAGCCCTGCTTTGATAAAGGGTTGCACTGCATGATCGCCAGGGGTGCCCCCTAACCTAAGCTCTGCTAGGATTTGCAGTTATCTCTCTGTGCCCTAAATTACCTTACATTTCAATCACAGGAAGAGGTGGAAATACTGCAGGCCAGACAATTTATAATAGGAAATGAATGCTCAGTATAAATTTATATTTTTGTTTCCACATGTACTATTTTAAAACTTAGTTCCCAAACTGAATAGTTTGAAATATATTTTTTCATGTGTTTATAGGCTCAGCTGCTCTGTATTAACTCTAAAATAAGCATTTATCATGGAAAGCTTGACCCAGAGTTAATTTTAGAGGTGCTAGCAAATGCTGCTGTTATAAAGCCTCTTTTCCTGTTTACAGTGAGAACAGATCTTCTCTTTTCCTCATACTTATTATCTTGCCAAAACCAGAGGTCATTAGCAAGGTGAATCTCTGCTTTTTCAGTGCTTCTGTCAATAGAATTTTAGGAAACACGTGCAACACCTGAACAACATGAGTTTTCAAATGGAAACCTATGAAATATTTAAATAGCTAAAGGAACTATGGGTTAGTCCACATTTTTCCTCTTATTACTGCTATTGTTACTTAGTATGAGGGATGTCAAGATTATTTATTTTTTTAGAAACTGTAGGGGATATATTGTTGGAATGTAAAGAGGTCTCTGCAGCTTTTCATACACAGTTAATTTCTGTAGATTAAGAAAAAGATTTATAAAAGATAAATGAGAGCATTTTTATATACGTTTGACCTTTTTTGAGGGTTTCAAAATACGATCCCAAATCCCCCAAATATTTGACAGAGGAGGCTGATCTCAGGTCCCTTGTAACTGCATTGTCAAAAACCAGTGAACACGCATAAAATATAGTTAGAAGCAACTTGCCCAATGTCACAATGAAGACCTAGAAATAGAGTTCATCTTCTATTTAAAAATCCCAAGATAAACACTAGACATACAGCGTTCCTAATAGTCTATACAGTTGTTTGGTTGGCTGGTTTTTGTTGTTTGATTTGGGTTTTTTTTGGCAGGCTAATGAAATTTAGCATAACACTGTGGGCTTATGTGACCTTCTTTCCTTCTGTAGCATTCTTCGAACAATGTTTTAGTATGGTCATGTTAAAAGGATTTTTCCAGCACTTTCTGATTCTGAGGTTCCTTCTGTTGTTTTGTATACCAGAGGTCTGATCTTGAATCTTTGCAAGTGCTCACACAGTCACTCCCTGTGCTACTACTATGTTTGCATTCAGGGCTTATTTTGAATTTTCAAGATTTATTTATTCTAGACACTCTAGACTTCCCACTGATAGAAAATGGTGTGACCTTGGCTTGCAGTATACAGATCAGTGATCTGAAGTCAGGAATCCTCCTCCCGTTACTGATGTGCAGCCGAATCTTGGAGAAGTCACCACTGTACATTCTTGTTTTAATTTTATAACTCAGATGATTGTACATACCTTCCTTTCTAAAACAAGCCTGGATGTATATAGATAAAAAATACTGAACATTATATTATTAATAACTGAATACTTAGAACAATCAACTGAATATCCACTACACATTAATCTTTCAAGTTGGATTGAAAACACTAAAAATAAATAAAACTGTCATTAACACTTAAAAAAAAAAAAAAGAAACACAACCACCCTTATGGTATGTAAAACATAACTCTTTTATTCTTACTGAAAAGAGGCTTACTTTGGTTCAAGGAAACATGTTAAAAAGCTTCTTTTCATTGACTACAGTTGATCAATAACTCACTAGGCATATTATTGTCAGGCCCGTGGATGCCAGCACTTTCTCACAGTGGTTACCAATCAGCAGTGTTGCCATAAATTATTGCTGAGTCAGAAAGGAGCACTATCTCCAATCAAAGCATAATGTGCTTTAACTTTCTTCACACTGTGAAAGGCAGCTAAGAATCCTCATATTTCTGGTTCCAATGAGCTTCCTTCTTCAAAGCCTATCACCCTGTAGATCTTTCATACTTTCATACTTTTTATGCCAATCTCTGGATTGGCACAAGGCGAATTCAGCTCCACGCATAATTTATCAGTATTGATTAGATTAATACTGGATGCAATAGGCCCATCAGCTTCAGCTTGCAGAACAGTCTTCCATTGCCATTGTACTTTCTACTATCTTTCCTGGTGTGTGCAGCCCTGGAGACATCTCCATTTATGCCTCCTTGTGATTTATTTATAGGAGAAGAACAAGAATCTCCCCTCTTCACAATGAAGACATCCCAAAAGTCTGCCTAAATATCGACTTGCAGTACCTGAAGTCAAGATTTTGCTATGGTGTTTTCCATTGAGAGGCTTCATGGAACACCGTCAGCCCCGTCATCTCTTCTAAGATCTGCCCCTCTTCTCAAACTAATTTACTCTTGGTCTTTTTTCTCATCAGATTATAGGAAGAACCCTTCTCCCTGTATTATGACTCACCCTGTCTGCATCCTCCTTGAAAATGATTTAAAAATATGAATCAAAGGAAAAGACACTTTAGAACACGTTTTTACGACAGTAAACGTACATTTGTCAGGACATAACACTACCCAGATCCCTTTACTTTGGCTTCATGCCCACCATAAGCCATCTAGTCACATCTGTGTGATGATACACACCAATTGGCATAGAGACTCTTCAGGAAGGGTTTTTTTCGGTCTAGAAACTCATCCATTAATCAACTTTTTCTTGGCTGGGGCCTTTACGCCAAATCTCTTGGCCATGACTTTTTGTAAGTAGAATGAGGGCATTTTGATTCTACGTAAGAATAAGCTCAAAAGTACTTCTGGTATGTTTCAGATATGATGGAACAAAGGCTTTCGTGCATCTTTTCACTAAATTCACATATCTTTTGAATCCTCTGCAAAAGAAGACATGTTAAAGGCCTGTTAATCCATAGAATAACATCAAAAGAAGCATGTCATATTTGAAATTCAGAACTGATAAATGAGTCAGCTCTGTCTTTTGCTTCTTCATATCTCTGCAATTCATGACTCACTCACTTGAAGGATATCTGTCACAATGTCTTTAGCCGTTACTTCACTTTCAGATTAGATTCTACAGGTCTGCCCAAACTAATAGTAAGATTTCATTGCAGAGTGTTTGTATATCTTCCAGTATTTCCCCCCACATCATTTAAAATTATTGGAGAAATGGGCATAGGATTGGGTTAACATCTTACATTTTGAGGAGCATCACACTCTACACACACACACAAAATAACAATAAAGAGCAGCAATCTTCTGCTGTTCAGTGCATAACTTCATTAAGGTGGTTGTTGGTCCTTTTATTTAAAAGGAAAAAAAAAAAATCTGGTTTGCTATCAGAAAGAAAACAAAAATTGCGTACCTTTCAAAGTAAGCAGATAAGCTGCTAGAATAGATAAGCAGCTAGAATATTACTGTACCACTTCTGAAGCTTCTTGCATTGCCTGCTATCAGAGCCAGGGCAGCACATTAGATAGGGTGCCCTAGTATGATAGTTCTCACTGTGTGTTTCATACTGGGTTTACACTCAGCTGATAAGAGCAGTCACATCTTTTTAAGTAGGCCAGTTGTCCCTCATGCAATTGTGTCAGCTGCTGGGGTTTAAAAATAATTTTTACTGAAAAAAAATAATCTTCATACTAATAGAATCCTTAGACGTAAGATAATGAGATAAAAATTACACAGCTTATATACTTCAATGGAGTGTGGTAAAGCTTAGCACATTTGGATTGCTCATTCACCTTTCAGTCTTACTTCCATTTCCCTCTTTTCTTTTTCTCCTTTCCTAGATGAATAAGATCAATTTGTCCTTCATAGAAAAACCACACACACACGGACAAAAAGAGACCATATAGCAACTCCTGTGTTCAGCTACCGCTAGTTTGTATTAAAATGTAGAGGCTTTTTGTTTTGCATTACTGTGGGGAAAAAAACAAACAAAATTGGTGTTTTTTATTTTTTGTCAAAGAGGATGGTTGCTAGCAGTGAAAGCTTTAGCAAAACTGTTCTGCTTCAGATGGGCCTGCGGAAAAAAAGTAAAATCCTAAGGCTGAGAAATGAAAAGAAACTTATATGGAAAAGATGAGATCAGAGGAGTTAGAGAGGAGAACCACTCTGAAGCATGATGAGAAGATAAAGTAGATAGGGCTGAGTATCAAAGAAAATGGGCTGATGGAGCTGCCTGTTCACTAAGTGGTAGTTGTTACAGCCACACAGTCTTCTTCTAGTTTTCATGTACTTAATGTCATATCCAGAAATTCTTATGATGCTAGAGAAGAGCGTTAATAAGCCTTTTCAGCTGCCTGGCATTATTCCTCTGATCTACTGTTTGTTTCCAAAAATGTTCTCTCCTAAAGAGGCTGAGAATATTTCCTACGCTTCTGCTTGACACAGTTTCCTAGAAACATCTTGATCTTCTGACTTGCAAATACAGAAGATAAACTAGAATTATTTTTCCTCAGTCTCCTGTTTCCCCTCTACACCCTTTATCAAGTAAGTACCTGCAATCGTACTATTTCTTCCAAGGCCTTCTTTCATGCAAGAAAAGTGTGTCTTCAAGTGATATTGTGTACAGAAAGTGGCCTGAAGCCAGAGCTGGTGATTTTGGATGCACATATTTTTAGATAGACAATCAATTTTTGGCTTCAGTCATAGGGGAAACTTGTTTAAAGAAAGTGAGACAATCCTCTTATTTCACAGCTTCTAAATAGATGGCCGGAACACTAAAAGCGTCACTGAACCCGAACAAGCAGACAGCACCCTCAAAACAAAACCCCGAAACAAAACACCAGAAACTAAACAAAACACAGGAGTGTCCGAAGGAAGAGTAACTTTGTGATACGTCTTTTTCTGCTTTTGTAGCTGAAATACTGAGAAGAAAGCATAAAAGGTTGTGGGCTTGTTTGTTTAAGCAATTGCTTTATTTTCTAACAAAATCCCTGTACTCTAAATCAGTTTATTCCTCACTTTCCCATGAGCTTTAGCAGGGCAGCAAAGCTTCAGCATTTGAGTTTTCCCAGGGGGATTGCACAGAGGCCGTTCCCCGCCGCCTGAGGGCAGCGGGCGGACCCCGCTGGACTCGAACCGGATTCGCACCGGATTCGCCCCGGGGCCGTCCCACACCTGCGGGCGGAGCGGTCCCGGTGCCGGTCGCGGTCCCGCCCCCGGCGGCCACCAGCCGCCTCCTTTGAAAGCCGGGGACGGCCGGGCCGGCAGCGCCAGGAGGGAGTTGGGGCTTGTGTGTAAGTTTTGGGGGGGCTCTTTGCTTCTGGGTCCTCTTGGGAGGTGGTTGGAGTCCCTGAGGCTTGTGTGATTAGTAAAGGAGTGGTTGGTTGTCCTTGTAACCTGCTACTTTGTGGGGCTTGGGTTCAGCCTTTCCTGGCTTGTTGGGGTGGGCTTGCTCTCTAAGCTTCTGGTTGTGCTAGCTATGGTAATGGATAAATAACTACTTCTTACTGTATTTGTTGGGCAGTATGGTGTGCTTCTGAGCTCTGATGTAAGTAGTAATGGAAAAACTTGTTTTACAATCTTGCTCGTGGGTTATCTCTCGGTCTACTTGCTTGGTTGACAAAAATAATAATATTATTAATGGTGAACCTACAAGCTAAAGGTTTTTGTTGTTGTTGTTTGTTTTTGCTTGTTCTAATCCCCTTGATAAATGGGAACTAGTGAACTAATTTTTAAGAAGTGGTGGAAACAGAACGCTTGTCATCCCTGAAAGCTGTTTAATTCCAGAACCATGCAACTTACTTAGTTCTATTAAGTCCTTTGTGAGTGAATGCTGTTGAAGAATCTCTTTGAGCACTGATATTTTACACGTGCTTGGCTTTCGTGTATCTATTCCTAATTGGTTGGGAACAACAAATCGTTCAGGAGTTGCTTCACCTGTTTCAAGGTAGGAGTCTTAGCTTGTGCCTTCTGAGGCATGAGGTTGCTGTGAGAACCAGGGCATACAGTACAACAGCAGAGGCAGTGTGCGGGGTTACCCTGGCATAGAGTATATACGTATTCATGTATTTCAGTAGTTCCAGAACTTCCTTCGATAGGAAAGAGCTGTGTTTGGTATATCTAACTCCTGTGTAAATGTCTGCCACGGCTTGGGTACACAAGTAGGCTTTCTCTTTTCGTGCTGGTGTTTGCTCTTCCTATAAACTGCAAAGTTAGCTTGAACTAGAAATTCCAAAGTGGTTCTTATTTCTACCTGGCCCCGTGAACTCCCTTCTGTAGATTTAGCTCTGTACCATGCATGGCTCTGAGCAGGGTTCTGGTAGCAGCTGCCTTTGAAAACTGCCTGGGTGTCTCTTTAGAAAGAGAATTTTAATGCACGGGCTGGCTGTGTTCGTTTATAGAATTACTGCTTCCAATAATATCCCTGCTGATCTCATGAAAGAGGAGAAAAAAATAAACAGTAATGAAAAAGATGCTGGGTTTGTTCCAGCTGAGGCAAACAGTAACTTTTTCCTCAAAACTCCTCTCTTCCCTCCCTCCCGTCGCCCTGCTGGGGGACGGGAGGGACGTGATCTGAACGTTGTTCTCCCCGTGGACTTTTAGTGTGCAAGAGGTTTCTTTTCCCTCATGAAACTGTTCCATTTGAAGTTTTCTTCCTTCTTATTCCTATCCAAAGAGAGCTTTGTGAAGGTTACCCTGTTATGGCCAAGCAATGTAACAGAGAGGTGTGCTGCCAACTCCTCGCTGAGTTTTGTGACATCCCGAACATGCCACTCACGTTGCGACCACCTTTTGGGAGCAAGACTCCTGCAAACAAGAGTCATGTCAGACAGACCCTCTCCTGCAAGCTGCTCTGCATGAGCGAGCCTCTTGAGGCCACCAGGAGCCCTGTGCCTGAGCCAGGGATGTAGGGCAGGTGGGATGAGGGGCCTTGAGCGGGGCTGGCTGTGTCCTATCTTCTGCCCTCAGACAGGGTGCTTCAGAGTAGTGTTTAGAGAAATAACAGAGGAAGGAGAGTGTTTCAGGTGGCTGTTGTATCTGAATTAACTAGCAAAATGGCCAGAACTCCCTTCTTACCTTTTTTTGAACTTAAGGGGGTGGGGAGGGCACCCTCTATCTACGACTTGCTGTGCGCCTTTGCCTGTAGAAACGATTTCCCCTCACAGCTGCATCTCCTCCTCATTAACCCTTCCTCCATCCGTCAGTCATTGCCCTTTGCATAACATCTTCAAGTCAAACCCCATTCCGCAGAGCCCTGTATGTGGAATGAGGCATGTGCGTGCATCTCCGTAACCAGTTACGGGCAGCGAGGTGCTTCTGGCACCTCTCCGTGTTTATTTGTTTAGGCTTTTTGAGAAAAGACACGTTACTGTGTGTGACCGAGGGGGCACCACCAGCCGCCTCACGGCGCTGAGGGGAGCTGAGGAGAACGCGGCGGGGGGGGGGGGGGGGGGACGGACACCGATGGCCGTTGCCGCCGCGCGCGCGCAGAGGCGGCACCGGGGGGCTGCCGTTACCGGCCGGGGGCGGCCGTTAGGCGGCTGCGGGCGGCCCCGCCGGTTCGCCCGGCCCCGCCTCGCCTCGCCAGGGGTGAGTGAGTCACGGCGCGGCGATGGCGGGGGCGGCCGGGGAGCGTGAGGCCGGCGGCGGCGGCGGCCCGCAGCCAGCGCCGCCCCCGCCGCGGAGCCGCCCTGCGGCCGGGGAGCGCCGGCGCTGAGGCGGCGCCGCTGCCGAGTGCGGGGCCGTTCCGGGAGCCGCCGGTGCCCGCCGAGGCTGCGGGGAAGCCTCCGGAGGAAGGGATAGGGGAGGGTGCAGGTGGCGACGCCGCCCGCCCGTGGGGTCTGTGGGCGGGCTGCCCGCGACGTTTTCCTGCTGAGGAGGCCGCGTCGTTAAGGAGAGCAGCCGCTGCCCGGGTTTGTCTGGCAGGTAGGGGTGTGTGTGTGTGTGTGTGCGGGGGGGGAACGCTGCTGAAGTGGTGCCCCCGGGCTGGGGGCAGGAGCCTGCCCCTCAGGGCGCTGAGCAGGAGGCTTCCAGGCTGCTCTTAAGGCTCTGGAGGGTGAAGGGTTGCGCTAAGGGTCATCGCGGTGTAAAGGCGCGCTGCCGTATGTCCGCTTATCGAAGCCAGCCTTAAACTCTGAAGTGCAGCTCAACTTCTTTGCTTAGGACGAGGTACTTTTCCACTACCTTGCACAGCTTCTGGCTTGAATTTAGCTCAAAATCCGTGTGAAAATGAGTCTTCTGGCAACATTTAAATCCTAAAACACAGTATAGGTGAGCAGTTGTTCTGCTTAACCTTTCTAATCCTTTTATTTTTTTTATTTACAAGACCTGAGCAAGTTAAATATCTGTCCTGAAGCTACTTAACTGTGTAGAAGTGGGTAGCTGTTCGTTACCCAGGAGAATGGCTCCAGGGTGGTACTGCCATATGTACACCTGTTTCTGTTTGTGCTCCTTTCTGAGTCTAGGGGGCTCACGGCAGTTTTGGCAAGCTTTACGCTGTTGCATTTATTAATTGGTTTGTCTAAAACCCAAGTTGTTTGGTGTTTTGTTTTTAATGAGGTTGCTTTTGTTTATTATTTGTTGGTGGGTGTTTTTTGACACCATATAGCCTTAGTTACTTTTGAGTGAAGCCAGTAACTTTTTTATTTTGACTTAAATGATCCAGGATTCGATTTACTAGAGGTCAGTGCAATTGCTTCATTTTTTTTTTTTTCCCTTTGGATAGGATTTACTTTGGTTTTCAATTAAAATGTTATCAAAATGTGATTACAGAGAAAAACACAATTGTCTCTGTCCTTCTGGAAAGCATTGTTCAAGGGTACAATGTGTAATGTGTGCGAAAATCAAAGGGGGGGGGGGGCTTTGAGTAAAATTGTAAGGTGATGACAATAGGATGTAGACAATGGTCCCTAATGAGATTCATTTCTGTACTGTCCTTGTGGTGAACATACCCACAATGGAGAAATGAGAACTTGACGTGGGGAAAGAGAATTTCTTCTACTCTGAGGCTGGTAATCTGAATTCAGAGTAACTTTGTGTACCCCTATATTTTAAATCATGAGGCATGGCTTGCACTTGGAGCATCTGTTTTGTGGATCATGAAAGCATTTTGTGATTGTGGAACTATAAAATACAGAAGTCATTGTTGGGGTCTAACAATCCCATTTTCATGAACTAACTAGTTTCCCCCTGAATTAAAACTGTCTGTTCTAGGTAGACACCAGAAATACTATGTCATGTATGCAGTATTATGAAAGACTTCATATTTCTGTATAAATTAAAAAAAAAAAAATCACCTCCATGTCTCTAGAAGAGCAGAATAAGATTTCATGTAAAGTATTTTATATTCTAAAAAGCAGCTAATTCTTTGAATCCTATGTGCTAGTATACCTAATTGAAGTACAAAGACTGAAAAATATTGTGTTGATTTTTGTTTTTAAGGATTAGTAAAGAAAAAGTTATTAAAACAAGTAATGGGCTTTAAAAAAGGAGTAGTTCCTCCCTTCCTAAGGACCAGGGAATGTGCAAGAAGGCTTTTAAAGAAATAACTCTTCATGACTTTCTTTCCCAGTATAGAAACTGGGTTTGAAGATGCAGATATTTGTAATAATACTGCATGTGTTTTTTTTTAATTTGGATTTGCTTTCTAATTTTGATAGGCTGTCAGCCTACGTTGTTCTTTGATATTATTTGTGGGGAGTGGACAATACGGATGCTGTGACACTTTTATTTAGTATGGGTATGGTATTGCAGTAGTCTGAGCAGATGCTGGGAAGACTAGTGCAACACTAGGTCCACTGTCTTCAGAGCTCTCTGTCTGCTGGGAGAATTGTTTGTACCATGGGCACCACTGTCCCAGAGGATGCTGCGGGACGCTCAGTGTGTCGGGCACGCAGGCACCACTGTCCCAGCAGATGCTGAGGACCTTACGAGCTGCTGAAGGGAAGGGTTTGTGTAACACAGATCCCTCTGTCCATCTCACTTGCACCTGTTCCAATGTCATCTCCTAACTGTATACTGGACCCTGCTGTTTTAGTAAGGCTCTGCAAGCCTCTCCCATACCAGGGCACCTGCTGATGTTATCGCTACTTCTCTTCCCCAAGATAGCTGCTGTGTGGGGATGTGTAATACAGGGAGTCAAGTATTTCTTACTGATATAGTTGGGCTTGGAAGTCTGTCATATATTTATTGAATTCTAGTAGGACTGAACCTCTTTATAAAACCAAATCAGCTTCAGGAAAACCTGCTGCCCTCTAGGTAGAGTATATGCCTGAAACGAGGAAATTGCTGTGCCTTGAGGCTGTGCTTGTAGCTGAGTTAATCTTCCTGTCTTACTGTGTGCTAAGTCCCTTTCAAAATACGCAGTATCAGTTGTGGGTCCTCTTGTTTGCAGCCTGATGATGTGAGAAAATTAAAGTTTAGTCTCTTCTATGGATGAGGAAGTTAAGTAGCTTGTTGGAGGTTTTGAAGCTGTTGAGTTAATCATTGCAAATAGAAAGGTTCGTAATAAAACACTGCTTGGATGTAAGTCCTCCATGGAGGAAATTCTTCAGAATGACTACTTGGAGGAAAACTTGCTTGCAGTAATGAAGCTTAGGCAAGACAGCATTATAGTAAAAAATAAAGTAATATTGAACAGCATAACTGTCCCTTTCCCAGATGCGTAACTCCCAAGAACATCCTGTTCACTTGAAGGCATCCGAACAAAATTGCAGATCTCTTGCTTTCCCTCAGTTTATGTAGGTTAACTTGCCACAGCAGTGTCTGCTTCAAGGACATCCCACTAATTCTTTATGGACTTTGTAAACAGAAACTCACTTGCTGCTATCAGTAGAACTGTGAAACTTCCAGGGGGTGAATTTTGCTGGCACACAAAGCAATGCCTTAATACTGCTGACTTTAAACTTCTGGCTGCTCTCTCTTGTAGTATTGTTTTCTCTATATATTGAGACTTTCTTAGGCTCAATCTCACCGTAATTCTAGGCGATGCAGTAAGCTTCAAGCAAGGCTTTGCAGTGTTTCTGTGTCTATGGTTACTGATACAAAGTGGCCTGGTGTGGCCTTGAGAAAAGGTGCCAAGCCTCTTGGGTACAGCACTGAATGTTTTGGAAAGTTGCATCAGCTTAAATGATTTAAACTGAACTGGCGCAGAGCATTTATGGATGCTTGCTTAAGAATGGGTGAACGTAAAATAAATTCATTCAAAATTATTTTTGATTTAGCAGTACTAAATGTGCAATACTGAAATAAAATGTGTAGGGTTGAATTCACTTGCCTAGATACAACCCAAGCATGTTATGGCTGAATAGAGAAGCTGGGAGTACAAGTAGTGGTTCAATGTATGCCTTCAGTTACAGTAACATTAATGGCAAAAGAGGCAGACATCATGAAAGAAATCAAAGAAAAGTGAGCAAAACAAAAGCAGGAAGCTAACAAATCTCTTAAATCATTCATTCTAATCCGCCATCTGAGAATTTACAAGCTGCCTACAGCAGTTTGTAATCACTACTTTCCAGAAACTCCCCTGGCGATTAGTAATGCTCTTGGTGAAAAATGAAATTGCAGAGGCTGGCTTACCTGTTCCTTCTGTGTAAAACATTTTGTCCAGATAAATCTATGTAACTTGCGGTGTTTTGGGAGAGGAGATCTTTTTGCTTAGTGTCTCTGCTGATATCTTAGGCCCAGGTCAGTCTTGCTACAGTCATGAACAAATGTTCCAAAAAGGAAGTTTTAAACGCTAGTATGTTTTAGATGTGCTTTAGGCACACTTATTCAGTCTTCTCTCTGCAACACCGCCATCAGGACTTGCAAAACTTGGTGCAGTTTGCATTTGTAAAACAAACTCTTGAGTTCAGTCACAAATCTCTGGCACTCTTGCCTCTAAGTAGAACTTAAATTTGGTTGGTTGCTTTTTTTCAAGTCTTGGCTACCTATAAAATTAAACGGCTTTTGTAACTCAATCAGTATGGGATTCCCTCCAGCCTCCAAGAACAAGCCTCTGGCAGAGATTGTCTATGACACAGGTCCTGTAAGCTCTAGCTTAAAGCCACAGTAGAAGGTAATATTTTCTCCTTACTGAAGTGTTGTTAGAAGTCTCTTGCCATATTACCTCCCCAATATATCTTTAGTAAAATACCCGTGTCTGTAGAAGTCATCTGCTTTTTACTGTTTTTTGAGTTCAAATATTAGTTTGAGTTACTTCTACAACTATACGTAGTATAGTGTGACTACACTCAGTCTCTTAAGATCTTAAGCTGCTGCGTGATGAGTGACTCACTTTTCAAAGTTATGTGAACTGTACCTAACGGTGACAAAATGTTTGCTTATGCACACACCCAAGTTCCTGCTTCTGCTTACTAGAGTGCTGAACAGTTGGCTAGTGGAGCAGTTGTACAGATTCTCCTTGTTTAAAGTAACAAAATTTGGTAAAGAGAAACAACAGTAGCGAAGGTCATACCTCATAGCTGTTAATTGTTTAATTATGGAGGGCATGATACATTGTATATCTGGTTGATAGTTCTAATAAATTTCTACAGTAATTACAGCTCATCTGATTCTTGTCCTTCCCCCACATCGACCTTGTAAATGGGAAACAGCACTTGCTGTTTGTAGATGCTTTATAAAAGTGCCAAATGCCACTGCCCATGTTTCAGTTTGAGACTGAACACAGGCAGTATTGAGGCAAACTGTTCCCATCACTGCTGCTGCCTCAAAAGGACACTTTAAAAGCTGGAATGCTGTGTTACTGTCTTAGCAGTGTTGAAAACATACTTGATGTAGTATTGTAGGATTCTGTCATCTGATCCTCTGCCAGTTATTCTGGTTTGAATTTATGCACTATAATTTCAATATAAAAATAAGCCCTTAAACTGAATTTTTGAAGGCAACTTTTGTTGCTCAATGTTGAGAGAAATTCACTGCTATAGATCTATTTTGGATTAGTTTGTACTTAGTATTTTTGGTAACTTATCTGCTTCAAGTGTATATAGAAGCTATCAGTATCTTACACTGGTACTTGTACTTAGCTTAAAAAGTTAATGTGTTCTTTTAGTTGCTGTGTTTTAGGAGTCTGACAAAATTCCTACCCAAGTTTTTTTTCCTATTTTCATAATACTGTACTAATCTGTGAGGATGCTGTGTAAGAGTGTTGTAACTTACCCTTCTTTTACAGTGCCTTTCTCAGACACACAAACTTGTCTTCATTTGATTTCAGTCTGATTTTGTACATTGTTTTGAGTATGTCATTTGACAAGAACTAACTTCTCTCTTCTGGCATACCACCTTGGTCTTGTAGAGGCTCATTATGAGCACAAAATTTGGCCTTACTTAATAAGTAACGAGGCTGGCTTAAGATGCTTCTTCAGCTGCAGTTACCGGAGAAGTGCAGCTGCTCAGTCTGCTGTATCTTCACAGAATGGTTTTGTTACAGTCCTGATGTATACTGTGCACACAGCTATGAGTGATTTGGAAAATGTTTGAAAAAACAACTCTGCATGATGTAGAAAACATGCCAGCATGCTAAAGCTGGTCCTCCAAAGTAGAGCTGTGTCTTCCTGTCCTGTGAGAAGGAACATTGACTGAAGTAGTCAGAATCCTATATTTACTAGTAAAAGCAATCAGGTACTAAAATGGAGAGGGGGGGAAAAAAACTTTTTTCAGTGTTCTGTTTTTCCCAGAAATATGTGAACATCTATGAAGAACTTCAGTCTTGAGAGGAAGGGCCATGCCATCCCCTTTGGCTATGAAGCAAGGGGTATTAAAGACGCTGCTCCTCGTAAGGTGCCACAGCAAACTTAGATGTCAGTATGAAGACAACTTACTGAAGAGCTGAGTGTTACAGATGTATACTACTGTATCCTGCAGTGACTGGATCCTGAATTTGCAGACGCTTCTAAAATTCATTGTTTTTAGTGGTGTTTACCAAACAACTGAAACTGAATACTACACAACCTATATAGCTGCATGGAAAGCCCTTTTAACTGAGGGTAGCTTTTTTTGTGGTAACCATGGTTTTTAGTTTCATCTATGCAGTTCCTAAAAATTGAATAAGCTGCTCTCATATGCGCAAGTAGACATAATTATGACCAAGTCACTTCCTCGGTGTAGTACTGGTCAGTGTAAAGTAAGATGGAGTAATGTATTCATCTGTGGTAAAAGTCAAAGTAACTTGTACTGGCTTCTAAAAGTTAAAGATGAATAAAATTACACCTCAGCTGATCAGTCACAGGGCAAGGCATGATGCTTGTCAAATGCCAAAGCTAAAGTAGTTAGACTAAAGAAGCTCTATTGAAAAAGCTAAATAATTACAGTTCTTGCTCTAAAAATATTTTTCACTTATATATAGGGTTTCTTTTTAAAAAGAATAATTATTCTACAGATCATCGGCAGCTTATGCTTTCCAGTGTACATCACATTCTAGTCGTTGGATGGTCTGAACAAGATAAGTAGCTGTCTGGCTTAGTTTTATTCTGCAGTATGAACGCTACCACAAGTGGTTTCTGATTTTTATTTCTTTAATTTGGACTTAGAGTTTATTTTAAACTTTTGCTTCAACATCTTTGGTTTCAGACTGAACACTTTAACCCTCTTCCATCTGAGTGGTGTTAGTTAAACTGAGACATTGACAGGAGATTCTGGAGGGGGAGTGGAGGAATGTAGTGGGGAGAGGTGCTGTAGGAAAGCATGAGCACTTTCTTCCATCTTGTTGCATTAAGGACAAACTCTTGACCCTTGTTTTCTCCTTACACACACTTCAAGAAGTCATGAATGTTTATTCCTATTCTCCCCCTACACCCTCTTGTAGTGAAATCAAGCACAAATCCTTTAGCACTGCAAGCCTTTTTAGAACATGTGTTTTAGGCAACACAGTTTGTTCGAAACATGATTGATGCACAGGAAAGAGCTGTTAATTATGGAAGTAATTGTACATTGAGTCGTATATAACTATTGCAACTACTAGGGCAGATGCGAGAGCAATGTTGTAATTGGGGCTGAAATAAGTGCTACCTCGATTAATCTTCCTTAACACTTATAAAAATAGTTAATCCAGTTTTAATAGGTGGTATTACTCAGCAGGTGTTGGGCTGATATTATGTAGCTTATGCTTTCGTTACTTGTTGCTAAAAGTGAAACACGAAAAAAATCTGTTTACATACGCATTTGTAGTGATAATCTATAGTGTTTTCAGTTAAAATCACATTATAATCATTTCTCCTTTCATCAAAAGGCCTGTAACTATAGGACAGTATTTTTGTTGTATATTTGTAGCAGTGTGATGCAGCAGATAGTGGGTGAAAAATGTACTGTTAAATGGCTTTTGTTTGTCCTGTTGCTGTTATGACTAGGGCTTTAACATGCACTGTTTTCACCCCTCTCACCTCCTCTTTTCGTGAGTCCTGTAAGTTTAAGGCAGTTGGTAGACGGAGTTAAAGAGCAAAAGCCGCCTCTGCTGCCTCTATTTTTTTTGCTAGTGCTGTCACTCTTTAATTTCAGGTATTTGAACAGGATGGACAAGTCCATTTAGAAAACCTCCCTCTATTTTCTTAGTTTTGAATTATGAAGTGGCTACTGCTTGTTTCTCTACTATATCTCACCATCTTTGACACTCTGCTTATAATGAGTTTGTGTCAGACTTGGTCTGAGGGAACAGAGTGAAATGCTTCACCTGCAGCAGGTCTGTTTGGAGACTGGAGGGCATGTAGGCCAGGTGTACTCTGGAACTGATCTGTACTTGAGCTCAACAGGGCCTTCTTCAGGGCCTGTCAGGACATCAGAAGTGGCTGATCAGTTTTGTCCCGATATTAAATATATACCCTTAAGTCCATTCTTCTCTTCTTGTTTGAGAAGACCACTTTCATTTATTTGCCTCTTACCCAGGCAGCAACTGTAGAGCAGGCTGTCCATGAAGTATGCCTGCAGATAACCAAGCTAAATTTCAAATAAATCTTTGCATTAGTATATGTGAAACAACTAGCCTCTTACCAAACAGTTCAGGATGGATTTACACCTTAGGGAAAGTATCTGTGTGTGAATGCCTTGTCTTGTGCTGTGCTGCCTCCTGAATGTGTGGTGATGACCTGTAGTTAAACGGACTAGTAACCTGTTTGCTAGATCAAGTTGTCACTGAAGTCCATGTTTCAGCTCAAATGTTGAGGCTTAGTAGAAACTGGAGTTCTTGCTGGAGAATGTCTCTGTGTAGGGCACTCAGTGCTCTGGTGTCTGAATGTGCTCAAGAAACGTTACTGTGAATTTTGACCCAGGCCCCTTGGGATGACTGCCTCGATTTCTTGCAGAATAAGAGAGCAGTCTGTGTGATCTTGGTGCTTATGCTTTTGTCCTGTAGAAGCAGAGGTGAACAGGCCTCTATTCTGCCCAGCTCAGTTTCGTAAGTCATACTGACAGACATGAGAGCTCTCAGCTTCCTAAAGCTTTCTCTGAACAGTCCCTTTTTAGAGTAAGACAGCTAATTACTCTGTTGGAATGGGACTGTTTTAATGTTGAAGATGCTACTACTCTTTTGAGTGTATGTTTTAGCGTAACCGTACTAGGAATGTAGGAAGAAACACTTTTGGCTTTGGAAGATGTCTTTCACCAAAAAATGGGACACTCCTTTTCTGTGTATGACCAGCACAGCTGAGTCTACTCCAATAATTAAGGCAGCTCACAATATGCATTATTCCAAATAAAAGGAAATCAGTCTTGCTCAGGGGATGGAGATGATTTTCAGGCCTCACTTGCTTGCCAGTATTTGCTGGAATACTAATATTGCTACTTGAGCTGTTTCTTGTGTATTTTTCCCTCTTCAACGGGACACTGAAAGATGGGAAGTCATCTGGGAAGCTTTAAGAATGGATTATCTATCTGCTGTAGAGCATAGAGCCTGCTTTCTAGAGGACCTAAGCAACTTAACTCTAACTCAATTTGTATCTTGTGCCAGTACAGCATTTTGCATTCCTTGTGGTATGAAGACTTTTTTTTAGATGGCTTCTTTAAACTTTTTTCATATGTGCATGCTATTAAAAGATCTTCTAGTTATTTACATATATATAAAAACACAGATTCTTTGACTTCTTAAAAGTCAAAGTATTAGGAAGGGGAAAAATAGATTGGGTCTGTGCCTTTAGATGATCTAATTCTACTTAAAAAATCACTCTACACATGAGTAATTTGTGTTCAACTATCTTTATACAGACTTAGAATAGAGATAACTGTACTTCATGCAGTTCAATGAAATTAACACTGACCTGCAATGAGTTCAATTTGCATAGCCTAGACTTCTTGCAGGAACTAACTCTATTACTACCGCTTTGAAAGGAGTGGAGCAGCATAACACAGGGTGGAACTTGCTATTATCCCAGCCTGACTTCTGCTTCCAGCTAAATAAAAGATGCTCTTGTGGGTGGCAGCTTGTATGACAAGTCCTGAACCAGTCCGTGTTTGTATCTTGTCTTGATGAAACAGTTTTAAGAGAGCATGAGCAGGGATTAGTGCAGAATGTTTAGGCTGTCATCTTAGGCTGCCCAGCAGTTGTTAACATCTTGGTACAACTCTGAAATGCTAGGATTGCAGTCTAACGTGCATGGGTCTTGTTTTCTTCCCAATTTGTTTCTGCTAGTCTAGAGAGCTTCTGCCTCTCCTTTGTGGCACTGTAATTGCTATTGTGGAGGTGCTTCTTATTTTTAATGTCTGTCCTGGAAAGGCAGTTGGTATTAACGCATTTGTTGTTATCCTTGCCAGGTTGTGTTATAGCTACACAACTGGAACACAAAAGACAAATTTGACAAGCTAACAACTTCTTGAAATGGTGACTGTCAGGTAAAGTCATCCTGATCCACCTTTTAGATCAAGTCTGTGTGAGACTTCCTTCATGCCCTTTGCCAGCTCTCCAGAACAGGTGTGCATGCACAAGGTAGCTTTGGCTGCACTGATATTTGTATGCACTGGCCTACCTGTGGCAAGATATCCTGCCTGAGGAGATTCATTAAGAGCAGAGGCATGTGCGGTGGCTGTATGTAGCTACAAAACGGCTGTAGAACAGCATTTCCTGGAACAGCTGATTTTTAGTAGGCCAGCACAAGAGTGTGTAGCATCGAGCATCTGTTAGGTGTAGGTAGGTACCTTAGCAAGTGGGCTGGATTGCTGAAGTGCTATGTTGACAAGAGATCCTGAAATGGAAGCCATTACAGGGTCTAGCTTTCAGGTTCTTCTCCAGACAGTAACTTATTATTTTGACTTGCCCTAAAGTTATAAGGCCAGTTGCAAGGCAGCACTTGGACTGCCCTTGCTGTTGCATGGAAATCTTTTGCCATAATTGAGATATTTGAGGAAGACTTGCAGGAGCACAACAGAAATGCTAGTATGTGGTCAGATGTCCTTCCTCATGAGAAGACACCAGTTGGGAGACCAGAATAATTGTTTTTTAACTGTGCCCTAATTTTGCTGAAGTTCTACTTTCTATTCTTTTAGAAGAAGTGATTCAATAATTTCCAGTTGAACACTTAGTTCTTTCTCTTGTTACGCAGCTGAGATTCACCACTTATTTACTATCCGCTGTGGTTACTTGGCACGCACACACAACATCACTTGTCTTGGTGAGTCTGGAGATGACATACAGTTTTGTCAGCTGGAGCTCTGGCTGCTGCAGTGTGTCTTTTGGGGGAGAACTTTTTCCAGAACCATGTTTGTCACCTTGTTTATAGTTACTGTCTTTCCAAGTTTCAGCTAGCCTACGTAAAAAATCCTTCAAGTCTTTTCTTACTTCTTTCCAAATCAATGCACATTTAGATGTCTGGTGGGTCATGGGATAGGATGCTTTAAAATGCTTTTTGAATCACGTCTATAAAATGCTTTCTATTTCTACTTAATTCTATTCAGAATCAAGTTTGAGAGCTCTAGGACCACACATGAAAATGTGGCTGAACGGTGAGATATAGTTATAAATATACTTCTCCAAGTCTGTTTTCTCAAATTTTTGTTTGCTCAGTCACAGATTTCTTTATCTTGACCTTGCTATTTTCCTTTGGCCAGAACTGGGAGTATTCTTCATGGTTAGTAAGATGAATGTCAGAACGAGATTTGAGTTCCAGCTTGGTTTTGTTTTCTACTGTGGAAAAAGTATCTTGACTCAAGTTAGTGATAGTCATGTTACTGGCCAGGTCTTTAAACAAAGAAATGGAAAATGAACAATATACACATCTAGTAAATGGGGATTCAGAGTGAGCATCATGAGCGTGGTTCTTTAAGTCCTTTCTAAGAGCCTTAGGCAGTAAACTTCTCAAACTATTAGGTGAGAAGGGGAAGAAAATACATGAAAGGATTAAATGAAAGTCTCACGAGGGGCTTGACAGAAAGATTTCATTACTGCAGTGATGTTCAACGTGGGGTTGTTAAATGCTAGAGGACAGAAGATACTTCTTATCAAAGGCTGCAGTATAGCAAGGAATAATGGAGAGAGGTTTGTATTATTTTGGAGATGTCTAATTACTTAGGCAAACAGCTCTGAGAGGCAGTAAAAACACATTAGTAGTACTCTCAGCCTTCTCAACACCTGCCCACCTCTAGGGTGGTGCCTCAAATGGAGATGGCAAAATGTCTGGGAAAGGTATTGCAGAAAGATTTCAGTGGCACTTGTGATTGCTGCCCCACTCTTACCATCCATTAGAAACTTTTATCACTGCTACCCCGTGCTGTGGGGAGATGTGTGACAGCCAGAAGAACAGATAGCTCAAAGGAAGCATGTTGTGTTCATCAGTCTGCAGAGGAAACAAAAATGAAGAAGGAAGTGTTGAAGTACATAGCACTTTTAAGTGTTTAAAGCTAAACAGTGTCATTTTCCATGACTAAATATTAAAAGGAATTATTTTTTCTTGTCAGCATAATGTGGAAAGTATGTTCTTCTATTAATAGAGGACCTTGAGCTAGTGGAACAGTTGAACAAGTTTAAGGAAGACCATGGGATTGGGTTAAAAATTTAAATCATGATGACTTTAACTGTATAGTACTTAAACATGATGGGTAGCATTTTGGTAGGGGGGAAAAAACAAACAGTTATGGCAGTTATAACTTCAGTTATGACAAACTAGCAGCTAGAAAGATAAATCAGCACAACAGCACAGATTCCTGTTAATTTCCTACATAAACATTTGTGTATATTAACGGTGGTATTTGTTGTTCAGTAGTCTTAACTTCTGCGTTAGAAATAAAACCAGATGACTACTCCTGAAATACTGGGGCAAGGGAAGTTGCAAACGTAAGAGAAGAAAATGGTGGTGGGGAAACCAACAGAAGCGCGGCCATGTCACGTAATGGCGGCCGCGTGAGGGACCAGGTGTCACGTGGTAGGAGGCGTCGTGTAATGGCTGCTGTGCTGTGCCACGCCATCTCCGTGCTGATGCGAGGCTCTCTTGTTTCCTGCTCCCCACCCTCGGTCATGGCGGCCTCCCTGTGCCCTTCTTTGCTGCTGCCCTGTGCTCCTAAGGCGGGCTGGGAGGCGAGACCTGTGCTGGAGGGCTGCTGTGAGGGCGAAGCCCTCTTCTCCAAAGTTAATTGGATGATGTTGGCAGTAGGGTGATGGTTGGACCAGATGATCTTGGAGGTCTCCTCCGATCTTAAGGGTTCTATGATTCTATCTGGTGACCTGGCTTGATAAAGAGGGCTGAGTATTCCTGGCTCTCACTGGAGTTTTGGTTGTGCTGCAGGAGCATCAAGCTGCTGATGGCAGGTGGGGTTGGGAGCCCCTGGTGGTAGGGGCAAGGTGAGCGAGGAGACAGAGGGAGGACTGCAGCAGGGAGCAGGCTGTGGTTCATCATCTGCTCCATTTGATCTCCATGTTTTACCATTAGTGACAGAGGATGTGCTGTGGAAGTCATCCCTCCCAGTTACTACTCATGAGGCTTTCTAGGCAGCTGGACCAGAGCTGATCACACTGAAAGCTATTTAGGGTATGGGTGTGGGAGAGGGAAAAGAGAAGGTGCTCAGGGTATTCAGTGACACACACACACCCTTCCAGATTTGTTTAGCACTGTGGTGTGATATATCACATGGGGTACAATGTGTCAGGATGCATGCGTGGGATACCCTCAAATAGGGAAGGAAAAATTGGTGGGATGTTACTGTTTCTGAAAAAGGATGTTTTCATTGCTTGGGCCTTTACGAGTGTTGCTCTTATGGAGAGGTCTCTAATTTGTAATGTGGTGTGTGACGAGAACTGAGGGATATGTGAAACTAACTTAGGGTATGAAGCTAACCAGTTTTAAATGTGTCCTGTCCTCAGATGTGGTGTCTTTATGCTGTCTCTGAGGACTGTAGTTACTGGGTATCTTTTTAAAGTCATATGCCTTGCAAGGACTAATATCTGTACTGCATCTTTATTAAACACGACTTGTGAGGGATGAGCCTCTGTGTTGTACTGAGGTGCTAAAATAGCTTTTGTCTGGGCTGTACAACTTGTGCATGTGCTTCTGGCTTATTACCTGCTAACACTGTAAAGTGCTCTGTGGATTTAAGCAACTGCTATCCTCTTTAAACTCTTAGGAAGAGGGTTTTTTATTGCCTCAGGGAATATTTGGGAATGTTCTCATAAATGTGACCTCTTACTTTGCAACTGGTGCTATGCTTCTATTTGGGAGTAGCACAAGGGAAAAACTTGTCAGGCGTTATCTTTTCAGTAGTTGCCGAAATATTTTTAGGATGTATCACTGATAAGTTTCCCCTAAGCGTGTGGCTTTCTAACTGCCTCTTGCCTGATAAGCTGTAGCAGTGTCACTTTAAAGCACACATTAGTCAGTGTGATTGCTCACCACCCTGTGATGAAAGTGGTGACTAACCTCTCTGTCTGACTTTCCACGGTGAAGCACAACCTTTACCCTCGGTAACTGGGTGGAGGATTTTAGAAAACATTATGAAACATTGCTGCCTCTTGTGTCGCTCCCGGCGGCTGGTAACCGCAACTTTCCTGCGATCTAGAGAAGATGTGGGACATCAGATGTGCTGCTAGGCTGCCAACAAGTCTTTATTGTGTCCTTTGGGGAAGGATATTTCTTTGGGTAGTGGTTCCTTGACAGCATCAGGAGGCTAGAGCAAAATAAGTGATCAGCACAGAGAGGGCTGAAACACTCAGACAGTGAACTACATAAGAGCATGATGATCCTGAGCCTTATTTTGGCGTTTTTTCCTAAGTTATCTTTTGCCTGATAAGACTGAGGTAGTACAGTGGCTTCTACTTTTTATGGAGTGTTTATAAAAAGTTTTTATTTAATGAATGGAAAAAAGGATGCAAGCCCAGTGCTGCTTTGCAATGTTACAAAATAGGCAGTCGTTCAGTACCTTTTTGTATTTATTTGAAAGCAGCTGACTGGGAGCTTAACTATCAACTCAGTTCAACATGCTGTTCTGTCCAGAAGCATCCATTAAAGGGCAACAAGATCTTGGTCAGCAAGTAGGATCCTTTGGAGTCTGGGGACCAAACAGCTGAAGATCTTGAAGATGCCTTCAAATGATTAAGGCAAACCTACTCAGTGATGTTCAGAATGATAGAGCTCAGATGTTTTTCCTTTGTTTGCATTGCCGTTGGGGTCCTGGTAAGTGCTTCTAAGGAAAAACTGATATAGACTCGCAAGTGACAATATGATAATCTGTTCTGAGAGTGTTTGAATGAGCAGTACTTCTGTAATACAGCTTTATCTCATGCTTCTTCAGAATCACGAGTGACAAGTGTGTTGGCAGCCTATCAGAGAATGTAGATAAGCTTCCGACTTCCAGATTGTCAAACTGCAATCCACTTTTTGCATGTGTTAACGTAGTGTAAGCATAAACATTGTACGTCTGAAAGATGAGCTTGGCTCTGGGAATATTTTTACTGTAGCAAAATAGGTATAATAAGTGAATCTATTAAGCTCAGTCCTATTTTTCATACCGAAGTGTACTTTGCTCAGATCTGGTTTAGGAGTGTTTTCTGTGATCTATGTGCAGTTTGAGGCATACATAAAGGATGGAGAAAGTGCTACTGTAAAACTGGAGACCTGGAATGCTTAAAACTAACTAAATCTTAAATCACTGCTATGAAGGTAGCAGAGAATACCCAGCTTCTTTTCTTGTTCTGATCCCCAAAGGTAATCCTAAAAATTTGGTTGACCAAAGACAATATCAACTACTAACACTTGTTTCCTGCTAACTGTGATATAGGTAGTAATATGATGTAATAACTTTCTCTTGTGTTATCTCCAGCTGCTTCATTTACTTCCGGTGTAATTTACCTCCTGATCCTTTTATTGTGACTACCAAAGACAAGAATATATTGCAGCTCTATCAAATGTTTGAGCCAAACCTAATAAGAGTGAATGAAGTTTAAAAAAATACTACTACCTAGAAACTGGCATCTTGTACGTGAGTGTATATATCTTTAATGATAGAGTATATCAATCTTATTATTTTGAACACTCTTGTTCAGTATGAGTGTTCAGTTTTGGAACAGCACGTTAAGAACTACTTATTTCGAGAACCTGCTGAAATTGTGACAAATCGGTCCTTGATAAATTCCAGAAGTTAAAATATTTTGATGGATGTTACAAAAGCTCCAAACATTGGGTGAGAGACAGTAATTGTGAGCTAACTTTATGTGAAAATGATCTTTATGTGAAAATCGTGCGACTAACAACCTAAATAAAACTACCTGTTAAGCTCTAGCAGGAAGAGCCAAATGTAGACAAGCTTTCTTACGCTTGTCTTAAAGCTGTACCCTCAGTCAAATATTTCCTTTAAATAATAATTGAGGTTGCGGGGTGGGTGCAGAAAACTAAAGGAGATGCTGGTATGGGAGCAATTTGAAGCCCAGGAAGAAAACCCATTAAGATTCCCTGCTCGCTGTGTATCTTTCCCATTTACGTTTTTCCTCAGTGTATTACAGAATCATCCAGGTTGGAAGAGACCTTCGAGATCACCCAGTCCAACCTCCGACCTAACACTAACAAGTCCTCCACTAAACCATATCACTAAATCTAAACGTCTCTTAAAGACCTCCAGGGATGGTGACTCAACCACCTCCCTGGGCAGCCTATTCCAATGCCTAACAACCCTTTCAGTAAAGAAGTTCTCCCTAATATCCAACCTAAACCACCCCTGGTGCAACTCTAGCCCATTCCCCCTCATCCTGTCACCAGGCACATGGGAGAACAGACCAACCCCCACCTCTCTACAGCCTCCTTTAAGGTAACTGTAGAGAGCGACGAGGTCTCCCCTGAGCCTCCTCTTCTCCAGGCTGAACAATCCCAGCTCCCTCAGCCGCTCCTCGTAAGACTTGTTCTCCAGACCCCTCACCAGCCTCGTCGCCCTTCTCTGGACTCTCTCGAGCACGTCCATGTCCTTCCTGTAGCGAGGGGCCCAAAACTGAACACAGTACTCGAGGTGCAGCCTCACCAGAGCCGAGTACAGGGGCACAATCACTTCCCTCGACCTGCTGGCCACACTGCTTCTTATACAGGCCAGGATGCTGTTGGCCTTCTTGACCACCTGGGCACACTGCTGGCTCATATTCAGCCGACTACCAACCAGTACTCCCAGGTCCTTCTCGGCCAGGCAGCTTTTCAGCCACTCATCTCCCAGCCTGTGGCTCTGCTTGGGGTTGTTACGCCCCAGATGCAGGACCTGGTACTTGGCCTTGTTGAACTTCATGCAGTTGACCTCAGCCCATCGCTCCAGCCTATCCAGATCCTCCTGCAGAGCCTTCCTACCCTCGAGCAGATCGACACACGCACCTAACTTGGTGTCATCTGCAAACTTACTGAGAGTGCACTCTATTTTGTTCACTTTAGCAATTGCTACTTCTGTTCTAACGTTGCTGGTTGAAAAGCTGTGCTGCTTGATGATGGTACGTGTCTATCTTTAGAAAATATTAAATTTGTTCCAAAAAGAAACCTTGTTCTTAGCACCTGGGTGTGTGCGTCACAGGAATTCCAGTTATCCGTTTGGGTTACTCGGCTGTCTTCAAGTCTGAGTCATGTCCCCTCCACTCCCAGTGAATGTTTGGTAGCTTTGAGTAACTGTTTAGTTTTTTTTAACTTATTTCTCCAAACCCTGAATGTTTTCAGGATGGCCCTGTAGCTAAGCAGGTGCTTGCTGCTTAGCTACTGAAGTAGTCTTAAGTCTACCCCTAGGTGGTTTATGGGCACCTCCTATTTCTTGATATGGGGGAGTCCCAGGTTCCACGATAGAAGGAATATGGTATTTTAATTAAATTAGTGTAAGGACAATGTGGAAGCCAAAAGGAATACCCCCTTTTGGGGGAGTTGTGGATATGAGAGTTGTGGGGGTGTGGGAAGGGGGCTAATTGTGTTTTTTTTCCTTTTGGTCTGAAAAAACTATGTACTTCTGGGGAGTTCCTTTCACAGCCAATATCACAGGATGATTACGCTGTTAGTCCTCTCTGTCACTTCTCTGGGTTGTCAGCTTGGCAGTAAGGGAGCAAAAGCTTCCAGCAAGGGTGGGTTTTGGTTTTGTTTCTTGTTTCCCTCATCGATAAGGCTTCTGCATTCTTTCAGAATAAGAGAAAAATAGCTTGAGAAGGCACTATGAGGGAAAGGAAGCCTTTGAGTTCCTACAGACCAGATGATATAGCACCTTGAGCTTTCAGTGTAAACAAAGTTTTGACCACAGCATGCACTCAGCTGGAAATAATCCTGATGAGACATCAGAAATGATGGATCAATAAGCCTTGCAGTCCTGTCAAAGTACCAGGAAGGAACACCGCTCTTTCCTGCAGGCTGTAGGTATAATTGCTTTTGCTTAATAAGTTAATATAAAAACCTGGAGGCTGCTTTGCTGCTAGGTTGTTAGGTTATCGTTCTTTTGTTGTTCAGATGCCGTTTGATATTTAAGGCTTATGTGGGTGTCATTAAATGTTTGAAAATAATCTTCCTTTATTGAAATTACTAGTGGTAGTAAGTAGCTTCCTTCTTTTGCCCACAAGTAAGTCAACTGCATACTGTGAAGCACTTGATATTTTTCATTAAATGCATCATTCTTCAGATGTTTCAACTGTTCAGGATACAAAATGCATCTGGTTTTGATTGCTGATCTCCCCATCAGTGACTGCTGTGACACATGTTGAGAAGGGCTGCACAAACTTAGTTGATTATGAACCAGTTCTGTGAAAGTCTATAGATAGAAAAATTAAACTGGGGCTCTTGTCCATCCAGTGGAAATCAATCTCTCTAACTGAGAGAAAATTGATTTTTTTTTTCATTTCAATGTGTTTTCATCTAAGTGACTTTTTTCAGGAATTGGAAAAATAATTTGAAAGTATAAAAATTGAAAGAAAAATCTGAGGTTAGGTATGTGGTAGGAGAATGGAATTAGGTACTCTCCAAGACTGGATATTTTACGTATGATTTTAAAAGAAACCCTTGAGCGCTGCATCTCTCTAAATCTTTTTACCCCTGGTTGGAGGGGTGAAGCTAAAATCTGACTTGGAGGAGAAACGGAAAACACACTTTCCTTTGTAAACTGTTCTGCAACATCAGGCACAAAGCGAAGCAAGCTTGAAACTGGGAGAAAAGATGAAAATAAACCACGAGTGTGACAGAAATAGAAACATTTTTCTCAGTGTCTTCTGTTCTAGCATAATATTTATGTCATGTCAGCTGACAACAACAATGGTAAGCATTTTCAAAACCTGAAGGCCTACAAAGAATGGGGTGGTTTGTGTGGACTTGAATCTCGGAGTCATAATGTTGCCTATGTTCAGATACTTCTGATGTTGAAAGATGCTTCAAGAAGTTACATTTGAAAGAAGATACAAATCAGAACCTTTACTGGCATGGCAGTGGAATATTTTGCCTTTATCTTCTCTTTCAGTTAAGTGGAACTGATGGTTCCTTCTTTAAAAAAAAAAAAAATCTCTTGCTTGTAGAGTCCCAAAATGCATGTAATTCACTGGCAAAAATGAGTTGTGCAACAGCTTAGTTTGGTCTCTGCAGGAAGTGAGGGTAATGGAATGAAACTGCAGGTGTCTGTTGGTCCAGCTGGAACTGGACTTTGCCTCACCCAGGAAGACATTTCGACGATACTGGGTTTTTAATCCATAAAGTAAACAAAGAGGACTTAGTATAGCAACCGTGCAGTCACTGCTTTGAACTCTCAGAAAGTGTGCGGTAGCTCAGACTGTAGTTATAGGAAGCCAAGGTTTTGCAGAACCTTTTTTCCCCTGCTTTTAAGTGAGAAGCTTCTTGAGTATCCCTGTACCCTTTCCACTGGGGGATCGTATTGCACCACGGTGCTAGTTAAGAGAAATCTCAAGACAGGTTTAACAGGAATGTCTGAACATCTGAGTGCTTCCTGCTTGTGCTAACCCCTTCTGGAGAAGCAGGAAGTGTTTGGAGGTGGGCTTCAAGAGAAACGAGGAGTCCAGCCACATCATGCTTCTTGCGGCTCTTGCTGCAACCACTGAAGAGGTACCATGAAACAGGTTGCTTGTAATGTTTTCTTAGTTGAGTCAGGGAGTGCTTTTTTCAGTTCTAAGAATTTTGTGATATGACAGATTTACCTGTTAAACTGACTGATTCCATCGTAGGATAGCTTCTTAAGTGAATCTGCCAAGTTAAATTTTTAGTTCTGTGACCTATGACTCTTCATTTTTCTCTTCGATGTATTGAGTTCAAGACATTATGTTCTTTCTAATCTTCAGTGATCAAAAGGAGCGTGACTTCTTGCAGCTTGCAGAGTAGGTTGCTTGCAGTGATTTAGTGATCCTTGAAACAGGTATATGAGATGAAGATTAAATGTTAGGAAACAAAAGGATGACTTCACTTATGAATACTGCATTAGTGTAATGCTCCGTTAAGGTCTGGTGTTACCTTAAAGCTCTGAAGGGAAAAGCTGGTGCTGAATGACTGACTACATTTCTTAAGAGGAGCTTTATCTAATGTTGTATTTTGAGGATTAAAATTGGTGTTTTGGGGGGAACGCAGTCTTCCCATGCATGTTGTATGGTCTTAAGTGAATGCTAATGTATGCTTCATATTTTCAGGTTGGGGATGTGCATGCTTCTCAGACGTATGTACATCTGTTGAGAATCAGGAAGGAACGGTCAGCTTGTAAGATTTCATAAATGAAGAGGCTTAGGCTCTAACTATTCTGTCTATAGAATAATAAGTCTATCATACAGTATACTTCTGCTATTAGTAAAAATTGTGTGAGCCTGAGAGATTTATGATCTCTGTTCATTAAAAGAGAAGATTATTTTTTCATTGCTTTTGGAATGGAGGGCAACAGTTGGCACATGATTTCTCATTTTCCCCCATCTATTTTCTGGGAACACGACAGAAATCGTTGCTTGGGCTACGATGCTTGCAATTAAATCAAAAATCATGCAGGAACAAAACGACACCATGTTTATCTCACAGTAATTTTATTTAATGAAACTCAAACTGCTTTTTCTATGAAATAATGCCTTTTGGAGCAGAGCATATAAAAGCTTGTTTTCTCTTGCTGGTCTTCAGGTGTTAGCCATTGGAAATGGACTGCTGTCTCTAACCTGTTTAATTAGAGGGTAGGTGTGTAGGAGGTGAACAGAAAGGAACCTGCTGTATGATGACCAGCCTAATTGGAGCTAGGCTTCTTTGCTTCTGGAATCAGATCCCATTAAAACTGGGAAAGTAAACAACGATAAACTTGAAATAGACATCAAGTAGGCTGTGTTTTCCCTTGTCCTCTCAAGCTTGATTTTTAACTTTTCACTGCAGCTGGTTCCTGTAAACTTACATATCACCTGTTGTTATGAATCAGTATTTTGATCAAAGTACATGTACAGTGTTAACTTAAACAGGGGAAAGTTGTAGTATGCTCTCACAGATTCCTCCCTAGTGATCTTGCTCTTACAATTTGGGTTTTAGACTGTGTGTGAAGATCAGGTTTTGTTCCTTCCTTCCTTCCAAATGCTCACACATAGTTCCAAAAAGCTGAAAAACTGTTCTTTCTCCTTGGAATTTGGATTCAAATACGGAAGAGTACAAGACTTACACAGAAATTAAATGTTAACAGTAAAATGTCTCTTTGCCTTGTTCTTGGAAACAGCTGAACTGAGGAGAGAGCTTTTCTGTGTGTTTGTGTGGCTGTGATAAAACATCAGGACGCTTCTGTACCGTTACATACATATGAATGCAGACTTGACCAGTCTAAAGAAATAGTTATGCAAGGGTACTACTTTCTAGGTATAATTTAATAACCGATGGCGTAAGACTTTTGAACACTAAATTAAAGTAGCTAAAGGTTTAACTCTAGCTGTATCTCCATTTATCTGTGTGTAGATGTGACACTACAGCAGAAGTGTTTTTTCTGTATCATCACTGAAGTCTTGGGTCTTATCCTTGTCTTTAGCAGACAGGGGAAGGAATGCGTTAAGATGAGTACATGTGAAAGTTGAAATGCTCTTCTACTCTAGTATGACTACTGATTCAACATCTGCTCTGAAAGAATAATCTTAATTTTGACAAGCACCACAATGAAGTTGTTGCCCAGCTGTTGGCTTAAGCATCCCCTTCTCTTAGGAAAGCAGAACTTACTGTCAGAATAAGAGGGAGGAAAAAAGCATCAGAAATAATCACTTGTCTTCTTCAGGTTGCCACTTTTGCAGGTGGGGGAGTTGTTTGCTTTGTGTGTAGCTTCTCATGCACTTGATAGGGATTTAGAAAAAGCCAACCAGTGACAGTGAATTCTGGAGACACCACTGAGAAGTTGATTTAGAAATACTTCTTGAATATTTTGGGATTAATTGTATGATTCTTATTTGGCATCAATTAATAAGCCATTTTGTCGTTAGGCTGTAAGAAGCGTAGATAGAATATCAGTAGTATTTATGTGCTGACCATGTTAAATAGCTTTCTTTAAAAAAAAAAAAAGACAAACACCAAACCAAAAGTTTCCAGACTGTCTTGAGTTTAGATTCTTTGCTATAAAGAGATGAGTTATTAAACAAGCTTTTTCTAAACAGACTGTTTTCTCTTAAACAAGGTCTATGACGGAACGGGGAAGATGGGGCAGCTCCAGTTACCATCCTAATCACTGAATTGTACACACAGCATAGCATTATAGCAGCAGCCTGTTTTGGCATGCAGGTGTGAGGTGGTGGTGGTAGTGTTGGGCTTTCCTCTTAGAGAAGCAATAAAAAAAATTAGTAGGTAGACAGCGAACACTTTGTATGTTATTTCTTTTGTAATGGGAAATGAACAGAATAAAAACTGTATGCTACAACTATAAGCAAGCAGTATCACAGAACTTTAAAGACAAAACCTGGCTATTGCTTCAACTAGAACTACTTTGGTTCTGTAGATGTGAACTACATTTTCTTTCTCTGTAGAGAGTAGTATAGAAAATAGCTTTCACTTACCTAGTGAGAACTTTAATGGGTGCCTTTAACTGTCGGATTTTCCTGAGTTGATGAAATACAGCCTGAAATAAATTCTGCACAATAATGAATCTTGCTACTCATTTCTGTTTAAAACATCTATTTAGACCCCTTTTTATGTAAACCAATGGAAAAATACAGATCACTCATATTTTATTCTACATATAGATTACCATAACTAAGAATCTAATCCAGAAGTATTTTTCAGTTCTCTGAAAATCCAGATGTTTAGTGGGTACTACAACAGCTATGGTTGAAATACTTCTAGTTCCAAGGATATTTAATTGAACTATCCATGAGTGAATTTTCTAGATAATCTGATTTTATGCCTTACAAAATGAAATCCTGTAGTGACTTTCTCTTTTCTCATCACCTCAACTAACGAGATTGGCTGATCTATATGGATAAACCCTGTTAATATACAGTAACCGTATTGCAAACAGGAGTGATTATTTTGTACAAAATGCCCTGGAGTGGTAAAGTTCAGAATTGCTGCACATGTGGATTGGTCTTAATTCTGACAACTGAAGTGAGAGCTGTGATGATTAAAGTCTGTGCATCTTTTCCTTTTAAAAAAGAAAAAGCCTAAACTGTAACTTGATAAGTCTAATCTTGAATTATTTTACAGTATCACCTTTAGTTTCTTTTTGACTGTATATGTAAAATGGATGTAAACATGTATAATAAGCATTTCTAAGATTTGTTCACTGTCACATTAATAGTTCTGAAGGTCCTGAATTTTTTTTGCAGATGATACAGCTCTAGAGAAAAAGTTGTCTCCACAACTTGCTTTACAGTATCTTTTCAGCACAATGGACTCATTTTAAGAATTTTACCAGTAATCAAAAATCATCTAGGAACGAGAACACTGGACTTTGAGGAGCAAGAGACCTTAAAGAGAGCCTGGAAAACAGTTACTGAACGCCCCCCCCGGTTTGGGCCATACAGCTAGGGAATGAATACCATTGAGACAGCAAAGCTTGAAGACCATATGGAGGGTCAAAACAATGATGCTTCTAATGGCTACACACGACCTACTCTCTCAGTCAGTGAGGAGAACAAAAATGGCAATAGCAAACCAAAGGGCTTGTCCAATGGCTTGCGAAAAACAGCAAAGAAATATCCCGATTACATCCAGATTGCTATGCCTGCTGAGTCAAGGAACAAATTTCCTCTGGAATGGTGGAAAACAGGCATTGCCTTTGTCTATGCTCTCTTCAACTTGATTCTAACAACTGTCATGATCACTGTGGTCCATGAGAGAGTACCTCCGAAGGAACTTAGCCCTCCCTTGCCTGATAAATTTTTTGATTATATTGATCGTGTGAAATGGGCTTTTTCCGTATCAGAAATAAATGGAATGATACTAGTTGGATTATGGATATTCCAGTGGTTATTTCTTAGATATAAGTAAGTAGCTATGTTTCTTTCTCTCTGTTTCCAAAGCATTGGTTTCTGTCATTTAACTCGGGTAGCAGAAGAAAGCTTACAGTAGAATCTGTAGCTTTATGGTAAAATAGGTCTGGCAGAAAATGATGAAGGGATGGCTATTAGAAAGATGCTCCAGTGTCCATGCTGGATACAGAGATGCGGCTTTCTCCTGTTTATCATGTAGTGTTTTTAAATTGGAATTTGATGTGTACTTTCACTCCTCAAACTTACTACAGGATTGGGCTTTCCAGAGTTGTGATTACTGAAACGGCTACATTTAAACAGAGGAAATCAGTGATACTTTAAAAAGCAAAAAAAAAAAAAAAAAAACCTTTTACGCATCTGAGGAAGAAGCCACTGTCTTCTACAGCTAGACTAGAAGCTTGTTCTTTTGTCTTGATTTGTTTAAGATAAACATGTACTCGACTTCCAAATATGAGAAGAAAATAGAAGGTCATTGAGTCAAGGGAAACTATACGTGACAGCACGCCTAAATTGCATGCCTAAATCAGACTGAGGCCATGTTAAGATAGTTAGATAGCTTTGCTGGGAACTTTGTGGTATTTGCTGTATCCTACTATGATCAAGAAAGACTTTTTAGTATTTGACTTAAAGTAGTGCTTTAGAGAATTGCTTAGGCAAGGAGCAGTGTACGGAGCTGCTCTTTAATTCCGTGTATTTAGCTATCTAATAAAGCTAGAGCTCTAACTCTTACATGTGTATCCTGCATGTGGCCTTTGTAGTTAATCCTTTTTTCCCTTACTTTCAGATCAATAGTGGGACGCAGGTTTTTTTTTATAATAGGAACTTTGTACCTGTACCGCTGTATTACTATGTATGTTACCACTTTACCTGTGCCTGGAATGCATTTTCAGTGTGCGCCAAAGGTAAGAGCTCTTACTTCCTAATTCTTGTCTTAATTTCGGCCTGAGTCATTATGGCTCATTAGAGCAAATACTAAAGTGAATTTGTCACCTCTTTGGGTAGGATCTCATCAACCTTAAACAGTCTATTCAGTTTTATTCTTTCCAATTGGGAAAACTTGACTTAAATAGTTCATCCACTATGTTCTTTTGTTATGAAAAAGTTTAATTTACATCACTGTTGTAGAGTCCCTCAACTATATCTATATTGCTTTAATAGCTTGCATGATTATTTTGCCTGCAGGCTTTATCAAAGGGTGGGAAGAGGCAAACAAAGGGAATCTTAAACGTTCTTTCAGCAAAGACACTTTGCTGCCATTGAAACGAGGGTTTACTCAAACTCTGAGAAACTTGATAGCTCTTCAGGATTTTTTGTCCATGTGAATATTTCTCTGATTTTGAAAAAAGAAAATCCCCGTATCTTTATGATACTATTGGTTGGAACTAGATGATCTTTACGGTCTCTTTCAGCCTTGAGCTATTTTATTTTTTTCCTCTAGAATTAACCTTTACCTTAGGTGAAACTGAGTAAAAGTATTTGCCAAATATTTGCGTGAAATAAAGACCTGATCTGAATGCATGTTTTTTTTAAAAAAAAGCCTCTAAATCTGAGTAAATTGTGACTTAGATTGTAACTCAAACAATTTTATATTTACTAAATTTAGAGACTGGGGGGGGGAACATAAAGAAAATAAAGATAAGTGTGTCCTTTTCTTCCTGTCTCCCCAACTCAACGTAAGTTTGCATAAGAACTTTATCGACAAATGTTTTCAGGTAATTTACACTGTATCTTAACTTTTGTTTTACTTTTCTTGATGGTCTAGTTGAATGGAGATTCTCAGGCAAAGTTGCAGAGGATCCTGCGACTGATATCTGGTGGTGGTCTGTCCATAACTGGATCTCACATCCTCTGTGGAGACTTCCTGTTTAGTGGTCACACTGTAGTGCTGACACTGATCTACCTGTTCATCAAGGAGTGTAAGTTATGACATATTTAATACACTTTTGTTGTTCATATCTGTTGCACTGGGAAAGCACGTGATAGGAGTGCATGTAAAACTGCCCTCCAAAAGTTACTGGTCAACTCCGCACAGATTGTACACTTAGCTGCTTGAAAATACGAGTCATGACTTTGCAGAATGAAAATGGAACTGGAACGTAGGTATAGTAAAAGTGGCGTGGGTTTTAAGGGCTTAATGGGACTAGACGTTTCACTTCTAGCTTTATATAGACTGATTGGTTGAAGCAAGCCAGCATTTAGTTATTCATTGACAGGTTATTCAAATTTTGGCTAAAACACGCTGCAGACTAGCTCTGTGCAGGTTGACTGCTTTGGGTTTGAAGGAATTTTTGTGGCTTGAGCATACAGTCGTTGCACACTGCTTCTACATACAGAACCAGTGTTCTTCTAAGCGTGCAGTATGTTAGTTACATCAAACAGTGGAAAGTGGTGTGGGTTGTTTTGCTCCTCAGATGTTGTCTTCTAGAGCCTCTTCCTTATGACTTTAAATTTGATAAGAGTTTGGCAAGCACACAGGAGATAATAGGGTTACGGCTTCCCCTTCTGCTTTATAGTGTTATTGGGCATGGGGAGGGTGAGGAATCTATCTGTGCTGCTCACACAGAATCAGTTGAAGTTCTGTGGAACTGAGCGCCAACTTTGGAGTCTGATATATGGTAAGCAATACTTCTGTCCTTGTAATTTGTCTGCTTATAAATGAGTAGTGAGGAGTTTCCTTTTCAGTTTGCATGTTTGGAACTGGAGTCGTCTTGGTGTCACATCCCAAACTACGCAAATGCTAGCTTGGCTCATGTAAATGTATAACTTTTCACTGAAAGAAATAGGACTAGCTAGCATCAGTTGAATGCCTCCCTCTGTTAAAATGCTGAGGGAGAGGTGTGTTGCAATGCTGCGTTCTGCCTTTAAAAACATCTGAAAATGCCAGTTTAATATTGTAAACTTGAAATCTGCAGATGCAAGATGGTTTTATAAGATTTTATAAGAGGTTTAGGATAACTAATTAGTCTCCTGACTCTTAGGCCTTGGTCATCTGTGTAAAGTGAATAGAACTGAGGGAATGGCATATGTAACTCATCAAAATTACCAGTACAGTATTAGGAAAATGGCCTAAAACCAAATTTGTCTTAGTTTGTGGATGTAACTGCAGCTGAATGCTGTTCACATACCCTTCAATGTATTTAGTACAAGGACAGATGCAGATAACACATTATTTAGTGATAGTGTAATTCTTGTGCTTTTATCACAAAGGGTTGAAGACTTGTGTCATGCAAATTCTTGTAATGAGTCCTTTGCTGCCTGTTAAGCACACATTTCTGTGGGATTGTGCTCTATAACTGATTCTCTCTCAATGAGATGCTCTCTCATTCTTTTGATATGACATATTTCAGTATTAGATGCATTATGAGGCTTTTATTATTTCCAGTTTAGTGGATTTGTTTGGATTTTTTATCTTTTGCTGTTGCCTCATTTATTTCCCCCATACTCCAACTTTTTTTGCCCAGAATAGTGATTTATATTTCTAGCCTTGTGTGTCTTGCTTGGGGCTAGTTTCAACTTATTGAAATGACTTGGCTTCCGATTCTTTTTTTAATCAGTAAGTAAGAATTTGTCTGTAATGTTTAGGGGGACTTGAAAGCTTACTGTTCTGGCATATGCACCGAAATTCAAGTCTTACAGCCGCTGCTTTGCACAGGCCTATATCAAACTGTAGCTGGGTAGGTTTGAGATCAATAACTAGTCTGCTGATGTGTAAAATTAAAAGCTGACCATAGGACCACAAGGGAAGGGGTGCCAAAACCTCCCACTGCAAGTGAAATGAAGCCTGTTAGCCCGTCAGAAGTTATGAATGGTCTTTGTGACATCCAAGACCTTTTTCAGTGGGGAGAGAAAGGGAAGGGAACTGTGCCACTGAAGTGGCTTAAATACATTTTGAAGAATAGCTTTGCTCCCACTTACTAATCTCTCATGAAAAAGTGTAAATTTGCACTGTTATTCCCTGTACTGTGTAGTGTTTTGCAAAGTAGAGATCTCAGTGAAGTAGCTAAAACCTAGGAGTTAAAGTACAGGTGTCTTTTTCCTATTTCATCTGTGATTTTTCTGCTCAGTTTACATCAGTTCTAGACATTGGACTTCAATGAAAGCTACCTCAAGTATAGACTAAAAAAGGATGGGAGATTCAGAGCAGCCAAGTAAAATAACTTTTTTCTAGAATATGTGGAAAATAGAACTGGTGTTAACTGGAAAACTTAAATTGACTAGAAAACAGGTGATGGTCCGTCTGCCTCTAGTGGCAGCTTATATTTGGTTCACTTGGGTTCATCGTAGATATTTTATGCTTTAGAATTTAGTAGTCTTACATTTTTTTTAATTTCCTGCTTAACCCACTGCGGATTGCTATAGTAATGTTTGCTTTTGTTTTCCCTCTACCTCCCTGTTTTTACAGATTCACCACGTCATTTCTGGTGGTATCACTTAATCTGCTGGCTGATGAGTGCTGCTGGCATAATTTGTATCCTTGTTGCTCATGAACACTACACTGTAGATGTCATCATTGCTTACTACATCACCACACGGCTCTTCTGGTGGTACCACTCAATGGCTAATGAAAAGGTGAGTGGCAAATAAGTTTAGAATAAGTGTATTGCATTTGTTAATTCTGCTGACTGGCCAAAACTTAATTTTGAAATAAAAATTAGAATGTCAGTATTGAAGTTTAAGCGAGTTTGTCAAGGAGCTTGACTTTACTGTGGTTTAAGTAAATATTTAATGCTTTGTTAATCTGTTTTTAATCTGGGATTTAAGTTCTAAAAAACATTCCTGATATCTTGGCATAAAAACACTTTTTTTTGAACTTCAATGTTTTATTGCTGTCGTGGATGTACAGAATAGCCCTTGATTATTTAAGCTTATGAATCAACGGTAGATAATTTAGGTTGGTGAGAAATACCCTTTACCTAGACCATCTTGAAATTCCATTGGCAGTTCTGCTGTAAATGTCATTTAAATGTATATTATTCAGAAGATATTTTCATTTATTTCAGTGTTTTCAAGTAGGAACATAAAAGGGCTTGAGAACTGACATTTTAATCTGGTTTTCAACTAGTAGTCATCAATGGAAACATGACATGCCTGAAAGGACTTTCCTTCAAAAAGACTTGAGTGCTTTGTCTCCCTAAACTGTATAGCATTAGAGTATCCCTTTCTTAAAGGTGCTCGGTTTGTAGTATGTTTGTATTATAGCCTACTTGAGTACTCATCAGTTTTTTTCCATGCTAAATGCAATGTATTTACCTGCATTTTTGCAAGACCATGTGCATATCTGCAAAGGCATGTTAATATTGCCTTTTTTGGTCTTAAATGATCATTAGTGCTTTAAACTGATTGTTTCTTTGTGTCCTTTTTCTCCTTACCTACTTCTGTCAATACAGACTCTAAAGGTCTCTTCGCAGACAAACTTTCTCTCTCGAGCGTGGTGGTACCCAATATTTTATTTCTTCGAGAAGAATGTGCAAGGCTCTGTTCCTTGCAGCTTTTCCTGGCCAATATCTTGGCCTCCCAGCTGCTTCAAATCTTCATGCAAAAAGTATTCACGGGTTCAGAAGACAGGAGAAGACAATGAAAAATCTACTTGAAGAAAAGCATCTGCTCTGTTTTTTACCAAAACTTTAATGCTGTAACCAAAGCTCTTAAGAGGACTATGCTAACTGAAGAAGTGGACCAAACTTCTGTGCAATTGATTGGAAAGACAATTGTAGATGAATATATTGCTATTTCGTAATGTTTTCCTATCATCACGCTGTACAGATCTATTCTACTCTTCAGTGCTAGTAGAATGCACCACTGATGGGACTTTTCCTGAAAGAAAATGGAGCAGGACTTTGCTTTACTAATGAGATAGAGGTGCCAAAGACCACATTAACACTTTCATTACTAACTATCGCTCATCCACAGAAGCACCCAAAAATGTCATCTTCAGAGATCTGGAGTGTAAGGGCAGACACATGCTAAACTGTAAAAGCACGATATCAGTGTATTGAAGTATACAAAAAATAACACAATTGTGGGAAGTGGTTTGTTTGCACTATCCTTGCTAATGAAGGTAAGACCTTTACGTGACTAGTAGAGCTGGAGGCGAGTCTTGAATATTTTCTACATGCTGTGGGCATGAATATCTTATGACCCTAAAATACTACTACCACTATTATCTTCCATATACTCTACTATATATCAATTTTTACATTTTTATTAATATTTTATATTTAAACTGTTGTGCTACCGGATAACTTTGCAAATTAGGAATAGCTGCTAACATCAGAGCTCAAGGAGCCTAAAACATTATTTTTTAGAAAGGATGCAATTTCAAAGTCTAAGTCTCTAACTGCAGTTCGGCCTTGTGTATAGAGCTATACAGTGACTGTTGGTGTATGTATATGCATATACACAAAAGCACACACTGTGTAGTTAAAAAACATGTTAACCAAAATTACTACTCATATGAAAAGAGTGATCATACTGTTGATAATTCAGGCAAAGTCCTGTTGACCTCATCTGCTTGAGAGACCGGGTCTGAAATGGGGCTATATTTAAAATGAACTTTTAATTTTAGTAGCTATTTCCTGCTGAAACTATGTAGCAAGTTTGCTTGGGAGCCATAGTTCCGCATCGAATTTATTTTTTTTACCTGTTGGCACATATTTCTGTGACTTAATTGGAAAAAAAACACACAAGGTAAATAAAAGCAACAGTAGCATTTCTTCAATTATTACCTGAAACCATTTCATAATAAATTTCACTGGGGTATAACTCATGCGAATTCCTTTTTTTTCCCCCCAGGGTTTTAGTCCAACTAAAATGGCTATATGAGCTTGTTGGCTGAGAATGTAGGAAACTACCATGGTGTAAACATGTAACAAAAATGCAAATTAACAGCTACCTGGTTCTTGTTGCTTTTTGTTTTGTATTGTTGGGGAAAAAAGCAAACTAGAAAACTAGCATACCATGCTTAACAACTCATTGTCTGTGTTCATTTCTGCAGTTAACTCAGTTTCGTTTCCAAGTCTTCAGTTAATCCTGATAGCAAAGCAAAAACTGCATTAAGAGTTGAGGTGGAAATGGTGTTTATTTTAACAATGTCTTGAACTGAGTAACACGTGTGAACATAGTTTAAATAATGACAACTTGTTTTTAAAAAGAATCCAGTTGAAGTATTAAAACGCAATACAGAGTATTCAAATGATTTTTTTAGTTAAGGGGATCAATAACTAAGTTGTACATGAGAATTAATGTGCATTTCAAATATTTTTGTGCGTTATCAAAGTAAAATACAATAAACAATGTTCCTTACAATATATCCTTGGCAAAACTTAGTTAAGAAATTCTGCTGATGTTTGGTTTTGTTACTTTAAATAAGCTTCTCAGAGTTTTCTAGCATGCCCCTGGAAGTTGCGTGTGTATGGACATACCTACACAGTCATTTGCTTGCTCCTTGTAGATCTTGAGCTGCTAAAAGGCTGGTATCAAAACACTTGCATAAAAGTCCTTTTCTTATTGTACCACTGAATTAGTTCAATGACAGTCTATAAATCTCCCAAGATGCTTGTTGGATCACTAACTTCATAGAGCATAATATCTTTTTGAAGCTGAACTCTAGGCTTTGATATCTTAAATATGTTCATGTTAAGCCACGTCTAGTAATACTATCTTCTAGAAAATCGTGAATGAATTTCACTAGTGTTAACCATGCCTTGAAAATAACATGATGCAAAGCATTCCAGTAAGGAGCTTAAACAGTGGCTTTCATCTGGTGGCTGAATAACAAATGCTTTGATAACATAGGTAACTAATCATCTGCATAGCCACTACTATGTCTCAGTGGGTTTTCTGTAAAACATCTGCCAAGTAGAATTTCTTCATGCAGGATTAGGTTTCTTTTTTTGCACAGGAAACTCCTATTGATGGAAGGAGAAAACATAACAGAATGAAAAGATTTTGCTTTTATTGGTCAATGTGAGCTTTCATTGTGCTGCTGAATTTGATAGAAACTTCTGTGGTAATGCAGAAGGAAAGTAAGTGGCAGCCCTAGTGCAAAATACTTGGTTCCTGTTCTGGCTCAATCCCACCTTAAGTGCTCAACTTTTCTGTGCTGTATCAAACACCTCAAAAGGGTGTGTGTTTAATTTACAAAAAAAAAAATCCTCTATCTCTATGGCTTTAAATTGTTCTTGGAAACTTAACACAGATGTGCTTGAAGACTTTTGGGGCCTATATATATGGTGATGAAATGGGGTAAGTAATGCTACATGGTAGTGCTTACTGCAGTAGTAGTCTATCCAATCCAAAACACAGCTGGTACATAAAAACTTTAAGAACATAGTGATTATTGTATATGAACTGTATGAAGCTGAAAGCAGTTCTAAGAGGGAAGGGGATTGCAGTGGGTGAGAAGAACAGGAGGATCTTGGGATTCATGTAACTTATTGGTCACTTGATTCTAGGCATATTTGGGCTATATATGCCCTGCTATTTAGCAGTATGTTATTTATTTTTCCTGGAGTTATGATAATCTTAGATGTCATGAGCTGCACCTGTACTATAACTATAAATAAAATGCTCCTTCTCTCTACTGAAGAGCATCTACATGTTGAACTCTAGGCACTTAACAAAAAGCTACACTTGAACACCTGGCTTATCAGCATGATTTGAATGCTGCTGGGTGCTCTGCACTGCCTAACTTTAGTCCAACGTTTATTGGAAATTCAAATGCCAAACTGCATTTAACAGCTTAACCTCAGCATTTAAAGTGTGCTGCTATGTTGTCATGCTGCAGATGCTTAATTCCGATGTCAGAAATGACTAACACTTGAAAGCACTGTAAATTGAGATGTCTGCTATGTGCTTAGCACTCCCTTGTGGATGTAAACGGTACTGGATGCTAATCATTCCCCCCTGTTCTTGGAAAGATAGCTACAGTTGGGGTAGTAACAAAAAGCTGTGCTAAACATTTGCTATGAACTGTAGCACTTTTTTTTTTTTTCAAAGGAGGGAGGAAAATCAAGACTCTTATGTTAAGATAATACATCCTTCATATAACTGAGAAACAAAGCTCAGTAATAAAATACTTGTGAGTTCTGGAATACTTCTAAGACATGAGAGAGAATTCTGTTAATTAGATCACTGCAAATCCTCTTACCCACATCTTAAATCTCAATCCGTTCAAACTCTGACTTTCTCCCATCATTAGTATCTGGGTAGATAACTTATCCTGCCTAAGTTTGGTACTGAACCAAATCCTTTGTCTCTTTTCAGCAGACATGAAGTACAACTTATGACTCTGGAGATCAGCTCCATTTAATTTCAGTGCAAGATGAAGTCTGCCCATTTACTATTAAAGGAACTTTCCCCACATCTTTTTCTTAACTTACCAAAGCTGTCTTAAAGATTCATGGGGTAACTTTAAAAACCTGCTCAATCTAGTGGGTGCATTGAACAAATATTTGGAACTAGTTTTCATTTCTGGCAGGCTTCACAGCTGTAAAGCTCCATTGGTACCTTTACCTTTACAAAATGTTTTGGACTTGCCTAGGAGTCTTCTGTAGGTGCGCAACACTAAAATGATTACTTTAAGACTGAATAATTCCAAGTTGAAGTGCTCTCCATACTGGGCACTAAAATTAATGGGACTTAAATTCTGTTACTGAAAAAAGGATCTTAAAAATAAATACTTCTGTTGGCCACTGTTCAAATGTGTTGCTGCTTAAGTGCACATAAAAATGTCCCAGAATGCCACCGAAGTAATTCTGCTTGTAAGTTAAGCTTCTTATGTTACTTTATGATGCTTTCCAGTGCAAGGGAGAGAAGAGTGCCAAGACACTGAGACTGAACAGAAAGCCTTTGCGTTTGTAGTACTTAAAAAGAAAAAGTAAGGAAGATGAATACATTGGAGTGATCGTACTATTGCTTTTTTTTTTACAAGAAATTGAGCTACTGCTACAGTTAACTTCCAAGTAAGGTAGAATTAAATTACATGCAATAGTGCTGTGAAGAATGTATGACTGGAAAGTAACAGGCACTATAAAGGCACTATAAAGTGAAGTGCTTAACAGTACAGATGCATGTCTGCTGTCAGCTGTACTGGTTCTCATCCATAATATCCCCTACAAGAAAAACATCGGGTAAGAGATGCTTATAGATTTTTTTTTAAAAAAAAAAATTAAATTTTTGTGAGCAGTTCCTCCAAGCTATTGCTAGTAGTTCTTGAAATGAGAACAAAGTGCTGTGATACTTACAATATACTGAACCTTGTCCTAGTTGGCTCAAGTTTCTATGGATTTAACTATTTGTTTAAACCTTATTAACCTAGAAAGTATGTAAGCTATCTCTGCCTAGCCTGAAATACTTATGACATGCTGCAGGAGAGAAGTTCTGCTTCTCAGCTCATTGTTTATTTCACTAACTAATCTTTTAGTTATAAAACACTTGATGTTTTAAGATGTAGTAAATTGTGCAGCTTCTAGCATGGATCTGAAATATTTCTTGGTGTTGAGGATTCTTTCTCTCCTGATGAAAGTTATCGCGTAAAACCAGAAGACAACTCATTTTCAGTGAAAGTGTTTTAATTCCTAGGGACTTGGAACTTAACAAATACTCTAAGAAGTTCACTTTCTGTGGTTAGTTGCTGTGGGCTAGCACTTAAAGATGCAACCCATTAAAGGAGGACAGGGCAAAACAGCTGTTGCTGGAAGAACATTTTCAATTCAGGTGACTCTTTGGTTGCATGCTGCAGGTAATCTTAACTATACCATAGTAGAAAAATGCTGTATTTACACTATTATGCTTAGCTGTATTCAAACGTGTTTTCAAATGATGCTCTACCAATTGGCACTGCCTTTCCTCTAGATGAGCATTGAATATTTGTCCTTCGCTTGCTGTATGGTTGTTCCTAAGAGTTTAGTTCTGGTAAACATCAATGGAAAAAATGTGGCTCTATTATATCTACAGTGCCTGAGGTGTCTTATAAAGTCTGTGTGTGTGAGTTTCCTCTAGCAGAAATGCTCATCCATGGCTTCAAACCATGACTATATAATATTAATTTCAGGTCTTGTATTTGCCTTCTCTGTAATAAGGTCTTCTAGTGTTGGTGAAACTGGGAAGATTTTACAGGGGAATCTACTTTGTGCCAACTGAGATTAATTTTCAGAAAGTATTTTTGCTAAAATATATCTGAAGATGACTTTTCTATTAAATGTGGTCAGAAACAATTCTGAACTCAAGGCGGAAAGGTGACCCAGGCACCAAGCACGCCTGTGCAGGGTGGTCTGTTCCGCATACACAATATTGGAGGTGGAACAAAGGTTTATCTTTTTACTGGGAAAAAAGAGTGGGTTTTACTTGCATAATAGGCTGAGCCATCTTCGCTTGTCCTTTGGGGATTCTTTCAGACCAAGGCCCAGCACCAGAAGTAGCAGCAGTTAGAAAGCATAGCAAAGATCACTTCAGTCCTTTCCATGCCTTTTTCTCCTTTGTAAAAGGCAGACCACTGTAAAGCCAGTTATAGGAGAGCTCTGTTTCAAGTCTGCAGTGTATGTAAGCTGGTATTACGTCCAGCGTGTGAGCTGCACTTGAAGTGAATGGGTCTGTTTGCATACTTCTTAAATTATTAGGGGACAGTAGGAGCGCTAAGAATATGGCGGGGAAATTTATCTCCCTGCTTGCTTGCAACTCCACCCAGTGAATTATATCTGTATGGACCTTAAACACTACAGCTGAACTTCAGCCTCTCCTCTACTTCGGTTAACTTGTTATCAGGGCTTCTTTATTACTGTAAAAGCTGGTTTTACATTCCAATTTTTCATATTTTGTGGCCATTCAAAATGCTGCTTACATTTCGCATAAGCTGCCTTGAGCTTCTATCTTTACTCACTTGCTTCTATTAACTACCTTCTAAATAGTGTGGTGCAGAAGAATGATGTACATCTAAGAAACCTTCTGGCTTGATTCATAATTTTGAAGCTATTTTTGCCAGTCACATCTTTGCACTACTTGCAACTTGAAATTATTTTCAAGTACAAAACCTACTATCCTGGGGCATGCTTCTTTGTCAGAAATCAACTGCTTTGAGAAATTCTTGCTCTGTGAATGTTTAGCATGTTCATTTTGGTTTATTGACTGATTCAGGAGGGCATGTCTGAGTGTGGTAAAGATGAGTTCTGGCTGTTTTGTGAGGCACCCAGGAACCTGAAAGAAAAAGAGGAAATGATCTGTGGGCTGCAGATCTTACCATTTCCATCTGACTTTGAGGAGAACTGCGGAGAACTCCAGAGGTTTCTGTTTAAAAACAACACAGGACATCACTTTTGACTGCAATATGGTTCTGTTGTCATCAGCCAACAGCTTTTCTTGTATTACTTCTCCTAGGTTGAATTCCTAGCTTTGTATGTTAATTGGAGCTATGTATCCAGCCTAGGAAAACCTATGCCAGAAGCGTCGGTGGCTGCTGAGGAACCAAAGGTGGTAATACAGGAATGCTGTGGGGTGTGCATGCTTAGATACCAATATATGGCCGCTTTCAATTGGTTTTTTTATGGCTTTGGGTCCAGTTCTACAAACACATGCAGCATAACGCTATTTTAAAATATGGTACTACTCTAAACCTTCTGTGCTGCAGTTTCTACTGATGTCTGCAAACTGGACATCCTTTTTATGCAAGCTGTTTCTAATTAGCAAGAGTTAGCTCTCAAATTGTAAAACTTTCAGGATATTGTGACACTTTCTAGTATGTCAGCAATTCTGGTTAAGTGGGTGACAACTCAGTGTTATAGTTTGCTGTATGCCATGAGATACTAGAGTTGTGATTTGTAAGACACTGCAATCTATGTTCACTGTATAAAAAACTATTGCACTAGCTGTACTTAAAAAAAAAAAAAGCAATAATGTAAGCATCTTATAGTTTATCTGAAAAGGTGCTATTTGTCATGATCACTTGCACTGTTGACCATGAATTTGGTAAAAATGTTAAAGAAACTTGTCCACTGTGGTTTACTCACTTGGCACGTAAGAGTTGAAACTTTTTATGGTCAGCCTATGCAATACTTTGGACTACTTACATGAACACACGTCTTTTAAAATCAAAAATCTGTCCATTTATGGTGCTAATAATCTCTTAAATTAAGAAAATTATCAAGAGCTGGTATTCTCTTCTCACCCATGAACATTAAGCAAAGCTGTTTTGACACCTTTTTCAATAAAGCAATTTCTCTATATTTTAAGCTTGTTCCAAATGCTTTTTATATAAATGACCCTTTTCTATTTATTTTATATAAAAAATAATTGTAAATATTTTAAATGCAGGAAGAAGTTAGGAGTGTATATTGGTGTAGACTAGAGGTCTGAGGCTGAATTTTCATATATACTTAGGATGGCTAATCTTTTGAAGCTTGGTCTAAAATGTAAAAACTATTGGGTAGGGTTAAGGCATAGGCTAATAATTTAAGAAAAATGTTCTCTGGTTTCATCACTATTGTTGAAGCCTTGAAGACAAAGAATGTGAAATAGACAAAACTGTATGAGAAGAACACTGATTACTATCTAGTGTAGGTGCATCTCTTGCTGAAGGTTTTGAAAAATATTTGTGTAGCCATATCTAAAGAGCAAAAGTGTAACTTCACAAAATTATCAAGGCAATTTATAGTCAGACTATGAATAAAGGCGAAAGAGCCTTAAACTAAGACTGAGACTATGGAAAAGTCAAGTCACTTTATAACTATTTTAAAACTTCACGAGCAACCTTTTAAGATAGAAAATTTTCTTGTGCCTTCTGTTGCAGAATATTTTTCTTTGTTGTTATTGTTTTGTTGCACATAATGAAGGGTAATGTGCTTCCTAATCACTTTAAATTGAATCTTCAGGCAGCAGTATCTATGTCTTCTCTCTGAGACAAATCAAACCCTTAAGCTCTTGTCAAAAGCTCCTTGCTTTTCAACTTGCAGTAGTGAAAGCACTGCCTGTAATATTTGGAAACTTTACTATAGCCACCTCTGAAATAAGTGAGATCTATGTATGAGAAAGTATGGAATAATCATTCCACTTCTGGATACTTGAACATACAGACTAGCTAAAAATTTCATCTGCAATGCACGTACAGATACACATGGGCAAGCAGGTTGCTCTGCTCCTCTGCTCTAAAGCAGTTGCGCCACAAGGTTATAATAAACTGCTATCTCTTATATACTGAAATAAGTTCTCTTGAATAATTTCCTTTTGTTACTTCAAGAAACAAACAAGCTTCTCTAAGATTTATTTTAAGGAACTTCTGTCTTTCCAAAGAATGTTCCAGTAATTTCACTTAAAGCAGAAACAAACAATTTAGGATAAAAGCAGAGTCAGATGGGTTTTTGGTTAAGATGGGTAATCTAGTGACAAGAGGCTGTATTGTCTCATTACTTCCCTCAGAGCTTGTTTTAGTGCTTGCTTTAGTAGTAGGAAATTTGGAAGAGCCAGAGAGAGAACGAAGTCATCTGCAACAGTTTTAAGTCACAGTGGAATATAACTTACTCATCTTAATTATAGACTGCCTCAGATAAAATTAGTTATCTTTTTCATTTACTAAAACAAGTGCAATATTAAAAATATTAACAAATAAATGACTGCATATATATAAACACCCTGCAAAAATGAAGCCTTTGTGAGCATGTGACATGCACTTGACTAGTTAGTGCAGATTTTTAGTGTTAGCACCTGTTCTGAGTTACAGAAATGTTTGCCAGTGCACCAGTCTTACTCAGAGAACTTCCAAGTATCTTCAATGTGCTTTTAACAAAGTTTTTTGCAAATAAAGTGCCTGTAAAAATAAACATCCAAAGGTTGCCTACAAGCTGAAATAAAGCATATGAAAACACAGCCCAGACTTAGAGAAAATAGGTGTTAAGACAGCAACTATATAGCTGTTGACAACATAGGCTGTTGACTGTTATATAGTCATTACTAAGTGTTGATAGGATTCAAAGGCTAAGATAAAATTTGAGAAAGGAATATTATATTGGTTTGGAGGGCTTACTTTAAACTTCCAATTCTGCTTTGGCCTTAATTCCATAATTTGGTTATCTTTAGTTCAAATCAATTCATATTTCTTTAATCTTTAAGTACTTAATGATTTTTTTTTACTCTGGTGGGGTTGTTTGCTTGTTTCAGGAAGATTTTGCCTGTTAAAAGCAGAATCAGCAAATGCTTCGATTACTCGGTCGAGGGCAAAACAGTTTGAGGAATGGATTTTCCTTAAGTGTATAAGTAAATGGGAGTTGTTTATTTTTTATCCCTCTCATAGTGGGACTAGGGAGGATTGATTTCCAAGAAAAGCATTATAGAGCTAAAGCTTGTACAGGTAGTTTGTAGGGATATAATAGGTTATTAAGAAAGTAATCAGTTATATTTTGCTGTTAATTTTGTTTTAAAATGAGGCTGTTTGGTTCTAATCTTATTTGGAACAACTTTGACTTTATTGTTCCAACAATTGTTATTTTTAAATATTCTACATCCATTTAATATTTCAGAGTAAAGTTTACATTTGATTAGTAAAGTCCCTTGAAATTACGAAAATACTTTAACAAAACTCATGTGAAATTTAACCTCTGAGCAAGCCAGAAGTGTCCATGTGCTACTGAAACCAATCTTTCAATTGCATATGGGGTGAAGGAGGATTTCTTTAGTCACTTCCCAAATGAGAAGGCTGAGAAGGAAGTGAGACTAGATTACTTTTATGTGAAGAAAACTAATGTAAAGCAAACTAATGTTTTTTTCAGCTACGCTGAATAGCTTAGTTTATTTTCAGACTGCAGAACATAAAGCTTTTCTTGAGACTCTGATTCAAAGTTCCTTAATTCAGCTAAATTTTCATGTTACCTCATGCTGTATCTTTCTAACAGATGTCCTTTTTTTTGTGAATGTTGTAATTAACCACTGAATTTCTGCCAAATATGGATGAAAAAAATCTGCATTCTGTTCTACTTTACACTAATTTAAATGTGCTCTTAGTTTCCACTTTGTTTCCTCAGTGGCTAGTAAAAGATATGCTTGCTGTTGATATTAAAGAGATTACATCCACTTGCCTTAATTGCTGGGAGAAAACCTGACCTTGACCCTTTGAAACTTTACCTGTGTCCAAAATTCCTGTAATTTCTGTATTACTGCAATAAAACCTTTTTAATATAGTCCAGCTGTTGGCCAAGAGCTGCTTGTCATCTTTTCTCAAAGGTTCAACTATTAAAAAAAAATTCCAATGGCAAGCACTGCTCTGTTGTTGTTGTTGGTAGTCACTTTTACAGGTGGTGTACTTGTATTTTGCCCCGTGTTTTCCTCTTTTCGTGAGGGAGAATGAAAAGCACTTAGTAAAATCACTGGTGCTCCTGCAAAGGGTTTTGAAGAGCATGCATTAGCATCTTTCAACACCCACCTCCCTTTGTAGGTATTAAATTTTAGTTTAGGGAAGAAATTGCTTTGAGGTGTAATTTCAGAGGGACAAGGGCACTACCCCCCCCCCCACCTCCTCTTCCCCCCGAAGCCCAGGTTCTTCTTATAGGAAGGATGAGAACTAAAGGCACCTTCCCTCTAAGAGGACTGTCTAGGCCCACGACGCCTTTCTGTGTGGTCATCCGTCCACCAAGAGCAGTTATTTGGAGCTGTGCTCCTTGTAGTCCTTGGCTGTATGAATACAGGAAAAATTTGGTGTATTACACGGGACCTATAAGCTTTAGTATTTGGTAAGGGAAAGAAGGATGGTCTATACTTCCAGCTTTTCATCTAAAGCCCAATAAAAAATAGATTAAAAAAAAAAAAGCCTCTTTGGATAAATGGTGTTTGAACTTGAGTCACCGTGAGTCACTTCTCCCAGTTGTGAGAAGTCAGTGACCGTTTATGAGACAGAGCTGCTGACATTTATTCAAACCTGACTTAAATTATAACGTTGGAGGAGGAGGAAAACAAGAGGGGAGCTACTTCATTGCAATAGGTGCCCTAGACCTCCTTGGGGAGATTTTGGTCGGTATTTTCACAAATGCTTTTGCAACCACCCCCCTCAGCGCAGCGTGCCGCAGCCCCCCCCCCCCTTTAATTTTTGAACCGGGCCAGCTTCTGGGCTCCCTGTAAAAGCTTGGGGTCGCCTTTAGACGCCGACGCCCCCTCCAGAGCCGCCAAAAACTAATCCCTCTGGCACATTTCTGTCGTTCGTGGCTTTTACTGGCAGCGCACGGCGGCGCGGCCCGGCCCCGGGGCGGGCGGTGGGAGGGAGACGGGGGCGGTCGGGCCGCCGCAGGCCTCGCCTCCGCCATCTTAGGGGGAGCCGAGCGCGGCCGCGGGGTCGCCGCCCGAGGGGATGGCGGCGGGGACGTGGCTGCTGCGGGTCCCCACCGCCACCGAGCTGCTGCTGGCGGCCGTGTGCTGGCTGGGCTGCTACTGGCTGCTGCTGCGGAGGCGAAGGGGGGCGCCGCAGGGGCTGCCGCCGGGCCCCGCGCCCTGGCCGCTGGTGGGCAACTTCGCCTTCGCCCTGCTGCCGCCGCCCCTGCTGCGGAGGTGGGTGCTGGAGGTGTGGGGCCGCGGCCGGGGCTCCGCCGTCTTCTCCCCGCACGTCTTCCTCACCGGCCTCACCAAGATGTACGGCAGCATCTTCCGGCTCTTCGTGGGCAGCCGCCCCTTCATCGTCCTCAACACCTTCGGGGCGGTGCGGGAGGCGCTGGTGCACAAGGCGGAGGTGTTCAGCGACCGCCCCTCCGTCCCCATCGTCCTCATGATCACCAGAAAGAAGGGTAAGGGGATGGGGTTGGGGTCGGGGGGAGGCTGGCAGGGCCCGGCTGCCGGCCCTGCTTCACCCTCCCTTGGAAAAATTAAAGAATACGTGAGGTTCCTGAGCGACATCAGTAGCATCTCCCTGCCTGACAGGGGCAGGATGCGGCGGTGCCTCGGAGCAGGGAGATAGGGCAGGATTAGGTTGCCTTTAATTGCAGCGTTTAATGAACGTGCTGGCATTTAGCGTGGATTGCAGATGGAACAGGTGAGCGTGCGGAATGGCAGCACTGCGGTGCGTGCGGCTAACGGCGTCCCAAGGCCCGAGATGCCTGGTTGCGTTACCTCTCGCTGCGGTGGCGGTGTTCGTGCAGGGCTGCGAGGAGTAGCTGGGCTGTCGTCCTGCGGCTTTGCGAGCTCAGCTTTACCCTGAGAAGAAGCTGCAGGTACTTTGGCAGTGGCGTGAAATGACTGCGTGCTCCCCCAGTTCTTACCCAGGTGGCGATGGCCAAGCGCCGACTGCAGTTTGGTCCCCTAGGTACGTGGTCTGAACCCATTACTGTTGCTGAGATGTTTGCAGGTGGCTCTTCTGCGTGCAGAGTTGGGTATACCCCTGTGGTTTTTGGTTTTTTTAATAGGTCGAAGAGAGTTCATTATTGTTTGCGAAAGAAGGGCATGGGGAGCTTAAACACGATGATGATGTTGCAGTTAGTTTCTTCGCGTTTAATCCTTAGGTCCGTTACAACCTCCGTGTTTGTGGAATACTTGCTTTCCTTTTTCAGTTTGGGAGGGGTAGCACAAGAGGCTTATCAGTATGATTACTCTATTGAGAAACCGGTTTATCTTTTATTTTCAGGGCCAGGAAAATCCATTGGTTAAGTGCCTGAGACTTGTTATCTTCGATTTTGTGCTGCGCTAGAATTACCCCAATTAAGATAAGAGGAAAGTGAGGGACCTAGACTGTATTTATTAAAAAGCAATCAGGTACCATAGCTGCGTTTTTTTTAATGAATTAAAAAAAAAAAAAAGAGATGGGCTAAGGATACTGCTTTAGCAATATTAGTCAGATAAATCTTACTGGTGTGCAATTTTTACAGTGCATGAATATTTTTAGGTCCCATAAGTTCAGCAAGGACCGAGGGAGGAAAGGGGAAGAGCAGCTAGTCACTAGAACAATTTTAGCTATGCTGCTGTAAACAAACAAAACCACAGCCCACACCAGCCCCAAGCCCTGAAAAGCCAGGTTGGTTATTGATTGGGCAAATTCAGCCCCAAATAAACCTGTTCTCTCACGGCCCTTCCACGCATTTGATGACACCAGTGCTACCAGGAAACTTTACATGAAAAAGGGGTTCTGTTTTTAAAGTGCCAGATAATAGACATTTGAATAGGTTTTCTAAGGATTGTGTTTGTACAGAGAGAGTGAAATGAAGCTGATTTTCAGCTTATACTGACTCATCCTAATGTTCTGCATATTTTGTTTAGGACTTTTGAAACTGGGTCATGTGTTTATATTTTTCAGTCCATTGTTAATACTACAAATAATGTAATCAGACAATGTGGCTCTAAAGCTTTCCAGCTTTATGTTATATTGAACTATTATACCTCTGGGATTGCAGACCCTTCAGGGTACAGCTGTCTCGCGTATCTGCAAATTTCTGTGTTTCTATCTATAGATTTCTTATTTGTTTATCCTCCTTTTTGTCTTAGGGGTTATGAACATGAAGCCTTAGTAGGAACATAGGTGACATTAAGTATTGAAAAATGGTGCGTCTTCTTGTTGCCAATTTCTTGTGGCCATTTCTCTTACATTTAAACTTAGCATTAAGATTTGCTGTTGACAGAAGAATTGATGTTGCTTTTATAAAGTAATGTTTTATTTCCGGAAAAAAAAATAAATCTGATGATGTCACTGCATTAGGAGAACAAAAGCAAAACTAGCCCTTGTTTTGGTGACTTCAAACATTCTCAGGTTAACCAAGGAGTCCATCAGAGGTAGCTGGTAGTGTATTTTGGTTTTGCAGCGGTACCTCTGGTGTGGTCTGTTAGTTTAACAAGAGATGTTTCTGTTTGTAAATGAGCAATATTTACATGAAGCTAAGGAGTTGAATAGTGTTTCGTAATGATATAATTATGCAGAACGTGTGCCTAGAGGCACCAAAATTGTGGAGATGCAAGTCAGGTTGGCTCTGAATCTGTCTTCACCTTCCCTGGGTATTTGCAGCACGCGTATCCCTTACTTCGATTTTAGCTAAAGAAAAAACATTGGTTATAATAAATATGTGGTGCTTCCAACCAGCTGGGCAGCTGAGCTCTACCACGACAGCTCTCTTACTACTTTTCCTCATAGGGAAGGAGGGGGAGAAAGTATGATGAAAAGGGCTCAAGGGTTGTGATAAGGACAGGGAGAACACACAACAATTATCTTAACTGGCAAAACAGACTCAGCATAGGGAGATTGATGAAATGTATTACCTATTACCAACAAGCTAGAGCAGTGAGAAACTAAAAACACCTCTCCTGCCCTGTCCACCTTCTTCTACATTCTCCCCCCAAGCAGTGCAGGGGAGTGGGGGCTGCGGTCAGTCCCTGATGCTTCGTCTCCACCGCTCCCTCAGGGTCCCCCTCTGTCCCTGCTCCCCGTGGGGTCCCTCCCACGGGATGCCGTCCTTCCCGAACTGAGCCTGCGGGGGCTGCCCACAGGCAGCAGCTCTTCAGGAACTGCTCCCACACGGCTCCGTCCCACGGGGTCCATCCCCCAGGAGCAAACTGCTCCAGCACGGGTCCCCCACGGGCGGCAGCTCCCCCCAGACCCCTGCTCCACCGGGGGCTCCTCCACGGGCTGCAGCGTGGAGATCTCTGCCGTGGGACAGGGCTTCCCAGGGCTGCTGTAAAGAAGTTTTGGGAGAGCTGTGTTCCTCCTCTAGCTCCTAGCCCAGCGCTTGGGACAGAGTTGCCGTGTAACTTTTCCTTCTCTTCTGGCTTAGGGATCGCAGGCCTGGGTAACTGTTTCCTCTTGCAAACAGAACAGCTTGGTTTCAGACTGTTTCTTTCTCTTCCAGGTGTTATTTTTGCACCTTACGGCCCTGTCTGGAAGCAACAAAGGAAATTCTCTCTGTCAACACTGCGGCATTTTGGAGTGGGAAGACATAGTTTAGAGCCTAAGATCATAGAGGAGCTGAAGTTCATAAAGGAGGAAATGCTGAAGCACGGAAAGGAGGCATTTAATCCTTTTCCGATTATTCGCAACGCGGTGTCCAATGTTATCTGCTCCATGGCCTTTGGCAGGCGTTTTAACTATGAAGATGTCGAGTTCAAGACGATGCTGAAGAACATGGCCCGCGCACTAGAGCTAAGTGTGAACAGCTATATGATCCTGGTCAACATCTGCCCGTGGCTGTACTACCTTCCCTTTGGGCCTTTCAGGGAACTTAGAAAAACAGAGTTAGATATTACCGCTTTTCTAAAAAAAATAATTGCACAGCACAGGGATACGCTGGATGCAGCAAATCCCAGGGACTTCATTGATATGTACTTCCTCCATGCGGAAGAGCAAAAGAACAACAAGGAGAGCAGTTTCAATGAAGACTACCTGTTTTTTATCATTGGTGACCTGTTCATAGCAGGCACAGACACAACTTCCAACACGATCTTGTGGTGCCTGCTCTACATGTCCCTCTATCCAGATGTGCAAGGTAAGACTAAGTTTATTCTAGGTGTTTTATTCCAGACTGTAAAACTCTAGGTGGATTTTCAGAAGCAGAAGCAAACAGCTGCACTATAGAAGTCATTAGGAGTGCTGCTACTACACGTGTATGTGCAACTTGAAAGGCTGGTATGTAGAAAGACAGGTACCCTGCTCTGGTATGATGATCTTTAGGTTAATGCTGTATACTAACTATCTAAACTGCTCTTTATGCTGTGTCCATGTATTTCTTCTGCTTTGGGACAACTTTATCTTTTCCAAGCAACTCAAGTGAACCTTGGCTTTTTTATTTAATTAGTTTTCATTTTTTTGGCAATTGTGGCATTCCAGGCCTATAGTGGCAATGTAGTAACATATAGTGGTAAACTCTGCTTTCAGGCCTCCGTGAGCAGGGAGGTTCCTGACCCTAGTGACAGAGTCTGGGGAAGTGAAGCACTGCCCACTGTAGGGGAAGATCGAATTAGATGCCACTTAAGCAAATTGGGCTTACACAAGTCCACTGGGCCAGCTGGGATGCAGCTGAGAGAGGTGGTTGATGTCAGCTGCTGATGTCAGCTTACCCTATCAGCCGGGAACAGTTATGGAAGTTGGGTAGGTTGCAGGTGACAGGGTGAAAAAAGGCAAACGTCTGCCCTCAGTGAGGTGAATTTGATATTGAAGTTTGGATCAGATAACCTCCAGAGGTTCAACCCAGATTATTTGATGGTGCTATAATCAAGTTACCATTTGTGATAGAGTTGTCCAAAACACTTTGTGGTTTCTTGTGGATATCAAAAATACCGGTGGTATTGGAGACATTACAATATTAAAATAGTAGTTGCTAGAGTTATATTTCAGGATTTCTTAAGTTTCCATCAACAAAGACTAAAAATTCATTTTTGTTAACTATTTTTCTGTACTACATCTTGGTACAGCACATGTAGTTGGAAAGACAACATTTTTTAGTACTGTTTAGCAAAGTTAACGTGTTGAATGTGAGCAAAATAAAACAAATGATTTATTAATTTATTAGCAGCTTCTTCTAAAGTCCTACATAGCAAGTACCTTCCACTAGACGGATTGTCAGGTGTATGCAGAATGGAAACCTTGGCAAGATGGACAGTTTCTACCTGGGTAATTCTACTTCAGTTTGTAATAGTGAAGCATTTTCCCTTTGTCAAGATTTCTTGCTAACCTAGAGGGAAGAAGGGTAAAACTTAAGTTATTTAAGAACAATATAAACCAGGAATACTTTTATCAAGTACCTGAGATTTTGAGGTTTTCAGGGACTTCAGTTGCTTTACAAGTTAGCAAATAGATATTGTTTACAGCCCCTATCTGTCTGGAATAATCTCTTTAAATAGGTCAGGATCATAGTTTGTTGTACAAATAATCTGTGTCAACACAAACTGTTGAGCAAAGGTTGCAAAATAGGGTATCACTTCAGTATATGGCAGACAAGGTTCACAAAGGACAAATTTGAAACAGTATCGCATGGGCTCATTCTTCTGTTTTTTTAATGATCCTGGGTTATCACTGCTTGACTTGATAGGCAGTTACAAGAATTAGATATGTTCTAAATTACACAAGTGGTATCTGGAAGGGTTTTGTGGTGTTGCTTTTTTTTTTTTTCTTTTTTTCTCCCTGTCAATATGTTTGTCTTACTTCCTACAGGAAATACAAGAAATGCATAACTTCCAGCAGTAGAGAATGATGCAGACAGATACTTTCTGGACAGGCAAATGAAGGGCTGTTTGGGGTCGGGGGAAATCAGGAAGTATGTATTTGTCTGTGGAAGGCAGTTTCTCTTTTTACATGGGGAAGAGAAGAGGGATATGTGTGAGTGCATGCTCACTCCTGCGTGTGCATGGATGGAGGCAGCAGGGAGTACTTTGTTTCGGTCTGTTCCCTGACTTGGTTTTGGCCCTGGACTTCTGAAGATCTGTGAGATTTTTAAATACATGAAGTGTAGTGGAGCAGGTACCAAGGGCCACACCATTAGCAGACCTCTTACCGTTCAGGTATTTTTTTGTTGTGTGTTCTTCATAGGAGAACTTGTTTTCCTAGCAAACCCAATAGGTGGCAGCAAATGTTCACTGAACACAGCCCATACAGCATTTTGGGGTGCTTCTCTCTCTCTGAAACCAGGAAACTTTCTGCATTGGGCTTTTATTTAATCTGGAGTCGGCACTAGGGAGAGAGAAGAGCAAAAACTTTGAACTCTCAGAAGCCTGGATTCCGTATCTTGGAAAAGGGAAGCTGGACAACCACAAAATATTCAGGATATCAAGGGTGGAACATGAAAACTGACATTTTATTTTGGATGAAAGGCTAATTTTGGTGTCTTCTCCTCTTTCAAGATTGTCTTTTGCTGTGTAGCCACATTCCAAGTTCCCTGGAATAAAAGCAGCAGAATCCAGTCCAAGGGCGAAGGAAATCTTGCATCTTGGAAACTTCTTTTAATAGAACTTCTTGTGCTGAGCCTTTAGTGAGAAGAAAGGGACAAACAAATACTTTGACCCTTTTTGCTTTACAAGAATGAGAGTGGAGATTAGCTCATGAATTTATGTTTTTCCTTTGCAGAAGGGCTGTGTGGGGGAAGGAACATCTGATGCCTTCCTGGGGAACTGGGAAGTAGCTGAGTTTGGGTTCTGTGAACAGAAAGTAGGAAACAGCAAGAGCGAGTTGCGCGTCTGTAATGCATGCAGTAACAGCACCAGAATACCTGCTCCAGAGTGGAGTATCCAAAGCAACTGCATTGAAATCTTTCCCATCTCTTCACCACCTTTTCCAGTTTAGAGAACTGACTTTTTTCAGGGACCAGAGACCAGCTGGAGCACACAGTGCATGCAGTCTCTCTTTGTTCTTTTTTAATTCTGGCCGGAAACTTGATGCTTTCACCATTCAAGTTACTGTATAGTTAAATGGCAAACTGAGGTTACTATTACAGTTGGATCTGGAGCAGAACTTTCCCTGTACTTATGCAATACAGCAGTGCTATCAGTGTCTGTCCTGTCAGTAGCTGTACTCTGGACAGTTGTCTAGATCGTGCTTGGTTATTTTTTTCTTAAATGAGACTGTTCTGCAGGCTTCTGCTGGCATAGCTATTTCTGCTAGGAAATCATGTCTTGCAGTCGTTTTTGACAAATCTGTGTATACAATGAAGCACAGACAAGTGAAATTGAGATTATGCCTTCTCACGTATTGTGCGTCTTTTTTATTTTTCTCACTCCCTCTGAATAGAGAAGGTTCATGCAGAAATTGAAGCAGTTCTAGGACGTGACAGAGTTCCCTCTCTTACCCACAAGGCTCAAATGCCCTTCACAGAGGCAACCATTTTGGAAGTGCAGAGGATGACTGCAGTGGTTCCCCTTTCTATTCCTCGAATGGCTTCAGAAACCACTGGTAAGCATTTGTAGAGACTTGTTAGTACAGTGTTTCTTTTGTGGGTGAAAATCTGATGGGACATCTGGTGAGAGTTTACAAAGGCCTCATTTATGTATTGAGACGTGTAACTTAAGTATGTAAAATGCCATTTAGAGAGTGGGTGGGCTCAAGATATTCACCTAGGTAAGCAGCATGTCTGACCTAACATCCAGAAGTTTTCTAATTTAGAGTTTCTTTTCCAGGGGTCAGTTTGTGTTAACTAAAGTGCTTAGTGGTAGTTAAAAGCTGAGAGGCCACCTTTGTATCTGAACAGCAGAGTTGTTTTTGGCTATCTGACATAGAGGTCCGAAAATACTAATTCCGAGTAGCTGGTTTGCTAAAGCTGAAAGGCATGTACCATACAGAAAACTATAATAAATATTCTTTTCAAAGTCTCTTTGTTGGCTATGTTTTTGTAAACATAGCTGAGAACTGGTTTAAGTCAGTGGGAGGTAGCAGTACTTGGCTTTCAAATCCAGTACTGAATTGATTTGCTTTTTTAATGTTTTTGCTTGCAGGACAGTGAGGTGCAGCAAGCTGAAATGAGGCTAGTCACTTCAAAACCCTTTTGTGCTTACAGTTCAAAACCCGTCCCTCTTCATTATCTCCATCTTCGCTGTGCTGGGTCTCTGTGGCAGCACAGGATCGGGAGGAAACTGGGTCACAACGCTTCCACTCAGCAGCGTGCATTTCTGACTGCTGCTGCAGCTGTCGTATTGGCACGCTGAAGGAGGCCTTGGAGAAGAGTAACGTGACTGAGGCTTCTCAGCTGCCTTTTCCCTGCAGGGAGCTGTTGCCCTAGTTTGGTGTCTTTCTAGCTGCGCTGGCCTGCGTGATGCTGACCTGGCAAGGCTAGCAGCAGTCACCTTTGCCTCAAGCTCCTGCTACATTTGCAACCCACAGCTGGGGTTCTGTCTAATTCTTGTGGTGTTTTCTAGTCTTCTTTTTTAATAAGTTGTCTGTGTGTGCTTCTAGCAGTTTGTCAGATCCTCTGTCTTTGTGCTTTTGTTTAAAGTGCTGCAGGGATATACTATTCCTAAGGGCAGCGTGATCGTGCCCAACTTGTGGTCAGTGCACAGAGATCCTAATATTTGGGAGAACCCAGATGACTTTCAGCCAACAAGATTTCTGGATGAAAATGGCCAGCTAATTAAGAAAGAGGCATTCATTCCTTTTGGAATGGGTAAGATATCCACACACAGTCATTAGCTGCTTGGGGGCGGTGGTGTTTTTCAAGCATAGGGCCTCAGAGGTGTGAGATTTAAAAGGACTCACAGGACTTACTACAGAGCTTGTTTTATTATTTCATTTGGTGGCTTGCAAAATGGGTTGGGTTCCTCAGAGCTCCAGTTGCCAGGCAGAAATGGGAAATGATGAATCTTACTTTGACAATACTTTTCCTACGGATGTAAATGCTGTTTATGTCAAGCAGTAAACCTAAGCAAAATTCAGACTCAAATACTGGAGACCAAAGCTTTGGAAGTCTGTAACTTACTCATAGCTTGAGCAATTCTGCGTTTGGGATATGCTAGACTAGGAAATGCATGTTGCGTGTGTGTTAACAGATGGATCAACAGCATAAAACAGTAACACATCTCTTTCTAACTGTTCTTTAGGTAAACGTGTGTGCATGGGAGAGCAGTTGGCAAAAATGGAGCTGTTCTTAATTTTTGCAAGTCTAATGCAAAGTTTTACCTTTGTGTACCCTGAAAATGCGACAAAACCATCTATGGAGGGAAGGTTTGGTCTAACGTTAGCTCCATGTCCATTCAAAATAATAGCTTTGAAGAGATGATGCAGTGTCACAACCGATGAAACAAAGAAATACTGCACTTTTTAATTCCAGCTTTATTTTCTTTCCAGCTTATTTTGATAATTTCTTACCAGAAAAACGGTGACTGTGTAGGCTTTCATTTCATATCAGTGAGAAAGATCCATTTACAGTTCTGGAAAGAAAACATTCTTTTGGTTAGCTGTTGCATTCCACAGATGAACTGACGATATAGTTTGCAATTTGATATTAAAACTTGCTGGGCTTGAGCCCTCTGTCTGTTAAGCTAATACTGTCCATTTGTCAAATGTTAATTATGGAAGAATGGTCCAAAACATCTGTTGATACTTTAATGAATAATGATTATTATTTTGGTAAAAGCAGAATGTGAACATTTAACTTACCAAATATGTGAAGGACATCGTCTAATACCAGAAGAATTAACGATTAACAGGGTATTAGCCTTTTCTGTATAAAGAAACATTCTAGCAGAGCCTAAATAACAACAAATCTTTTTTTCAAAAGGACTAAATGACACTTGTTTTAACCTTGGAGCATTCTTTCTCGTGAGGAAGTCATAGGTGTAGACTGAATCAAATCAGTCCCGATTCCTGGATCCAAACTTCCTTGACTGTCAGGGCTCACTGTAAACACGACATACATGTAGCAACTTAAAAAAACAAAACAACAACAAAAAAAAAAACACATGCCAGGCTCACTTGGAGGTCAAACAAATCCTTGGACATACCACGTTCTTAACCTGGGGGTGTGAAAGGAGTGTGCAGCCTCTGGGCGCAAATGTTTTATTCCTAAACATAAGAGCTGATTTCCCTAGCACAAAGCAGAAGTCTCTTTTCTCTGGTGCCAAACAGATACTTGTGACTGCATCTGTGCTGTCACTTTGCATTCTCTGTTATCCCCGCATCAGAAGTGAGGTTTGTTCTCTGGCTGCAGCCTGGATGAGACCAACAGCCTGCTCACCAGGGAGACCTCTGCGTGGATAATCCTGAAGCTGGGGCTTGCACTCAGGATTTTCTTGTACGGGCAGTGAGGATAGTGCTGCCATAACCTTTATGGTTTTGGGAGCTGGAGTCTTGCGTCAAATGCGCATCAATATGACACTATGGACGTAGGTCTTAAACACTTAGGCATATAAAATGAGGAATCTGACAAACATGAGGTCTGACTATAGAGGATGTCTCTTTGGTATCTTCCAAATGCAGTAAAAAGATCTGTAGTACATATAAAAGTAATATGACAGGACCTTACTCTTTTCTCATGCAGAATTTTGGTGCTGTTGACCACTGTCAGAACGAGCATCAGGGAAACCTGTTAGGTATTTCAGAACGGGGCACTCAGTAAAGCCATTTAAATAAAAAGATCTCTCAAATGTCAAAAGTAGTCTTTGAGGGATGTGTAACAATCAACCTTTACATAATTTTCTTAACAATCCTTAAACCTCTTTATATACCTGTTGAGCTGTCAGAGTTTCATATTAGATGAAATAAATACGTATGTATTCTAAGGTTTTTTTTTTCCGAATTGGAAATATAGAAAATACTAGCAGTGCTTCTGATGTCAAGTTTACAAGACTGGAATGTGAAATAGACTGTAAAGTGAAATTGGGAATTCTGTAGCAGAATTTAAACCTAAATTGCAGAAGAAAATTCAATCCGTAAGCTTTAAATTAGCTCTGTTTCTGTCACTTTTTAACTCAAAGTTTTAAAGCCAACTCGTGCCTAGCAAAGACTGTAAGATACTTTGGGTTTCAATTAAGCTTTTCCTTAGCCGTTGTAAATAACACAATGGCTTAGTTTCTGAATAATGAATTTTTTTGGTCTGGTACCCCACTGTTTTTGTGAGAACTTCCAGTTCTTATAAAATCTAAGTTTTTACTGTATAGGTTAGCCCATGCTTGTGGATGTTTGTTTGTTTGTTTTTTTGGTATGAAATTTTTGAAAACCAAATTGCACAATAAGAAGGTGAGTTTGCTACCATTGCTAATTAATTTGCACTAAAAGCTGACTTCATTGGAGTAATAAACATTTATTTCTTTAGCTTTATGTTTTCCAATGAATAATGTACAGTTGGGATTTTTGACTGGAAATCCTTAAATGCTTAATTTGAAAGCTAAAGTTAACTGCTGATAATATTTATCTTTCTGTTGAAATGCCTCTATAAACACATAATGATGTTAGTGTACAACTAATGACATATAAAATATCTGTCCTTTTAATCACGAGGACATATTTGAAAAGCGCTTTAGTATTTTATTGTTATTTTTTAAAGATTCCAAAGAAGAAATGATTCACGTAATCTACTAGTATCTGGAATTATATATATTTGTGCTTGTCTTGCCTGCTGGATTTAGTTTAAAATGTCAACTTTGAAAATTATCCTCCTACAAATAGCACGTTGAAGGCGTAATTTTTGGTGTTACCTATAATCAAACACCACGTATTGTGACAAGCTCAAAATAGTGATGTGACGGTGCAGCCATGTCGATGTCTGCCTGAATACAAGATGCTGTTGGAAATGAGAATACGGACCTGCCTTTCATTGCTTCCAGATGCACTGAAATTGTTGTAGGATGCCACAAAAGTAACTAAACAATAGCAATGCAATGTTTGTGTTTTCAAAACTGTGTTGCCATCTTTGGTAAACTGTAAGTAAAGTGGCAGCAGATTTGATTTGTATTGTAAATTTATCCTTCCCTTCCCTTTTTTTTAATTGGAGGAGGAAGCATCTAAAATGCCTTATTGAAAAATGTACGTTTATATAAATGGATGGCTATTTCTGAATGATGAAAATGTCTTTATTTCTAAAAATTACTTCAGAATTTGTTTCAGTGAATTTTATTTTTAATAAAGTCATTCCTAAGTAAGTGCTTGACGGCTTTACGTAGTTATTTTAATGAATTCCATTTGTTGGCTAAGCTTGCGATATTTGGTATTTTACATGTTATGTAAAACAGAAAGCTTTTGAGTGAGATGATGTTACAGAAAGTTTCAGATGAGGAATCAAGGAAGTAGTGGGAGCGTAAAACTGGGAAAATATAACACCTGGCATGTTACGAGCAAGTAATTCTCTCTTCGTTCTCTCAATGCAGTTTTACAAACCCTGTTACTCTGAAAGAATAAAAGGAGGAGAGAGGTGTGGAGATGAAGAAGGTAAAAGGGAGGAGGTGCTAAGAGGAGATGCATGGTCCAAGGTGGGAAGGAACAGAAGTGCAGGCAGAGTTGAGGAGTTGAGGTGTAGTTTTGGTGGACCCCCGGTGTAGAGGAGTCAGAGGTGCTGGGGCCTGAGGGGTGCAAGGAGAGGCAGGAGGCCCTTGAATGCAGATGGGGAAGGGATGAGTGGGCCATAAGCGAAGTGCTTGTTGGAGAGAAATGGGTTGGAGCACCTGCCTGGTGTGCTTGGAGAGCTCAGCACGGAGGGTTGACTGCTCTCTGTGGAAGTCCTGGGTTTTAAACCTGGAGTTATGCTGCAGGTAGTTTGGCACAGAGCTGTGTTTTAGGGGGCGGTGTTAATTACCCACTCGGTCATTTGTATATGCAGGGAACGGTGACTTTGAGTCTGCTTGCTTGGGTGAAGCTGTTCCCAGCGGCCTGCTACTGTTCCTGACTAAAGCCAGATGAGGCTTAATGAGAAAATTTTCTGTGCTGCACTTTGTACTCGAAGTGCACAGATACGAAAGTACTTCAGCTCTTTTGAAGAAAACAAGTTGCTTAATGGTTACCTCCATGCTGACTCAAGTGAAATGTGCTACAGTTGCGGTGTTGTCAGCTGGTGCTGACTGGAAGTGCTGGTCGTTCTGGTTTTGGAGGAATTAGATGGAAAATGATGGCAGGCAGTGTCTGATACGATTTACTCGTTAGTATTTGTGAAGGAAGGGATACATTTGGGGGGATTTCTATAGTTCGTGCAGGCTTGAAAACTGAATTTCCATCTAGTTCGGAAGTACACTGATGACACCTTGCACAGCAGGCCTGATTTTGAGGAAAATAACCTGCTGCGATGCGACCAGTTGGAGGGAAGCACGGCGTCCCCCTGCTGTGAAGGACAGACACCTAAGCAGCCTCCACACGAAGCCAGCCCCTCGCTCCCAGGGCGCTCTAAACGCGCCCGGCCGCGCCTTTATCGGGTTGACCTTGGGGACACAGCAGCCCTCAAGCGGCCGAGGAGCAAAACCGACCGAAGGACAGATAGCCCCCGCCGGGCGCCTCTCCCTCAGCCGGCCCCGGCTCCCCGGGGCGGAGCGCGGCGCTCGCCCCGCCCGGCCCGGCCCGGCCCCGCCGCCGAGCGGCCGCAGGCTCCGCGCTGCTCGCTGCCCGCCTCCGCCATGGCTTTCGCCACCCGACGCTTCGTGCGAGCCGCCTCCTCCTCGTCCGCCGCCGCCGCCGCCGCCACGGCGGCCGCCAAGAAGCTGATCGTCAAGCATGTCACCGTCATCGGCGGCGGGCTCATGGGCGCCGGCATCGCCCAGGTGAGCGCGGCCGGGGCGGGAGCCGAGCGGGAGCGGGGGCGGCGCCGCCGCCATGACGGGGAGCGGGTCGGGGGGGGGGGGGCGCCATGTTGGGGAGCAGGGGGGCGCCGTGGCCTCCGCCGTTCCTCGCGGCCCCGCCGTGCGCTGGTTCCCGTGTGCGGGTTTCACCGAGTCCGAGCCTGGTCCGACCCCCCGGGCCTGCCCGAAGAGAGCGAGGGGGAGAGGAGAGAAGGGAAAGGGGTGAATCCCTGCTCGCTGGGGAGGCGCCTCATGCTGCCTGCCCGCTGCTGGCTCGGCCCCGCGGGTTTCCCCTCGGGTGTTCTCTCAGGGCTGGTCACAGAATCACGGAATCGTTAGGGTTGGAAAAGGCCTTCGAGATCAGATGGTCCAACCATCACCTTACTGCCACTGTCACCCACTAAACCCTGTCCCTAAGCACCTCGTCCAGCCTTGAACACTCCCAGGGACGGTGACTCCACCGCCTCCTTGGGCAACCCGTCCCAATGCCTGACTGCTCTTTCTGAGAAGAAATGTCTCCTCATTTCCAACCTGAACCTCCCTGGTGCAACTCGAGGCCATTCCCTCTAGTCCTATCGCTAGTTACTTGTGAGAAGAGGCCGACCCCCAGCTCCCCACACCTTCCTTTCAGGCAGCTGTAGAGAGCAGTAAGGTCTCCCTGAGCCTCCTCATCTCCAGACTAAACAACCCCAGTTCCCTCAGCCGCTCCTCACAGGACTTGTGTCCCAGGCCCTTCACCAGCTTCGTAGCCCTTCTCTGGACACGCAGGGCCTCGAATCACTTGTCTGAATATACTGCGGTTTGCACTCAAATGATTTCATGCTATGCCTATTTCAGCATGTATCGGTGTTAGGAATAGCATCTATTCTTGCACCGGAGGGGCACACAAACAATACCACGTCTGACAGCCTCGTTCCACAAAGCATCCGGACAGGTACGCCTGCAGGAGCTTAGAGCTCTCCCGCTCAGCGTACAGCATACGAGGCACACAGGTGACCTAGGGTGGGCAGCACATGTGCATCTTACCCTCAGGACAAGGATTTGGGGCTGCATGTGAAGGGGCACATCTGATCTGCTGTGTTAGCAGACTTCTGCAATCTTCGGTTTTATTGTTTCAGAGTAGAAACCACTGCTGCGCCGCTGCTGTCCAGTTGCTCAACTTTAAAACTTTTCTCTTGTTAAACCACAGATCTTCAGGTCAGACAGGTAGGCAAGAGGAACCGAGGTTAATGTTCTAAATTATTTAGGATGGTTCTTATGACAGTGTGTGGGCTATTTATAAAACCAGACAGTGTATAATAAATATTTGGAAAATGTAGGGCTAAGAAAGAAGCTTCTTCTATCTTGCCAAGGGAGCGGATCAAGTGACATTATTACCTGTTATTTAAATACCATATAGCAGCTAAAATGAACATTAGGCTGTCAGTCATCTATAGAATTATGGAGAGGTTAATATTTAAATAGCGCTTATTTTCCCAGTGTTTAATCTCTGGCCTTTGGCTTTCAAGTTCATCTTTAACCTGATTGCTTTGTGACTGAACAGTCTTGCCAGTGATTTAAGATTTAGATATTTACTTCATTCACAGACAGAGCTTGTTGTCAAAGGTACCTGGGTACTTTACAAACAGTAACTGGAGCATCCAGCATCTTCCAGGTTGGCACTGCTTTCCCCAAGTGGAAACCAGTAGGGAGTTGGAGTACACAAATAGCAATGCTCCTTTTTATTGACTTAATGGATGACGGATGACCTTCTCAGAAGTGAAGATTTTTCATGTTCTTGGCAAATTTCTAGCAGGAGGCATACAGGGGCTGGTTTTTTTTTTTTTTTTTTTTTTTTGCTAAGGAATAAGGTAGTTGTTTATTAACTTGTCTGGTAACAAACACTTTTCCGCACCTTGACACTAGAATTTGAGATTTCCACTGAAGGAATCTTCAAATAACAACTTTGAAGAAAGCTGTTCGCATGCTCGAGGAGCATGCACAGTATGCAAAGGTTATAATTCTGTAGAGTAAGTTAGATTCTGTTAGATTGCATGTTTTAGGGAGAAGTTTATCAAGAGAAACACGTGTGGTATTTGGCAGTAACAGGAGTTGTAATGTTCTACCACTGTTAAGGACCAAGGATTGTTTTGCTGACCATCTGCCTCTGATTTATCAATCCAGAATTATCCCAAAGCAGAGGCGATTATGACAGATCAAGGTCTCCTCTGCACCCTAGTAGTGAAGATTTTCCTCCTGCTTTGAACACTTAAGAAATCATCTTTCTTCTTTCTCATACTGTCAGGAGAAGCTAACCAGTGTATGGCTGAAAGCCAGGAGATTACAATTTCTCATTCTGCCACATGAACAGCATGTCAGTGTGAGAGAAGCTTTAACTGACTCCCCAGCACTCTTGTGTTTCATATGTAATTTTCATAAAGATACTGGATCGAAGAGTCTGTGCCAGTGTGCGTTTGAATTGCAAGGAGATGATGTGATTTCTTGCCATTTTTCTTCTTTCCTGTAAACATACATGTGTTAAGAATGAACTGGAAGAAGGGAGATCTTAATTTTTCTATGATTCTTTGCCAACTGCTCAGTGATGTTCTGGTATAATTGTAAATGGATAATCACTGATGCATGTCTTATGAACGTGCTTGGTAATGATTTTTTTTCTGAAGAGTAGAGTATCTTGCTTTGCCGTTGCAAATTATAGCAGCAGATGAAGTATTAGAAATGGAAGTCCAATCTTAATTTAAAAATTTCTTATGATACAATTGATTTTATGAAATGGCCGTAATGGAAATAATTAAAAAAAATGGATGAAGAAATGTCCAGCTGCAGGCTGACACCTTGTTAATGCTGCAGTGCTTCTGTCTAAAACCAGTCTGGCGTTTCTTTATTTGATGATTAGTGAGGAAACTCGAATGAGAATAGTGCCACGCTTTTCTTCAGGAGGTCTGTGTTTTTCATTTCAGCTAGCTTTGTTGGAGTAGGTCTTGTGGGCACAGGAGGTTCTTTAAACTCCAGGTGCGAGTTAGATGTAAAGTGAAAGTTTGCAGAAGGTGAGCCCCTAAGGTGTCACTCACAAAAAAAAAAAAAAAATTGGAAACATGTTTCAACGTCTGTTATTTTCTGCAGTTATTATATTACAACTTTGTTCAGGAGTTCTGAAAATGAAGATAGACTGTTGCTAGCTAACAAGAGAATTGTAAATTAATGAATAGCAAAGTAACAGATAATGGAAAGCTGTTTTTTAATAGGCTCTTGCAGCATAAGAAAGTGATGCTGTATGTTTGAATATAACTGTACCAACCACCAAGACAACCCAACAGTGCTGTCTGTAGCTGAGCCAGTTTGTACCGAATATGTAGGAAGGAGAGTTTGCTAGCAGTTTGGGTCTGCACAGAGCCCTGCTGGGGCGAATGCCTCATTTCTGCTCCCAGTTCCACTGTCACCTTCCTGTTGTTCCAGGGACACGCTCGTGGTCAAACAGCAGAGTTGTGTTACGTTACGCCCCAGGAACACAGGGCCAGCCATCCCTTACGGCACCTGTGCACCCTGCCAGCGTTCCACTTTTGGTCTCCACAGCCCTTTTTGCTTAGAAGATCCAAGGCTCACAGCTAAGCCACTTCCTCTTTGCAAGACAGATGTTCTTTCACTTGTCAGAGCTGCAGAATCCAGCTGCCTCCAAGCGCGGTTCTGCAGACAGCTCGGGGGAAAAAGGCATTTCTCTTTCCTTTTCTCTCAAGTTGAGTCCTTTCTCCCTTCTCCACCACCCCAAATATTTGAACGTTTTAATGATTTTTTTTTCCTAGTAAAGTGCATAATTCTTGATTCTAGGTCCTTTAGCTCTCTTTTCCATAATTCTGGTCAATTGTCTGCCCCAACCCACATCAGTCTGCTTGTTTATGATCTCGATGTTGAATCTTATTTTAACTTTCAGATTGCAGCAGCCAGTGGTCACACGGTGGTGTTGGTAGACCAGTCAGATGAAATCCTCAAGAAGTCTACAAAGGGAATTGAAGAGAGTTTGAAGAGAGTGACAAAGAAGAAGTTTGCGGATAAGCCTGAGGTTGGCATCTTTTTATTCGTGCCATTAGGAGAACTTAGGATAATAAAATTCCTGTACTGGAGTTCTGATGTTGTTTTGCAGTTATGTGTTACAGAGCATACTAATATACTGGCTTAAAAAATAGATTTTTTTTCAGTACGATGAAGAGCTTGGATTTTCTTTTCGTGATTCAGGGAGGCTGGAGGATGGATGTCTTCCCTGATTTTTGTTCCTTCGGTCTCTAGATAAAGATTTAAATAGCTTGGTGACTTTTTGAAACAAATGGTAAATGCAAAATGGTGCCAAATAATTAATCCTGAGGTTTGGGGGGCTCAAAAATACGTTACAGCACATATGTGGGTTTTCATGTACAAAGAAATGAAATCATTGTTGCAAATTCTTGTGATGTTTCAGGCTGGTGCAGAATTTATTGAGAAGACCTTAAAGAACCTCACAACAAGCACAGATGCTGTAGCAGTGGTCCACAGCACGGATCTGGTGATAGAAGCCATTGTGGAGAACCAGGAAATTAAAAATGAACTCTTCAAGAGGCTGGATAAATTTGCTCCAGAGTATGTGTATTTCTTCTCTTTCATTTTGAAACTTGCACCTTTACTTTTTTTTTTCCTTGCACCATTAATTCTGCATTTTCTTAGCTGTTTTTCTTAAAAACAGGAGGTTTTCTCCTTAGACTTGCTCCAGACTGTCACGTGGTATGGATACTTGTCCTGCCAGGTACATGTGTTACAAACACATTCAGGTACATTCATCTGTTTTATTTGCTTGTTGCATTGCATTATTTGATGTGCTTCATGGTACGATTAGAGAAGAGGAGGTTTGTCCATCTACTCAACAAGTTCAAAGCCTGCTTTTTCCAAGTCAAATCTAAGTGTAAATGCACAGCTGTAGAATAAGCTTATTCTGGTACAGATCGGGTATGGTTAACATGCATTCCCGTAGTTAAATAGGGAATTGGAATGATGAAATATCTGGTTTTAGTGTGCCTAGCACGAACAAATTTTCAGAAGTTTCAGCTTCTAAGCTGCAAGTCATAGTCAGCTTAAGCGAGATAAACTTGTATATTGCAAGATTTTGGAAATAGATCATTGTCAGTTACTATGTTTGAGGTAGTAGTGTGCGTCTTTTCTTACCACACACTCAGTTACTTACAGTCTGTGGAACTTGCCTTGACCTATATTTGATAACTGTTCGAAGTTACTGTTCAGTTATATCCAAAACTCAAAATGCTGTTAAGCTGAGCATGCAGTCTCAGGAGCCTGATCCTTGTAATGGATGACTCAGAATCACAAGACCTTGACTGCTCACAGATTGAACTTCTAACTAGTACAAGTGAATCTGGGGGTATTGGCTAAGAGGTGTTCCTGATTGTTTAACTAAGAACTAAGCAGGCTGCAGCTTGAATATAATGTCAAGGGAGGAAAGATGTTATCATTAATTGACTTCAGCCTGGGGAGGTTTTCAGGCTGCCTCATATGGTTAGTGTTCAGAATTGATTGGCGTTTCTGAGAACGATAAATGATCGCAAGGAGCCTTGCATTGAGGACAGGGTAGCTTGCTGTTAGCCTTAGTCTCACAGGCAAAGAAAAGTAAGTAGCTGCCTTTGGCAATTACCAGGATACCTCATCGTGGTTAGGTTATCCTAATTCTGTGAAAACAGCCCACCGGTTGCCTGAGTCTGTCTCTGTTTTTAACAGAGAAAGCTAATGAGCAAACTATAGTGTACGAAATGGCAAACCATCTACAGCCAGCGAGCAGGGAAAACTAAACACTTGGAAAAGGCACAAGGAAAAGTAGGGACTTGGAGCCTCATGTAATACTACATGCATTTGGAACACCTGAGGCTGTTTTTTACTAAGACTGAGTGGTTTATACATATAGCTGCCTCAAAACAACAAGTTTTACATTACAGAGCGTTAAAGGTAGGGGTAAGTAAAGGTTCAGGTATGCTCCTTCATGCTGCCTAAAGCGTGACTCTGCAGGGTTGGGAAAAATGACATTAGACCAGGAGCCTTTCTTTTTAAGAGGAGAATTGGAGATGGTGATAAACACACAGATGTATGGGTTGAAGAAGAGGGTAGCGAATGGTGAAGAATACCAGTTGCAGTATGGAAGGTCTAGGTGAAAAGAAAGAAAAGCTCGTGAAATAGTGAAGCTCAGTAGCCGAGCGTTTAAACTACTAGCTATTAGATGCAAATGGTAGTTTGTAACTATGTGGGGAATATCCAGATTTGCCTATCATGTGAGTACTGTGGGGAAAGGCAGAACTGTCTAGTCGGTGGGTTTTTGTGCTTCGAATGAAGCAGGAGGCTTTGCTGCCCCTGTGTGGCTCTGTGATGGGAGGGAAGGCTGTGCCTGTCAGCACAGGTGCCGTGCAGCCTTCACTACATTAGATGTTTCAAAATGCAGTAGAATTACTACCTGAGCTAACTCACTGTTGCATCAGTTCAGCGTGGGTCTTGCAGCTGATACGTAACAAAGGCAAGATTTGTTTAGGGAGAGCTTTGAGTCCTGGGAAAAGTTTTAATTCTGTGGGGCCTTGGGCTTTGGTGGCACTTTGGTCTGTGTGTTACAGGCAGTGAGTATGAAAGACCAGCCTCCTGAGGAGGAAGGGCTTTTACTAATTCAAATCTTCAGACTTACCCTGGTAATAACTTACCCTGATAACTTACCCAGTTAGCTGATAGCTGACTGAAATGTAAGGGGCTGTGTGTTACAGTTGATCAGACAAGATGATTAATCCCGGCTTTGGAACATAAACTGTACTTATGCATATTTCTTCTTTTATGTTGTATCCTGGGTTTCATTTGTTTCCTCAGGTGCAACACTACATGCCCCTCTCACATATTTGTTCTGTGATGACCTCTCCAACGAACATAAACCTGGTGACAGAACAAAGCCAAAGCATTTCATGAAAAAAATAGCCCACAATGAGCTTATTTCCTATTCCTTCTTTTCCATGTAGGAACCATCATTCCTCTGAAAGGGGATCTGTAAATGGGGGGGGATGAGAAAGCTGTTCCTTAGTGAGACAAGTTTTATTTGGTGGTTGGGTGGAGAGCAAATTTCTCTTAAGTTTTCAGAGAAAATGCAGTGAACAAGGAGAGGTTGGCAGCCCCAGAGGGCACTGAGAACTTGGGGTATTCCTCACCTGGGTAACTGAGCAGGTAAAACAGTGACGGCCATTGCTTGGTCTTAGGACATCAGTCTGAACACATCCTGTTTTTTGTTCTTAGCAGTGCTTTGCAAAAGTGCAAAGTATAGTGTATATATAACACACCTCCAGGTGTGTTATACTCATCTCTCTCATATAGTAGTTGTTACTACGTTGTATGGTTGTCATCTTCAGAATGGGTGATAAAGCATTGCTACCCACTTCTGTTTTCCTTTTCCTGTGTTGAATCAGTCCTCGTGCTCCTGTTCTGAAAAAGGTCAGGCTAGGGTTTTTTTTTATAATACCTCTGCATTTTTTATGATCTTAGGGGCATTTAAACAATGCAGCACTTTCCAAGAAGGATGATAATGATGTCAAAAGAATTTTGGAGTGTCTGCTTTCCTAAGAGCTCTTGCCTTCTATTAATCTCTGGCTGGTGGGAATGCCTATCAACATCTCTTGGTTTAGGATCTATCTTTAGAAATGGAAACTCAGCCAGGACCAGGCCAGTGTTTTGGGACAGTTCAGGGTGTTCAGAAGCAGTGTGTTATAAAAGCGCTATAAAAGAGGTTTTCTTCAATGTTCACTGCTTAAAAAGCTGGACTGTAAAAGTCTTACCGAAACGGTATGTTTCTGTTGTGTTTGACTTTGCTTTTATTTCTTCCTGAGTCCCGCTAGATGGCACCAAGTGAAAGCACACTGATGGCTGGAAAATCATCATTAGGGCTTCCCTCCTATCGCTGCTTTTAAAAGCCTTCAGACTGTGCTGTCACCTGAAACATAGATAATGTACTCTATGTCACAGAGGCATGTCAAGTCTATTTTAAACTCAGTTTAAATCAATTGGTTGGTCAGAGCAGAAAGTGTAAATAATATGCCCTTGTACACAACACAAATGTAATGCTTTTTTTTTTTTTTTTTTTACCAAAGCTTTAAATTGTGAGAGTTTATAGGATTTACCTGCAGAAGTGATGCTGAAGTAAAATCTCTTGCTCTAAGACCATTATTCTCTGAGAATTGCTGTTTTACACGTGGGTTCACAAAGCTTTTTTTTTTTAATGAATATTTGAATTATTTCTATACAGTGACAGATTTTCAGGGAAGGTAAGTGTCCTTTGGATTCATTGACCTTGCAAGGTCAAAGCTATGAAGTGTGAAATGCTATTTTTAGTACCCTGTCTAATAACAATGTAAGGCCCACTTTATGGTAGGGGGAAAACAAAAGAACATTTATAAGAAATATAAGCAGGAATTCTCAGGATATTTTGTTTCCTTCTCCTTAACAAGTTTTCAAAACCGAGAAAACAAAAAAAAAAAAAAAAAAGAAATTGGTGCGTTTGTTTGTTTTTTTCCTGTAATGTTTTCTTCTAATGCTTCTATAAGGTGTCCCCATGACTTAGATGTAACTTCTGAGAGCTCTGTTTGGAAGCTCAGTTATATCGTAGTGAAATAAAAGCAAAATACCAATCTAGATTAACATTTGACAAGTCCAGTAGGATAACTTCTTGAAAGGTAGGTAGATACAGTCCAGAATGGAAGGTAGGGTTTCAGTTTGAATTTAGTTTTTCATTTTGTGGTTTGAAGAAAAAGTCATTTAAGTTTTCTGTGTGATGTCAATATGGCAGGGCTGTTGAGGCTCTGAGATGTCTCTGAAAAAAATCATTACAAATTGGAATTAGTAAATGTGTTTTATGTCTCTGACAAGGTCTTCAAACTATGCCTTGAAAATTGTGTGATTTTGTGTAACCTTTGCAGTGTCCCTTCTTCTTTTTCTCATCACCTCTTTGCTCTGGTACAAAGTTTACTTACTATGTCTGCCATTGATCATTATAAAAAAAAATTAAATTTTTTTTTTTGAGCTCCAAAATACATACTTGACATGACACGTGATTGGGTTTCCATAGATGTGTAAAAAAAAATTCCATTTGATTTTCAGGATTGCTGAAGGAATTAGTTGGAATAGATTTGGGGCTGTAACAAAAATGTTCTGCTTAGAGAATCTTTCTTCTTTGACCTGATACAGTATTCAGCATGCATTCTCGGGAGTCAGAAACTCACACAGCTCTTCCTCTGGTTATTCCATCATTGCTTTATTTATACCTCAGCAAAAGGAAGGTGATGATCTGCAGGGATATTTCTAAGAGTTCTGTGGATGGCTAGCCAGTGGATGTCTATTTCTGCGTGGTGCACCAATCTCCTACTGTCAGAAAGATAGTACAGTCCATATGTTTCTTTTTCCAGGCATACAATATTTGCAAGCAACACCTCGTCCTTGCAGATCACACAGTTGGCTAACTCCACCACCAGGCAGGACCGATTCGGTGGCCTCCATTTCTTCAATCCCGTGCCTATGATGAAGCTCGTGGAGGTAAGAGTCTTACAACACCTTAATAATAACCACTTAGTAATAACAGCAGTGCGGTTGTTATCATCGAGAATTCAGTCTGATGAAAGGGTTGGTCTGAGTTTGCAGCTCCTCTGATGCAGAACGAGCTACCTCTGGTGATGAGGGGGTGGTGCAGGCTGTCGAGGGGCAGGTTGACCACAGAGGTAACTCCTGCCTCCAGGCTCCAAAGTTCTCTGGTGAGCTGCCAGCAGACGTGCCCTTTATAGTGATTGTTTCAGTCCCGCAGGCTAGCTGATTAATACGAACTATTGGCAGCCTAAACAAAATCATCCAATGACTGACAGAGGAATTTGATTATTAACAGTGTGGGCTTGATAGGAAGCGATGTGCAGATGGACTCGTACTGCCTTGTGACTTTTGAGACACAAAGTCAGTCATGTTTATTCAGTCTTCCAGATGATTTGTCTGGAAGGGTTGAAGTTACGTGTCTTAACGTTAACATTAGAGGTCCTTAAAGGTTGGGAAATATGTAAAGAGTAGCCTTTACTAAGGCTTCAGAAGTTTTTCTAAGTACACTCTCCTTGGCTACATCTTGTACCTTCTAATAATATTGAAATACAGAGCAGAATAAGAAATAATCTGATATAAGGGTCTGAGTCTCCAAACTAAAGACATCATTGCAGTACAACTGCCAGGGCTTTCTTCCTCTGCCCGTTCTCCTCCCACTCCCCCCCAAAAAAAGGAAAAAAGAAAAAGGGCACCTTAAGATGGCTGTGCAATAGAACGGGAGATGAGCTAAACTACAAAAGAATGTGCATGTCTGGAGAGCGTGTGATTGTTACACCTAATCTCGATCGGCTAGAACTTACAAGATCTTAAGTGAAAAGGAACGTTGCATTTTGGCCAGCCTGCCACAAAATTTCATGTACTTCATGCACTTAAATGCTGTAAATCTTTTTCCTCTGTCCCATAAGTGATTAATTCTAGTATTGCTTTGGTGACAAATACTTTGAATAAGTTGTGCCATACTTTGGAACTCCTGAATTTCGCTTGATTGGACAGTTTCGCTTGTTTCACGTTAAAATACATACCATTCACTTCCTTGCTCTGTGTCTTTGACTGTATCCCCCCCAAAAAAAATTTGAGCCTTTTAGCTGAAATGGACAAATGTGATTCAGAGTACAGTCATCTGACAAGGACTCAAACACTCGCAAATTCCCTTTCCCTAACTTCTGTACTCACGTGAAATGTTTTAGTTTAATATCACATCCTATGTATTGTGATTAAATGGTCTGGGGAAATGTAAGGAGGAAAGGGAGAAATTTTATAGGTGGTGTCAGAGATAACAGAAATCTTAGCATAGTTCCTTAAGCTGACACAGGCTTTATTGGTTTCTGTACTAAGAACTACTTGTCTCCAGTAATTCATTTGTGAGGTTGAAATGTTCTGTGCCTAAAAGAAATGATAGACTTTAGATATCTGAACTAAACTTCTATGAGGTTTGAAAAATACTGAAGATATCTATCAGTATTTGTAAAAAAGACAAAACAGAGCAACCCCTTTATGACTGCTCTGGTCAACATTGTAATTGGTGTTTTTTTCACCTGACTTATGAATGTCCTTGCCCAAAGTCACTCCACTTGATGAGCAGTATTTGAAGGTCTTTAGAACACAAAAGCTGGGCTTATTATTAATTAATAAATAAATACACTTTTTAAGGGTTTGCTTTCGTTTCAGATCTACTGCTCTAAATCAGGACTGGCATTGAAGAACACTGTATAGCATCCTCTATGTAAAACAGTTGTTTAAGTTTGAAATAATGGGGTGAAAAATCAAGGGAACTGCCCTAACTGTAAAAGATATTACTGAAATTGCCGGTCATCTGTCATGGAAGCTGTCCTCCATACCTGTCACAACTCTTCAGTAACTTCGAATCTTATCTGCGATTTCCATAGACTGTTGATCTCGTGCTCAGAAGAGCATAGCTATGAGGGGACTTGTTCTCTAATAATTCAAAAGACCGGTGATAGTGTTTAAAAATTCTCAAATGTGTACTAAAAACTCATTCCTGAAACTGTCACAGTCTTACATAAATATCTTGGATATTTTTATCTAATAACGAAGTTAAAAAACCACTCTTCTTTCTGCCGAAAAACAAGCCTTCTCCTCAGTCCTAACTGTGTTTTTTTTTTTTGTGTTGGCCTTATCATCAATTATTAGGATGTCTGGGGCATGGAAATCTGAGTGACTTAAAATTGTATGAATAAAGAGGTCAGCTTTAACTGCTTACACGTAGCAGCTTTCAGTTACCACACATGAAGGCCAGTTTCAACACAAATACCGCAACCAGTTCAGCTTCTGCAAGTCATTCTGTGTATGGTGGGGGGTAGGTCGCTAATAAAGAACAAATATAGTGTAATAAATAACATACTGCATCCCAACTCCAGTGAAGTCTAGAAAATACTACATGTGACAAAAGAAAAAGACTCATTTGTGAAGAAAATCAACGTGGGAATATACCAAAAAGCTAAGAGGCTGTTGCATATCTGAAAGCTTTTAAATTTTCTTTAGAATTATGTATCTGTCTCATGTTTACATTGGGCACAGAATAGATGTTTCATCCCTTATATCAGGTTTAATATGGTTTATTAATTTTATAATATGGTTTTCTAGAGTAGTGCCAACGTGTTTCCCAAGACAGCAGAAACTATGTGGCTTTTAAAGCTGGTCTGTTACACTATTATCTCTACATAGGATTCTAAAAAGATAGTCCTTTTTACCTATCACAATGGCTAAGTGGGAAGGTATCTCAAGGAAACATAACGAGAACACGTAAAACGCTATACTTATCTTTAAAATAGATTTCTGTGTTTGTTATATATATATCTACTCTTTGGTTTTTTATTTTTTTTTCACAACAAATGTCGTACGAATTTCTGTAAGTGTTCTGAAATTTGGTTTAATCATCACTGTGTTGGGAAATTCTGCTCAGAAATGTGCTTATCTCTCCCTTCCTTCCTGTTTTCCAGGTCATCAAGACTCCAATGACTAGCCAAAAGACTTTTGAGTCACTTATGGATTTCAGTAAAGCGGTAGGAAAAAGTCCTGTCAGTTGTAAGGTGAGTACAGTTTGGATTGTACAGTGTCCAGAAAACTTGTTTTCCTTGAAAACTTAATTTTAAGAAAGTGGTTTTGAGGAGATTATAAGAGCATTTCAGGAATTTCCAGACAATTTTTTTTGCAGATTCACTTCCATATTAAAAACATTTTGACAAAGAAAATGCCCACATTTACCACAAATTCCTCTAAGTATAGGGACTCTAGACATCTGAAAAGCAGCAAAACTTACAAGTGTCAGAGCATACCCCTCTATTTTTCCTTTTCCAGTCCTGTGCTGGAAAGCTTACACAGGAGCTTGTCTTTAGCTATGTTAGAGGCAAGACTGCTGCCTCTTGTACCGTGAAGCTGTTGGATGCATCCTCCATGGTGTGTGCTCATCACAAGATTCTCTTAAGACGGCAGTAACTACACCCATATTAATCTTCATTGCTTTGCAGTTTTGTTTTTTTTCCAGAGGAACGCCCCGTGTCCTAAGCACCCTTTTTCCAAATTCATTAAGCTGTGGTCTGGGAAGCTTTGTACAAGCTATTGCCTAAAGTTTCACAACCCCCAGGAGACATTTGGTCATAAAAAGAAGGGCCTGCGATCTGGTGGTTACCAGTAATTCAGCATCTGAATGCTGCACTCAGATTTTGGCTGTGCTGCTACATTGCTGTGTGGCCTTAGGTGACTTCTTTTTCCTGTTTCTGTCACAGTTTTCCAGGGTGGAACGTGGCAAATATACGATTAAATATTGTTTAGAAATCAGCTTGGATAGAGGGTAATGCAGAAATAATGGTCAGGCTCCATGTTTGAATTTTTTTTTCCTGTTCCTGTTTGCAGAAGAAATTGCAATTGTTTGCTTGAAATTCGCTGGTTTAAATACTGAGATGAAATGGAACGGATCAATAAAGATCTGAAACAGTTGTAGCAATATTTGAAATAATACTTTATTTGCAAAGCTGTTTCTCTTTTCTTTGTATTTTTGATTAAAGCTTGCTTTAGCAGTGAGCAGTGGGGGAGAGGTAGAATGTTGAGCCAGGAATTCCAGTAGTGAACAACACACACACGGAAAAACTCTTCATATCCTTCAGGAAATTGTGTCAGCAGAATTTTGCTAAAGAAAAGGCGTTTTCCAATGGACCACATTCCATCGTTTTAAGATTAATGAGTTGGACTTGTAGTAGTCTTAATTGCTCTCAGTCATGATGAATGTTTATGTGCCATGCCTGGTTTGTGAAACTCATCTTTTGTGTTTGAATAGCAAGCAGATAAATCAGATGAAAAATACAGTTCAGAGCACACCAGAAGTTGATGATTGAATAAGTGTCTTCATCCACTTGTTTAATTTATGTATCATCTGAGTGTAGTAGTTGTAAATGTTTATTTAGAATCCCTTTTTGTTTCTTTTGTTAATTTTCATAGGATACTCCTGGGTTTATTGTAAACCGTCTCTTGGTGCCGTATATGATGGAAGCTGTTCGACTTTTTGAGAGAGGTACTTGCTGGGTTATTGACTTCAGGGGATGCCGACATACTGTGCTGCTAAGTGTTATGTCCATTCAGAAAGGTGTTGTGATTCCCTTAAAACTCTCACGCCTTAAAGGCTGGAAGTGGGTAGTGCACATCAGGCATGAACCAGTCTGTGTAGCTGGAAAGAGCTTGTCTTCCCTTTGAAATGCCAGGGTGTGCAGAGTCGGAAGTTACTGATTACCTGTGTGGGAAATTCCTGCTGGTGGAAAATGTTTCTGGTTTGGAAAGGTGAGTGTAGTACCGTTGTAAAAATAGCCTCTGCCAGCTGATCAGGAACCCTCTTCTCTGCAGCCCAAGAGTGTTATGAAAATGCCTGAAAATCACGTCATGGGGGACCATTAGGAAAGTTCTCCTGAGGTTCCATACGCTGGGCTTGTGAAATAAAACACCAATTTTCAGGCAGAATAAGCTACAGTACTCAGTATCATATTACAGTACTGGCATACAAGTGATTTGGGCTCAGCCTTTGCTCTGTAAAACCTCCTGCTCCTCTTCCAAGTCCTTTTTAAAACATACCTTCCTTAGGACCTTCCATCTTAGTTTTGGTCTTTTTGATGTTGATGCTGAGGGCAGGTGGAAGTAATCGGGAGTTCCTAAAGAACCATACAACTTTGAAAGCATTGATAATTGTTTTGAAAAGGAAACAAGCCAATAACCTGAGTGGTTAAAGAGGAAATTTTGAGTATAATCACTTTTATTTCAAGTGTTCTGCTTGTAGCTGCATGCAACTTAAGAATGTCATTTGAAACATTTTGTTTTTGAAAGCACCACTTTTTACAGATGAAAGCATCGCATTATCAGGATTCCACCAAGTATGCTTTAAATATTAAAAATCTGTTTTATAGCACTTGGAAGGGATGGTTTGATCTCCAGAAACAAATATAAACCAACACTGCATGTTTATCTATCAACAGATGTACCTAATTACATCTCAAACAGAGAAAAGAGCAGATTAGAGTGACTTGAAAAACAAAGGTTTGAATGCAAAGGGACATTATTCTTTTAGAAAAAGTCACAGTTTTAAATAGTGTATGGGTGTTGTAATGTGTGTAAAAGGGGTGTCTTTGGTGAGTGACGTCTGTCATTATATATTTTTCAGGAGATGAGAGAACTTTTAATTAAATGTAGAAGAAAACAGTCACTGAGATTGTATGTTAAAATTGAGGGCTCCCTGCCTAGGCAAAACAGTATTTTGATTTCATCTTTATTCTGTTTGTATTTTGTTCAGCAGTATGATATTTCCAAACTTCTTAAAGTCTATTTATGAATTTTTAACTCTGAAGACATTGATGTAAAAACCTGATCTATGTTTTGAAAAGACTGATGGTTGTCTTCTGATTCATACTTTTTATTGAATCATGTTAAATTTTTATCACATCTTTTGCATTAATTCTTAGAGTAGACACTCGAACCAGATTGTCAGCCACACTAGTAAGGAATTTGGGTCTCTTCCCTGGCAACCACAAGCACTGAAATACCATTTTATTGGTCAGTCCTCCAGTCTTTACTTACGCAAAGTCTCTGTGGGTTAAGTGGGTAAGGACTTCCATACTTTTACATAGCCAAAATACCTGTAGTATATCAACAGTAATTTAAACAGAGGCACGTTGGAAATATTAGCGTATGATGGTCTGTATTGCCCGTTCTATGCTGTCAGGTAGCAAAGTGCCAATTCTGACAAAATGGATTGAGTCTGTCGATAGGAAAAGTAAGTACGCCTGCAACAGCTTTGAATGAGTTGAAGGCTTATGTTTATTTGAATGTGGGGAACTTATCTTGGAATTAAGTAAGTCTAATTTTCCCAGTTGCTCAAAAATAAAAGAAGTTTTTAAAAAACTAAAAAAGGAAAAAAAAAAAAAAGAGTTGTTAGCTTTAAAGAACAAAAGAGGTACGTGACACGAGCCAGCAGTGTGCACTTGCAGCCCAGAAGGCCGGCTGTGGATGCCCCATCCCTGGAGGTGTTCAAGACCAGGCTGAATGGGGCCCTGGGCAACCTGGTCTGCTGGGAGGTGTTCTTGCCTATGGCTGGGACTGGACCAAGTAAGGGACTTCTTTGAGGTCCCTTCTGACCCAAGCCATTCCGTAATATAAGAAAATTATTACCTGTGGATGTGGCAGTAAGGGACATCATTTAGTGATGGGACTTGGTAGGTGAGTTTGATGGTTGGACTTGATGATCTCTTGAGGGTCTTCTCCAACCTAAATGATTCTATTATTTCATACAAGACTATTATTCAAGTTGTTGCCTTTACGGGAAATTGCTGAGAAATCATTTCTAAGATTGTCTTATTTTGGGTGCATAATTTGCATTGGCTTTGATCCTCTAAGATTCTGGATAGCCTGAATTGAGCATGGAGCATGCTTAAAAAAAACACAACAGGTACTTGTTAACTTCATCTTTTCTTTTTTAATAAGATCTGCAAAGAAGTACACTGCCTTTATCAAAATATGTGGTAAAAATAAGCAGTGCATCTGTTTTCATGACAGTATAAAATAGACATTCACAGCGAAAGAACAAGGTGAAGATTAGCTGTGACAATTGCAATGCTGGATTCCTATTTTTATAGGAACAGACTGAACTAGAAGTTACAAATCATTATGATTTTCTTTAATAATCTTGGAAATCAATAATTTTACTATACCTGCACAGTCTCTTCAGGTCAGTCCTCTCTGCCATCTCTGATAGCTGATGGCTATCCTCTGGTGAAAGTTGTTGAAATTACGCATGTGAATCGGCTGCTACCACTCCCCCCATTCCTGCCTTGTCCATCTGCTGGCTATCGCTGGCTCCTGTAGCAGGAGAAACAGGTGGGAATTTGCAGGTGCAAAAGGCTGGCATCTCAACAGAAAACTGCGTTTGCTAAAGCATGAACTGATACAGCACGATGGAGTATGCTGCCTGTCAGCTTACTTGGCTGTATCCCTGACCTCAGGAGCTGCTGTCAAAAGTAGTTGTTGTGTCCAGTATTAGACCTTGCCTTCTGACTGCATTGGAGTAAGGGCAGCTCTGTCCTGTGCCTGATCCCAAAGGTGTTGCTGATACCACAAAATTGAAATTGAGCCCTCTCCTTACTTACAACATTCAGCTGCCTCTAAAAGAAGCTCTTGATTCTTCATGACTGATTCTTCCTCTAGTCTTTCTGTTAGGTTGAGCATAGTAGCTGTGGTTTCATCAAAAACATGGTAATCTGTATTGAAATGCAAGAGGAAGATGAGAAAATGGAAAGCAGGCCTGTAGGTTTTTTTTTTTTTTTTTCGTGTGTGTGAGGGATTCAACTTTATATTCCAGCATCTATTTTTGTGTATGCTGACTCCAGGTTTTGTGGTTCTGAAACGTGCAGAGATTTTTGTGAAGAGCTGCACCAGTGTGAAATAACACCCTGTTAATTATTTATAAGTGGTGCCAAGCAGAAGCAGAATCTTCTCTGTTCATCAAACTGTCAATCTTTTCTCTAGGAGATGCATCAAAGGAAGATATTGATGTTGCTATGAAGCTCGGGGCTGGCTATCCCATGGGTCCATTTGAACTCCTGGACTATGTTGGGTTGGATACCAGTAAATACATTATAGATGGTACTGCATGCTTATTTTCTTTTTCTTTTTTGCCCTTTTTAGATAAATTGTAGATGAATGTTGTAAGGAAAATCTGACTCCTAATTAGCTTAAACTGCATGTTTATGGCCCAGGCCTTTTAACTGTAGAGGAGAAAGGAATGAGAACGCAGCTCAGCGTACTATCTGAGCGCAGCAATTGTACTGTATGCTTGCATTCCGTCTTATTGATGGGGACTTAACCGTGGTTGTTGTGCTTATTATTGATGGGGACCTAACAGTGGTTGTTGTGCTTACTACATCAAGTTCCCGTGGAAAATATTAATAACGTCAATGGGACTTTGTATAATTAAAAAAGAGTCTGTGGGAAGAGTAATGGAGGTAAGATATTCTTATAAAAAGCAACAAAAGTTGAGACTCCCAACTGTTTTTTTGCCTGACGTGTTTCCATCCTCAGTTAATAGGGAACCAATAAATAGTTTAAAAGATGCAGGTGTCCCATCTCCCTTTCACTTCAGTCAGTTAGTGGGTAAATGTCAGTATGATAGCAAAAGGAGATGCGATTGGTGACAGCTTGTTGATGGTTGCTGTCTTGTTTTGAATGAGCAGCGTAAATTCTCTAGGCAGTATATCGCTTTCAAAACAAGATCTTCAGTGAAGTCACTTCTGCTTTTAGCCAGCGCTGTTGGGTAGTGCTACTTTGTTCTAGCTGACCGTGTCTTTCACAGGTAGAAGTGAAACTTGGAAGTTCTTTCTACTTGAATTTCTTCACATATAAACAGGAATATTTTTCGTTCATCCACTTCTTTTCTCCCACCAGGATGGCACGCGCTAGAGCCCAACAATCCTCTTTTTGCACCCAGCCCACTTGTGGATAAACTGGTGGAAGAGAAGAAGCTGGGTAAGAAGACTGGAGAAGGATTTTACAAATACAAATGAACTCCAAATCTCGAGAGGTGTTAAACTATCTTTGTATTCAGCATTGCCAAACTACAGGTGAATTCTGTTTAAACCTTCCCAAGGATGGCGCAAGCTGCGTTTAGAACATAACCCACCTCTGAAGAGTGATTGCACTAGTTAACTATTTCTCTGCTGAAAGCTTGATTTGGTAGATTATTTTTTCTAGTAATTCTGAAAAGCTTTATATGTACAGTGCCTTCATGCAGACATTGATTTTTCAGGTGCAAGACAGAATGACAAGTGAATTTATGTATTCAAAGACATTATATTAACGGGAAAAATCCAAAAAATAACCACACTTTCTTAAAAATAAAATTTTCAACAATTCTTTATTGAACACTGTGGCTTGCAGTTGATGTACTTGGTTGTAGCCCGCTGGGTGGCAGTCTCTTTTCACTCTGGCAATGTGGTGGTGGAAAGGCAGCAAGTCATTTTGTTAGGATTTTCCTTAAGTGCAGTGCTAATCTGTACGTATAAACAGTACCTTGAACAGTCTTTTTGAATGTCGTATCATTTAAAATAAAAATAATAATCCTGCGGTGGCAGGCTGTCACTTGCACAAAATGGTCCCAATGCCAGCGTTTAAAAGCAGAACTCATGATTCGTGTTGGGATTTTCTGGCATTTACAATTACTGGTCAAGGGCCTCCTTTTGCTAGATGCTGTAGAAACGTACTGAAGAGGTGGTTCCTATTCTGAAGAGCTTAGTAAATAGATTTATTTTGTTTTGTTTAGGCTAGGAAGCTTGTGAAAGCTTCCGTATGCTTTCTAGAGTCCTATAAATTGGCTTTACTTACTGGCACTTTATTTTAAGTGTCATTTTTCGTGCACTACACTACTACTGTAGTTGAGTACTTTGGAGGATTGAAATTGGAGTCTGTGCTGTGTAAACAGATAGGTGTGGCAGGCACCTTCTGTTTTGCAACTTTTTCCTTGGGGCTTAGCAAAGCCTGGATTTGTTCTTGGTAGGGGTGCTGGGAAGTGTGCCTTTTCTCCAAATACTGCGGAGCCAGGTGGGCACGAAGGTTGGAGTTCCAGTTCAACTGCGTGGTAGTGGCCTTTTACTTCGTGTCTTTTGGACCTGTGAACTGAGTGCATATATGTATTTTTTTAATTAAAGAAATGATGAGTAATCAAGTCAACTCTCAGTTGACTCTAAGTTATGAGCAATAAGTCAACTCTCAGTTGACTCTTCCTCCCTCCCCCAACATCCAATTCTGATTGCATATAGGGAAAAAGAGGCTGACAGATGTTAACTTCATGGCATGCGAGCACACAAGAATTTTCTGAAAAGAGAATAAAATTTGTTGTTTTATTGGATCCTGGATCTTCATTCCTGATTTTCTGATTTTGAGTCACTTGTCTTGACAAGTCACTTGTCTAGAAAGAAGAGGGTTAAAAGAAAGAAAAGATATGGCAGACAATCTTTTTTTTTTTTTTCACACATCGCTGAATTACATTGATTTTCCTAAAATGTGGTTCACTTCTTGCATCTAAAGTCTGTTTCACTAGAAGATTCTGAGCACCTGTTATTCAGTTTAGTGAATTTCAAATGATGCAGGATAAAGTTAGCTTCAGAACTATTTTTAGTAGGAATTAAAAACAAGAACATGAGTTTACTCTTGCATCTTAAAAAAATACCTTTTTTTTTTCTTTTTTTACAAAAACATTTGGGCAGAATTAGCTTGACATTGGACATTGGTACTTTTTTACTTTGCAAGGCTTTGGTTTAAAGCAAGACATAGGCTATTTAGTAACGAATGTGCAAAATAGTTTTCACTACTAAATGTGATATTTCAGAAAAATAAGCTTTCTCTAAAATTGTGCTTTCCTCTCAGATACAGTAATTATATGCGTGTGTATACATATATAAGAAACCTGAAAGAGGCATTTGTAAGGTTAGCTTGCTATTTCAGAAGAGACCTTTTCTCCATAGCAAATAGGCCACATGGAGGTTCTCAGCTGTTGGGTAGGGAGTTTAATCTGTCAGTGTGTGGAATACTGTGCCAGGATGAGCAGAGATGAGATAAAAGACCAAAACTTCCCATTCTCCCCCCTAAATCTAGATCAGAATGCATAGTGGTAATTGGCTGAGGCCACTGAATCCAGGTAATCCTGTTGTTTTGTTCCTCAGTGAGGAGGCATGGAATAGGTGGAAGTCTCTTGTTGGGTTCAAGATCATGAAGTACATTTGAATCGGTCAGAAACAGGCTATTAAATAGTCACTCCTGATTTGTATATAAATTACTGAAACTTGGACAGTTTAAAGATGTCTAGGAGGCTTAAAGAGTGGATAATGACATGAAGGAATAGTCTGTCTCATGTTTCCCTCGATAAACAATATTTCATAGCCCTTACTGTGCTTGCCAATCCACGTAGAAGTGCACGAGCCACCTTCCGTTGCACGTAGTGCTGACTGTTGAAGGATGATCTCCTGGCTGGTCAGTACATAGACTAGAACGTGGTAGTTTATTTCTGCTCTCACCACTCAGCATATCCTGATTTTTTTTATTAATAGGGGAAAACCAGATTGTGGAAAAAAAAATGAGGATAAAAAAGAAGGAAACAGAGGCGTTTGGTTTCCCTCACGGCCTGCTTTTAAAACCTTTAGTCTTCCTTATCCTTTTTGTCAGCAGGCCTCACAGATTTAGAGCGTTTGCCCCACTTGCATCAAAGCTTTGAGAGGGATGCCTGGCACAGCTTGGAAGCAGCTTGACAGTCAACAGCTGAGGAGTCGGATGTGAGCCCAGCTACTGCAGCTGGGAAGATGGCTCCAGATTCAGCATCTGGGTCACGTCAGCTGCCAAACGTGCTCCATCTATGGTCATCCTTGCTGCTGGCACAGTTGGGGAGAAAAAGGGAGCACAGCAAACTTTACAGAAAGGGTTGAAAGCGGAATCCTAATTGGACTGGAGAAGAATGCTCTGCTTGGGGGACTTACGGAGTATAAAGTGCAAGAGGCAGCAGTAAAGTTTGATCCAAAGAGGAATTAAGTGTGGTTTAGAAGTTCAAATTTGGCTATGGTCTAAAAAATGAAATACTCTCCATTGATGGCACTGAGCACAATACTACTCGTGCGTGGGACAACAGTGACATATGCCTGTTTGCTGAGTGCAGACGTCCTGAAGTCTTAAATCCGAGTCTGTTTGCAAAAATTATTGAGCCCCTTCTCTTGCTCTAGAAGACTAATTTTATTAGAAGATACAAATATCAACTTTCAGTGTGGATGTGAATGTAGAATAGACACGTGGATGCCTTCTAAATCGTGTGGATCACAGTAGAAATGATCACAGGTTGTTGCTTCCTCCATCCTCTGTTGGGGAGACTTGCAGAGAACATCACCTGGGTAAGAGTTTAGTTGGGAAAACAGCACTGCCCAATAATTTATTGTATGTTAACTGTCTCTTGATATAGTTTAGCCCCCGGAAATGGGTAGCTGCCTTGCAGTGAGTAGCCCAGCTCTGTCCAGATGGGAGCTTTGTGAGCCTATGCCTTATTTTACACAGTAGGAAGAAGTGCTGACAGAGCAACTAGAGGAAACAACGTGAAAAGGTATCCTTTTTCTTTCCTAGACAAGTGGGATTTTTTCCTGGACCATTTGACCCAAGGGTTTTGGAGTGTCAATGCAGATGTCCTTCAGAAACCAGTTGTTACAAGTGGCAGGCTATTGACAAGACTGGAGTTAACTCCAGCACCTAGCAGTGGATCTTCACCTCTGCCAGAGTCCAGAGCTCCAACAGTGAACCAAACCTCTGCGAAACATGGCTTGAAATCGAGATTCAGAGTTCTTGTTTTGTTTTCGTTTATTTCTCAGTGCCCTGTTTGGTTCTTCTCACAATGTTTGTTCTGTGGTTAAGGCTCTTTTCCCGCTTTCAGGTACCTCTGAAAGCTTGAGGTTTGTCAATCAATCTCTTCAGTAGCTATAAATTACTAGCTGTTTATCAGTCTGGAGAAGAACAAGCAAAAATCTTTGTATGCAGCTAAGTGCAGAGATATGATTGTCAGGTTAAATCTGTACTTGCTGTTAGAATTAGAAGGGAATTTGAAAACTAGACGTTTTAAGTGTTCCTGCCCAGACAGTTGTCCTGTTTTGAAAAGGTCCTATGCATTCCTGGCTGTGCCAGCCTTTGGTCAGTAAAGCTTGTGTCCATTTGGATAGATAGATGGCTGATGGTTATTGCAAATGTTCATACTAATGATTTTTATTAAGCAATCAGCACATAATTGCCAAAATTTAATGCATGCCTGTCATTCCTCCATCCAGAGAGAGAGCCACTTTGCAGTAGAAAGCAGCTTTAGAGATGTGGGTGAACCAGAAGCAGTCTTTGTCGTTTGCGGTGACCAGTGTTCCTTAAAAGCTTGTGCTGACGTTTTTGGAGCTGAGTTTTCAGACGAGGCAGAGCGGCAGTAGTCTTCTTGCCCCTGTAGCTATGGTACAGCTGGCTTTACTTTTCTAACAAGTACCACAGCAACGATTCACAACTCAGTATTTTTATTCACTACAGTTTGCAACCACGTGAGCAATTATGAAACTGATCTGAATGATTCCTATTTCTCTGTGCTTTTTGGAAGAGCTGAGAACAGCAACAAAAGCAGATGCTGTGAGTACTTTTGAGAGCTAGATCTTTTCTGTTATGTGTTCTTCAGTAGCTTTTCCTGTTGTTCATAGCCAGAGGGAAGCGGCATGTAGCCTTCTGCTGAATTTTGTTAGAGAAGGGTTAAGTAGAGGCACAATCTGGTAATTTAAAAAAATCATCAAAGATGATTTGTAGAAAGATCTCTGTTGAATTTGATGATATTCTCAAAAGTTCATGATAAAACTGAAATTCCCTTTTATGTACCATTTTCTTACCCACTGTATTTCCCCATTTATAAATGCAGTGCTATGCAGAGTATGAAATTAAACGTACGTGTTCACAGAATCTCAGAACGGTATGTAATGAGGTCTGGGGTTGTTACTGATATTATATTAATCAGATTTAGGTTTTTATGCCCACAGAGCAGCTTTGCACTTGTTCAGTTTCTGCTTCTGTTTTATTCCCTTAGAGGTTTTCTGTTTTATTTTCTGTATGTTGCAAATAACTCACAGCAATGCATTCTTTGCACAGAAACCAGCACCATAAAGCTGTGGAAGCAGGCTGGATTTTTTTGGTTGCTTCTGGGGTAGGAACAATACAAAGCCCCAAACCTAGTTATTAAAGGAGCCCTTTCTTTTGCCGTGCGGATGCCTTTTTGCATAAGGCATCAATATGAGGCATGATGCCAGGTTTTGTTTCCAGCCTTGGTCAGATGCTGTAGGTTGGCCAGGGCACAGGAGGATATTTTAGCACGAGGCTTTTGCTTGGCGGGCACTAAGGAACTTGTCGCTTACTTTGGCTGTTTCAGGCTGCCAGATAACAGGATTTTTTCCGAGCCTGTTGTTCACTGCTGCTTTGTTTGGTGCATCTCTGTCCTGCCTGGTAACAGCTTCTGCTATTCTGGTCCCGTTTTTCTGCCAGCAACCACTTCTAGGGTGGTTTTCTGTAAATGCACAAACCCTTACAGTATTTGCTAGTTAAAGAATGCAAAATTTTTGTCATTAGCAACCTAAACCCCCCATTTGGAGTCTTGGCTTCAGCAACAAAAATCTTGTGGATTAACCACTTTCACCAACAAGAGGCTTTCTGATGAGCTGTGGGAAGAAGTGTATGCTTGGTGGTAGGTCTACAGTAAACAGCTGGAATTTGCATGTGGCGCATTAGCACCAAGTAACCCCCCCCCCCCTTTTTTTTTTTGCTTAATTATTCTTGCATCGTCAGATGAATCTATTAAATGTTTGTGCAACAGAAATTGGTAAAACCACACATTTACAATAAGTGGGTTCTTGATTGTGCACAGACTGAGATTTGTCTGCTCTGCTGCTGGCAGGGTCTGTGTAAGTAACTTAACGATCTGCGACCTGAGGAAGGGAGTGCTCTGTTCCCTGACTCCTCCTCCCCATGCGGTGATGCCCTGAGCTGGATTGAAGCACTCCAGCCACTGGAAGCACTTGCTTACACTCTGAATCTTCAACTACTTCACATTAACTTTGCGACCTGCTGTTTCGAGTCCTACAAAGCTGCAAACATAAGCAGGTGTAAGATATACTGCGTTTGTATTTCATAGGCCTTTTTAATTGTTGGTTTTCTCTAAAGAGCTTGTAAAAGGTAAAATGTTTCTGACACGTATTTCTCTGAAGACAACAGGAGGACTAATGGGTTCCTTTCAGCTGATGTTGCAGTTTTTTTTTTTCTTTGCAATTTAGGGTGAGATTTCTGAAAGCCTTTTGTTTCAGTTGGAAGCCCAGTGATGTTTTCGAGAATGTCTAAGCAGGTGAGGCATCTAGTTTCCAGTGATTTTTCTTTTGAGCACTGAAATGCCTCTCAGAACTTCAAGAAGTATTTATTTAAGAGTCTGATCTTGGGGGTCTTGGTTTTATTTAAATCTTGAACTTAATCCTCAAAAGAATGTGGAATACTAGAAGAGAACTGGCGTGGATTTCTATGACGTTTCCCCACCCCACCCCTGCCCTAGTTGTTGAGAGAATGTAAAAGAAACCAGCAATTTTCGGCCTTTTCCTCCTCTATTTGCTGCTTATCTACTTGCTTGAACAGAGTCAGTTACAGGAACAGAACTCCTCTTAGGCTGCTAATTAATAATTTCAGACAGTAGCAATCAGAACTTGCATCTAACAGTCAGAAAAAATACTTCCTCCTGATTTCTTCACTTTCTTTTGAGCCAAAGGGTTTGTCACTACTCCTAATGGATTAATTTCAGGATGCTATTATGAAGCATCAGAGGGAAAGCCGCAAAAGTTAAGCACGCAAATAATGTTTTAAGTGCCTAAAAAAGTTTGTGTAAGTGTTGTTTGAAGAAAGAGTGTGGGTAAAGTAGGCTACAGAGGGGTAAAAGCTTCATTGAGAGCTGATTTGCATGAGGCTGTAGCTTCTGAATCACAGTCAGGGTGCTTTTGGGGAAATGGCAGTGTCTGTGAAGAGAGATCTATGATAAGCATTTAAACAGCTTACTTTAGGAGACAAGATACTGAAGTTAATTCCTTCAGCACTAGAGGTGAGGTTTTTTAAAGTGGTAAAATTTCCTTTTAAAAATGAGAGATAATACGAGAGTGGGGAAAAAGATGCTGTTAATTTCACAGAAGTGGTTTTCCTGATACCATCTCCTTTTTTTTTTTTTTAATTTATTTTTTTAAACAAAAACATTAATTGGGACTGAGGAGGAAGTGTTTCTCTTTCTTAGAGACATTGCGTTTTATTTTTGGCTAAGGCTAAAAGCTATTGTTGACACTAAACTGGCAAATTATGAACTGAAGCCAGTATTGTTACTTGGATCTAAATTTGTAAGAAGGTTCAGTTGTCTTAGAATAAAAATTGAGTGTGTAGTTTACCTCAAGACTGGCGTTACACTCCACAAAAGTATTTGACAGATTTGTAGCTGAAAAAAATTGTTTAGCTGATTGGCATGTGGCATTTAAAATAGCATGTTTGTGGAAGGGAAGAATAACGGTAAATAGTGAGAAATAGAGAATCATAGAATATACTGAGTTAGAAGGGACCCAGAAGGATCATCAGGTCCAACTCCTGGCTCCACACAAGACCACCCCAAAATTAGACCGTGTGTCTGAGAGCGTTGTCCAAGGGCTCCTTGAGCTCCGGCAGGCTTGGTGCTATGACCACTGCCCTGGGGAGCCTGTCCCAGTGCCCGACCACCTCTGGGTGCAGAACCTTTCCCTAACCCCCAGCCTGACCCTCCCCTGTCCCAGCTCCATGCCGCTCCCTCGGGTCCTGTCGCTGTCCCCAGGGAGCAGAGCTCAGCGCCTGCCCCTCCGCTCCCCTCGTGAGGGAGCTGCAGGCCGCCATGAGGCCTCCCCTCGGCCTGCTCTGCTCTGGGCTGAACAAACCAACGGGCCTCAGCTGCTCCTCATGCCTCGTCCTTCAAACCCTTCACCCACCTTAGTCGCCCTCCTTTGACACTCTCTAACAGATTTATGCCCTTCTGTTACTGTGGCACCCAAAACCTCACACAGTGCTCGAGGTGAGGCCGCACAGCGCAGGGCAGAGCGGGACAATCCCTCCCCTCACCCAGCCGGCAGCGCTGGGCCTGAAGCCCAGGTCCCTTCCTGCGGGGCTGCTCTCCAGCCTCCTGTCCCCCAGTCTGTACGTAAGGCCAGGGTTGCCCTGTCCCGGCTGCAGAATTCATCAAGGCCTCTCTGCAAGGTCTTTCTACCCTCAAGAGAGCCAACAGCTCCTCCCCATTTAGTGCTGTCCCCAGACTTACTCAGTATACCTTCAAGTCCTGCATCCAAGTAATTTATGAAAGCATTAATGAGAACTGGTCCTAAAATACGTCAAATGATCGTATGGTAGACATGATCTTCACCTGCAGGTTCAATGCTTTTTGGCAAAGGACAGAGCGTTTCTTCAGTGGCAGCTAACATTACAAGGAGGAGAGCTTCCAGCGAAGACTGTAATTTTGAAAAATAGTTGTTATTATGTTTTTAGGGAATAACTGTTGCAATGACAGATAAGACTAGGCATAGGTATGGCTGGTATTGGCTTGACTTAGAATTTTGTTTTAAGTCATGTGGGAGTAGCACAAGCCAGCTAGCGCTTAGCTTAGTTTGCAACTGATTTATATCGAAACTGTGAATTAGTTTAAATTTGCTAAAATTGAATTGTCAGTCTAAACAAACTGAGAGTCCATGCAGCACTTTATCCTGCTTGAAGTGTAGCAGTTTGCTAAGGCTTGCTTGCTTATGGAACTAGCTTTTTTTTTTTTTTATTTATTTTAAACTAAGATTCCGCATAAGTTTTGGCTACTGGCAGGGAAGGAGAGATGTTTTCTCTGTTTTGTGCAGGGGAGGAAGTTATTTTGGAGACGCTGCTGGATCGGCTGAGGGGTAGAGAAAGAGGTAACAAAATTTGAACTTTGACATGGCAGCTGGAAATCTAGCATTTGTTAAAGGCTTTTAGATACCTTTAGCTAGAACTGATTTCAAGATGTGAATTAACAAGGACATCAGTCAGCCCCAACTGTGTTTGGTCCAAAGATCTTTGTGGATTTTCCTGTCCTGTTTAAGATTTGTCACATCTATAAATCACACAAATTAGCCAAGTATTGGCAGTAGTGCCTACCAAAAAAATGTATTAATACAGTAAAGGTGCAGGTGAAAACGTGCTGCCTGGTCTTTAGTGTTCAGCAGTCATAGTAGTAATAGGTAGCAGTCACTGATGTTACATTTATCCCATTCTTTTCTGCTAGGTGTTATTTCTGCTTAGTTACAACCTGCAATCAAAGTATGTCTCTTCACACTTCCCTGGGTTCATGGAAGAGTAATGCTACAACAGAAAATACATTAGGGGAAATACTTAAATCCACAGCCGTACTCTTACTCTGTTCTCTTACCGTTCCCTAAGTTGTTACCATTGCCTCTAAAAGTGAGGTAACTCCCAAACAAAAATGATGGCAGGTTAAGCTAGCGAGACAGCTGTTGAAGTTAGGTGATCTGAAGAATCCTTTGAATGTAGGGTGATTAATATAATATACTCCATGTTTATGTAAGTGTGTGGTAGCAGTTATAACTACCTCTTTAGTGCAGTTGTATGCATCTCATTTATGATATTCTGTAATTCTTCCATCTGCAGTTTATATAGGTATATATAATCATATCTGATCCTCACAATGTATCTGTGAGCTAAGGGAGTGCCATTCCTAGAATAAATTTGAGGAACAGATATGCAAGGAATTTTTTTCTTAAACTGACTTGAAAATAGTCTTTTTTGTCTATTCTGTCATCAAATGGTATTTATTTCCAAACTGGACTGGATGAAGATACAGAATAGGTGTTAGACCTGTGCAAGATTTGAAGTCCATCTCTTTATGCTCATGGGAAACAGAGCGTCAGGTCACTGGAAAGGAAAGACTGCTTCCCAGTGGAAGAAGGCACTCAGCGGTGCTGTTCTGTCAGCAGAGAAGTCCCAGCTGCCCATGAAGATCGGGCAGGAGCAGAGCAAAAGATGAGAGAAGTGGGAGGACAGAGAAACCCTAGAGCAGGAGTGAAATGGAATGGACCAGAAGAGAGAATCAAGTGCCTGGATATTAAGAAATCTATTTGCCATTCTATTTCAGTAAGTAATTTCTGCAAATTTACACTTAAAAAAAAAAATAATCACAGAGTAACTGATTGAGAGTACCGGCATAGGCAGAATGAGAAAGCTTAGTGGTTAACTGAGCGGTGTGAGTGGTGTTAGTTCTGAGTCATGCAGTTACACCAGGCTCACACAAATGGAAACTTTTAAGCCATATGTCAAAATGTGCCTTACAAAATCTGAACCTTCATACGGTGACTACAAACACTGATTGTTAAATCTGTTGAGGGACCTTGGGTTAAGATGCTTTCACTATGAATTCTTTCGGGACATTGTGTTAAAAAGTTGGGTCGAGTTTGAGCTAGCAGGTTTTTTACAGGCCTGAAAAAAAAGCAGTGGCCAGTCTGTGTTTCCTCAGGCACAGTTTGTTTGCAAATACAATTACTACCTGTATAATTTAGGATTGCGGGGGAGAGGAAGAAGTTACTACTAGTTATTTTATTCATGGCAAAATAAAACAGGTGTCACAGGAGGAGAGAATAAGGAAACATATTTCATGGTAGCAAAAGAAGCAACTAGATTTTAAGAATCTTGTCCATCTCAGGCTTTGAAACTTTGTATGAATCAAGCATTGTAGCCACTGTCATGCTCTGGTGCATCCTGTCTCCTCTTTTGTTAGCCAGCACCTCACCTTCACAGGCAAGTTCTGGGAAAAACTAACCCTTACGTAGCGTGTTGCTTTGTCAGGATCTGAGTCCTTGTTTCTGTGGCTTTTTCTCTTTGAAGAAGACACAGCTGGTACTACTGCAGTGTAATTAATATCCTGCAGGACTTTTCAGTCAGTTTTCATGGCTGTGGGAAGTCAGTCCAAAGAGTTGCTTCTCTGAGTAAGTGTCTTGACCATCTTTAAGTTTTGGAGTATGTTATTTGTCTTATTCTGCTGAAGATTTTATTTTGTCACCGTTACCTTTTCGAGGCACAGTGAATAGGGTAGACCAGTTTCTTGGGTGAGTTGCTCTTCTGGTATTTGATAGATGGAAGTTTTACTTCTAATTCTCCTGGCATAAATTCATACTTTGATCCAGAGACTCTCTTCCTGGCCTGTCACGTAGAGAAATGAGAGTGTTCAGGCACTTTCTAGGTTGCTGGCTTCCTCTCAGAATTTCTGTTTACAGCAGGCCGTTTCCCTGTTGGAGCTGTTCTTCTTTTGGCTACCTCCCTTGTTAGCCCAGCAGTTGTGTCACTGACCTGACTTAGGAGCGATGTGCTCATAGCTGGCGGCCTGCTGGCAATCGGTTTGCGGAGCGGCTCCTTCCCCTGGTAATGTTCTTCTCGGTGCTGTGCTCTTAGCTGGAGGGGAGGCTGCCTGACCCCGTGGCCCCCTCGTGAGTGCCAGGGAGCAAACTGCAATTACGTTATTAGAGGGGCTAGTGGGCACTTCTCAGTCTCCGCAGTGTCCCTCGTTTTCTGCCTGTCTTGCTTTAGCGTAATTAGCAGCTGCGTAGATCAGAGCGGGAGGCCATCAGAAAACAGGGGCTGGTTGCTTCAAAGCCTTGTGTGCTGCAGAGCTCTCAAAGGAGTGCGGATGGCTGATGCTCTGGATTCTGCTCTCGTACAGCCTTGAACAATCCTCCAGCTCCCACATTCCCTGCAGATTCACCTAACCAGCAAGGTACCTAGCTAACTAACTTACTGCCTTTTCTATTTATTAACGCAAAGCGGAACCTATAACAGCAGATAAATCTCTAGAGCTGGGGAGTCCCTGTATGCATAACTAGTGAATCTGTCATCACTTGCTGTATAACAAGCCGAAGTTAGCCCGGGGCATTGTTCTTTTATATAACAAAGGGGAAATGGCTCTGGTCCAGGTGATCCAGAAGCCCGAGGAGCCAGATCATCCGGTGGTGTTGGCCTGATTAGCCATAAATAATTCTGGCCCTGCTGCCCTGTTCTGGGTCTTTCCCCTTTGCTGTTTTCTTCAGTGAGAGGAGGGGGGGGACGCGTGTTTCCTAGCTAGCAGGGCATCTTCTGTGTTTATGAGCGGGAATACCTGTACTGGGATCTGTGCAGAGCCGTCTTTGGGGCGTGCCAGGCATGCAGTGCGCGGCACAGAGTGTGGAGGGAGAGACTGGGTTTATAACCACCTCTGCAGAAGCATTTGTATAGTTAGGTTGGCCACTCGACAGGAACGTTTAAATCCTTTAAGATGTTTTCTGTGCAAAATGAGTGGTTTTTGTCTCCTTAGGCACCCAAGAGAGAAATGGTTAAATGCTAAATTGCTCATCAGGAGTTTAGATGCTGGTTTTGAGTCTCACCTGGAATAACTTACTCAGTATGTCAAGGGTTTAAGCCTGGTTTTATTGCCAGTCTAACACCGTCATCACTAGGCCGTCTTTACCAGCTCCTGTGCCTCGTGGACAGGCTGGTGCAGCACGGGGAGGGCTCAGGTCTGTTGGATTTCGGTATGGCAGGGACAGATGCAGGGCAGGAGCAGACCCTGACCCGAATCACAGAGGGTATTCCAGGACAGCATGGTTAGCCTCCTCCAGGTGCTCTCAGGGCAGCACCCGACGCCTTGTCTGTTAGTTAACCTTCTCCATAGCTGCTGTTATGTGAAAGGTCTTTGATCTGTGAATGAGTCCAACACATGGCGCTTGCTCATTGTGTGGTAACAGCAGAGGTGTTATTTTTAGCTCCCAAATTCTTTTTCTCCTTTTGCTATTATTGCCGAAGGACCTTTCAACCCTAGGACAGGCAACCTGACTACGGATTGTACTTGGGATACCGTGCTACCTAAGGCTAATGCTTCTATTGGGAACTTTTTTTTTTTTTTCCCTAAAATGGGTAAGTGGCTTTTAAAATAGCCTTAAAAAAATAAAATTGCAAACAACTAAAGTAGCTGTGTTTCTAAAGAGGACTGTTATCTTTGGAACATGTCACTTACAGAACTCGCTGCAGTAATCCTTAATTTAAAACAATTCCTACACTAAAGTATTTGCTTTTTCCTCTTTGTTTATTTATTTATTTTTTAAAAGGGCAAAAAACAACCCCCAAAACAAACCCCAAACAGGTTTCCAGCAAAAGCTGGGCTAACTGACAAGAATGGAAATAAAGCCAGGTCTTGCAAAACTCCAGTATGTAGTTGCTGTTCTTTGAGAGGACTTTTGTCCTGCTGTCTGAAAGCATTCCTTTGCTGGGTCACTTTTTAAAAAAATTTTTAAGTAACCACCAGTTGCTAGAAATAACCATTGCAGGGACTGATATGCTGGTCGCATTCTTACAATTGCGTTTGTGTGCAGTGCACGCTGGTTTAAAAGGAAGCTGTTATATAACATTTTTAATTATGAAATTTCTTCTTATGCAACAGAGTTTAAGGGTCAGCTACAAACAGCCTGACCACGAAGCTTCCTTCGGGATTAATGCACCTGTGTCACTGCTCGTGGCTTGAGCTTGACTCAGGCCAGTCCTACACCACTCAAGGTTCAAGATGCAAGGTATGCTGATTTAGTTTACAGTCCATAACGTTTCTTTTGCAGTGGTGCTTACAAACCATTGGAATAATTTACCCATGGATACAGTGGCTTTTTTTCTTTTCCCCCATGTGAAGTCCTTTAGCAGAAGTCAGGCAGCTGTATCTGTCAGAGCTGTGAAATACCAGTCCGTGAACAAAAGGGGAAAGGTAGCAGTGAAGTTGCTGGTAGTCTGGGGCTAGACAGACTCAAACGCTTGTGCTTTCAGGTTTGAAGAGTGCAGAGGAGCTGCTTGCTATCGCAGGAATGCCTCGTGGGCACCACCAGCAGCAGGCAGGCCGTGCTGCTGCTCTGGGTCTGGCAGCGTGAAACCAGGCCCTCAGCAGCTGATCGTGCAGATGGCTCCAGTCCCTGATTGCTGGAGAATTTACAGGGCCATAAGAAATAAAAGTGTAGGCTCCTGCCCCTTATGTGGGCATGGATGTCATCCAGAAGGAAGGGAATCGATCATTGGCTTCAAACAAGTGAGATTTTAATAGGAAACTGAATGTAGAGGGAGCAGCCACAGAGCCTGCTACTCCCAGTTGGGCCAGTTCTAACTGAGAAGCATAAGGGAGCACTGGGCCTGCTAATTCCTTACTCCTGGGATGAAAACAAAAGATTTCTGCTCCCTTTAGGAAGAAGAAAGTTCCACACCTTCCAAATTGACTCAGCTTCAGGTGAGCAAGCAGCCAAACGCATTGCATTTCCTTCAAGGGGCCCCTCAGCCAAAAGCCTGCAGCCTTAGAAGTGTCTGCACTTTTGGGGGCTCGCAGCTCCTTTCTAGGGATTCAGCTCCTTCAAGTGTGAGTAATTTTTTTTTTCTTAAGCCAGACAATTGACTTTAGTTTTATTACAAAGCTTTTATTAAAAAACAAATGCTCAGCACATTAACTCAAACTGGAATGACAAAAAAAAAAAAATTGGTTGACAGTATTTTTGGCAAAGGCTGTGCCTTACTATTTTAAAAAATGGGTACATCAATGCTCATTTCAACAACTGGCATAAAATCCCACTAACAGGCTAACAAAAACAGATACAAATACAGAACAATTGAAGTAATAATTCAAGTGCTGGGCTTTTTACAAGGAGAAGGGGAATGGGTGAGAAGGAGAACTCACTGCAGTCAGATTTGCTGGATGTATTGCTTATGTTTACGGAGTAGGTGATGCAGGACTGACGTGTCTACTGACCAGCTGACTGTTGTTACATTTATTTAGTTCTATATGACACTGTACTATATAGACTGAGAGGCCACTATTTGTTACAAATAGTTTAACAAAAAAGCCACCTTTTTTTCCATACAGGCTTTTCCTCTGGCAGGAAAAAAAAAAAAAAGAAAAAAACCTTTTATTTAAAAAGTAGTTCAGATTTTTGACACTTGTTTAAAAGCTCATACCTAGTAAAATATACACCAAGGAAATTACAAACTAAAAGTTAAAATATAAAAGCATTCAAGTTTCTTAAAAAAGCTAAAACCGAAATTGATCCTGTCGCACCATTAAATAAAAAGAAGTTTGAGTGTGTCATCCTGGTCCAGGCAAATTCCGTTCCTCGACGTGCTGTATGGGGCAGCTGCGGTCTATGTAACTCTGTTGGCTGAAGCAGGCAGAGACAGCCATGCTACTTTGTTTGCTGACTCGACATGGACACAGATGAGACGAGGGCTTAAGAGTGCAAGGCAGAGGTGGAGTGAAGACAAAAGCTGCTCTGCTTGACCCAGGAGCTCGTTTGCTCTATTTATATCGGGGCTGGACCTTGTGATAGTGAAGGATTTTGGCAGTGATTGTCTTTATGATTCAGTGTCTCTAGCAGTGACATCAGGGTGAATGACATCCTAGACAGACTCCTTGGGGGTGGCCTGTGTGGATGAAGGACACACCTAGGGTTTAACAAGCTTCCATCTCCAGCAGGGGTCCTGGTGTCGCCGCCTTTGCTTTGCAAGTTGAGAAAGCATTTCTTTTCCCACCTACAGGGACGGGAGAGAGACAGAGACAGAGATAAAGATGATTTGAAACCTATGTTTTTTCTCTTTTTAAAATAAGCCATTCGAAGAAGCTGTCCTCTGGGAAACACGTGGTGATGGGTCCCTGTAACTCTGACAGTCGGGAGTGGAACGTGGGCTTGCAGTGTCTGAGTTAAGTGCGGAGCATCGCTATTTGCACTTGCTTGAAGTTTGCAAGAATATTCATGGCTTTGTTTCACGCTGGAGTGCTTTGGATTGTAAATAGATGTCCACAACAACTAAAAAGTACTTTTAAAGCTACTTAGACATTCAACATATTACAGAAGTAATTCCTTTTTGTAGTGGATTTAATTTATCTATCTACAACATTTGACCCATATACCTGCTACAAAATTAGACATCCTCGGGCTTTCTTACTGCAGCTGTTAAGGTCAATTAAACCTCTAGCTCAGAGCCTCCAGCTCCGCACTGTGGAAACACAGAAATGCTGTGTTCTGCGAGCAGCTGGGCAGAGGAATCTGGTGGGAGAGGCTTTCGTGAACACGGACCCTGCCCCGCAACCACGCGACTGAGGGGGAGTCAGTCTGCTCTGGTACAGTCCATCTTTCAGAAACAGGGCTCTTCGCCAGCCAGCCAGCTCACTGGGATCTCGGGAGGATTTACGTTCTTACAGCACGCGAAAAGGCCAAGAGTGCAAGCCTACAGGTACTGACCTTCCTCTCCCCAGAGGGGAACAGGTCCTCATCGCTGGGGCTCTGGCTTACATCAGGTGCCTTCACCAGCCACCACCCCTGCCCTCCTGCCCCAGACGACCGGGCTATAGCAGGGGCTGCTCCCCACCACCGCCGCGCGAGTCGGGCTTTTTGCACGGCTGGATGCCTGGTCGCCAGTGCTGGACTCAGGAGTAGTGGAAGCCCAAAAACCAACGCTAACCTCCAGGTACTACTCAACTGCCCAACAAGTAGAGAGAGGCTTCAGGGAGCAGAGCTTCGAGGAATGACCAAAATCAGCATGTGAATGCAATTTGGTGGTGAAGGTGAGAGAATTTTTCACCAGAAGAAACACAAACTACTTAGACACAGATACACTGTTGACACTTTGAATCCTGAAAAGCAAGACAGAACAAGTTTATGAAGAAGCTGGCTTGTTTAAACCAGAACTCAAACTTCTGTTAACAGAATTTCCCAACTGCATGCATCCTGTTAGACTAATCATAATAGGTTGATTGCTTGAGCCTGTAAGAGCCACAAGCAGAAATAATCAGCAAGTATTACAGCTGCAGTATTTAAACAAGGGCCACTTTTAACTGAGTCCCATACCCTGCAGCTTCAGCTTAATCCCCTGCACCACAAAGCACTCTGCCCGTGCTGCTTGAGTACAGCCACTGCACAGGGGTTACAGGGGCTGATGTACTCCAAGGTAGGCAGCCTCCAAGACTGATTTGGGACCGCTTGCTTTTGGTGAGCACGAGATCTGAGAGCCCACACTCCTACCAACCATGCTGACTCCTCAGCAGAGGCCACCTCCGTGACCGTGGTTTGAGTGGAAGGGAAAGCTGAGGATGCTGAAGCTTGCTGGAGCGTACTGCAGAGCTTTGACTTGAAGGACGCGCTCCTCCCCCAGCCGCCACCAGCCCCTGGTACATCACAAATGATTTTCACCTGCTGCCTGTAGCCACAAAAGGGCATTTAAAGCCACTGCGGCCTCACAGCTGAAAGTCCACTGGAAACCCAGTGGTTTCAACAGAGGTGGTCTGTATTGACTAATTCAGTTCCTATTTCCTCATAAAACCAGCCCAAGTCCCGACTAAAAAAAGCCTTCTTAGCTTCCTGCTTTTTTTTTTTTTTTTGAAAAAAAAAAAAAGCCCAGTGCTCCATAACACATGCGGATCAAAGCGCTACGAAGGGCTCTACCTTTCCAAGGAGCACGAAAGAGAGGCCAAGCAAACAGCAGAGGAACACTGGGGAGAGCACCCTGCAGCTTTATATTTATTTTGTGCCTTTTCATCCTGGATTTTCAAAGGTTTGGTCCAGGTTGCTCTTCCTGGGAAGGTTTTCCTCTCAGTCTTACATGAAAACATTCAGCTTCCTGTTGAGGAATGGCCTTGAGGCGCCAGGCCAGTAGTTCACAGCAGCCTGATACAAGTGCCGTGATTCAGAGCTACTCCCCATTAGCAGCCAGGAATGTCTCCTTCACCGAAGGAAATGAAATGCTCTTCTGTTGAGATGGTTCCCTGCCTCCTCCCCCCTTCCCGTACCAGCAAGCTGTCTTTGAAGTCAGGAGGTTAAAATAACGACCGCGGCCTTGCTCTGGCCCTCAGCTTTTTCGGATAGGGGCCAGCGCCGCGCGCTCGGTCCCAAAGCAGCGCTCGCAGCAGCTGCCTCCTTTCCACAACCTCTCCCCATGCCTCGTTTGCCCGTCTCCAATAGCGAGGTTGCAGATGCTGCTGTAATTCTGCGAGGGGTCGGGCACAGTGAAGCCCCACACACACACATATATATTTTTTTTCTAAGAGAATAGTGCAACACAGAAAATTACACGGTGGCTGTCCCCAAAACAGCATCTAGAACCCAGCCTTTTCCCAGCTGCACATTAAGGCTGAACGCTGGAAATTGCTTCCACTGCTGATAAACCAAATAATACCTAAAAAATAAGACTGACGATAGTGTTGCCTTACAGATATAAAACAGGTCAAATCAGGATTCTTTTCAAGAAACCACAGGCATGAGCTAAGGAGACTGAAGACTTCCCACATCTAAGGCTTCACTGGGGGGCTGTAGCTGAAGTCTGGCCAAGCAAGGCATGCCCTAGCACAGCCCAATCCACAAGTGAAGTCGGCGCAATCAAAGACTGCAATTACAGCTCCCTGGCTGTGGTTAGGCTTCAAAGAAAGTGCTGCAAGTCACATTTTACATATGTGAAGTCTTGAGCATGAGCCACAATAGGAGGCACTGTCTGTGCCATTTGCAGTGTGCATCTGACTGCAGGAGGAAAGGAAAAAAAAAAAAAGAAAAAAACCTACCTCGAGTAAGAAACAGAAATAAAATTCAACAATAAGTCAGAGTAACAAGAAAAGCGTTACTACTGAAATGGTAAAACTGCACTTTAGGAATCTCTACCATAAAAATAAAGCCTTCTAAAAAGCCTGGGCTCAATGGCTGAGGGCAAGAGCACTAGAGGGAGATCAAAATTCCTCCCCGCTCTTGGGAACGAGCCGGATTGAAGGGTGGGTCTGCAAGCGCCTTGTGCTCCCCTTGCTTCTCCTGGAGTCCTTAGCTCATCTCCGTTTTGCTCGAACAAGGGAGAGGGGATTAGGCAGCTTCGTCCACGTCATGCTAATCAGGAGAGGTTACGGAAGAAAGCTGGGTGTCTGGGTCACTACAGGAGTAAGGACAGGGTAAAAGAAAAATCTAACTCTTCACAGAAGGCAAGAGAAAGTAAAAAAATTTAAGCCAGGTGCTTTTTCTCTACACCTTCCCTCACCACAGGTTGTTTATATTTATACAGTTGTAAAAAGATGCAAGATGACAGCAGTTACATGTATTTAAAAAAACAATAAAAAAAAGCACCGGTCTCCAGCCCTGGGTTTTAATCCAGCGCTTTAAACAACGTGGCAAACTCAGCGACCCGACAACAGAAACTGTCCTTTTTCTTTTGAAGTCCCAAACGAACAAATTCGACTTTTTGACAGCATTTATCCAATACTCTGGAAACGTGACGACGCAAAACCGGGTCATTATTTACCAGCAAGGCTCCCTCTGTTTGCGAAGCCCCTTTGTATGGTCTTTAGCAGCGGAGCTGTAAAGAGGTTGAAGCCCGAGCTGAGCGATGCCGGCGCTGCAGTCTGCTCCTCTTCCTGCCCAGCTGTGCCATGGTTTGTGGGGTTAGCCCAAACCAGATCCTTGAATCGTTCTGGGCAAACAAAAACAAACACTCCGCAACCTTTGTTGTTTCTAAACAAAAAAACCACCTCCCAGCAAAACCCCAGTCATTTCAGTAATCCGATTTGCTGCAGGGTCTCGCAAGCTGTTGCAGCACATGGATGGAGAGACCTACGGGAGACAGGAAAAAGCCCTCTCTGCGAGAGCTGGAGACCAGCAGGCAGCAGAGGAAACCTTTTAAGCTGCCTTTGTTGCCAAAGAAATGACATAAAATCGTACCCTAAAACCGTAACAGATACTGCCACGTTGAAGCTACGTCAGCGGTAAGAGGGTTTTTCCCCCCACCCTTGCTGCCGTTAGCTCCAGCCCGCTGCTGGTGGCGGTGAGCGGAGCCCCCAGCACCAACAACACCCCCGAGCGTTAGGTGCAGGGAGGTGAGGAGCGGTAATGCCATCGCCATCCCCCTGCAGTGAGCCACAGCAGGCTGGGAGCCGCGCTGGGAACGCCCCGGTGTTTTCGAGCTCCCACTTTGCTCAGCTCCAGCCGGCGGTGCCAAAGCAGGTGTGGCTCTTATCAAAGGCCCCCGGTGTAGGCAGCGTGAAACTTGGAGCTCTTGCACCGCGCTGCAATCTTGAAAGCGATCGTGCTGGAAGACCCACGACATGTTTTTCCTGTTGGGGGGGAGGCTCTGTGTTTGTAATAAAAACCAGATTACCTCTAGACAGCGATCTCCAGCAGCTTCTTAAAGAAGAAAAATATGCTAAGAGTGATCTGCAAGGGAAGAAAAAATAGGCTTGTGCCCCTTTTGTATCTTTATTGCATTTAATAAATACTCGGAAGACCAAGACAAAGTCTCTCTGCTTTATGAAATAATTAAATGAACCCCTCATGTCTCATTTCTCTTGAAAGTAATGACGAAATCGTAAGTGTTAAAGCACTAAGAAAGGGGAAAGACATTTAGCCAGGACTTCATGCCTGTGATTTATTTAGTTTTTTTAATTTAAAAACAACAACAAAATTCCACGCCCCGTTTATTTGATAGACTGAGAGACTGGAAGAAAGATCTATCTGTTCCTGGGGCCACTGAAATTGCTGCTGCAGTTTTAACCTGCAGTAACAGAAAAGATGTGAGGTACTGGTAAAGGAGTAAGTGAAAATTTTTGAAAAGAAATAACACATGTAAAGTTTCCTTTGTCGATCACCTTTTCTGCCGCAATTAAATATAAGCTAGAGTTTTTACTGCACTTGGAAAGATAGTCTGAATGTTTACATCTGCTAATATATGGATAGAATAATTTAAATAATTGATTTTATGCAACCAAAAGTAAGAGGTGTAAGCAAAGTATATTCCAGAGCTTTACCAACTTTCCTACAGTCACGCATCCGTAGAGCACCACTGCCGGTGTAGGAGCTGTGCGCAGAAACCACTGCAGAGCTCACACACATCGAGTTCACTTTGACGCAATTAGGTCTTAAAGCCTAGTGGTCCAAAAGACACAAGCCTCCTGCTGTGCATCTCAAAAGACACACATTTTTTGGGGGGGAAAGCAGCTATTCAGCAAAACACAGTCTCGCCTAATAACAAGCAAATGCACGCACCTTAAAACTAATTATGTGTAGTTATTTTGGAAATAATAACATTTCACTTCATGCAATTTCAGTATCCCAGAGGCTCCCAAAACTCCAGAGCTTAATTCTGAGGGAGCTAAATATTCATGAGGGAACCCATAGCTGAGGTTTGCAGGGAGGAAGCAACCTCAGAAGCGATGTCTCCCTGCTCAGGCAAGCCTCCTTCGTTCTCTTACCCGCACCAGTGATGTCCGTGGCAGGAGCACCCGCTCAGCGAGGTGGTCACTGCTGGTGCTTCTAGGGGCAGCTGCCTCCAGCCTTGCTCACACTCACGCACCGGTACCGATGCCACCTCTGCTCACAGGCTCACAGCTCTTGGAAGTGCTGGACCCAACAGCAGAAAGCCGGTGCCTGAAAGGTTAGATTGAACCCGATTTGTCTAACGGGCTGCCAGCCTCATGTTTAACTGGCTGCACAGCAGCGCTTCGGCTGTGAGCTTCCTCCCCTGTACAGCTTTCCAGTTTGCACACTTTCTAAATTCTTACACGGTACAGTTTTAACAAGCAGCTAAAGGATCAGGGGGGTTTAAAGATAACTTGCATTTAAATTCTTAAAGTAGAGGATTAAGGGACTGGCTGATGTTATGGAAGATTGGCTCTACAAGCAGTGACTTTTGCAACATCAAAACCAGTGAGTCTTTGGTTTAGGCTTGTTTTTGTTTTTTGGTTTTGTCATCAGGATGGCTGGCTTTGCATTCATATGTCAGAAGACCTCTTAAATTCAGTCACAATCTCTGAAAGTCAGAGGCCGACAGAAACTAAACAATGCTAGTTTGCTAGACAAGCTTTGACAGAATTGCATTTACATGCAACTCTGTTGGCATTAGAGGACAGACTTCACCCAAGCTTAGTCTCCACAAACAAGTGGGAAAGACTTGTGACAATGTCATAACAACACGTCAGTCTCCCACTTTGAACTTTGCCATGTGAGCCCACTACAAAAAGAAAACACAATACAGACATGAGATGAGCGCTAAAATGCTCAGGTTTTGTTCCAATTTGGAATGAAACTGCATTCTAAAATCTTATGGTTTTTCCTTATGAAACAGTTTGTTTCCACAGTTTTCTCATGACCTTCGAATCCTCAGTCTGGTGGCAAGTTTACTAAATCCACCAACATACACAGCTTTCAGCCAGAAAAGAATGGTGCCTCGGCAGCCTACTCCCTGTCCCCACCCTATCCCACAGGAAGGGTGTTAGAACAATGCTATTCCTTCTTTCTAGCCCAAGCCTCCTACTGCTAACACCTTAGAAGTGAAACGATACGGCTTTTAATTTCTGCTAAGCGTGGTTGAGAAGCTCTAACGCCACAGCAGCATCTGCAACTCAAGCACGGGCAGATCGCACAGGTTGTAGGTGTCCTCCTGCCGAGTTATCTAGTTTTGCCCTTTGCCATTTAAGGCTGGAAATGCTGCCTTCGTTGCTGACCTCCTTAAACCCTTTGGTTGCAAAAACTAACATTTTGTAAATACTGGCAGAGTCTCCTTGTTTTGTCAATCCCGTGCCTATGTTGACTGTCTGGCTGAAAGCGTTCTGTTTCTTATTTAGAAAACCTGTGCTCGGCCCCTACCTTGCCTTGCCCTTATGCCTCCCATAGTCGCTGGCTGCACCTAAAATAGCTTGCGTGCCCGCCCTTCGCAGGCTGGAAAAGGAAAATGGGGAACTCCATATGCTCTGCTGCATCTCTCCCAGCAGGTGTCAGTGCCCTTCTGTACCTGCCGCCTAAACAGGAGCCGGCTTCCCTTCATGTTTGCTCTTTTGATGTTTTTCTTGATGTCGGAGAGCCTGAAAGAATGGAGGTTTCCTATCTCCCACCCTGGAAGGCTCGGTGTTTGGTTAGAATTAGTTGCAGGAGGGGATCCGTGTGAGGGCTGCACCCCTTGTCTTTGGAAGTTCCTATGCTTGGCTGAAAAAGGTTGATGCTAACTGAAGTTAGTAACGATTTTGATCATATAAATACTTCAATCCATCAAATGCTCTTCATTTTTTTACTCTCTTCATTGTCTTTTTTATAAATTCCCCCAGCTCTCAAGCTTTTACAGAAATGTTATGGTCAGCATGGTCCAAATGCCTCTTGTGATTTTTTTTTTTAAGCTGAGGGAACCTTTGCATGGAATTAGCCACCAAAGATGCCATGTACCTGTCTGTGCTGATGGCTTTAAGTGTTGAAAGATGCTGTGCTATAATAGCCACACAATTTGAAGGGGAGAGCAGCAAACTAATTGTTTTTAGTAGTAGCTAGTAGTGGTCAATCCTGGCCGGGAGATGGCAAAGTCCTGCTGCTGAGGTCCCCTTTTTGCTTTTCTCCCACAGCACAGAAGGTGAGGGTGACGTGTTGTAGCATTCCTTTCTGGCCCTCTTGCCTATACTGAAAACCTCCGTTTATAGGCAGGAGAGGGAACAGGGAAACACAGGTCACAGAGGAAACATTTATCTTCAATCAGGACATGTCCCTACGCCACTGTCACCGCGCAGACTGTCACCCACACGAACTTCTGCACAGATCCTCCGCACTGTATGTGGGAGTAAAGGGGTATGGACAGGCGTGAGATGTTTGTTTCATTTTAAACTACGCCGGCAGCAATTTCAAGCGTGCTGGACAAGCCATGTTAGAAAATGTGCCTCAGAAAACAAGGTACCACATCCCCTTTGCATCTCTTTTCTAGGACACTGGCCAGAAACCCACGGTCAACTATGACCGCAGTCATCAGCTGGTTCTTTTCCACAGCGTGCTGGCTGTAAATCAGCCCACTTTATATTCTGCTTTCACAACCTAACTCCACTTTATGTCTAAGTAACGAGCAAAAGATAATCCAGTCATAGATTTCTTGTTACAGCGCTATCCAAAGTTTCTCCTTTGCAGAATTTCCATCTAGGAGTTTTGAAACATTACAGCTTATTCATTGCTTAAAGTTAAGCAGTCTTAATCTGATCCCTTTAAGTGCTTCTGATTGTAAATCAGTATTAGTCAAGTTTCCTCATTTTTGAAAACTTTGCTAATCTGGATGCTAATTGTCACAGAATTTTTGCAAGCCACAAATTCACTTCTCACAGGTTTTCAAATGTCTATAACACTTCTCTATCACTCTTTTTAGCCCTTGAAGACATGCCAAAACACAATGTTAAATTATGTAGCTTGTGAGGACTTCCCAATTGCATCCTGCCATATATCAAATGACGTGCCTTTTGCAATTACCACGCACAGCAAGGCATAAAAAGTTAACTATTTCCATGTTGCGGAATGATCAGGGGCATTTCTTAGCACCCTTCTACTACCTCAATGATTTAAAAATACTCATGAGATGCTAAAATATTGTTTTTTCGTCCCAAAAGTCAAATTGGGTAGGAAATTAGTAATCACCACTTCTGTCATAGAACTGCTCCCATTTAGAAATCTTCTGGAAGAGGACTTTCTGAAAAAAAAAGTCTTTCTGAAAGGTATTCAACAGGCAGTCTTCACATTGTCCTTGATCTTAGCTCTCCTCATTTCCCCTTCTTCCTGGCTTTTTCCAAACTCATTTTTTAGCATTATCTGGTCTTACACCACTCTCAGTTGATTTCAAAGGAGAGAATAATAAATAAGAGTTACTTCTTCAACAAATGGAAGCTAATTGAAGCATTGTGTTGGGCCATATGAACCGAAGACAAAAATCCCACCTGGAGGCTGTTCTGCAGCTCTTCAAGAGTATCCCTGGGTAATTTGTCAAGGACTAGAGTACCAGGTCACAGTATTCCTAAAACTCTCTAATACTAAAGCGTTTTTACAAATTGGCAGTTCAGCAGGCTGGAGGGCATAGAGGAACTCAGCTAAATCCTAAGCAGTGAAGCTGTAAGGAGTGTCCTGGTGTGTACAGCCCTGGGAAGAGGAGCAACTTCATGCTATCATCTTGATTTCACCGCTCAAATGAAGAGCAAGCCAAAAACCTGGTCAGAGGTCTGTCTTAAAAATCAGTTATGTTCTGAAGTGTTCATGGAGAAAGAAAAAAAAACACTTTCACAGTCTCTTAAATCATTTCTGTTTGCATGTCTCCATATCTCTTCCGTTACTTTCCTCTGAACATCCCACCACGCAACCCTCCCACCATTTCATCCTTCTCACTTACATCACCGTAATTACAGCCCTGGCTGATCTCCTTTGTGCTGATCTCGAGATTCTTTCTTTGGTCTTGCCACCTACTCATTTCTGATTCTTCTCAGATAACAGAATGCTTGTCTCCTTCCCAGACCTCCCACCCTCCTTCCCCCTCTGCCTTGCACCAGCCATACGAGTAAGGAAGCTAGTGTTTTCCTGTCTTCAAGAGCTCTTTGCGGCGCTCACTGAAAGGCATTCCCAAACTTGTCATCTCCATCCAGTAAAGACTACAACAGCTCTGCTGTGGGCCTGGTAAAATATTACGCTTGTGGGCAAAACATTCCTTGGATTAGGTTTGCAAAGGGCAGGAGTCTTAACCTTCAGAAGTTTACTTTGAAGTCTGGCTGATTCAGGTTCCCTAAATCATCCTGTGTCTTTACTTCCAGCTAGAGCACATCTGTACGTCTCAGAGGAGAGCACTCACTCGGCATGCAACTCTCGGTGAAGCTGCTGACGCGCGCCCACGTGGAGTCACCAGCACACTTCCCCTTCAGTGCAAGACGATGCCTCCCTTTCTCACACTTCATGGTATAAATTGCATGAGGACAGAGACAAGGATATTATAACAGTTTCCACACCATTACGGAACTTAAGGGACGGACAGAAAGGATGTAGAGGTAGAAGAGAAAAAGAAACCCCACATATTCATCATCTTCTATTTCTACTGATTCTCTACTATGGGAAATGCAAACAGAAACTCCAACAAAAGTACCTGGGTGTAGGCAAGGCAGCCATCCTTAGAGTGTAACGCATCCAAGAAACCAAACATTCCCCAGCTTTTAACTGTCACATGAACCCTAATCATATTCCATTCCTAATTAAGTTCTGTGCACTAACTTAGATATGCCAAAAGATATGCCAAAGCACAATGTTAAATCATGTAGCTCGTGTACCAGTCGCGTGTTGTTTGCTGGTGCTGTGTTAACATCAAAGGGAAAAGTACTCACAGCAATCGTGGACCTGGGCAGCTAAGCCGAAGTATCAATTATAAAAGTCAAGGTTAAAGCACTTGCTCTTTTTTGTTGCTTTATAGGTATAATACTTGGGACAGTCACTGTAGCCACACTTTACAGCTACATTTGTTGTATCGCCTACAGAACCCAAATGCTGCAAATCCACACCCAAAATCAGCACGAGTTAGGCATATCGCAAAGAGCAAGGCTGTCAGCTTGCCTGAAAACCTTTTCCTTAGCAGGAAGAAAAAAAGCATGCATTTTGTCTTTTCCCTTCTTTTCAGCTTTACGAAACCGAACCAAAACAGCAAACCCTTAAACCTCAGCAAGTTTAGCCTAACTGGCCTGCTGGTTTAAGTACAGGAGAGGCCTGGACCGTGCTGGCTGGCTGACGATGGACACACTGCACGGAACAAACTTAACTTGGCTCCCTCTGGCTGCAAGTCTGAGCAGAGGGGACAGCCAAGAGGAGGTTGCTTCGCTGCCTATCGAGTGCCAAGGGGATCATGTGGCAAAACAAGTCAGAGGGAGAGGGGAGAAAGAGCCCGTTTCTGTTGTAATGCATACGGCAGCGGAGAGCGTCACTTTTGCATGGTTCCTGCAATTCTCAGGGATCTCCCAAGAGCAGTCTGGGTTAATTAGACTGCGCAGAAGTACCTATAATGTCCAATGAACTCCATTCCTACCAGAAAACATATCACACTGAGACGAAGAGAAGGCCCAGCCTTCCAACACAAGCACTGAGAAGTGAGGATCTCACTGCGGTTACCGCGTGCGCTCACAACCCGGCTGGATGGTGTTGCTGGATATGTGCAATACCGAGTGTGGTTCCACCTCCTGGAGGTGGCATGAAGAGAGAAAACACAGGCTGGAACTACAACAAAGAAAACTCCACACCGCACACAAAATACCACCGCACAACCGAGGGAAAAAAAATCTGATACAGCTGAAATACAGTCCCATTTTCTTAGCAGATGTTTTGTTAGTATACAGGTGAATAAACAATTTTTTAAAAAAGTGTACCCCGCCAGCCAGTGTCGGCACATAAAATGTACTCCAAAGCCAGCTTCTAGCCTGCTCTTTCTAAGCTGTGGCATTTTGCTGGCTGGGAGGGTTTGCACTGCTTCATATAAACCCATCCTTGTGCTTAACAGGCAGACTTGCAGCGAGTCAGTGAGGTATGGTCAGTTTGGAAATATTAAGGTTAAGAAGTGAAATGGTGGACGCCTAGTAGATAGCCGGTATAAAAACCATCAGTAGTCAAAGTCACATTAACTTTGGGATATGATACTTCTGCAATTTTTGCTAAATTCATATTATCGCATAAAATTTATAAGAAAGCTTATTTTACAGTTCAGTTTTATCAGGAAAGCTTTAGAGATGTTCTTACCATGCTTCAGATGTAGGCAGCTGTCATTCTGGGGCCTGTACCTGTAGAAGATTGTTTTCCTTTAACAAATTCCTGTTACAGAGTTTTTGCACATTCCAAATAAGTCTGTTTGCTACAGCATTACATGGATTTTTTTTGCGTTTTTGGTTTTGGGTTTTAATTCTTATGGTTCTTATACCAGCCATTCATGTTGGGGAAAACAGTGTTTCTTTTTATGTGTTTTAAAGGCAAAGAGGAGACCTCACTGATGCTTTTAGCCAGCCTACTGGCAGCTGTTAGTGCAGATGGAAATGTAAAATACAGTGATAAAAACTAAAGCGGCTACAAAAAGGTCAGTGTAAACTTTCCAGTGTCCAATGGTCCCACACAGCATTTGAGATGAAGTCTAAGGATGATACAACTGACGGGGAAGAAAAGCAAAGGTAAAGCAGGAGAGTGATTGCAGCAAGGCATAAGTTCAGCCAAAGATGTTGATGCAGTCAGGAGAGTTATATGGGGAGGGGTAAGGGAAAGGAAACAAGTATTGTGTGCCTCTTTACAAGCTTGCATTCAAAGTGAAGTATCTTAAAACATCAGTCAGAAGCAAATTGTTAGAGAACAGCATGTAAAAATTAATAGCACAAGCCCTGGTTTCTGAAATATACCTGGAGTGAGTGCTAAGTAAGAGTTGGTCATGGCCTACCTGATGCTGATTCCTGCAACTTTTCTCTCTTCCTCTTCTTTTTCTTCCCCTGCAAAACAGGCAACTTTACCATACCAGTACACACACACAATGTCTTTTATCCCTCCCCTGCCTCACAACATAGAAATGAAAGCCAGCTGGACACTGAAAAAGTGGTTAGGGAAAAAAAAAAAAAACATCTTTTCTGGAGCAGTTAAAACCCTTTCTAACCCACTTCCAACTGTTTCATTGGTAACAAGGTTTGCTCTCAGCATCTACGGAGAAATATGCACACGAGCAATACACATTTTTGTATCCAAATTGAAATACAATTTCTGGCAGTTCTTCAACTAATGCTTGCAGCCACAAGCATCCGAAAGACTTCTCGTGCTTAATAAACCGATGACACAAATGTTGATATCCTAATTTATGGCTCTTACGAGAACCCTTCACACATTCAGATACTTACGCTGTCGTGCATGGCAGCAGCGGACAAGGTGTTGAAAGCACCTAGGACAACCACGGCTTGTCCCCAGGGTGCAAGCCAACCAGCTAAAACCGTGCTGATAACGCCTGTAACTTAACCAAAGCCGAGCCTTGTGTGGCCGTGCCTGGCGAACTAGCAGCGCGCCGCGCACGTCACGGGCTGGAGCGCGGTGCGGTACCCTTGGCGTGACCGAGGGGCAGGCCAGAAACGGACCTCGGGCAGCTGTCTCTGCTGGACACCACGCTGGCACCAGTGTGTCAGCACGGGCTCGTCGTGCCAACCCACAAAGTCGGCCTTCTCCCGCGCCCTCAGCTATGGAAAAGGCCAGAGCTCCCGGTTCGCACAGTCTGTCAGAAAACAAAGGATCAGTTTAGGCCCACAATTTTAAACCTCAGTCATCTCGCGTCGCCCTAATTGCCACCTTGATATTCTGCCACAGAACTTCTCTTCCTTGCCCTGCGTTGCCAGCCTTGTCAGTCAAAACTTTTCCAAAAGAAATAAAAAGAAGCAAAAGAAAATTTATATCCGTTTATATTTTAAGAAAACCTTCAAGCTGAGGGAGAGGCTTGAAGAGATGAGCTCCGGCCAAGCTCGGCGTGGCTGTGGTATGTGGCTCCGCTGGCTCTGCCCTACGCCCCCCATGCAGAGGTTAGGGTGCCAGCACATCTGGCAGCCACCAACGCGTGTCCCAGCACCGTGCTGCGCGGGGCGGCCGCAGACGGGAAGGGCAGAGCTGCAGGGATGTGTCTTCCCTTCGGCCGGCTCGGCGGGGCGACAGGAGACGGACAGCAGGTTTGGGAAAGCAGATTTTAAGGGCGCTGGGAAATTCAGGGTGGTGTGCTCTATCACGTAGGCAGCAAGACAACGCTGCTTTGCAGAGGCGTCGCGTTACTGCAGATGTTTACATGGAAAAATCACGCAAGGAGAATTTTCTTTTGTTCTCTAAGTCTGGCTGACTTCAGCTGAAACATACTGAAAGCTGATTTGAGATCCATCTATGGATAGCAGAAGTGGAAGATAAGAAGGAAAAAGCTGGCCTGAAAACTAGTTCCCGGCAGCTCCGGCATACACAGACACCACCACGGCATGAAAACACTGTTCTTCTCATGACTGTCACACGCCTTTGAAGGACTGCTCTGGGTGTCAGTAATAAAAAACACAATAAAAACTGCGCAGATATTGTCAGCAGTTTAACAACAACGCACGACATTTTCTTGAAACTTCTGAACTCCTGAGTAACCAGGCAAACCAAACCAGAAGAATTAAAACCAAGTAGTACCTTTTCTTAGAAGTCACTGTTTTGTCAAATCAGCTGCAGGAAACAGGGCATCTCTAATTCACTTTCAACCCCAAAATATTGCAGCAATCTCTCTGCTAACTGTATAGTTTCATTTTTGACGGCAAGTTAGCAAAAACGGAGGAAAAAAAGGATGACTTAGACCTTGAAAGGTTTCAGTGATAATCTGCGGTCTCCTATGACCGCCTTCTCAGCACTGCTGCAGCTTAGGCCTGGGTTCCCGGAGCGGCTGCGAGGACTGCAGGAGGAACGCCAGCAGGATCCTCTGGTGCAACACAGGGCTGGAGTACGTCAGAGCTATACTGCTACACGGGATGTAAGTAGGAAGCACATCTAAGAGAGAATTTGTAGGTGCCACCTTACGCACGCAAAATGTCTTATCGAGGCATTTAGGAAACCACAGGTCTGCTGCTTGTGCTGTATGGCAGCACGCTGTGGCAAAACACATCGGGTTCACGAAGTCAACACGTCCGGGTGTCACAGGGCAGTGCTCCCCAAGTAAAGTAAGCTACTGAAGGAGACCTCTTCTGCTACTTTAAAAGCCAGCCACAATGTGCAAGGCTGACGTTGGCAAGCGTGAGCTAACACAGCTCTGAAGCAGTCTCATTCTCCAGCAAGCTCACGATAACTGAAGACCCCTTACTTTCAGGGAATGTATCTCCAAGGCCCTGTTTGTTCCCAGGTGTGTTTCAAGACAGCTCTGTTGACACTGTCTGGTTACTGGGAATAAACCCTACCTGCATAAGGTCACGACAGCCCATCTGCTAGGAAAGACGGCCGTGTAAAACAGGCAGCAACAGGCTGAAACAGGCTGCCAGGGCTTACAGTAGTATTTGTGCTTACAAAACTGGGCACGGATGTCAGCAAGACCAAGGCATTTGCTTCAGAGATGATCACATGGTTTCTGTGTCAACACCTTCCGTGCCAAAAATCTCCCTCAGAGACTCTGGCTTACAACAAAAAAAAAATTTGTTTGAACTGAACGGTAGCTGTGTTGGATTGGAAATGTTGAGTACTTCTGCAGTCTCTGTTAACGCTGTATTTAGGCGTTCCCCAATCCTCAGTGTCCACAAGACATAACTGGAGAAATACCATAGTCCACCTAATGCAGACGGGAAACTGAGCCAGATATAGCATGTACGCTTCGAAACACAGTAAATAATGTTACACCTGATGGGGGACAGAAAGGTTTTGAGCTTCATTAAGTAACATACAGCTACACTGACTGCTTATAGCAAGCACACTAGTATAACTGTGCAGTGCAAGCTGTGCAACGTGGTAATAGTGTTTGACATTTAATTATAAAATATGAGCAATCGTAAAAAAAAAAAACTTAGCTAAATTTCTTAACCTCGCCAAACTATAAAAGCAGAATCTATCATAAGGTTTATCTATACAAATTTGGCAGGCTTTATTTCAGGGGTGGAGCATCCAGAATTACCTCCAACTGAAGTTCAGCTTACACCACTACCCCTGGGCTTTAGGTTCTCCTGAAAGGGAGGCACCCCTTTTATTTTTTGCTCAGGTCTACAGAAGATTTCTGGACAGCAAGTGATCAAATAGAAATAATGGAAAATTCACATCTGTACAGTAGAACATAAGCTTTCAGACAGTACTGATGACTGCCTAAGAAAAAGTTTCTGTGCTATTTTTTTTCCTCGAAAACTGTGACCTTCATAAGATGCATCTCAACAACAACAAAATGTTAAATTTTCTGGATGTTTGAAGTACAAATATAAGGCTTATGTTGTATATTTGTTCACCATCCCTCCTACCAGATATTTCCACAAGCTAAAAGCGAAAAAAAAAAAAAAAAAAAAAAAAAAACCTGTTAGGTAAAGGAACCTTCAACTGAGCGACTTACATAGTTGTCTCTTGCAGACCAGCCTGGATAAAGCTGCATGTGTAGCTGCCTTTCTTTACGAGCTAGTTCATAATATTTCGCTTGTTCTTCACGGGAGAGAGCATGCCACTGCAAACAAAATTAACATTGCATTAGACCTGGAAATAACTCATACCTAGGCAACAGATGACATGAGCAAGTGTTTTTGTGACTTTGATTCAGTCCTCCATTGCAAAAATGAAATTCATTAGCAGTTACAAGCACCCGTGTTTATTAAACAACTTTCAGGCATTTGTCAGCTCTGTAACTGCCAAGTGCCTTGAGCAAGACAAAAATCATTTATGGAAACAGGGCTCACCATATAATCCGCTCACAGAACCATGCTCTCCCAACACGACGTAAAAAAAGAAAAAGAAAAAAAAAAAAGCACTCCAGCTCCTGACAAAACAGAATGGTTTGTGCTGCTTTTGAAGGGCAGAGAGCTCCCCGCCACAGAAGGGATTGCTGTCTTGCTTTTAAGCAGCAGCTACACACAGGTTTGCAGTACCAACACGGAGGGCACTCAGGGCACTGGCAGGCTTCTGTTCCAAGATCAACCTCCAAGCTTGAGCTCCAAGGTACCCGCCTTCTGATTTCTTGTTGTAACAAAGGAAAAGAAAATGGAAACTGCAAAAAGTTTCTAACGTACAAAACCCACAGCACTGTAGTCTTCCAAATTACATGCGTTGACCTGGGTGGCCAAGAAAGGATAAATTTCCTGCTTTCTTTATCTAATTTCAAAATCAAACAAAACCAAAAACCTGCACAGATGAAAAGGCACCATCTACATCGGTATCTAATAATTTTGTAGTTGTGGGAACATCTATTAGACCTGAACCAAAAAGAGAAAAGGAGTTTTATTTAGAATTGGGTTCACTGCTGCAGCTTTAGATGTGTCTTCTTGTTTGACCACATGCACTGGGGGAGAGAGGGATGATGGCAGGGGGGCCACGACAAAAGGAAGGAAGATATTAGAAATACAGACCTGAAATCAGTGAGAGAGTCATGCAAGAATAATTCACAGAACTGGGATTTCAGGTCAAATCACATTTGATTTAATATGTTGTTTTGTTACATGTTGGAAGATGTGAACTAAAGGGCTTGTCTGTCTTGACAAGTTCGATGTGTTAGTGAGAGCACAGCAGCTCTCAGCCTGTTTGCAGCTCTCACGTTCCACACACACATTCCAAAACTGGAAGGTACTGAGCATTCAAGGAATGAGCATTTTTCATTTGCGCCTAAGTAGTCAATAGCAAGTAATCTGATAAAAGCAAAGTTACAACTGTGGAAAAAAAATTCCACATGAGCAACTGAGGCAGCCAAATTTCAGTACAGCAAGAGGCAGGACAAGAAGGGTCAGACCGCCTCAGTGACAGGTGGAACATTTCTGGTTCAGTGCAAATGGAGTGAAAAACCTTAAGAAAATACGATAAGGGGACGGCCCATTTCTCTGCAGACATTATTTGCTGCTAACAGGAGGACAGACGGAGAACAGCTGCCTTACCAGAAATATGAAGGTAAAAAATCTAAGAATGGAAAGTTATTTTTCCACTCAGAACATTGTTAGAATTTTTTACAAATTATATAGAGCTTTTCTGTAGCTGCCTGCCTCTTTCTGCTTCATTTTCTATTGTCACTTGTACTCAGAGTTACAAAACTGTTCCTTGTATGGCGGTGCCACTGGACTTGCATTTCTCGCTGGCTTCAGTGCCCGCATTTAAAACTCTCTGAGCTAGAAAAGAGCAAAACTGGGACTCCAAAACATGCAGAGAAATCTCTGGATTAGAAGGTGGTTTTTTTCTTAGAAGTTGGCTTCCTTCCCTGCTGCAGACCTGGAAGGTCCCTAAGGCTGCCATTTCACTGAGAGTTGTTTTTATGCTTTGACCCTTGCTTGCTGGGTGTGAAGGAGTAATGATAATTTAAACCCAGAGCCCACAGAGGCACAAAGGTGGGTGGGAAGGAGAGGAAAAAGCTCTCCTTAGTTAAAGCGGAGGATTTCCAGCCTTGGGCTTCCGGATTAAGCGGTAGCATCAGAGAGCCCAGCAGCATGCAAAGCGTCAGCTCTTGGGAACAGAGGCTCCTGTTCCAAAGTGGCAGAGAGTATAGTAAATAGTGACCAGGATGACTGAACACAAAACATTTGATAATAATTAATCTCCCTGCAATTATATGGGATAACTCATGCATTGTTTGTACCACAGAAAAGTGGAACCTGAGGTACTTTTACTTGGAAATAGAAGTCAAAGCAGTGGAAAAAGCATGGAGCAGAGCACTGAGGTCTGATTCATTAGCAAAATGGAGTTAAACAAGCCACTGCCACCACTCAAGTCAAGAAAACAAGACTCACATACTCAGCAACTAAGACAAATTACTGAGGGGGTGAGAATGTAGAACATGATCATAGAGACTTGCATGCAAGGATGGAAAATGCAAGCAGCAAGGTGTCCTTTAAGAGGAAGCAACAAGAACATCAGAGAGAAAGAAGAGGGCTAAAGGAACCGGGACAAGCAACAAGAGATTTCTGCACTGTTTAAGGGGGTAAAATAGGTCTTCAGACGAGAAGCAGCTAAAGTTGTGCACTGACTTCCCACTTAAAAGCACAGTTTTTTCAGAGAGCTGTAGTGCCTCTTGATACTGACTTAGCCAGGAGTCAAAAATGGGGTTCACTGGGCAAGGGGATTTCAAGAATCCATACTCCACTTGCTACAAATGTCATCCCTTTTTTAATTTTTGGAACAATCAAATTCAAAGTGGGTACGTATCTCTGCTGCATTCCCTTTGGAAGAACAATACTGACAGTGAGCACGAAGTTTGTAATTATGGGTTGGCCTGCAATTTTTCAGAGCATGGAAAGAAAAAAACATGCCTACGATGCCACAGAACCAAACGTCTCTCAGCAAGGCCATTGAGAGGCTCTGGGATGTGTTCTGGGATCATCAGTACTCAGCTGGTTACTTTAGAGGTATTCAAAACTTGACAAGTCCCTGAGCAACCTGAGGTAACTGGACCCGCTTTGAGCAGGTGTTGGACTGAACCACCTCCACAGGTCCCTGCCGATCTATGTGATTTTACAATCAGACCCTGGTTGTATTCACTTTTCAGTTCTATCTCCGTTGACGTTCAGAGTTCATCTTTGAATGGATCCCAGCCTAAGGGAGGACATAGAGGGTGATTTGAATGCTCCTTCCACGTGTCGATGATAATTTTTCCTGCCTGAGGTGCTGACATGAATGGAACAGACGCCAGTTTGATGAGGAGGGAAAAAAATCAAGACCTTGCTTTTATTTTCAGTCGCATGTTTTATCTTCTATAGCTAATTTGATAGTTGCACATTAGTTAGCACCTCAAGCAGAAAGTGAGCCATCACACCCACTAAAGGGAAACACACAAATTAGCAGCACACGTGAGCACACACACACCCTTCTGTACATACCCTTCTGCCAAGAATCTGGTTGATAGCTGCGCTTTCTTTCAGAGTACACTCTGCTACAACGTTCGCTCTCATTTCTTTCATGTACAACATGAAAGCATTCAGAGGTTTCTTAATATGAGGTCTTTTTGGCTCTTGTTCTTTTCTCTGTTCGTGCTGAGGCTTCCTAAAACGTGGTGGGGGAAGGGGGAAGGAGGAAAAAAAAGCATCTATTTACCTTCAGCCTAAAAAAACCCCACCCAAATGAAAATTTCCAATCAGTGGTTACAGTGAAATAACTCCGAAGAACATGAATTTCAGTGGTTATGTCCCATCCCCTTTCACGTCTTTTCAGAGAACTGACTTAATGTAAGGTGTTTGGCTGATGAGCAAATAACATTTGATCTGTGAATCTGCTCCAGATTCATCACCTATCTCCCCTATTCTCGTTTTGAATGGTTATCTGCAGTACCCTTGCAGGCCACTGCTACAGGCAGGAGGATAGCTCCTCATCTACTTCTTTCTTAGGCCTTTTGCCTCCAGGCACTAAGCAACAATGTTGCTTTCTACTAGTAGATTTTGCAGTTCAGACTTTTTCCAGTAGAAGCTCATGAGTTCACACTCAAGCAACAACCTCAGGTAGACTGGTCCATGATTATGTTGGAATCAAGACGATTGCTGCTGATAGCTAAAAAGTGCTGGACTGGAATGAGCAACGGCTTCATGTTTCACTACTCTTCTAAAAAGTCGCCCTTATCTCCTTTTTTAGTTATATAAGGAGTCAAAATTCAGAGATGTCATGAAAGGTATTTCTTTTTTTTCTCGTTTGTTTTAGACCTTGACATTTCTTCAGATAGCATTAGTTCTCAAACATTTATTGATAAAGGGCTTAGCGCGGAAAGGCAGACTCACACATGCATTAGCTCACTGTCGTTGTGCGGATGTTCTTGTTTTACTTGAGGTGTTACAATAGCTGGGTGAGGGATTCCAGTTGTGTGAGGGCCTGGAGGACCAGGAATCATGTGATGTGAAAACCTAAAAGAAAAAACATAGGAAGGTCTATAACCCTACTGAAGACAGGCATCAAACAAATATGACAGCAGCAGGATGCCCCAAGAATGCAAACACCATGGAGCTTGCAAGGGAAGGACAATTCTTTAAGAGTGCATGAAAAATATTTGGCTAAGATTCGTGCATTGTAGCTGCTTTTATTCAAGAAAAACAAAAATCAGTCAATGTTTTGGTTTTAAATAAGTTATTTTATTACCTTTCAGGCAAATAGTTTTATCAATGCACAGGAGAAACATTTAGTGGTCGTACTGTTGCACTGACTAGCAATAGAAATACACATTTCTTAACCAAAAACTGTATTTCCACACCAAGATATAAACATTCTTAAAATATCCACCACCAGCCAATGCGAAGGAGGGAACTGCCATGCAGAAACAAATAAAATAAAAGAAGAAGTCTTTTCAAGAAGTCCCTGGTAGCTCTGTATGGAATCTCTTACTTTTCGAGGTACTTAAACGAAAAGATTTTAGCATCACCTAAACTCACTATCCTCCCCTCAAATGCTTAAACTAATTATGATGAAAAATTCCTGCATCTTGGAAGAAGGAATTAAAAAAAAGAAAGACTTGTCCTAAGTAAAACTTCCTTCCATCTGTACAAGAAGGAAAATAAAAAACAAAACAGCACCACTAACTCCATCATCCCACCCTGCTAACCCAGCTCATCCTCAAGGACAGCTGAGAGTGACCTTCAGGGTGCTGAGCACTGCAAGCCCAAGTGCACAGGAAAACCTGCATGCTTTGCTTTGAATTGGTGGAATCCCCCACTAACATCACAAGCAAGCTCACGCGCTAAAGGTTTGCTGAATGAGCGCTGGTTAAGGAATTGCATTCAGCCTCTCCTTCTCCACTCCCTAGTCCCTTTGGCCTTATCCTCCACTCCATCAAAATAAAGCAAACACAAAGCCCTGTAACCAATTGGGTGATTTTATTATACAGAAAGAATGGCTTTTCTTCCCAGTCACCCTGACAGGCACATGCTTGTCATTTCCCCGCAAAGAAGTGAAGGGATAGCGATAACCCAAAGGCACCCACGCAAACAGAGGCAAGAGGACCTACCACTTATCAAGTGGCCTGTCTTAATTCCCCGTGCAAGAGGATGTGTCTTCTACAGATCACACACACACACACAAAAAAAACAAGAACGGTACATTGCAACCTTGTGTACACCAAGCACAGGATGCAGAAGCTGTCTTTAGAGTGCAAAAGCAGAGGAGAGGAGGTCTGGAGTGTGTCACGGCCAAGTCTCAGTTAGCATTGCTTGCTTGCACTTAGACATAAAGACAGTGCCTGAGTCACACACCAGTACGAATACACCGTGTTGGCATCCCTCGCCATTAGTGGCCTTGGGCTATGAAATATCTACCTGCGAGCAAGTTTCTACATGGAGTGATACCTAAATGATTCGAGACTAATTACCAACAACTTGGAAATTAAAACTACAGAGTGCAGACTAGAGTGACAATCCACCTGGTTTCATACTTGTGTAAGTAAAAACAAAGTATGCATGTTATACATTGCATCTAGGAAGGAACTAATGACTCATTTCAGACGAAACAGATCAATTAACTGCTGACAATTTACCGGTGCTCCTAATTGCAATACTTCAGAGACTGCCAAGAAAAATGCTGAATGAAACCAGTGTGGGATCCAGGCAAACTGTATATACACATATACGTTAAATAAAAATGTACGCATAAAGTTTTAGCTGACTGAAAAGCAAGCAAAGGCAGACCAAGATGCAAGCAGAAGAGCAACTTGCCCTCTAGTGCCAGCAGTTACTCCCCAGTCAGTCATTCACCTCCTACACCTACCTGGACATGGAAGGGTCGACTGAGAGTGAGGATGGGTAGGGCTGCCTGAATCCACTCGAGATGGGATATACAGGCTGACCTTGCCTGAGGTCACAGAAGAAAGGAACCCATCAATCACATGATACCGTATTCAATAGTTACTCTAGAGCTGTAAGCACTTGATGGGAACTCAGGGTGAAACAAAAGTAGTAATAGGTAAAATTTTCAAGAGTTTGGCTGTATTTAAAGCTAACGAATACTTGAGCACTTAGGACTTTCTCCCTCGCTACTGAAAGGTTCCCAATCTAGGTTTCCACTGGGGAGGAAAGAAAAACAACCAACCTTCCTCCCCTACAACACACAGGCGTGTACACACACTCTCTCACCTAGATATAAACGCACTGCAATCGGATTTGGTTAGCTAGCTCTTACAAAAGAGGCATTTTATTCCACTGTAGATCAGTGCAAGAACACCGGAGCGTGAATTACCAAGCTAGAAAACCTCTTGAACAGTTTTATCCAGTCTGTGAAAACTTAGGGCTCTCTTCATTTGTATCTTCTCCAGTGTGGAACGAGTGGCCAGCTTTTCTAAGAAACTCTAATTTTGTTTGATAAAAAAAACAACCAAACAACAACCTAAAAGCCCACAACAACACATCTTAGCACATCTTTACTTAAAAGTTCAACCTTTGCAAATTCAGCCCAAATACCTGAACCAGTCCAGCAAGGCCACCACACACATCAATTTGGTTCCAAGAATTACTTATTGAAGGGCAGAGCAGCTTTTCAGAGCTGGGGGAAAAAGGGAGAGTGGCTTTTGTAGGGTTCAGGATATGGGTTTCACACTTGGAGTAAATTATTGGCAACGAGTAATGCTCAAAGGGAAGAGGAAAAAAAAAAAAGCGGAGGAAGTCTCAGCAGCGCTACCACACAGGAGGCTGGCTACATCCAGCTGCCAATGAGCAGCACCAAACACATTCCCAAACCTTGTAAAATCACAGCTCATCTCTCCTCTTTCTCATGCCGGTTAAGCCTCCTTCCCAGTCCCCTCCCCGCCAGCCTCTGCATTGAGAAACCGTTCAAAAGAAATGATTGACCACATCTGGAAAATGAATGCCAGGAGCTGCCTGGTGGTGGTGGAGGTGGTGAGTCAGCCCAGCAGCAATGAGGGGGGAAGGGGGGGGGAAGTCAGATGCTTCCATATTTTAGCTTTGTATCTGATAATAATTTGCTACAAAAAGGCATGTGGCCCTTCCTGAAAGATTTGCCAGCAATGAAGCATTTCACCATCTTCTGGTCTCTACTTTCTCTGCCTGTTGTCATCTGGATTATGTTTTCCTCCCATACACAGACACATGAAAAAAATCTACATCTCTCATTGTGTGGGCACACATTAGTCAAGACACAGATTCTAAAGCACTTAAACCGTTGCTGAATTTACTTGCTCCCTGCTCTGACAGAACTGAGGGCTAGTACCTATCTACCCCTAGCAGACGTGAGGCATCTTGTCAAACTGATTGCATTGTGAAAGTACCATGCGTTTCCTCCAAAAGGAAGATGACACCTTCAACGTCAGAGAAAGATCCTTCAAGTGCTAATATTAGCAAGAAAAGCAAAATCTCCCAATAACTGAGGCATCTCTCCGTACAGAAACTGTAAAAAGCTGCAAAAGTTTGTTCTCCATTCTGGTGCAGTTTCAAGCCTTCCCCCCCACACACTTCAAAGTTCTTTCTTACCTCCCCTCCCCTCAGTAATTGCAACTTTGTTTATTAAAAATTTACATTTAATTCATTGAGAACTGTTTTCTGCTATCTTTCCAAATGCCAAGAGCCACAAATCTGAGCCATAAGAAATATATAGACTTCAAAGAGAAAACTACACACTTCAATTTCTGTACGTGTTCAAAAACCAGATTCAATTCATTTCAAAGATCAAGATTTTTTGATCTTTTAAACTTAAATAACATAGTCATTTCTTACTGCAGCGACATTCTTATTTTGTAAATGCTGCGATTGATTCAACAACAGCGGAGGGTACAAACATGCACCTTGTCTGAAAAGAAGCTAAAAGATCTTACCAGCCAAGAGGTGGTGTTATCTGTCCAACCCCCCCTGGAGACAAGGGATAGAAGGTAGGGATATCAGGAGCTGGAGGATGTCTGGACATGCCTGTTAAAGAGTACAGAAGAATGAATGACTTTCCCCTCAAAATACTGCAAATGCGAGCTACAGTTCACAGCTAACGCAGCCAGCACTATGATGGAATTAGTGCCCTGGGTGAGAAACAACCACCTTTATGGCCAGTATTGAAGCAAAAGGCCACCCATGCCACCTTCCAAATAATAAATACCTTGCGTACGGTGTTGTGATTCAAACGGAAACACAGGGGAGAAAAAAGCGCAATAAATGTCTCAGTTAATGACCTGCACAAGTTCAGATTTCCTGTCAGGTGCTTTAGGCAATACCATCCTCTAAGTGTTGTCACCAAACCCAACCGAATCCTGAGGAACTGCTCTAACACACAGCACGAAGCAAGAGGAAAATAAAGCATTGTCAAAGAGGCAGCACAGCCGAGTTATTAGATTAGGTAAATTGCTACTTGTACGTTCCCACTGGTTCCCTTATGGATTCACAGATTTTGGAAACTTGCTACCACAGAGGATCAGTGGTTAATTAAGAATCATTTTCAGGCCTGTAATGGTCACACTTGATATGATTCATTTGGCTTCCAATTGTCACTCCAGCTCCAACTAAGCTCTTCATCAAGTTGACTCCTGTGGGCTCCAAGGTCAATCTGTTTTGCAATGGTAGTGTTTCATGGAAAAATAAAGAGTCCCATCAGAAACGATCCATCAGCCCTCATTCCCCAGAACACAGAGTCCTACAATTGTAAGAATCACCTCAAGATTAAAGCTAATCCTAGCCCCCAAAGGGCTCCTGGTCTCCATTCTTCACCTCAAACTCGCTCCCCCAAGGGACGTGGAATTACAGTTGCAGAGGCCACAAAGACATTGGTTTATTTAAATGTGTTTGGGGAAGAGGAGGCTGAAGCAGAAGGAATTGTTAAGTCTACTTCACATGTTAAATCAGCTGCTTTAAAAGCGTATTAAATATTTATGTAGTGACACTCCAAACGTCCAAGACTGAGTGCGCTACCTTGAGACTTGGTTTTATAGATTGACGCTGCTGATTCCTCCCCACCCCACCCCACAGTTTGCATTTAAATCTTCTGAATTTAATTATAAGATTTGAGAAATTTCTTTTGGGATTGTGCAGGGGAAAGGATGGAAAACAACAGTGGTGGCGGTAATGCTGACTCCGTCTCTTTGGGTGCCTCAGAAAAGCTCAGTTCTCAGACTTAGGACCACAGCCTGAGGATCGAATCTCTGGCCAGTTGTCTTTTCAGAGGCGTAAAAACAGCTGGTGGCTGACAGGAGGGAGAACATTTTGTGTATTCCAGGGTTTTTAACAGTGAGGGAACACTCTTTCAGAGCGGTTATAAAAGGGTGAAAACCAAGCCTGGCCTCTCATCTTCAGTGACAGCTGATCCTCCTGGGGAGCCATGACTCCACCTCACTCCTGCCAGGCCAAGCTCCGTGTGAGGAGCCAGCCTGTTCCTTCCCCAGCAATGCGCACTTCTGACCCTGGGAGAGGCCAGCTTTTGCTCACAGGAGGGTTAAAAACAACACGACTTAAAGGGAAGGATGAGCTGACCGCCTGGAGGAAGGTGCTGGCCATGTGTCCATCCTGAGGTGCCTGGGGCGCGGGACGGGACGCTGGGGGCAAGCCACCCTGGGCCCCCCCGGCGCCTTCCTGCTGAGGGGTTTCGGAGGAGGAGGGCACCCCGGCGCTCCAGCCCCATGCTGGGAGGCGAGGACAGAAACAATGGTCGGAGGCGTTTGGCAAAGGACCTGAGGGAAAATTTTCCCTTAGCAGCAACTGCACGGGCCACTTCACTGGGGCTGCTCTGACATGCTCGCGGCGCTGGAATGGGGAGCATGGGAAGACCACACACATCAAGGAGACCGTCACAGCAAAAAAAAAATAAAATAAAAACGAAGCCTCCAGCCCGCATTGTCCGTCGGCATCTTCGCCAGACGCTGAGCACAGGAGTCAGGAGCCCGTTCAGAAATATCAGAGCTGTGCGTGAGGGACGGGCTGCGCAGGGAAGAGACAGAAACGAGGTGGGAAGAGAGGATGGGCAGCAAACACAAACAAGGTTTCCAGGATGGGTCTGCAGGAGATGAGGAGAAAAATAACTTGCCATCACGGAGTAAGCCAAAGCCTTCTGAGCTCAGGGCTGCGGCATCGGGATGTGCCCCACCAGCCGCAGCTGGCTTTGGCAAGGGGTGCAAATCCCCCACTCTAACATGCACAGCACCCGTGGGGCTTCAAGGCACGAGCACAAATATCCTCTTCCTGGGCACTCGTGCAACATAGGAAGACAAATGAGGAGAAGGGGGGCTGTGTTTGCTTCCGCTGCTCTGAAAAAAATATTCTACGTGCACTTACAGGCCAGAGTAAATTAAAAAACAAGCAACCACCACATGGCCACAAGGCCATGGTATTATCTGGATGTAGCCCATGTTATTATCGGCATAGCAAGGCCAACATAAAAATAAAGCATTCAGGCAAAGTCAGAACTAAAAAAGTCTCTCTCCTTGGGTGATGGTGGCCAAACACTGCTCCAAACAAACAGGACAATTCTGTGTGAGGACACGTGTCCAAGTAAGGCAGAGCTTCATCAACTTTTCAGCCAGCTGTTGTGGGACACGTGCATGCAGAAGAAACCCCTTCAGGACCAGCCCCAGACCCTCATACCAGCAGCTACATCCTGACTACAGCGAACAGCTTCATCTGCCCTCTGTTCCCCTCCTTCCTTCCTCACCACCAGCTCTCCCACGGAGGCTTCTCCTTGGGCTGCTCACCCAAACACGTGTTGGATGGGGTCGGTCCTGTTCCTGCAGCCCCCAAACCACCACATCTCCCTTCACCCCAGCCTTTCCAGCTCCTTTATCTCACCCCAGCGCAAACAAAGGCCGCACCAAACCCCTGGGATCACCCACGTGTCCAGAGGGAGTGCTGGGTGCAAGTCCCAGGCTTGGTGCTTCCTCAGGGAGCCCAGCCTGCCCCCAGCAGCCGGGCAGCCTTAACGTCACGAGACGAGGATCTGGGCTTGTTTGTTTGTTTGTTGTTGGTTCTGAGAAGTCCTAGGGGCGTGCAGAAAATGGACACCCGTGACTCGGACATGTAAAATGATGCTTTCTGCAGAAGGCAGCAGGTGCAAGAAGGTTAAAAAAAATAAGTCACGTTTGCAAAGCCTTAACTTGTGCAGGCTCTAGACTGTCCTCCTGTATTTTAGGGACAACACTTCAGTTATGCCAGCTACTGTACGGAGGAATTCAGACAGAATTCAGAATATGAGAATTCAGTTTTGATTAAAAGGGAAAAACAGCAGCACTTTGATAACCGCAGCACTGAAGTGCTCTTCCCTGGTTTTTGGGAAAGTGAGGGATGATTGCTGATTCTGTGTCTGTGCGTTGCAAGCCTCAGGCACAACAGGGGGCGGTGAGGGCTGGCCGCTGCTTATTGAGATTTTAAAAGGCTCTGATGAGTAAAACAAGCCAGAATTATCACATTAGGAAGAGCACGAAGATTTAAAAAGCCAAGTTAAATACCAGCATCACAGCAGAACAGCTGTCTTTGGAAGCGGGCATGCACGGCCGGAACTCTCCCCCCCAAATATGAAAAGCAAAGCCATCAGCATCATGGGGGGCGCTGGGATGGGCTCACCTTGCTTGGAGCTGACGTCGGAGGGGATGTGAGACGGGTGTGACCCTGGGGAAAAGTGCTCATCGCTGTAGGTGATAAGAGGGGTGAGGGGGTGAACCGCATGAGAAGGCTGTACCACTGGCACCTTATTGGACTGCAAGAGAAGGGAAAAAAATAGCGTTAGTGAAATGTAGCTTCTGCGTTTAAAAATCTAATAATAATAAAAATGCAGTAACAAAATATGGTTTTTATATATTCATATTACTGAAGGCAAAAGGTTTAAAGCGAAGATTTGCCACATCTCTGGCTCACACAGCAACATCAGCTTTATCAGCTTTGCTCCTCTTCTCCATCACGGTCCTGCTTTTCTGCAGGACCGCAGCGCAGCAAAGACGACTGCCCGACAAAGCTGGAGGGTGCATCAGGCTTTTCCCCTTGCAATTTTATAAACTCACGTCGAAATCTCTCAGTCTGTGCAGCAGCTATCTGCAAAGTCACCCTTAAGAGCCTGATTTCACATGTTGGCAGTGGCATTTTTGGAGGGGCCAGCTGGGAAGGAGATGCGGAGATGGCTGGGAGCTCTGCCATGTCACCCCAGGGAGGAATCAAAGTGCTGAAAACACCCAACAGGGTCCCGAAAGGGGTGCTGTCAAGCGATGTTCCCACAAACCACGCTCTTGAATGAAGGCTGCAAGGCAATGGGACTCATCCATGCCAATGCAACACTTCCACGCTAACGCAGCTTGAAACAAATGTCACTTTTCCCATGGCGGGAAGAACCGCAGCGACCATCCCAGCATGTAAGAGGCGCTCCGAGTTTCTACCCCACCACCCTGCACCCTGCCCTGAGGCAAAAACAATCATGCAACTAGCAGATTTTTAATAAAATAAAAAAGAAAAGGAGAAAAGAAAGCAATAGGCCTTCAGACAAAAACACTGATAAATCTCAGCAAGAACAGCCTGTCAAATGCCAGGAATTAAGAGAAGAAAAAAATCATTTAGGAACCCAATGAAATTAATTTTGAGTCTCACTATTCAAGTCTTGGCACAAATAGACATTATGACAATACTCCAAGTACAAATCAAGGATTTCTCTGGACTTCTAGAACCAGGAGGGCTATTAAATGGACAACTCAATTTACTGTTAAGGCTGGTGGGAGCAGAGGAAAAAGGAGCAAATGGGAACCAGTGCAGCATTTTCTGCTTTCCTTGTTTTCAGAGCACCACCTTAAGGAACTTGCATTAGCAGGCAGTATCTTCTTAATGTCTGACCTATCCCTCCAGTCATATAGCTCAGAATCTGGTGCCATGAATTTTTGCTAAATTATGCTATCCTTGCTCTCCTCTTAATTTTACGGTTTTCAACACAGATTTGCTTTCCTGTGGGAAAGAGATAAGAACCTGAGGATTTTAATTTAAGCTTTGGCCTTGTCTTATATTTTGCAAGATGGAGAGAGAAAGCAGCACTAGTAGGTGTTTTAAAGCCAACAAGCATTAGGTCCATTTATGTGACCAAATAATAAAAGCAATACGAATTCTCAAGAATATGTATGAGTTGAGTTGTAAAGGCGATAGCACAGGCTGCTATTCATCTTCCCAATCTGTATATATTCAACAAAAGCAGATGCCAACAAATTTCAGATGATTTACAAATCAGGCCTCAGTCTTTAGCTACAAGACGCGTGGGCCAGCCCACCATTCAGCAATTACTTTATCAACAATAAACTGTACATTATGAATAAAGATCAAGGAATAGATGTATTTAGGTCACACATGCAGCTGCTAATCAGCATTAATTTCTCAAAATTTAGTAATTAACATTTTGTATTATACTGGATGTAATTGTCATGCACGCCCGTGGTATCAGGGCTGCTTGCTTTCAGAAATCATCCATTTGTACTTTCAGTCAGCCAATCCATGTACCCCCTCGCTCCTCAGCATCCTGCAGATTCGATTTTATTTTCTAATTCTCAGCACCTTATCCCCTAAGCCCATGGCAGTGGTTTTCAACGGGTGAAGGAACTGTGAGAAGTGAGGAGAAAAGCAAACCACTTGTCAGTGGGCTTAAAATTAACATATAAACAGGGTGTATCTCCATTAACGGCATTCGGAGGTCTTCTGCAGAGCCAGAACTGGCAAAATAAATTAATAATGACAATAATAATAATGAAAATAATAACGAAAATAATGATGATGATGATGATAATAATAGAGGTGCTCTGGCCTGTCTCACAGTGCTTTGGGCACCCATATCCACCATCAGACAGGGGCTTGGTGGTCTGGCTGAGCACCATGTTACCTGGTGGTCCCACCATGACCATCACCGTGTGTGATGGGCAGAAAACACAGGGTGACACGTGCAGAACAAGGCCTGCGTGAGAAAGGCCTGCTGGCATATTTTTTAAAAGCCTCAAGGACTCCATTGGTTCTGCTATCACACCTGCCCCGTAAGTCAGCCCAAGCGGGTGATCTGTTTGCTGACGTCCACGCTTGGTTTCCTTGTTTTTTCCCCAGGGCTTTACCACACCAGAGGCTTTCCAGGGCTGAGCTATATGGCCAAAATCCTATGTTGTGCTCAAGCAAGAGATGATGCTAATTAGATTTCTCTTACTGCAGTCCATTAAGTTGTATTTTCTTTATCAGTGGGCTTCCTCCTCCTCCCACAAGCATGCTGCCCATGCAACATGGGCTGTGTGCATTTGTCTCCCCAAATTCTCCCCAAATTTGTCTCTGAACACGGTGCTTTAGCTGCAGGAAACCTCAAGCAGTTTGCACAGGCCCAAAGCAGGGGCTGCTGACCTTGACCACACTGAGCTCCACACAAGGGGAACTTGGTCCCTCAGTCCTTGTCACATTGACAAGACATACATTTTATATGGGCGTGATGCACTGAGCACCTTTTTTCCTCAATACAATGTTAAAATCTCCTGCAAATCCCTATCAGACCCTACGCCTTCAATGAGAAAGGCGTATTACACAATTACTCATCGTCCTACGTGAGGATCTTAAACTAGTGCACTACAGAAATTACACTGCATCCACCCACCAAAATGTAGTGTTTTGGTGCAAGTGGGACCCTTCCAACTTGGGATGTTCTATGAGTTATGGTTCCAAGTTGGCTACCAACTCATGTACCCAAGCAGCTGGACTCACACAGATCCTCTCCACTTTAAATGAGCGCTGCCCTCTCTCTCATCTGCAGAGGACACTTTGAGACAGTTTAAATTAATCTCTGGTGAGCTGATGGTAAAATGCTGCATTTTGGAGTCAGTCTGAATCCAGGCCGGTTTTATCTCATTTTTTGAAGTGCTTCGGAAGAAACACGAGACTACCAGAAAAAGAAAACCAACCAACCAACCAACCAAACAAACAACAAAAAAAACACCTCCCCAAACAGCTAGCTAAAAGCTTCAGCCTGCACCTGTAAGGTATCCTGTATGCAACAAGTGTGCAAAAACAATAAAAATCCCAAGCCAGCCACAGCAAAAATGCCTGTGGTTCAGCACCTGGCAGGCAGGCCAGAGCCGGGGGGGGGGCATTTGTTCCAGAGAAAGACATTAAAGGGGCATCGAGCAGGGAGGTGGCGTTGTGAGCAGCAGGCTGCGACACGGGCTGCCCGCGGGGCCTGGCCTGAGGCCTGCCATGGCTCCCCACCGCCAGGTCACACAGATGAAGAAGTACTTCGTCCTCCAGCCAGATCCTGGAGCCAAAAGTCAAAAGCGACACCCAAAACAGTGCTCTGATTTTTTTTTTCCCCCCTCCTTTAAACATTTATCCGCTTCTAGAAGAAATGCTGCAGCCTCCTTACTTGTCTCCTGTCAACTTCTCTACTGTCAATAAGTTGTACCTTGGGTACAAGCGCTAGCAGATAGTCTTCTCAATTAAAGCGAAAATAAACAAATTTACAAAAGAAACCAACACACACCTTAAGGAAAGAGAAAAACAGACCTGTGTGGCCAAATGCAAGCATTCCCTTTGTTCCTGAGAGAAAGGGTCACTTTGAAAAGCATGGCTTCAAGTTTTTGACAGCAAATGTTAGATTGAGAGGGGAAAACACAGCAGCAGACAGCTCCTCCAAACACACACCACCAAAAAAACCCAACCCCATCCACTATTGCTGTGGGTCTACCTTAGAAAAAAAAAAAAAAGACAAAGACCAATGACTTGTCAAAGGACTTCAGGATGCCTTGGCCTGCAAAGACGAGGGAAATCTGTCCCTGTTTTAGCCTGTTTAACGTCTAGTTTCTAGGGCCCTGAAATCATTCTTAGGCAGGAGGACTTGGCAAACTGAGGAGACCGAAGTTTCAGTTGCCATCTCAAAATAGCGATGGCATTTTAATGGCTAAACCAACTCTGCATTTATGCCTTTGATGACCAGCTGTTGCAATAGAAATGCAAGAGCCAGAAGAGCATAGTTTTGGAGCAATGCGAAAACCAGGCCTATGTATGAAGACCCGCAGTCTTGGGCAAGCTTTAGCACAGGGGGCTGGAGGTGGAAGGAGAGGAGGTAACAGTAAGGTGTCTTGGCCAGAACTAGTTACCAGTAGACGAAACAGGTAATCAACACTAGCAATAATTGCAATTACAATTTTCTGTCTTCCTGGGAGCTGTCATACAATCCCTTTCCATAGGCAGATCTGCAGAGGTGCAGCAACCTTATTTACAGCAAATAGCTTTATGTATAAAGCCAACCTCCTTACAAGCTCTTGACAGCAGAGATCACTTTATGTTTAACTTTCAAAATCTTCTCCAATTGCTAGACAGTGCAGCTGAGAAAATGACATAGCAGGTATGGAGGCGGTGGATTTGAAGCCTTACTTTTGACCTCACCTTGAAAGCACGCCCACAGGCACCACCCCACTCACCCCCTCAGAAACAGGGGTGCAGCAATATTTCGAATTATAAAAGACAAATAAAAGAGTCACATTCTTTATACGCTGCTTCCCAGCATGGCAGCACAGGGCCATTTATGTTGGTGACCCTTCCTGTTTGGAAACACCAGGGGTGACACCCATGGGACTTGCCACAGTAAGATGGCAAAGTCAAGCCCTGCATCCCTTCTGACATCACATTTTGCAGCTTTGCAACTGGTAATACTTATTCAGAACAAAACTATCCTCAAAACTGCATGCTTCAGGGAGTAAACTGGTCGCTAGCAAAGGTCAGAAGAAAACTGCACCCAGTCCCCCTTTCCCTCAAGTCCTTTGTTTCAGTGCATGGCCGGATAATTAAGTTGGATTCAGTGCTGGGACCCAGGGAAGGGGAGAACAAGAAAATTACTGTAAGTCATTGCACGCTTCCCCCTTCCCTGGGACACCTTGTGCCAGTGGATGTGGAGATGCAGCCCAGGAGACCCCCAGGAGTTGTGGAGAAGCCACCAGAGTGCAAAGGATGCACCCTTGAGATCCTTGCCAGAGCCTCATGTGGTTATTTGGGAGCAGGAGAAGTTTGTGCCCATTTTTGAGCTGCCAAGACCTCCTTCCTTTCCAGACAGCCCAGCAGCAAGCAGCCGTCACTGCAATGCATGGGAGAGGCAGTTTCTCAGGTGCTCAGCCTCTTCTCTGAGAGCACAAGCCATGCAGCAACAATGCCGGGCTCTTTTTTGGACCAGATCTTGCATCACTTATTCCACAGGGTGTCAAGCCTGGCAACACAGATCGTGTACAGGGATGCCAGAAGAGGAAGGGCAAACTGCTTGAAGCCTGAAGCGTCAGTGCACAATAAAAACCCGAGTGCAGCAGCCAGGGGAGCACTGCAAAGAAAAGAGTGAATGGGATTTGATAAAGCCCGGGATAAGCATCTATCTAGACGGATTACAATAAGCATCTGGATTCAGGTTAATTGTGATGTTAGTGAGAAAACACTATACTAATGGCAGGTCTACCTTATTGTTCTTTTTGCAACTTTTTTTTTCTTTCCTTCCTCCAATCTTGGAAATTAATATAGAACAACCGTGACTGCTTTTTTGCTGAAAAGTTGTAATAAACATTTGAGTTCCCTCAAGACAGCTTTAAAAACATGGCTGTTGAATCTCCGACAGAAACACACTTTATTTCAAGTGTTCATTAAGCACCGCCATTAAGCGAGTGATTAAAGCACACCCAGTATTAAAATAGCTTGATTAGAAATCCCCTGCTATCTGAGTTTTCTACTCTCTCATGACTCCTTAATTTGTTTGTTCTCGCCTTCTCGGGAAGGCTGTTGGGAGACCCGAGATGCTGCGGCACCGCGCGGGGAGCCGGGCAGCTCTTTCAAGGCTGCTATCAGAGAGAGGACAAGGCGCTGCTATTTACGTGCTGCCAGAGCACATGTGTGCAGATTACGTTTAATGTCGCACAGCCCATTAGTTTTAGAAATACGCACTAACGACTGATAGGGCATGAAATCACCAGCAAAGCAGCACACTCGCACGGAAAGCTATTTCTCTTAAAATATTTTGCAATGTTTTATCTTGTTCTCCCAGCACAGCAACGGGTCCTCCTGATGGTCATCAGTTCCTAGTAAATGCTCCACATTTCAACAGCTGATGCTCATTTTAAGCTCCGGTTCCCATGTGATGGTCCTTTAACTTTGTCCATCCTGAATGGTTCATCCAACACTGGAGATACGCAGCTCCGTGGGGTTAAGCAAAGGCTCTTTTGCCCACGCAGCCTGCCATTCCCTTACCATACACCAGCCAAAAAGGTGTTTCCCCCCCGTTGTTTCCCACCTGCTTACAGCCCTTTCTGTTCTCTGTTGGCCTAGGGGAACACAAGAACCGTGGTTTTCACAAGCTCAAGCTGATGCCACGCTCCTGCGCAAGGGGATGCGCTTTGGTCCAACGCTCAACCTGGGGAGTTTCCAAACCAAGCCTGGAAACTGTTCGGGCAAACGAGAGGCCGTCGGGTGGATAAATACAGAAATGTGGTACGGGAGTGAGTGGCCTGAGGGCACCCCCTGAAGGCCGGTGCTCCTGCGTGTTCCTGGTGCTCCTGCGTGTTCCTGTTTGGGCCGACGACGTGCGTCACAGGATGAGGCGACTCTTCCTTGTCGGTCTCCTCATGTCCCACAGGATGCAGGCCGAGGATCCTGGGGCGAACCCAGAAAGTCCCATCCCGTGCAGCAGTGATGCCTTTCAGTATGACGAAAGCACTTAAAATAGGAGCACTCCCAAGTATATATCTACGTGGTGTCCATACCACAGCCTACTCAATGTCACGTGCCATAACAGAGGCCAACTGAGACCAAGAAGGCTGAAAACTGTCAGCTTCTCTTTGAGCAGGGATTTTTTGAGGTGAACTGAATGGAGATGTTCTTGGTTCAGGGAATGTACACGCTTTTGGTTCAGAAGTTCGAGTTCAGCATACATGCACGGGGAGCACGTCTTAGCTCTGTCGCACGAAGGCAAGGACAAGGACTCCAGTCCAAAATGCTCCCATGGGGAAACCTTTGCCTGGCACCAAAGTCATGGGACGGGCCATCCATGCACTGTCCAGCAGCCAGGAGTTTTGAGCCATGGAGTTAAGAGCCTGGGGGGCTGGCAGAACATGGTGGGATTAAAATAGAGGTCACCCAGCATACAGCAGGGCGTAGAGCAAGCACATAGGGGGCACTTCCTCGAAATCCAAGGCTCCCAGGCACTGCTGACCCTGCATACCCACTGGAAAAAGTTTTCAAGTAACTTCTCTGAGTCCAGCTAAACCGTATTAACAGATTTATCCAATAACATGCAAATTCAGGTTTTAATGAAAAGTCTTAAGTCACAGCTCTAAGTGATTTGGACTTTTCTGCTAATGGCATCTGCTAATGACCAAAGATTTAATGCACCAAGTCTTAGCATACATCAGTGCAAACAATATAACCATTTAGTGGAGGTAAAAAGTCATCTCATTAGACATCCATCACTGGATGTGGGCAAGATGGTCCAAAGGCTTAAAATAAAATATTCATTTTTAAACTAAGAAAAAAAAAAATCCCTAAAAACGTACAAATGATTAGGCCAAAAGTAGCAGTCTGCTAAAGCTTCACCAGGATTGAAAATGCAAGCTGCAACATATATCTGGAGGTAAAACGCATTTGCAAGTACTTAATTTCTGCAGCACTGTTCCACAGAAGGCAAAACCAATTTTAATAGGAATTAAAGCAATAGGGCCCTCCAGAAACAGGATGTCTCTTAGACAGGTTATTTGAACCATCAGTAGAAGGTCATAACAGGAATTATTTCTCTGCCACATTGTGCAAGATGACTTCAGTACAAACAAAAGTGATGAAGAGCTGCTAGCTTAATGTTATGGATCAGTCCCACGAGGGTTTGTAACGATCGTGAGACACAAAATCACGCCCCGAAATTACACTTACATGTAGCTAAAAGTACAACTATCACAGTGCACAGCTCAGCAGGAGCAGAGAGTGAATCACGGGCTCAAAGAAGCAGGGCTTCAAACACTTTTTCTGGCCCACACCGTGGATGCCAATATCCCCAGCTGCCCAATCTCACTGTCTCAGAAGATGTAAAAAAGGGGCCAGGGTCTCCCAGCACAGGCTGCTGGCGGGAGGTGGCTCAGGTCAGGGAGCTGTCAAAATTAAAACCTCACACTCGTGCACCTCATACGGACCAGGTACGGACGCTCAGCATCAGGTAGCAGACCCAGAGCATCAAGAGGAGCCAACAAGGGAGTCTTTGGGGGATGCTCCTGCATCGGCTTTGGTGCTAGGTCAGTCTCTGAGAGTTGCCCTGTGCCTGCCAAAACGCAGCCTCATCATGCAGTGGGTCCTCGGGACCCAAAATGTGACTTTCCCACCAGTGGTGGCACCAGATCTGCTCTGGCTTTGCTCCAGCCTCCGCGCTCGCCCCAGGAAGGTGCCAGAGGGCTTAAATAAAACGCTGTCGGTATGCACAACGCACGTGATGCCCTTTAAATCCTGCGTGGGATATTCCTGCCTGCTGCTAGACTTGATTTTTTTTTTTTTTAATTCAAGAGCTGCCCTTTAAAATTTAAAATCACTCTTAAAAGAAGAAACAACACCCAGCCCACAGCCTAAGTTTTGTGCAGCAGGCACCTCCATCCTCATAAAAAGCCTGGACTGCACTTTATAACATGGGTAAAAGTCTAAACATCATAAAAGAGAGCCTGAATTGCCTGAGCCCCTGGTAAATCACCCCTCCAGATGGTCCTAGGGCTGCACGTAGAGCCCTGCCTGTGGCAAGGGGTTGCCCTGCAATCACACCTCAACCCAACCGAGCCCGAAGCCAGTTACGCGTTACTTCGTTAGAGGCACTTCCGAAGTTTTCCAGTGCCCCGTCATTAGGGATGGCTTGATTTTCCAGGCAATTAACGCTCCCCCGCACAATTAACTCCTCCCCACAGCACGGCAGAGGTGGACAATTTCTGATCACAGCCACATTCCTCCTCGGCAATTCTCGTCGCAGTAAAGGCCATGCCTGCCCCTGGGGAGAAACGCAGCCACAGGAGGCTCTGCAAAACGCCCCTCAGCGGCTCACCGGACAGAAACTTAGCTGGTGGCACAAGAGTTCGGTGAAGGATTTAGCAAGAGACACCCTCCTCCATACCTTCCCCTTACCTCAACCGGTGCCATAAAGCTCCCAGAGGCCGCAACCCGCTGCCAGGGCGAAGTGACCATCACCACAGCAGGCTTCCCACCCCACCAGGGACTTCTGGCGCCCCAGGGCTGCCAGCAGCGCAGACCCACAGGGGCAGCCCGCTCGTGCTGCACCACAGGTGTACAAACACCCGTTAGGACAAGCAAAAAGTGCTCCTGCAAGGTAACAGGCCCCAGAAGAGCAATTAATCGCCAGTCTAGCAAAGCAACGAGACGGCGACGCTGGAAGACGCCGTGGACGGTTTTTCAGGTGCGGGAAATTTGGCAACTCACCATTTGCATCACTTTGCGTCAAGCTGGGAGCTGACGCTACGAGAAAGGCAGCTCCTTCGGCGCAGCGCAGAGATGCACCCTGTTCTCAGCATCGAGCTCCCTTGCATTCGGTTAGAGGAAGGAAACGCCGCCTCCCCCACGAGATAAAAACAAAACAAAATGTAAAGAGAAAAAAAAAAAAAAAGAACCCTCTCCTCTTCAGCAAACCAAGGCCAGGTGTTAGGTGCTCTCGACATCAAGCTGAGGCAGGGCTGGCTAATCTGTAGGCTGGCTCGTTCAGCGAGATAAAGGATTTCGGGAGGTGCCGTGGGCTGGGGGAGCGCTGGCTGAGCGCGGCTCCTGCAGGAATGCCTGACCTTTCCCGGGGCTTTGATCATGCTGGCTCGCGGCGTGAGATAACGAGCCCTCTGCAGAATCCGGAGGTAATAAAAAAAGCAGCTTTGAGGCCTCGTGTTTTGGCAGCGAAATGCTTACCTGTGCTGCCAGCACGCAGCCCGGTCCCCCCCTGCCCTGCCGAGGAACCGCTGGAGGAATTTGGGCGCGAGGCTTCGGCTCCCGCTCCGTTTCCCCTAACCGAAGAGGGCTCCTTGTGCATCGCTCATGGGGAAGGCATGCACGGAGAGCTTCAGAAACAAGCGGAGCCACAGAAGCACGGTCTCCAATTAGCACGAAATTAAGCTGCAGGCAGGATAATAGGAGGAGAAAGTGTGTATCTGACACAAACCAAACAGTAAAACAAAGAGCAGAAGGGGATGAAGCTTTTTCCCCCCCCCAGTTCCCCCCAACCTGTACCTAAAGGACTGGCTTTGCTGAGTTTTTTTGTTTTTAATTATTTGGAAGGAGGGGGGAGTGTCTTTCTCCAAGCAGCCCAGGACGGGCGATTGGAATGAGCCAGTGAGGTGCTGGGTCAGTAAAGCATGAAACACCTGGGCCGAGTCTGCGGGTGCTAATTAGATCAGTCTTGAGCACTTCCCCTAATGAGCCTGCGCAAGCATGGCATCCACCTGGCTGCTTTGGGCAGCCGACCCGGGGAGGTTCTCCTGACCCTCGGGGCCGCTGCTCGTCCCCGGGGGTGGCCGTGGCACGGTCCCTGAAGCCGCCTCGCGCAGGTTTCCCCATCCGCAAGCCGGCTGCAGCCAAATCCAGCCCAACCTGGATAAGTTCCCCCCGTGGGGGGAAGAGGCGGCGTGCTCGGCGATGCCGCCTTCCTCGCGGGGGTTGGCTATGTAGATTTCAGATGCAAATTTTACTTTAGGGCAGGCTTTATGGTATTAGGAGTCTCTTTTTTAGCCTTCTGAAATTTCATATGTATACATGCTAGAGCTCTCTCATCTCTGTTAATTGGGTTTTGTGGAATTTCGAGGCCCGGGGGCCGGGGGGAGGGCTGCTGATTAAAGCGCGCCGTGCAGAAGTGGATGCAGCGGCGTGGCACGATAGCAGGAGCCAGGCTCCGTTCCCCCGAGCTGCCTCCTCGCAGGCACCCGGCAATTTGGAGGAGCCCCTTCTTCTGCCCTGGCACCCCACAACGAGGGGCAGGGGGGACGACGTGTGTGTGCCCGCATGTCCCCAGAAAGCAGGGCACAGAGAGCTCCCCTCCCTCCCTGCGTTTGGCCCAGCTGCATCTCCCCGGCGCTGCACACGCGAGGATCCAGCCCAGGAGCTTGCTTGCCGGAGCTAAATACAGATATTCACACACCCATGATAAATGCAGTCTAGTTTCATTTTTAACCCACAGGAGGGTGTGGAGGGAGAAGACATCAAAGCACGGACACAGGCTACCCTGGCATTCTGGGCGTGCAATTTTATCTTCCCCTCATTTCCCTCCTCTCCAAACCAGCTGCTGCAACTATCATGATGCTTGCCCTCCGGCCGGCGTGCTGGAAAACTGGCTTCCAAGGCAGTCATTAATCTCTCCCCATTACCCAGCTGGCATGGGATCTCTCTGAGACGGGAGAGCCGGCTCCGTGCCCTCCCCACCGGCAGCTCCTGCAGCCTCCCACGTGGCCACCGTCGGGGTGACAGCCAGGGGGGCACGGGTGGGTGCCACCAAGCGCCGTAAGGACACCTCCGAGGTGCGGGCTGAGGCGGCGTGCATCTTCAGGGGAGGACGGCTGGGATCAGAGCTAAGTTTAGAGAGTGACTTGCTGCACAGCAATAGCAGCAGGGAGCAGCCCCGCTGTATGCGAGCTATGCAAGCCACGGGAAGATGCACGTAAAGCTTCCGCAAGAAAATACGGCTCAGAGGTGCCGTGCTTTTATCCCGCCTTTGGGTTTCAACCCATCGGAGGTGACAGGGCTGAAAAAGCAGGGAGGTATGTGATAAATCAAGTGCAAATGAGCTGCTCTGGTAAAGCTCCACTGACATGAAAACAAAGCAGGCTTAGAAAGTAAGGATGCACTTTTGCAAGCTAGTTAAGGAGACAAGGCAACGAGAGGCTGTTTTGTGCCTTTTCCACCCAAAACGCAGCCACCTCACTGCCTCCCACCCCACGCAGTGCAGGAATGGCTGAGCACCTCCACTGGAACAAAAATAACTTTTTCAGAGAATACTTTTTCGGTGCGCCGATGTGATGATTCACGCCAAAGCTGTCATATCCTCCTGGCAGCAGTGTTCAGCTGCTACTTTTTTTCACCAGAGCCCTGTACATACCTACCTAACCCTGCATTTGATCTGGCGGTAGGACCACAGGTTCTCCCAGGGAGAAGAAACACGCAGACGAGTTTTTGATCCTCCTTAAAAGTACTGCTTATCTCAGTTTTTGTTTGTTTTCTGTTTCTCGCGAGTGGGGCAGCGTCTGATGTGAATGCCACCCACCACATCTTATCTCGGCACCGAGGCACCCATTACGAACCACCGCGGGAACCGAAATAGCAGCACCTTCCTCTCCCGCGCTCCCCGCTTCGAGCAGCTACGGGGGTGTTCGGGTATCGCAGCCCCCGAGGCGCTGAGCGCTGGTCTCGCACCCGGACACCCGCTGGGAAACGAGGGGTCCTTCATTAAGGCCGTGGAGGTAACAGGCAGGATGGCTCAGGAAGCCACCCCTGGTACAACCAGGTTGAGTATCCACAGCAAGAGCTCAAAACGCTGCCTAGCCCCGTGAAAAGGGACTGAAATAAGGGGCACGGCACAGACCACGGGATGCCCTCCTGGAGAGACCAGACACGGACAAGCAGCCCCCGGCCCATCCAGCTCCCCATCGACCCACTGCTTTCCACCCAAATCGCTCTCCTCATCCCCCGTCCCCTGCCCTGACGGTGAATCCCTGCTGAGGGTGATACGTGGACAGGGAAGGGCAAGACCCCAGCAAGGTCGTGAGAAAACGCGACTTCCACCGCCTCCAAATGCCGCCAGCGCCTCCAGCTGCTCGCCCCTTCCTGGCTCTCTGCAGCTGCTTTCCGGCCCGCGGGACGACGCGCGCCGGGTCGCGAGAACAGCCCTACCAAACCCTAAGGCACCGGGGGGGGGGGAAGTGGTCTGAAAGGGATCAGCCTGAGGCCGAGCACCAAACCAGCCTTCGCCCACACGGACGACCTCGTCCCCCTGGCCACCCTCGGCCCCATCTCGCCAGGGGCAGAGGTCTCCGACGGCCGCGTTCCCACGAGCTTCCGGAGGGGGGAAAATGGAAAAAAAAAAAATTAAAAAAGCTACGACCAGGCAGAGGAAGGAGCTCTTAATTAGCCAGGGAGGAGGCAGCGATCAGCTGTCGCACCGCCTGTTTCGCAGCAGCCGGCCGGCCGGGCAGCCCCACGCGAGCTTTCTGTCCCCAGCACATCCTTCCTGGCCAGGGAAGGACGCGAGCCCTCAGGAAGCCGAGCCGCGGCGGCTCCTCTCCTCCTGGCTCCTCCTGCGGGGCTTTGGCCCCGGAGTCCTGCAGGGCTCCCAGCGAAGAGACTGCTTAAATCGGGCGCCCAAAATAGGGCCCAGGCGGGCGCTATATTTAGCGGGAGGCAGCGCGTTGTAGGAAGGGCCAGCAGATGGGCACGGCCTCGGGACGGTCCTGCCTGACCGGAGGCTGGTGCCGGGGGGAAGATGGTTTTGTTGGGAGAAGGGGAGGGCAGGCTGCAGGGGGTGGCATCCAGCAGGAGCGAAGGCAGGAGCCCCCCGGGGTGGCCAGGCAGGGCCGGGGCGTCCCACCTCCGGGAGGAGCCGAGCTTCTAATTAAGACCAACCGGCTCCGGTTAATTGAGCCCAATTCACCTGTGACATGAAGAGCCACAATCCCATCAACAATAATGGGACTGCATCGGCTTACACCAGTAATGACTTCAGATCAGCGGCATAATAAAGCTAATTCGATACTTCTCCAGGTCCAGCTGCTCGGGCTGCCGGGGGAGAGCAGAAGACACCCGCAAAGCAACGCCGCGCCGGGGGGGACGGCAGGGTGACACGAGAGCTGCTCCGGGCAGGCAGACATGCAAATCAGCAGCTGCACAACCCCATAATTGCTGCTACGTCCCCTGGGGCCGGGGACACCGGGGCCTTTGGGGTGGCACGTCTACAGAGGGCTGCCTTTTGCTCCTGCGTCGCCCGGGCCGTGTGTGCTGCTCCCAGGAGGACCCATCCCGGGATGCCTTCTCCAGAGAGGGACACGTATCACGGGGTGTCCGAATTGCCATCTGGCATGCTGGGGTTGTCTCTGTGCAAGGCGCCTGCCGAAAGCGGCGTGCCCCAATTAGGCACTGCCCTAAACGAGGAGCATCCACCGTGCCGCTCGCTCCCTGCCAGGAGAGCGGCTCCTCCCTGCCGCCGGTACACCCCGCTCGCTGCGCCGGACGAGCTGACACAGGCGAATCAATTAGCTGCTGCTGCCGCTGCTGCTGGGATGCTCGGCTCGGACGGATCGGGAAAGACAAAGGGAGAAGAGCCCCACACCAGGAGGAACGAGGCCTGGCCAGCGCGTTTCTCTGCAGGTTTGAAGCGGGACGGGCAGCTGGCTGGTGCTCCCCACAGTGGCTAGGTAGGGGCAGGAGGAGCGGGAAGGAGAGGCACAACCCTACAGCCCCCACACACCTCCACTCACTCCTCTGTGTCCGTTCAACACACGCTTCGAACGAAAGCAACCAAAACGCTCTGCAAGTTCAGCTGAGGCACTTTCTGCTTCCGATTCGGTTGTTTAAGCCCCGTGCTTGGCAGAAAGCCTCCCAGCTCACCCTGCTTCAAACCGAAGTATTTTGGAGCTTGCGCTTGGCACCCTTCAGGAAGGAAACAGAAGAGACCAGAAGGCACCATGTGCCCTCTGTCCAGAAGTTATCTTACAGTGACCTCCTGCTCGCTGCCTTGGCAGCCCCAAGCAGGACCCGTCCTCCTCCCCTTAATGAGAAAGAAGCACATCTCACGACCCAGATCTCCGTCACCTAGCCCCAGACCTCTCTGCGCCTCTGCAGAACACAAAATATTTCTTCAGAGAGGCCGAGGGCTGCTGCTGAGGAGATGTCACCTCCAGGTGGGACTGGAGGAACCCACCGCCTTGCTGCAGCAGGGCAGCTCCGGCCCCAGCTCGACCCCACGGCCGGCAACCCTAGGGAGAGCTGTCAAAGCAATCAAAAAAACGCATCCTTAAGGTGCTGCCCACCCAGGGATGAATGGGAATAGTTATCGCGCTGCAGTTTTCTTGTGGTGGCGGTTTTTCTTTTTTCTTTGAAGGCTGAACATTTCTCCTGAGTAGGGTTACCTACGGTGACTTCCAGCTCACCGAAACACCAGACCGAAGGTACCGTTTGTTCGCACCGTGGGGCACGTCTCCCACACCGTATCTCATAGTAACATCTCTGCTCATTAACCCTTTTCCTGTTCAGCTTGCAATCCCATAAACATCTTTGTAGCGGCTGATGTCTTTGTTGACAGAGAAAAGTGTGATTTATGTTTTTCTCAGAGCAGGGAAGGCAGCGGTTAAGCAGCCCGAAGTGAGAAGAATCAGCACCAGGTTAGCAGGCAGCTGCCTGAAATCCCCTCCTCAAACCTCAGCTACGAGCAACACCCAGCGTCGGTACCCTCGCCCCGGTTTATGTTCATCTGCAGATCCCCCAACTTTTTGCTTAGGGCCACGACACTTCCCTTTCTGCTCTGTTGTCCCAGCCGTGGACATGGTGGGCACCAGCGAAACTTCTCCACCTCCTCTACGAACCAGATGGCTTTGCACGCACGGAGGAGTTCTGCAGGCATAATGTGACTGCGGGGCGCAATGCTCTCCTTCTTGCAGGCTATGGCTTAAGCGAAGTGCTTGATTGAGTCAAGACAGCTAACCGGCATCAAAAATGTCACGAATCGGCTGCCAACAAGCATAAATCACATTGTTCCTGTTTTTTTTTTTTTTTTTCCTACATTAAAAACATTCCTTTGCCATCTAAATTTATAGGGAGGCAGAGGAAGGGGGGGACACATCACCAGAGCGAAATGACTTTGCTGGTTTTTTTTTGGTTTTTTTTTTTGAGATTGTGCATCTTCCACCAAACATTTGAACAGAAATCTCAGTTTGCATTTGTAACGACAAGGGATTACCCGAGCCCTTAATTCCCAGCTGCCGTTCCCAGCGCAGTTTCACACGTGTGTGAGATGCTGCCTAGCCCTGGTGTGATCGAACTGAGGGGTACCAAGGAGGCATGCGGAGGGTGGGGAGAGCAGCCCTTACAGCAGACAAGGCTCCAGGCAGCCGTGGAGCAGAGTGGATCCAGCCTGAAAAGAACTGGCAACCCGAAAAGTTTTTGATAAGACAAAAATTCATTGATGTTGGCTCGCACCGGGCCCGCTTCAGCTCTGCACTTGTCCTCTGTGTTTCCTTGGCATATCTGTTCCTTTCCTCTACCTGCTTTAGCATAACTTTATTTTTCTCTTTTATCTTTAGCTAACTGCACCCAGGGACTGGAGGGATTGATTTTTTGTTTTGACTTATTGTTTGAAGATCTGTAACTCAAAGCAGCTTCTTGCGCCTCTGATGTCTAAGCCTGAGCTGTATAAAAGGTGAAGCTCGTCCTGTGTACCAAACCGAGCAGGGATACCATTTTATAATCAGTCATCTGTGTTTTATTTTGCCTTTTTGGGAGGAAAACTATTTTAAGACTTTATAGGCAATAACACTTTAAATAAATATTCTCGTGGCTGACACTACGCACGCAGGTTCTCCTCTTTTTCAAGACAGCGCGCTATTGCTCACCGCTCGGGGCGGGGAGGCGGGGGGGGGGAAAGCAAGTTCCTAATTAAAGGAGGCCATTATACATCAGAAGATGTTTTGAGCATCACGTCACACCCCCGGCAGCCTACTACAGCCAAAACGTTACCATGCAAATCGAAAAGCGCTCTCGCTCAGGGACACGCTTCCGCGGGGCGAAGCAGATCCCCACCGAGAGGGGACGGACGCATCCGCAGCGAGCCGCCGTCGCTGCCCACATTCCTGTTTGCTCCCCCTGCCCCCCCCCGGGGCCGAAGCCAGGGTTTTTCTCCTACTCCTGGGAAATTCTCACCCCCGAGCGCTGGCAGGCTGCATCCCACGAGCAGCTCATTAGGACGCGGCGCCCGGATTTCTCACGCCGAGGTCGCGCGGCCGTCTCGCTGAGAGCTCCTGGCCGCGGCGCGCAGCGGCGTTGTTTACGATAGCCCATCTCCTCTGTCCCCTGAAGTTGCCCAGCTTGCTGAAATATGGTTACATATGCAAACATTATCTCCCAATTGTAACCTCATTTTCTGCTCTGCTGGACAGCGTGACCAGCATTTGTCATCCCGCCGCCCCCGCCCGCCGCCCTGCTCACACGTCCCTAATTGTCACCGAGATGCGGTGTGTCAGCGGGACGCCGGCGTCCGCTGCTCCCCATCTCCACGCAGTCACTCAGGTAACAAACCCATAATCTCGTCCTGTTTTCATGATGGTTGAATTACACATAATTGTTCCTGCACACTGATTGATTTCTGCCTGAATAGAGACCTCTGCCTTTTTTCAATGCGAGCGAGTGGCAGCCAAGTCTCTCCATCGAGGAGGAGGCAGCAGCCTTTGAAGAGATCAAAGCCAAGGCCGCGAGCAGTTGTGCGCCCTGGGAATATGGAAAGCCTTTATGCTCTCAACCCCATTTCCAACATCATGTTGGATTGCAGCTGCATTACATTCTGCCAGCATTCTTAATGCTTTTAGTATTGACTCTGACATCACCGATAGCTGTTTTAAAGTAACAAAAGCTGAGGGATGACTTATTTTCACAACTCCGTAATTGGAACATGCAAAGTTAGGGGAAGGCAGCATTTGTTTTCAATCTGAAATACAAAAGAAAGCACAGAAAATTATATAAGTTTCCCAAAATTAAAAACACGTTTTTCATATGGAAAGAACAGAGGGGGCATTTTTATAGCCTAGACCACACAAAATGAACTGATTATGCACATGCTTTTTCAAGCCTGAAGGCTGGAGTAAAAATATGATTGGGTAAGCGAGTCAAATTGGGAAAAAATATTGTGACTCACGGTGCGTTTAGTGACTTTTAGCACCTGATGCAAGGCAAAATAATACAGATGCCTTGGGTGTTGCCTCCCCTCTGCAGCTCCTTGTAGTAAACTGACAGTGGTTCGCTTATCCTAAACCAGACACAACACGTGGTGAAGGAACATTAAATCCCCATTAGTTATCTGAAAGATAACCAGTGATCTAAAAGTATAAAGCACCGCAAAGCTTCCTCTGAGATTCCCTCTTCCCCAGCCACACGGACAGCCGCAGTGCTGCCCTGAAACTGGCCTTGCCGCAGTGCCACTTTTGGGGGTGTCAGATGCTCCCACCCTCCTCCCCTCTCCTCCTCTGGCTTCACGAGTGAACACAAAGGCAAACCTCCACCAAGAAAGGCAGCCCTGGGCTTTAACTAAACACACGCCTACGCTGTCCCAAGAAAATATTTCCAGGGAAGTCTTAAAAGTAAGCGGTGGGAAGGAGAGGGCAGGAGGAAGATGTAAAGCACAGGGAGGGCAGAGCCAGGGACATGCCACAGCTCTTGTCCGGGCGCTGACCGCCCTGAGCACCGCTGCTGCTTCAACAAACATTTTTATTCATTCAAAACCACTGAATAGAGGCTTTTGAGAACAGTAATTCTGAAATATGCTCGCTGCCACTACAGCGTGCAGAGCGGCGAGGAGCGAAGAATGTGCAAATAAAGCAAAAGCTGTAAAGAATTAAACATTATAAGCTGTAAAGAATTAGACATTATGAGCACCCATGTATTAGCAATAAAAATAATTTCCTCCTAGCTGTGGCATTTTCCTTCTGCCGTTCTAGTGCTTCTTCTCTCCCTGTAGTCATTAAAACCCCACTCAGAGACAACTGCACAGGATCTGCCCTCCCTCCCTGCGGACACAGCGCCAATGTCCTTGTCATTTCAAGGCTGGGAAACTGTCTCAGTTTTACTTTGGCTATTCCTTAACGTGCACACAGCCGTGCTGAGGCTCAAACTGGTGCCAAATGTAGCAAGCAATTTCCCTACCAAGGTGCAAAAGCTTATTTTTTAACAGCATTAAGTCTTTTCAACATTAAGCCAAGGTGTCAATTTTTTTTTTCTTTTGTCCCCAGCTCTCCCCTGAAAATTTACTGCTTCCTCTGCACTCCTGTTTTCTTAAATCGGGATTCGTTCTTTGCGGCTCCAGCATCAGCTCCGAGGCCTGGAGGGATCCTCATCAAGCGGTGCTGAGGAAGGAGTGGGAAGCACCGGGTGCCGGAGCAGCCAGCTGCTGGGCTGGTGGGACAGTCATCTCCACGTCCCATGGGGAGCCCCAGGTCTCGGCAAGTGAACGCCAGCCTCCAGCAACCCAGCGGGCAATACGCACAGCTTCGCAAAGGTCTCCGAAACAGCATCAGGGAGTCACGTCTATATGATGCCGCAACCCTACCTTTCAGCATCAAGCCATTATTGTGATGAGAAAGTATTTTTCTCTGTAATTACTGCTTATTTTCCCTTCCAGGGACATTTTTTCTTCATTTACAGAGGATCCACTTGATCCTTGTGCTTGAAAGCTTGCTCCTTTCTTGCAGCTGAAACTGAAGAGACCCTCCCCAGCCCAGGAGAGGCTTCCAGCCAGCCTTCTGTATGGCACGGCCGGCCTCCTGACCCCAGGAGCTGAAGCAGCCCAGGATGGATGGCAGTTTTTTGGGGGAGCATGCACGCTGTGCTCATTCCCTGGCCCCATTTATGCAGGATTTTGGAGAGAGGGACTGAGACAGAGGTGCATGTAACCATGCTGGGGGCAAGCAGTCTGCCCCCCTGCCATTGGAGTAGTGACGGCAAACAGATAAAAGAGGGGGAAGACGCTGGTGCTGCTGAGGTGGTGGGCAGGGAGAATGGGAAAAAAGCAAAGTGTGCTTTTTGCCAAAAAGTTTCTAAGGTAATTTTTTAAGTCCCTCCTTTCTTTTTTTTCTGAAAAACTTTATCAGGATTCTCTGGTCCTTAGCGGAAAGGCTGGGTATGAAACGGCCACGCCAGTGCTGCCAGGAACTTTCTTATCTGTATTGCTTGTAATCAGATGGAGATGTTGGGAAATCCTCTTAGCACCCCCTCCACACACATGCCAGTTTTTACATTCTCAGAATTCTGTTTTGTTTTCATAGGGAAAAAAAAAAGGCAAAAAAAAAAAATCACAAAACCACAAAACCATATCTTTATAAAGGAGTTGTCTTCCAGGTGGGTTCCTGAAGGATGCTCAGGAAACATGGATTTTGTTCCCACCTCTGCCATCACCTTCCAAACAAACGTTGCTTGTCGGGCTCCCTGTTTGCAGACCCATCCTCTTGGCTCATAGCCCTGCTTTTGGGTGGGGGGAGGCGAGACAGTGCCCCCCGGGCAGGGTGCCAGACACCTTCCCGCTATCTGCCCACAGCCACTGCCCCACAGCCATTTCCATGGGTCACGTCTTCGCGCTCAACTCGGTGCTCAGTAATTATACACAGGATTTACCTATTTCATGCTTAATTGCACAGGCAAAAACTTTTGCTCCACCCCCAGAACAGCCATAGCCTAACAACTTGCATTGCTACAGGCAGCTGCTGCAGCCCTGGCTTTGCCCCCTAGGCTCAAATCCCAGCCAGCACCTCAGCCAGCCGAGCCCTGTGGTGAGAAGTCACCCGGCACTGAAATTGAGACCCAGTGCAGGTGACACAGGACAGATCAAAGTCAGCCCACAGCAAGCGTATGCGTTAAGGGCTTTGTGGCTGGGAAGTGCTGCCTCCAGAGCAGGACTGAACCTGGAAAAATGCTTTGTCCGGAAGGTATCAGCCAGAAACGCTCATTTAGCAGAGCAGGGCATTTTTTTGGACAGCGACCAAAAAAACTCTTTAACAAACTGGACATATTTACCTGCAGCGGCGCAGCTGGAGCTGGAGGACAAGTTCCACAAAACCCCTCTGAAATCTCTCTCCCTTAAAAAGTCTGCCTGTTTCCCAAACACAAGAGTCATCAAACCAGCTTTGACTAAGCCAGATTTGCTGATGCAATGATATTTCTGATTCCGCCCCATTAGTGCGTAGTATTGTCATTTATATAAACCCCTGAAAAAAATTTAAAAAGGAAAAATTTAAAGTTTCAAAGAAAGAGAGAAAGCTTTCTGTACAGGCTGTTTTGGGAAGGCCCTTTCATTCAAAAAATCTTTGAACAAAACAGCATTTTGACCACCTTTCCTAGACTGTCTTACTATTTCCTTATTACAAAGTATGAAGTCATCTGTTACAGGTCACTCTGATAAGAAGCCTAGTAGCTGCCAGTTTAAAAAAACGTGTTAGTAACAGTGCTGTCAAACTGTTGGGGGAGCCGCCTAATAAACTGGCATTTTCTAATTTTTTTTTTCCAGTTCTCCTATTCTGAATTTTCCTTCTGGAGATTTACACCTCAAACAGGATCTCTGAGCTATTAGCTGAGAAATATTCCTAAAATAACAGAGAGAAGGAAAAAAGCCACAACAAAAAGTCACAACAAAATCAGAAAATTCCACGCACTCAAAAGCTATTTTTTTTTCCACATTTCTTTCTTTTTTCCTCCTATAGATCCATCACAGCTTGCTCTTCTCCCTGTACCATGGGTATTTAAGACATGGAGTAATTTGTTTGAGAGAGTGGACTTAGAAACATATTTTTTTTAAACCCAACATGCTCAGTTCAAATTTACTTTGCAGGAGAGAGCCCGGCAGTCAGGAGCACACACAAATGTAACTCAGTGCTACAGTGTCAGAGGGCAGCAAAACCAAAAGGAGCACTTTATAGACTAAGTTATTTCAATTGCTAATATTTTTCAAAATGTATTTTAGTGTGTGCAATGTATGGTTTATTTCCTTTTTGCACTGTTTGCAAAGTAACGCAGGGCTGAACATGGTTAAGTGAACCACCTTTTCAAAACCTAAATGAATTTGAAAGTTTGCAAGACATTATTCCACGAATCCCAGTACAACGAAAGCTCTGCAAGCACCAGCTTGGTGCAGCCACTCTTCCTTTCCTTGTCTATCCCAAGCATCCCAAATGTGCCCTGGGCATGCTACAGTCCTGCTTCACCTCATGTTTTGTGTTTCAGGACACAGAAATGCCACAGACAGCCTGGGGAGAGGGCAGGGAGGTGGGAGGGAGGCAGGCCGCAGCGAGGCCTGCCACCATATTGCCGTGCTGTCACCGCCCAGTGCCCATCTGTGGCAGGGACCTCGCCCAGCGTGAGGCACTGGGGTGGGAATGACGTGCGACAAAATACACAAACACCACTTGTAATTGCAGCTTGGCAAATCTGAGCTAAACTTTACGGGCCCTATTCACGTGGCTAGAGTGTGGCATTGTAACACCTAAACACGCTTGCACGGCTGAACACAGATTATCTGCGTTTTAGCACATTGTCAGGGGAAAGAAATTCTCCCCAAGTATGGTCTGCATTTGAAAAATGTTGATGCTTCTAATTTTGTGCCCTGTATTGTATTTTTATGGTAGATGAGTGTGAGATTTGGAGGGAATGAAGAAAGATCAAGGCATGAAGATAGGCCGAAACTGTGGAGAGAAAACAAACAATCACAAAGAAAAATCTGAGGCGGTTTTGAAACTTGGGACTGGCATTGTTAAACATTCTTGTGGGAGACATGGACAGTGGGATCAAGTGCACCCTCAGCAAGTTTGCCGACGACACCGAGCTGTGTGATGTGGTCAACACACCGGAGGGAAGGGATGCCAGCCAGAGGGACCTGGGCAGGCTTGAGAGGTGGGCCTGTGCGAACCTCATGAGGTTCAACGAGTCCAAGGGCAAGGCCCTGCATCTGGGCTGGAGCAATCCCAAGCACAAGTACAGGCTGGGTAGAGAATGGATTGAGAGCAGCCATGAGAAGGACCTGGAGGTATTGGTTGATGAGAAGCTTGACACAAGCTGGCAATGTGTGCTTGCAGCCCAGAGAGCCAACCATGTCCTGGGCTGCATCAAAAGCAGCATGGCCAGCAGGCCGAGGGAGGGGATTCTCTTCCTCTACTCTGCTCTCATGAGACCCCACCTGGAGTACTGTGTTCAGCTCTGGGGCCCCCAGCACAAGAAGGACGTGGACCTGTTGGAACAAGTCCAGAGGAGGGCTACGAGGATGATCAGAGGGCTGGAGCACCTCTCCTATGAATAAAGGCTGAGGGAGTTGGGGTTGCTCATCCTGGAGAAGAGAAGGCTCCAGGGCCTACAGTACCTAAATGTACTGGTGGTACTAAATGTAAACGGTGGCTTTTCAGTACCTAAAAGGGGCCTACAGGAAAGCTGGGGAGGGACTCTTTGTCAAGTAGTATAGTGATAGGACAAGGGGTAATGATTTTAAATGAAAATTAGATTTAGATATTAGGAAGAAATTCTTGGCTATGAGGGTGGTAAGGCACTGGAACAGGTTGCCCAGAGAAGCTGTGGGTGCCCCATCCCTGGAGGTGTTCAAGGCCAGGTTGGATGGGGCTTTGGGCAACCAGCTCTAGTAGAAGGTGTCTCTGCCCATGGCAGGGGGGTTGAAATTAGATAATCTTTAAGGTCCCTTCCAACCCAAGCCATTCTATGATTTTGTGATTCTATGAAATACAGAAAGAGGCAGAAAATAGTAGAAACAGAGCTTCATAGCGTAGCTAGGTGACTAAAAAAGAGTTACTTCTGAGCAGGCAGTGTCACTGGGAGCACAAACTCTAGACTCAAAACACACAGACTACAGGGACAGCTTTTTAGAATTCATTGCTCTTCATCTCTGAGCCAACAAAATTGCCCCAAAAAAGCCCCATGCCCCTTTCCCTGTTTGTGTCTCCTTCTGGATGTACCTGACCAGTCAGACCATTTCCAGACTCATTTCTCCAGACAACCACTGTGCCCTCCCATTCAGAGTTCTGCTCAGGTCAGCTAAGAGGGAAGTTGAGCTGCCATCAGTATCAATGGGATTTCGGCACAAGGACTTTGAATTCTGCTACACCTCATGCACAGTGCTGTCCCTGCAGGGTTTGTCATGGTTCCCAAGGGTCACAATTGCAAGCTTCAAGTACATACAGTGCCCAGCACCAGGCTGGATGTGCAGCTGTCTGCTTCGATTCACTTTAAAGCTTTCCTCCAGAAAGCAAGCAGAAGAACAAATTGTCTAACAAATAGACTTCTTTTGTTCTTCGCCAAGGCAGCATGACTGGAGTTCCCTTGCAAACAGGAGCACACACGCACACCCGTGCTCACTCCAAGTGCCAGTGCTTTCAGAAGGTGCTGCACGACAAAAGCATGCACGAAATCAGGCTCCTAAGGGCCATTGGTACATTACATTACTGGGACATTACAGTACATTGGTGCTGCCTGCCAGCTTGCGTGGCATGGTGGAAAGGAAGGTGCCAGACTGCAGAGAGTGCTTGGGCGGGCAGGTGCATTTGGGATTTTGCCCAGCAGCACCTGGCCAAAGTGATGCTCTGTCCTAAGTGTTACCAGTGGTGTCAATAGTGCGCCTACTTCTCCTGTTAAACTGCCCGTATTATGAATATTCGATCAAAGCCTCGTAACTTTACACTTGTAATGTTTGCTCACTAAGGTCCTCCTATTGATTTTATGCCCCAATCTCACCAACGCTCACAGCCACTCAAAGAAAACAGACGAACGTTGAGTCGACCTTTCAGCTCCACAAAAATGCTCTTTTGCATGAGGGATTTGGTAACTTTGAAGATCACAGACAAAGATACTCGAGGTCCTTCCTCATCACCTCAAGTGCCAGCTGGCAACACCACCAGCAGAAGCCAGGGGACAGATTCCTCCTGGCGTGGTTCAGACTGTGTCTCTTCCCCCTTACGAGGACAATCCCTGGCCGATCAGCACAGTTGGCGCGCAAGTTAACTCCCTACCATACTTTTCGTTCAGCCCCAAAGATTCAATGAATACGTTTTTATTTAAGTGCTCAATCACTTTCTTGCTGACAGGACAGATTCCTTTGAAGTGGGAAACCCAAACTAAATAAACACATCCACAAGATCCAAGTCTTAAAATAGAAGCCGTTGGCTTGCTAGATTAAGTTATTCTGAATGCAATTTTCTTAAGTGAATCCAATGCTTAGGAAGGGCCGGAGTGACAGAGATGCTAATCCCCGGCTGCCAGGACAGGGACAGCATGCAAAGCAGCTGTGCTGCCTTCCCCAGGGGCCTACGAAATGGGACTAAACCCAACGGGGAGGTGGGAAGGGTTTTCACACCCCACGTGCCACCCCCAGCTTGGCGATAGCTGCCCCCCAGCCAAGACGGGGCCGTCTGGAAGATCCCAGCGCATCGTGCTGTGCATGGGGCAGCAGCTGGGGATTTGACGCACCTCGGGCTGCAAATTGTTCAGTATTCCTTCCGCAGCGTATTCTTGCACATATGTCTCTTTCTGAGAGACACAGACACTATTTTATGGCTCAAAAAAAAAAAAAATAAAATAAAAGAAGGCGCATGCCTCTAATAGGTCTTCAGAAATATTACAGCAGCAGTAAAATGCTTTTGTGTGGGTTATTTCCTTCCCGTATCGGGAGAGCTTTCCCTAACCATAAACAGAAGTTAAGCACTCTGGAGGAGCCAGGCCAGCAGTACCCAGCTCTTCAGTGCCTGCAGCCACGCAGCACTGCAAGGATCTGGAGAAAGTCTTTTCCTCTTTTAATTCCTGAACCCGTAGAGCTTCAGGCCTTCTTGAGCCCTATCCTCTCTGGCACTTGAAGCCCATAACAAGCTGTTCTTATTAACACCTTTTTCTGGACAGGAATTAAGTTGCAGAAGAGGTGGCACAGCACCAAAACAAGAAGAATGACATTTTGCTTTTACACCACCTGAAAATGAAAGCAGCAGCCCCACCTTTTACAGGTTACCTTGAATGAGCTCCTAGATATACAGAGAAATGAGATTTAGGGCACGTACATACACATGTTGATACACCAAAGCTCCAGCTTTGATTATTTGCAGTGGGTGGGGTTTTTGGTCATGCCTCAGCTGAAGTCACACACACGTGAAACCCACCTCTGGACCAAGCCACAAGGGGAATATTTTCTTTCCCCTTTACCCGTTCACAATTAGCTAGATTTACCAGCTGTACCACCCTGAAAGGGGGAAGGCAGCAAAAGCAGAAAGGTTGTTTTCTTCACCAGTATGTGCTGAAAGACCACGAACATACATACAAAAGCACACAGACGAATGGACATAAGCATGTGTATGCACAGTATCTGCACGAGGACTCTGCCTGGGTCGTCGACAAGACCAAGCTCTGAACAAAAGCCCACCCAGAGGCACCACAGAAACTTCTGCCCCCCCTTTTCCAAAACGAGAACTTGCAACCCCTGCAATGCCTGCCATTGCAGCGAGGTACCAAGGGGAACGGGAAGACAGCGTTGCTAAAAACCATGTTCGTATCCTTCTGCAGCTCTGCCAGGCACTGTTTTCCAGGCTGGATATGCTAGCACTAACACCCCAGTACATTCTTCTCAAGGTCCCCAAAATCTTCCACAAGCCAATGCTTCCTGAGGGACAGCACGATGCAGCTAGGGAATCTCTCACTGAGACCCCATAGCAACGCACTCTTGCTATTTCTACCTTCTTGCTTCCTCCTGTCCATGCTACCTGCACATTTCTCCTGGGATGCTAGCTCTTCAGGACAGGGGCCACCTCCATGCTCATCACCATGCAGATGCGCACCAGGAATACCCAAAATTTGGGCAGGGAGGGGGGCCCTGGATATAAGTGTTGCCCTTTGCATTCAAACTCTTCTAGCAGAATTCCTCTTCACTGTCAAACGGATGTGCTATGTTTTGCAAGTCACTGTAAGGTGTTTATAGATTGTATCCTCCAACCTATTTAACACCTCCAGCTGCTAACATACACACAGTTTAGCCACAAAGTAATAAACCCGGAGCCCAAGAACAGATGAGAAGGGACAAAAGGGAGGTTGCAGAAATCCTGCAGCTTCCAGAACAAAGTTTAATTCACTGGGAAAGGGGGGGGGGGGAACAAAGACAAAACAATTTTCTGTGTGATTTTAAGAAACAGCAATGGCTCTTTTGCAGCCTCCTCCTTTGTCTCCACATTCCCATCACACAGATGAGAAAGGTTTGCTGCCCCAAAACTAACGAAAAAGAGAAACCCACACATGCTAGAAAACAAACAGCTGTCTCCGTCTCCCATCTTCAGCACGCCCGTGATGTTGAGAAACCACCGAAAGATATCTCAAGCAGACAGGATGCACATTCACCAGGTGTTACTGCGGTTTGAGCGTCATCACGTGCCCCCTCTCCTGCAGCTACCTAAACGGACTGCTTTGCCTTTCCACTTACCCAGCTATAAGTGATTTTAGCTGATAAGAGTATGTACTGCTACAGCCGGCTTGTGCGTGAACTTGCAGCTAACTCTCCTGCAAATCCCACTTGAAAAGGGCAAAGCAGTTGCCAGTAAAATGGAAATAAAAATACATACGAATACAGAAACAAGGTGGAGAAGGGAAAGTGAGACCACTCTGACCACAGTGGATTTATCAAAATTTGAAATCCTCCTCATACACCCTCTTCCCTCCAAAAGCTGCCCTGAAATTACACCTCAGTTCTCTTCTTTTAAGGTTTATTAGACGTAGTATGTCTGACTATTGTACTAAGTACAATTAAAATTGTACTGTTAATTTCACAGAGCAAGAGTGTAAAGCCTTTCCCGGTTCTTTATGAAAAAGGACATTTTTTTCTCTGCACACATTGTTCAAAGTAACTTTTTCCCATTCCAGCAAAGCTGACCCACTACCTCGATTACAGGTCTGGCTCAAGCAGGGCAGCACGAAGCCTGACGAGCAAACAACAACTTACTCCTCCTGGCTCACGCTCCCAACAAACCAGCACAGATTTACCCACGCAGTCACCATTTACCGGGGGATGCATTTTTTTTTCACACCCCTGCGCCAACCCTCGGAAGGACACGAGGTGTCCCAGAGGGGTGGGAAAAAAATAAATAAAATTCAGGGCCCCGGGGCTGCTTTTTCATCCTGCCCCACACCTCCAGGCCACAGATGCAGCGAGCAAGCGGCGGCTTTGTCATGCAAATGGCAGGGCGCAGGTACACCGCGGGGGGACCCCTGCCCCAGCCCCGGCAAAGGATGCCCCGCTGAGGTGGGGCTGGGGGTGCTGGGGTGAAAGGCAGAGCGTGGAGACCCCAGTTTGGACGCAACGCCCGTCAAGAGCCAGCTGTCAGCTCCGGGACCGGCGGAGATTAGAGTTCAATTAAACAAAAAATATTATTTAATAACTCAAGCGTGTAGGCTTGCGGTTAAACTGAAGGCACTCCAGACTTATGTCAACATTGCAGCGCTCCCCGAGCGCTGTTTTACAGAACTAGTGGTGCTGCTCCAACATGTACGAGCAGTGCCGAGCTGAATTAGCCCCTTAGATGCCAGGCAGGAGTCTTTACAACCAGGGAGCAGATGCGTGCCCCCCTTCCCTCCAATGTAGCCCTGTATGTGGGCTCCCCCAGTACCTGAGCTACCTGAGCAGGATACATCTGCAAGAAGCTGATGCTCTTCTGAAAATCGATGCCAGAGCAGTAAGAAGCAGCAGCCCTCCTACATGCATACATGCAGAAAATCCTAAGTGAATAATTAAACCAGATTTTGTGACTCCAAGCCTCGCGCCAGCACCGGGTTCGTTCTTGGGAGCATAGCGGGGGAAAGAGGCCTTCAGCTTCCCCGGCTCTGCAGGGACAGGTTTGGGGCTCGGTGCCCTCTCACGACGCTGCATCCTTTCCCCCTCGATGCATCGGAGCTAAAGTTTTCCACGGAGCAGTGCTTACAACAGCGAATATCAACAATCATGGTCACCGCACGGGGGGACTGCCAGTGCTACAGCTTGTGTGTGTGCCCCGTCCTAAACGAACGCAGGCCCCCGAGCAGCAACTCCCGCGCACGCACCGTCTCTTTTAAACGCAGAGCTATGGAAAGCAAGACGTGGTGCATGTTTCTGCATCTTTCAGACGTGAGCAGCGACATGTCATGACAGCAGAATTGGGAATTTTGGACTGCCAGACTGCTCAGTCCTTCCCAAGTAAACACCCGGTATTTTACCACCCTTTGCTACCATTAAATCGCCGACACTAATTGGGCCCCGTCCTTTTGCTTTTGAAGTCAAAAGCCACAGCCCTGAAGAAAAAATCAAGAACGTAGGGGACCAAAATAATGCCAGTCGTTTGACAAAGGCTGCCAAATAAAAATCTAAGAGCCGGTAAGAAGGAAAACTGCTTTATCATGAGGAAATAGCAGCATCCAACTTCTCGTACTGCAGCACATATGACTGCAGCGACATTCCTTCAGTAGGATGCCTACGAGCAAATTTGTTTCTCACTCTGCTCTCATTCTACTAATATAGTTTCCACAGCTCGTTTTAATATTGTCTCCCCATCACCTCTCTCTCTGCATACCCAGTGGCCAGAGGAATTTACTGCCCCAAATTAGAAATGCATTAAAATCCATCCGTCCAGGTACCTCTTCAGCAATGAAATCAGAGGGACTGACCTGGAGGAATCGGTGCCCGCCACAACGTAACGGGAAGCCGTACCTCCGGCTCTGCACTAGGGCTGACATGAATTCCTACAGCACCGTTTCACTTCACAGTGCGTGGAGGAAGTTACACCGCGTGTTTCAGAGCACGACTCCCAGAGATGCATAAAGCCTTTGCATGGAGCAGCCGATGGCAGGAATAAATGTCAATCAGCAAAGAGCAATGCCATATCTGACGGCAAAAGAAAAAAGAACCAAGCCTTTTCATCTCACTGACAAGCAACTCAAGCAGCTCTGCTTCCAGCCCTCGCTACTCCTCACCAAACAAAGAGTTAAAGCCAGAAAATTCACATCTGTCCTAGTGACTACAAAGACGGCATTTACATCATTCCGCCATACATTATCCTACAGTCGTAAACCAGGGCTCCCCCCCCGGCCCCCGGCCCTGTTCAAAGGACGTCAGACGCTGGCTGAGCTTAATCGCCGATTTCAGCTTTTTCCAGCAGGCTCACGACCGACACCTCCACGAGCTCTGAAACCCCGCCGGCTGCAGGCTCCAGAAGTGCAGCCTTCACCTTAGCTGAAGCTACCCGAAACCACAGCGTGCTCACGCGCTGCAGGACGAGCAGGAGGAAACCCCGCTCGCCAAAACCCGTCTTTGGAAGAGATAACTCACTGTTCTGGGGATGGGTGGCGACAGAGATCCATTAGGCATGTACGGGTCGTTATTCATATTTGGCATCATGATATACCCAGAATAACCGGAGTAGGATGGTCCCTTGCTGTATAAGCCACTGTCTGGATGTTTTCCTATGGAAGAGGAAACAATGATTACATTATTCCCCACACATGCATTTCTTGTAAGTTAGAGCACTTAAACAGGTACTGTGCATTCACAGAAATGTTCTGCATGCAAACGTTTCCTTGCTTACGGCAATTACTTCGAGCAGAAAGTAGTCTGCAGCAATTCACAATAACATATTTTTTTTTTGAAGAAGAGTTAATTCTTCAAGTACTACGTGCATTCAGCGAGGAGTTTACACTTACTGTATGACAAACCCTCAGAGTAACCCATTTATTTTGCCAAGCCCCCATTCAAATAGGCAGAAACATCAGCAGGGACAGACATTTCTCAAGTAGCAGTTTTCCCCCATTTTACACATCCCTCTAGGATTTGTGGATTCAGAAGTATTGTCAGTATGGGTTTTCAACATCATTGTTAGGAAAGGGAGGAACGGGGCAGTGATAACTAGATATAATTGTTTCCTTCTCTTGCTGAGACTCTGTGTGCAGCGAACAATTCAGGCTGGCCATGCTAACCGGGAACAATTAGGGGGCAGGGGCTGGCTTCTAAGGAGACCCTCGTGAATTATTTTTTGGGGGAGAGCGGGGGGGAAGCTGTGTAACAGGCATGGCACCATAGTTGAGAGGAAAGCCAAGTGAGGAAGGTGATTTTGTATGAAAATAAAGAACTTGGCCCTGGGCCCTGCAAAGGGATGGGCACCGGAGGGGGCGAACAGGTCTCCCACCTGACAGTCGTTGGCAGTGGCACCACTTGCAGGTGAGCTTTTAGGAGGATGCAAGGCGGAAGGGAAAACTGTGCAGAGCTGATCTCCTCCCCCTAACTGCCAAAATGCCAGCAGCATGGGCATTATTGCTTGTAGGCTGTTTAACGACCAGTTTTGTGACAGATCACCGCAGAGTCCCGGGAAGCACCAGGGCTGAACGGTGCCTGTCTCTACATGGCATTTATGATCTGGCTTAGCTCACGATCATAAGCATTTCACTTTAAACACAGCCTTCCGTCCTTCACAACACTCATTCTTTGTACACATGTCCAGCTTCCTAAGCGATATTTGACAAACTTTGTTATTTCCTCTGTCCTCCTCAACCCAAATTAACCGGCTGGTACATTAGAAAAGGCAAGAGGTCTGTTAATGTTAGATTTGAAGAGGGGCTTTAAGGGACAGACTTTGGCTAAGGGGAAAAAAGCACACAGTTTCTGAATACAACTCAGCTGCACCGTCTGAGTGGGGAGATAGATGCGTTTAAGCTGATATCCTAAAAATAGTTATTTCTTCAGCGAGGATCCATTTGGCCTACTTATCAGTTTCTAGACAACTGCAATACCATTTGGTCACTTGAGATAAACGTGCTGTACATCCATCTCCTTTCCAAAAGTGCTTTGAAAGCACCCTGGCGTCCCCCTTCCCCAAAAGATACTAAATCTACACCTCCCCAGAGAAACCAAATTCCAGCCCGTGGGGGCTCGGGACAATATTGCAAGACGGGACCGTGCGGTACTCACCTTCCTCGGGGTGCTCTCTGCTTTTGTCATGGTAGGAATCCTGCGCCTGAGTTTGCCTGGAAACCTGACCACGGGGAATCCACCGCCGGAGAGGAAGAAGGAAAAGAAGAAAAGTCATTGTGTGGATGCTCACGTATCGGCCACGGGGCTTACATCTTCTTGGGGACAGAAGAAAGTTACGGCAAGAGATAAGCATCTTTGCTTTTCCTCGTAAGCCCTTTGGAAGGCAACTGCACCAGGATCGTTTGTATAAGCGATTGTTTTACGACAACTGTGTGGCTTTGCGAAGCCACAGAGCCAAAGCGCCCTGCGTTTAACGAAAGGGGCTTATTTCTGGAAAACACACCGAGCTTTGGCGGGCGAAACCCCCTCGCTACACAGAGTTACCAAAAATAATAGTGAGAATCGGGTTGCCAGGTCTTTAGGAAAAAAAAAAAAAGAAGGAAGAAAAGAAATTAAAAAAGAAGAAAAAAAGAAGAAATTAATAGAAGAAATTAATAGAAGAAATTAATAGAAGAAATTAATAGAAGAAATTAATAGAAGAAATTAATAGAAGAAATGAAAGAAGAAATGAAAAAGAAGGAATACAAAAGAAGGAAAAAGAAGGAAAAAGAAGGAATGAAAGAAGAAGGAATGAAAGAAGAAGGAATGAAGAAAGAAGGAATGAAAAAAGAAGGAATGAAAAGAAAAAAGAAATGGAAAAAAAAAAAAAAAACCAACAACCACAAACGGGTCCCCGGCTCGCCCCACGTTGTTTTAGCGTCGGGAATTTCTTCCCAAGCAGTTTTTGGGCAAATCCCTCGGAGAGTTTGCGGCTGCCCCCGCCGGTGCTGCCGGGCTCGTTTCGGGGTGCCCCAGGTGCCGTCGGGGGGTTTGGGGGGACCTCCTCGCCCCGGGCGGGAACGGGAGCGGCGGTGAGGGGCCGGGGCTGTTTTTTTTTTTTTTGGGGGGGGGAGGAAAGAGGGGAAAAAAGGGGGCAGCTCCGTCCCTCCCTGCCTCCCTCTTCCCCGCACCTCGTGCCCGTTGGCGCCGGGGGCGATCTCGGACTCGTTGACCAGCGAGGACTTGATGTCGGCCAGGTCGCCCTCCTCCTCGGGGTGGCTGATCTCGGCGAAGATCTTCTCCTTCTGGGGGTCCCCCTCGTCCTTGAAGGGGATCATCTCGTCGGTGGCGCACAGCTCCGGGTCCCCCCCGCCGCCCCCGGCCCCCGGCAGCTGCGGCATCCTCCCGGCAGCGCGGCGTCTGCTGCGGCCGCCGGCCCGCCGCGGGAAGGGGAGCGGGAGGAGCAGCGGGGGGAGGAGGCGAAGGAGGAGGAGGAGGTGGAGGAGGAGGAGGAGGAGGAGGAGGAGGGAAGAAGGAAAAAAAAAAAAAAAAAAAGCCCCGTCAAGCCCTCGGGGTGGCGGCTCTCGCCAGCCGGAGCCCCCCCGCCCGCCCCCTCGGGGCCGAGCGAGCCCCGCTCCCTCCCGGTCCCGACCCCGGGGGGGGGGCTCTCGCCCCGGTTTTGCTGGCTTTAATAAGGCCAAAAACCCCTTTGGGGTCCCCCTCACAACCTCCCCCCCCCCCCCCCGAGCCCCCGGCTCCCTCTGAGGGGTCGCGGAGGGGAGCGGAGCCGGCCCGAGCCGTGCCCCCGCCCGAAGTTCGCAGCCACCCGGGCGGGCCCGGGTTAAAATGGCTGGGGGGGGGGGGGGGGGGGGGGACGGGACAAAACGGGGGGGGGGTGACAAAAGGCGAGGCGGGGGCACAACGCTGCACCCCCCAGGTCTTTGTCCGCCGCCTCGCCAGCGGCTCCCGGCTCGGCACGGCTCGGCTCGGCCCGGGAGGGGGGGAGAAACAGCCCCGGGGGGGGGGGGGGAGAAAGGGAGGGGAAAAAGGGGGGGGAAAGGGAAAAAAGCGGCCGCCCCCCCCCCCCCCCCCCCCCCCCCCGCCGCCCTCCCTCGCTGCCTCCGCCGTCGGGGCGGGGATGAAAGGAGCCGCCGGGGGGAGCCGCACCGGGACCGGGGGGGGGGCGAGGGGGGGGCCGGCGTTTTGGGGAGCCGTGGGTGGGTGTCCCCGTGTGCCCCCCCCCCCCCCCCATCCTCCCCGTCCCGTCCCTTCGGAAGTCGCGCTGCCCCGTTAGCTCCCCGGTGGCGCCGGGTACGGACGCGTTAAAAAAAAAAAAAAAAAAAAAAAAACTAATAATTAAAAATCTATCCACCTATCTATCAAAATTTAAGAAAATATCAGCGAGCAAATCCGCGCGTTTCGCTGCAAACCGCTTCCCGTGGTTTCGGCGTCGGGGCGGTCCGGTTCGCCCCCCGCACGCCCCCCACCAAATCGTCCCAGCAGGGGCGCGGGGACCCCGGGGGTGGCCGTCCCGTTTGGCCCCCCCCGTGGGGACACTCCGAAATGTCCCTGCCCGCGGGTTTTTGGTGCAAAACCCCGTGTTTCCCACGGGCGAGTGGTTAAAAACCGGCTGCGGACCAGGGAGCCGCAACCCCCCGGGACGGGGAGCAGGTAGTGGGAAACCTTGGGGGGGGGGGGGGGGGGGGGGGACACGGGGGGGGCCGCGGCTCGTCCAGCCGGACAAACCAAAAATAAATAACGGAGAAAGGGAAAAGGGGGAACTGCAAACCCCGAAAAGGGCCGGGGAGAGGCGACAAGCGGGGAGCAAGCGGCACCTCGGGGATGCTGCGTTTCGTACCGGAGCCGGGCGGCACCCCCCGGACCCCCCCCCCCGTCCCGGCACCCCCGTCCCGGGCTCTGGGGCCGGTCCCGGAGCAGGTTTCGGTGGCCGGGCTTCGCAGGAGGAGAAGGGGGCGGCGGGGGTGGAGACCGGCAAGATTTATGTCAAGAGGATAAACTCAGGAAACCTCAGCTCCGACGCCAGATTTCACTGGAGACGACGCAGAGCTGGCGGCTGCCGGGGGGGGGGGGGGGGGGGGGGGGGGCTGGCCGCCCGCTCTCGGTGCACTCCGGGCATCTTTTGGGGCGGGGGGTGGCTTCTTTGGGGTTTTTTATTTTTTAAATCGTTATTCTTCTCCCCGTTTCGGGCGTTGTAACGTTTTAGCCCGTTTTGGTTATTTTCGCCGGCGTAGTGATGTTGGGTGATTTTGTTGTTGTTGTTCTTTTTTTATTTATTTTTTTTAAATTTTTTTTAATTCAGCCCCCACCCCTCGGGTCGGGGATGGGAAGGGGGGGTGGGGGGGGGGCGGGGAGGGGGGGGACGCGACCGACGGGGACGGGACCCCCGATGCCAACCCCGCAGGACGACCCCCGGAGCGGGGTCAGGGCCCGCCTAGCGGGGTGGGGGGGCGCACAGGCTCCCCAAATCCCAAATCCCCCCCCCGGGTGCCCCAAGCCCGGCCAGGAGAGGAGGGGGGGGGGACACCCTTTGCGTGCGAAGCCGCCGGCGCCCGGTATATAGGGGAGGGCGGGACCGGGGCGGGACGGCGGAGCCTTTGATGTCCCGCCGGCGGCCCCTTTCATCCCCCCCCCCCCCCCCCGACCCCCCCCCCCCCCCCGGGCCCTTTGTGCGACTAAATTTGGCAGGAGCATGGAGGCGCGCCAGGGCGCCCACGTGTGCGCCGAGCTCCCAGCTGAGCCGGGCGAGGGTTTTCTTCCGGGTAAGGAGACGGCAAGGGGAGATCAAAGAGTTTGGGGAGCCGGAGCCGAAACGTGCGTGGAAATAAGGGGGGGGGGGAGAAAAAAAAAAAAAGTCATAATAATAATTAAAGGAATGATAATAAAAAAGAAAATCCAGCCCGGAGACGCGGGGGAGAAAAAGGGGGGAGGGAGCGCTGCGCACATGGTGGGGAGGGAGCGGAGGGATGGAGCTCGTTTTCTCCGGGAAAAAAAAAAAGCAAAACAAAACATATATTTCTGCAAATGTGCGTTTGGAGTTCTTCTCTTAAAGGACACACAAAAAAAAAAAAAAAAAAAGCCTTTTGTTTCAAAGCGCCGGGCTGTGGAGCCGAGCGGCTCCGCCTGCAGCTGCCGCCCGACGGCGCGTCCCTGCGGCCGGCCCGGCCGGGGCTGAGCCCCCCGGGGGGGCTGCGCCCCCTCCGTGCCCTCCCCGGCGGGGCAAGGAGAGGCAGGAAAGCCCCCCCCGTGTTCCTCAGGGCGGTGGGGGAGTTTGGAGGGAGGTTTTCCAGGGAAACACCACCCCCCGTCATGTCCTTCCCCCCCCCCCGGGTTTATTTCCCCACCAGATGTGGGTACTACTGGGCTGACCCCAAAGCTGGCAGCTTCGCCTTTGGGTCCGGGTTTGGGGAGGCGAAGCACGGGGATGCTGCTGCCGAGCGGGGGGAACGGTGCTGTACTTGCCACAGATCTGTGCTTTGGGGAGAGGAAGAGACAATACGGGATTAATCCGTGCCGAAACTCGGTGATCCCGACTCTTTCAGAAATGCGGATGCGACTTCAAAATTGTAACAAAGGGCATCCCGGCTGCGTTTCTAGCAGCTATAGCAAAGAATAACCGCGCTTCTCACCGAAAGCTACTTTGAAAGAGATCGCGTGTAATAGGTATTAGGATATTAAGAGTGTGTATGTGATTTTTTGCTTTTTAATTTACACATCCAGCTTTCCAGTTCTGGGATGCCATTAATGTTCTTAGCCCAGAATTACCTCGTTTAAAGAGCCAGGTTTTCTTAGCCCGCGCGGCAACACGGGCTTTATGAGATTTGAATGGGCAAATCCCAGCGGCGTGCTTTCTGCTGTAAGAACTTTTGTTTAGACGAAGGCAGTGGTGGCTCAGCTCTCGTGAATACCTCAGGTTATCTTATTTTGAGATTAAACGGTTAGCAGTTCAGGGGCTGCTTTCTTCCACGGCGCATCGCGAAAGAGAGGGGGAAACGGCACGGTTTCTTCCCAGAAACGGTGACACGAAACAGCTTGCCAAGTAACCCTTGCATCGCGCCGTGCCACCGCAGGATTGTTTCCGATGATTCATCAGATGGGATAATCCGCAGCGTGCGGATGAAAGGGAAGGCAGGGCTGGGAGGCACAGCGCCGAGCGCCCAACGCGCGCCGAGCGGTGGAGGGAAGGTGAGACCTGGGAAGAGCACAGCAGCTCGCTGCCCCCCAGCTGGGATTTTGAGGCCAGGGTTTTTAAAAGGACTGAGCGGATGTTCAAAGGGAGCGCGGTACCGCATCCCCGAGGGGGCCTTCGAAAACCCAAACTTTAGGAGTTGTGTGGGACGCAGCATCTCTCTTAGGAGAGATCCCAGCCGAAGGAAAGCCTTTTAATTGCAGAGTAGCACTTTTGCCCACTTACGTCAACATGTCCTCCTTCCTCAGAGGTGGAAATTGTGCTCCCAGATAAATAAATGCTATACGTGGCCCATATGCGGTGATTTTCCCCATCCTGGAGAGGCAGGATACCATAGCCGGGGGGTGACAACTAGAGACCCCTCCAGTGAGGTCGGCACCTCCAGCTCCTGGGGCCCTGACCAGAAACGTCGGTGAACACCTCACGCTGTGGCTTCTTGCATGCAGCAGGGAAAAGGCACGGAAGGGCTTTTGCTGGTGGTTTTGTGCACACATTCTTGGGAGCCTGGGGCTGAAAAGGTTTCTTCCTACCGGTGCTCGCTGGTACGGCGCATAATTAGTATTTATAGTCCCAGAAGTGTGCAGGGCGCTTTGTGGAGAAGTCATCCTTCTGCAAAAGCCCTCGGCCTGGCTGTAGCTAGGCCTACTTTGGAACTCAACCTAACCCAATTTACGTATCCTGCCAAACACAGAATTAAGACACAGAGCTCACCGCACCAGCGTGGTTTTTTTTTTTTTTTTTTTTTTTTTTTTTCTGGCATTGGAAACACTGACCTGCACTCCCAAGGCACACTCGGAGCACCTTGTGGACCCTGCCTCACTTTTAGGCAACAGGATTCCTGCGTGCCCAGCCACCCGTGGCCAGCAGACGCCTGGTGGCTCCAGAGAAGGTCCCTTGAGAGAGGTGGGAGGGCGGCGGATCCGCGGGCAGCTCTCCAGCGGCAGCTGTGCACCGGCGGTGCGGGCGTGTGGGAGGCTGCTCCCGGGCTGGTGAGACAGTTCAGCAATGTGGTGAATGTGCTCCCCGCGTGCGTGACTCCTGTTTGATTTTTTTTTTTTTTTTCTTTTTCCAACGCCCTGACCTCTGCCTGACCATGTCCTCCGTGCACACGCAGCTGGATGGAGAAGGAGAGGACCAGGGAAACGCTCCCCCGTGGGAAGTGTCGGGAGCTGGCAGTGAGGCGGCGAGTTTCCCTGCGTGCTGGGGAAGCTGCTTGGAGCTGGGATTTGTTGTCGAGCGTCGGCTCTCGCCGCCCAGAGAAGCAGCAGAGGTCGGTTTGCCTGGCTGAGGTGCTGAACGGCAGTGGGTGAAGGGCAGTCGGCCCTTCAGCGTTTGCTAGGCGAGTGACAGAAAAACGCAGCGAGGAGTTTGCAGGAGCCTGTGGTGTAGCCAGAGAGGAGTTTTCAGGAGCCTGTGGTGCTGTCAAGAGCCTTCTTATCTCAGCACCGTAGCCCCATGGTTCAGGCTCTGGTAGCAGTCCAAGGACGTGCACCTCCAGGGGGACGGGAGCGCAGAGGGCCACATCCAGCTCCTGCAGGCTGCTGCCTCCGTGGCCTGTGCAGTTTCAGTCAAATATTTCCGAAACTGTACCAAAGGCTCGGCGGAACAAAGGGATGGATGTGGGCAAAAGCCACTTGCAATATCTCTTGAGTCCAGCCAGAGCTGCGGGTGCTGGCCCTGCTAGGGATAAGCCCTGTGTGAGGGGTGAGGCCCTGCTGAGGCAGGACGGGCGGCCTGCGGAGGTGGGAAGCCAGGCAGGCCAGGGTCCGTGGTTGATCACTCGGCTGTCCCCGGCTGCTCATATCCCAGCAGAAAGCCCTGCTTTCTCTCATGCCTTTGCTTTGCCTCCTCTCCTCCATGCTCCCGGCCGAAAGCAAGAGTAACTTGCATGTCTGGGTAAACCACCAGCAGCAGGAGCAGCCTTTCCTTCCCACCCAGCAAGGCTTCTCAACAAAACAAGGGACTCCAGCTAATAATGCTCTCCTTGGCTAAGAGACCGTAATAACTTTTACTAATTTCACTACCTTTTCATGCAATGTGTAATTAAATTATGAAGCTCCTTGCCATAGAATGTTATGGAGGCCTGAATTATAAATGGATTCTGAAAAGGATTAGGCAAATTCATTTTGGCTACGAAACACGACCGTTTGGATACAACCTCCGGCTTAAAAAGTCCCTAAACCTCCAACCGCAGGAAGCCCGTCCCGGCACAAGGAACGTAACGCAGCAGAAGAAAGCGGCCTGGAAAAACCAAAACAGCGGAAACCAACCCAAACACTTGCTGTGACGTGAAAGTCAGATGTCTGCAATCTGATCCAACTTAAAATGAGTTTTAATATATTAATCAGGAGGATCACCTTTTTTTTTTTTTTTTCCTTCCAAATTTGAATTTACAGCATGCCGTCAGTCACTAGCCTCAAGCTATAACCAAGATTAATACCAGCTGATGTGTGCATGCCACTACCACATTGATAATGAAATAAAACTTTCCCTGGTTTATTTGCTTCTCCCTCGAGGAATTCAGTCTTTCAGACCTCTCTCTCAGCCAAGACTACTTTTAATAACATTTATTTATGTTTGCTGGCCATGAAGCATCTAAATAGTGTTTCATAAAAAAATGATCTTTATATAAGAAAGATCAGAAGTGTTGCACGGTATTTATATTTCTTTAAAGAGGGTAACACTGGCATGCAGACAAGTTGTGGCTCACTATTATATGTTAACAAAAGATTATCCATGAAACGTTGACCACAACAAAAACAATATTCAATAACCATAAAAATTAGCTTTTAGTGGCATTTAATTTCATTTTCAATGCATTATTTTGACTTGCAGTAAACCTTTCTGTTTTCCCTCAAACTCAAGCAAACACCTTGTTGTGCTGAGCTGTCTTTTTGTCTAACAAACCCTGCATTTAGCCCTGATACGGGCATAGGATTCACCAGATTATTTTGCATTAGAGGAGCAGTATCTTTAGCGAGAGCAATTAAAACAAAGGGGCTGCAGGCCAAAGTGCTAGAGCTGTGTAAGGATAGCAGAAGTCGTAGATTAAGCTGTATATTAATTACTGGATTCCCTACCGGGAGCTGTGAACAGTTAATTCTTTAATTTTATGTTGCGTTTTTAAGGTAGTTCGTGGTCCTCTAAAACCTGACACGTCAGGAGGTTTTGTACATAGATGTTGAAATGATGCTTTAGGAGCTATTACGGATGCATTGGAAAACATCCTCTGGCAGACCACAGAGGCGGATCCACAGAAAAGGTGCGAAGCAGCTTTTAGGGGCCGTTAGCTCGGTTGCTTTGCACAGAGCCCTTGCACAGAGTTGCGATGAGCTCTTTTTATGTCATCTGCACCCCTGACCTGTGCTTGAAGTTGTGGGTCCGAAGGAAGGTCTCCCCACCTTCCCTGCTTACAGAGATGCCTGCACAGCCTGTGTTGTCCACAGGACCTTCTCTGAATGCTTGCTTGGGGCTTAATCCTAGGTCTGACCGCAAGAGTGGCACTGCTTTTGCAATTGCCCTCTGGGGTGTCTTTCCCTCTGTGCTGGATGCAGTGGGGGCACGGCCCTTCTGCCTGCGAAGTTATGTGCAACAGCAGGATGGGCTGAAAATTGCCCCAAGGTCCCTTACTGTCCCTTCGTCTTATTTTTATGGGACTTGGACATGACACCAGCAAAGAAGACAACAATATTGATGAAGACCTGCAAGTGTTTAATGCCAATTGTTGCATGGTAAAGCAGAGAAAACACTGCCAAAGGAGGCTGGTTGCTAATTACTAATCTCAAGGCCTCCAACACAAGGGACAATGAAAGGATTTTCAGGCACATACTTCCAGCAGTCTTGGCAGCAGTTGCTTAAAATTAATCCTTGCTTGTGGTTTCAGAGACTTGGGTCTTGGAACTGGCCCATGGTGTCCTCTGTGTTTGCACAGCGAGGAACACAATGGGACTCCGATCCCGGTGTCTGAATACATGTATGTGCACCTGTGTGTACGTGTATGTGGATGTGTAGCACACTTAACCATCCTGAGAGGTATCAGTGTGAACATCTCTGTGGCCAAGGCAGTGGCTTAGGCAAGCAGACCTCACCGTGGTCAGGTCCAGCCCTCCTCTTACTGAGCCAGGAGCACAGCTCCCCTGCATTTCCGCAGCATAAACCTATCTCACCTCCTCTCTTTGCTCAGGTAAAGTGTTCTTGGCACGTCTTTCTCTTCCTATTGTCGTCAGAACCAGATGTGCCAGGGCTCCAGTACCAGCTGGTGAGTGTGCCTCCCACCTGAAAATAGCATGAACTCAGTAAGGGGAAAGAAAAAGCCACCTCCCCATACTTTATTGTGGTGTTGGTGCCAGCTCAGGGAAAACGCGAGGTTGGTTCTTTGTGCAATGTGCGTGACTTGCTCTCTGCTCTCGCCAGCATGAAGCCACCGCTGTCCTCCCTCACCCTGCTCCGTGCTGTGAGAGGGCAGGCACAAGCTGGCGGGGTGGGGAGCTTTCCCATATGACCCAAAGGCCAGATTCTGCCACCTCTCCTGAAGATGGAGAGCCGTCACTCGTGCCTGTGTCGGTGCAGTGGTGCAGAGCACTTGTCTGAAGGGCTCTTGAGGTGAGGTGCACAACTGGTGTTGAAGCATGCACCGATTTCGGTATCTCTTAGTCATTATTCAGGTTCTGAGCCCTCAAATACTGAAGTTTTCTGCCTTCTCCTTGGGAAGGGAGGGAATCTGCTGACCCAAGGCATTTTACTTGTTTTTATCTCCTTGTCCTGTAGGAGTTTAGTTCACGCAGCTGTGGGGCGATGCAGTTTAGCTGGACTTCTTGGCTATACTTTTCCTTTCAATTTAAGGGTTTTCTTCTGCACAAGTTGCTGTTTGTGTAAATAACCTGTTGTGTTGCATGGTGGGGCTATACAATTAATCATCCTTACTTAGCTTAGGAGGGTTTCTGTAAGTGGTCCACCATTGGTTTAATAACAGTGAGTAAATCTGGCCATTCAGACACGTTGATGTAACGGGAAAGTTTAATTGGCAGGAATTTTGCAGGAATACGAATTTATTTCACTTATACACACACAAAAACTGTAAGGACAACTTTCTAAGTTTGTAGGGCTCCTTGACGTAAGTGCCTAAACCAAATGAAACCATTAGAAGAACACAAAGCTGCTCACTCAGCTTCGAGCACCTGTCTCAGAAACCCACCTCTGCAGACTGCTGTCTGTATATATATTCTCTGCGGTACGTCAGGAGGGACAGGAGGCTTTGCTGATATTCCCATGGGAGGACCGGGGTGATGTCTCCAAAAAGGTGAAGGAGCCTCACTACAAATGCTGTACCCTGAAGCCCTTCATCCTTCAAACAGCGCAAGATCTGGCTCCAGCACCTCCACCGGCCATGATGGTTATGGAGTAGCACAAGCAGGAAAGCTGCAAGTCATTTGGAGATCAAAATTAAGACAACTGGCAGTAAGGTGTTATGCAGAGGCATGTGAAACACTCCATGCACCACTGTGTTATTGACCAGCCTCATTTTTGGGGTGGTGGGGGGCATTTCCCCAATGCATGGAAAGATCTGCCCCACTTCTATACTGCTAGCAGTTTGGAAATCTTTTGATAGGGGAGCTGGCCGAATGTACCATCTCATCATGTTCATGTGCTTTCTTGTGTGTTGTAACCTAAAAATAATGTTTCAGCCAGATTTCGGAGCAAGATTTATTTTTAGTTTCTTTTAAGGCAATTTGGAGCCAGAAATGAACAAAAAAAGCCTCCAAACCCCAAATGAAATGGCACCGCTGAACAAAGGGGCTCTTGTTTGTAAACTTCCATTTTCAGGGCTTGTTGCACATTCTACTGGAACAGTTTTTCATCTTTCACTTACGCAGTCCAATTTTTTAAACACAAACCTATTCAAGAATCAAGTACTTTCTACTGCCTTTTTGAGCGTCTTTTCAGGGCCATGTCTTGGTTTCCCAGAAAGCTGAACATGCTTCTCTCGCATGTATTGATCCTCTTAGATAATGTCTCCAAAGAGAAAAATAAAACAGTGTTTCAGTTCGCAGGGGAGCAAAGTTAAAGAGGCTGAGCCAAATCTGTCCTGTAATCTGTCAGCTTCAGAGCCTTCATCGCTTAATGATCCTCACCTCATGTTTCTGCCACTTGCAGCACAAGAACAGGACTCTGTTTCAGAAAAAAAAACAACAACCCAGAAACAACAACAAAAAAGTCCCTCTCCCCCCTCAATTTCCCTTTGAATCTAGTCATGGTCTAGCCAGGAGAAATTTTTTCTCTGCACTTCTACCTTAATATTTCTGTCTACATCGCTTTGCCGTTCTCTGCCGCCAAAGCTAAGTGTTTGCTGAATTAAATAAACCATGCAGCTTTGACAGAGCTCGTGAATGCTGCCATTGTCATGAGAATCCTTTCGCCGATCCGACCCCAAATCCTATTGCCAACTTTGTTCTTACTGGTGCGGTAGCAAGCAAACATGAATCGATCATGCTTGCGAGGGTAAGGCATTCTCCAAAAAGTACAGGCGGATTACAGGCTGATTTTGTCACCAAGCAGCAAAGCTTCAGGTACGTTGTGTTTGGTCTGGTTTGGAAGCAGTCCTGTCTGTCTGGAAAGGTTTTGAAATTAGTAAATGCTCAGTGAATTAGCCACACGTTAGAGAAAAGCTTTTCATCCTATAGCTGACAAAAAAAACCACAAAACAAAACAACAACAAAAAAACCTAGTTGGTTTCAGTTGCAAGTTAGTTAAAAATCTTGGATTTAATGGATTTCCAGTGTTTGCATAATGCAACAGGGGATGGTGCAAGGAAATTGATTGTTCTTATCTGTGCTATCTGGAGGAACTGTAGGGGTGATACAGTGTAAAGTCACTAAGTGAAAAATGAGAGCTATTTCTGACAAGATCGTTTTTTAAGGACCTTAAGAGGAGAGGTCTGAATCCTCATCACAAAACCATGATAAATGTCCCCTGTAATTTTCCGTGCCTTAAATGCCCACGCCTTGTTACATAGTCCAGAACCAGACGATCTTTGTGCCCTGCTGAGTTCACATAACAAAATCGGGGTCTTGTATGAGGTCTACAAAGAGATGTGCCCACCTTAGACTCCAGTTGCTGTTTGTAAGACTACCCAAGAACATCCTGTCTCGCAGACCACGCTGTTACTTCCTCTAACACCTTGTCTTTCCTCCCTTTTTGAGCCTGCTGAACAGCAGCAGCAGCAGCAGAGACCTTTTGAGGGGCCGTGACTTGGAGCTGGTGGCTCAGACCAGTATTTGAGATCCACGAGTGTCACTGGCTTCAGGTTTTTGGTTTCTCAGTGAAGGTAGTTGTGTGCGACGGTACAACCCTTTTCGGCAATGTTTTCCTTCTTGCTTTGCTCTCCTTTCTGACAGTGCAGTGCACAAAAACTGAACAGGGCCGCTCAGAGAGCTGCTGCACGCATGACTCACGTCGTCTCCAGACCTGGTGTTTCACTCAAGTGTGTCTCACGCGAGAACCACGCTCTCACCCGGTGGTTTAGGTGAGTCACGCTCGGCCCAGCTCATAGCAAGAGGTGAAAAGCTCCTTTCGTTGACTTCTTCCAGTGACACAACGTCAGGGCATACTTACTGCTCGGTTCCCCGTGATCTCTTGCAAGCGCTCAGCCTGCTGCATTGACCTCTGGGGCAAGGTGCCCTGGCTTTATTGATGCTTTGGTGTCCATGAAGGGTGTATGGTGCCTGGTTTCTCCAAAAATGGGCCCTTTCTATGAGCTCTCTTGGAAATAAGGGAAACTGTGTTCTTTCTCCTTAAGGTACAAGGAGAAAGGTGTCTTGCTTTATGCTTTCAGATTCGTAAGCGGGAGCTCCAGGCAATCCAGGCTTGCTCGACAGTGGGCTCCCAGCCTCACCATGGCAGTGGCCGGCAGAGGCCTGGCTGCTGTCTGGTTCTTGCTGCACAAACAGAGGCTGGTGCAAGCCAACAGGATAATTCATGTCCACCGGAATTCAGACTGTAGCTCAGAAGTGACTCTTCAAAAGCCCCAGCATAATTATTTCACCTGGAGTTGGAATTTTTTCTTCAGGCTTGACTTACAGTTTATAAATATGTGAGATAGGAGATTGGTAATTCAGTTTATAGTTTGTATGAACCCTGAAGCTTATGTCAATGCTGTTATCTATTATAGAAATGCAAACATGCTCTTTGATGTGTTATTCTCAGTGACTTGGGAGGATAAAGACGGAATACTCTATGGGCATTTGTAAAAGAAATTCAGAAATTGCAAGTCTACTAGGACCTAATAACATATTTTCATATATTTTTTTCCTCTTTTGCAATATGCTTGATTACAATAACTTAAAAACAAGAAAAATATTGCATCTGTCTAGGCTCCTGCTGTAGGATAGCTCAAACCAGTTTCCCTGCCATACCGGACCCCCTTTTTTGAGTATGCCAAAGACTTCCTATATTGTAATGGCAAGGAAATTTGGTGCCACATAGCTATGATTTAGTCTGTTGGGCAGATTTTCTTGCTATAGGAGCACCTCCTGCTGGCTCAGCACAGCACTGCTCTTGGACTGTGCATGTTTCTCAGATTTGGGAGTGACAAGGAAGCCAAGGGAGGTATCTTGAGATAAAGAGAAATAATTCGAGTGGGACCAGCTCTGGTGCTGTGCATTGTGATAGAGATGGCTCTGGCCATGGACGCTACCCGATCTGCTACGGACGCATACGTACATAAGCCGTAATGGCGTATTGTTACTCCCCTAGCTCTGTTCAAGAGGGTCTTAAGAGTTTCCATTTGTGCTTTTCCACAGTGAACCGGCCGGACGCAGATGAAGACCACAGAATGGGTGGCAGCAAAATTGCAAAATCAGGAGTGAGAAACAGCAAGAAGACATTGTGCTAGTCCCTGGTAGCTTGCACTAGTCAATGAAAAATCAGTCTGAATGTTCTTTCCACCAAAAATGCCATTTTTATTAAAAATGTGAATGTTTAGTGGGTTTGTGAACTTTTCAGTGAGTTTCATTTGAAAATAAGAAAGCAAAATATGAATATGTCCTGTTTGACTCCTGCTACAACAAGAAGCTTCAGTGTTTCATTTCCAAACAATTTTTTCTTGAAGGTTTGTTTTTATTTTTTTAGGAAGCAGTTAAAAAGTAGTTTCAAAAAATAAAAGAAGAAAAAGTATAAATGATATTTTAAACTTAATCTAAATAAGCTATCCTGACCAGAGTGCTTTTTATTTTTATTTTTTCCTTCTTGTAAGACTAAAACAATTGAAAACGCTTGCTGTCATTCAGCCACACAACAAAAATAACTTGGAAATATCAATGTTTCCCCTCAAATGAGAACACTGCCAGCGCTGGCATGTTCCCTTTGGTGATCAAAGCTCTTGGGATGGATGGAGATGACATAAAGAAAACCTGGTTTGTTAGTTTAAATGTAGTGGGTGGGGAGAATGAGAGAGCAGAGCGTCTTAGGGAGTAGGACTCAAACAGAAAAGGAGCAGTAAAGATCTGCTCATCGACGCCTATTACTAGTAGTAAATATTAGCACTGTGGAAACACTTAAAGGCTCCTGTTATTTATTGCTATTCCAATACAGTATATAAGGAGGCCAACGAGATAGACACCAGACAACAAACCTAATAAAACACAGTCCTTGCCCCCTACAGCAATTAAACTTTTCCCTTAAAAAAGGACAACCCAGGGTTTATTACAAAAACATTTTCCTTCTTTATTGTCCCATTTTAAAATTTTGACACACCCTAATGAAAACACAGCATGCCACCACAATGCCACGCTGTACTATGCTGTCATTTCTTTTACGGCTGTGCTTCGGCATATGTCCACAGGCTCCTCTGCTGGCTAATCGTCCCCTTTGTCTGGCTTGCTGCTCTTGGTGAGGGTGCCCCTAGGGTTACCGCCGTGCTCCCAAACAGTCGAGCTTCAGCCCAAGCAAATGCTCAGCCGGGACTCCTCGCTCAGTCCTACCCGCCTGTCTGTGTTGCACTCAATGTGCAGGAAGAAAAACTAGAAAATTATTTGGAAGTGTTTTAGAAGGTGTTTTCAAACTTCTCTGAGGCTACTTTGGTAAATCTTGCTGCTTGTAAAGTCAGGCTCCTTTTATCTCATAGGGACTGAAAGGCTGGAGAAAATTATAACTAAGACATTTTTAAGATTTAGAAAAAAAATTACCTAACCTCACATAGGATATCAGAATATTACCTTTTAAGGCTGTGCTTTTCAAAAGAGCTTATGGGAGTGTGGCACCCGGACCTAGTCCTACCCCCACTGAAATGCATATTAATTTCCTGTCAACTTTCATGTGGGGGATCAAAACTCTCGGCTCTCACCGAATTTCCCTGGGAGTTTGGTGACTGTTGCAAAAATCCCGGCTCAAACCTCCTAACTGTCACTCTCATTTCAGGGAGAATTGGGTGCCTATTGCGAAAATCCCAGGCTGAGCAGCCTGATAACTCCTGGCTTTCTGGGCCGGGCAGCAAGCACTGCGCATCCTACCAGAAAGCCGGCAGGAATTTCTGCTTTCCCGTGTGGAGGGTTTGGACGTTTGGGCCATGGCTATATCCCTCAAGCTGGACTCAGGATTACCTGTCGGAGGTTTGGGGTGAGTTTACTTTATTTAGGTATCAAGGAGAATCTACATCTGGGCAAGAGAAAGCAACATCTGATCTGGCCACAGCGATCCGCTTCTGTTAAATTGGTGCTGGATGAAAGTTACCCCCAAATTTGCGATGACAACAAGCAGCTCTCGTGAGATGGATGAATGGGTGGAGGTGACTGGGTCAGTCTCAAACATACATTCCCACTCCCTTCCGTGCCAGTGCCGCACGGTGCCTTCCTCTTTCTGAGACGAAAAGTAACGTGTGCGTTGTTTCATCCCAAATTGCTGCAACCGGATCTGTGCGGTGGCTTTGCAAGTCGGTGCAGAGCACAACCAACTGCAGCCAGTGGGATGCTGCAGGGGCAGAAGTAGTCACCAGTACAAATCTAATTACAAGATTAAGGCTACCGTGTGGGTGTGTGCTCGCACGTGTGTCGGGGGGGGTGTGCGCCCTGCCGCGTGGGCGCGTGCAGATGGATAGCAATAAGGAGAGTGACAGCAGTAATGAGTTATTCGCCGAATAAACAAATCTGCCTCAGAGCAACAGCTCCGGATCTATGATCTCTAGCTGGTTTTTATTTAGAAGAAATAATATTTGTGTATCGGACAAATAAAACAGCCCTGCTTGCCACTGCTCTCAGAGCATTGGTAATTACATGGATTTCTGGTCAGTCCTGTCATAGTTACTCCACTAAGTTGATTAACCTATATAATGAGAACAGGACTGTGACCAATACTGACCCCACATCAAAGGATGGTATTGCTGCTGTGTGCTGACCTGAATTTTAATTGTTCGCTGAGTTTTGTAATTAAACCACAGATGTGCTAAAGAAGAGATTAGGCATTTTAGCTGGCAGTGCATGCATTTTCCCAGATGTGTCAATTGTGTATACTATAAAACGTCAGATGCCCGCCTCAATACGCAAATGTCTAACGACATGCCACTTCACAGATACCTAAAGCCTCTTCTTTTTTTGTAACTCAGTGTCTTAAAATTTAATTTATATGCTAAAACTTTTCTATATACATTGCTGTGTACCACCAAGGCTCTTGCATAAAGGTATATAAATAAATCAACAATGAATAAATTGGGACTTCAAGTGCCTGTGAAGTTCCCATAGGCTTATACACTCGGTCCTCAGAGTCCAAAAAAGCTACCGCAGACAGATGTTTTTCCTTTATTCAGGATCATCAGAGTGGTACATCTGTTGCTTCAGCCAGTGGCTATGCCAGACTCAAGAGAAAACACACTGCTCCTTAAATGAATACAACTATTAGAAATAAATTAGAATACCCAGAAAGCTTTCTGTGCCTCCCTTTGGTTGCAACACGCTCCTCTGGAAGCCCTCGTCACATGAAAGAGCAGAACTGCACTGCCCCGTTCCTTGCATTCCCTCCCTCTGCCTTTTTGCTGCAGAAGAGCACATGTGTTGACTTCTGAGCCTTCCAGCACATGCTGCCGTCTACCTCATGCGCCCGTCCCCTTAGCGAGGAGGATCGCAGCGTCTTTGTTGGCACGGCTCCCCGGCCTGCCTCGACCAAACAGACGAGACGGAGCTAGAACCAAGCGGGTTGATCCAGAGTTGGGTGGGTTGCGCTGGAAGGGAACAAAGTGGGACAGGGAGCTATGCTTCATTCATAACGTTTTGTCTGAGGCATATGGAAAGAATTAGGAGCTGCATTTTCATCTCGATGAGCTGGGACTTGGGAGTGTGTATTGAGATTTATGCAAGAGTGTAAATTTGGTCTGAAACTATTTTGCTTTACTTTGCTTGTGCTTCTTCCTGTGATTTAGTCTTCCCATGATCTACCAGCAATGGGTGTCATGAGAACTCACAAAAAGTAATTGACTCTGTGGGTTTCATTTTGAACAGAGAAATTACTAAAGAGCGAGCAAAACCCGGATTTCTTTCATATGGGAAGACTATTGTGTATGCAGAATAATGAGGGAAAGGTGACAAAATGTGGTAGGTTTAGTGCGGAGCAATCTCTGAGGTACCGACTGCTTCACACCTTAGATAGCCAGAGTTCTTTGAACATGGACAATTTGCAGTTGTCTACCGATAATTGGAAAAAAAAAATACTTTTGTATGTGGCTCTGTAACACAGGGATGTTGAGATAGTCCCAGTATTTATTTAGTTTTGAAAACTGCAGGCTATGGGGGTATCTGTTTGGCGCTGAACAGCGTCCTGTACACATTGTGCTTAACGTTACGTTCACAACTTACTATCCAGAGACAGTCTCTGCTTTGTTTTTCTTTCCCATGGGCTGCCCAGGAATCCCAAAAGCATACCTGGGAAGATTTTCCTTTTAATGGGGGAATTGTTTGTTCAGCCAAGTAGTTGAGTTCACCAACTGGGTGCATTTTGTTTCTTTGCCATGTGCTCCAGTCCTGCTTGACTCTTGGAGACCAAGAGGCAAACTCAACATCACTTGGGCATGAACTTCTCTGCCTCTGTCCCACCTCAGGTCCTTGTCAGGTGCAGGTCATTGCCACCTATTTTGGTTGGTCCTGCCATGAGGGTAATTGCCATGTGCTAGAGTTTGAAGAGCATTGCTATATATAATACTAAAATTGGCATGCTGGCTTTTTTCTACCATTTTGCAGTAGTTACTTGCTCATTTCAGCATGTGACCAGCCTTGAAAAAACAGTGAGTACTCCTAAATGCTGGCTGTTGAACACTATTAAGAACGATGCCTTTATTACCAGACAGGAACTTTGCTTTCTTTAATACACACAGGAACTTTGCTTTCTTTATCCAGAAGCACCCTCACCTTTGGAGACTCACCTTTACAGAAAAGAGTGCATCTGCAGTAGATGCCATGTCTACCCTTCTTGAATGCATTTGCAAGGATAGAGCGTTAAGTAATATATCTGCTAGCTAAAGAAAATAATATAGCCCCACCAGAAATACTGATATGCATATTCTTTACAAGTGCTGTACACACCTGCAAAAGCCGCTTTTAGATGGTAAATATGACTTCAGATTTTCTTCCTGTGTCTTAAGCTTGTGATGACAGAAGCCCATGCAGTGCATAGTGATGCCTCCAAACTAAAGTATATAACTATGCTAACAAAACAAAAATACCTGTTTTCTAGAAATCTCAAGCTCTGTGAAATAGATTTAGGCTCTTAAATTGAGACAGCAGTATTCGAATAAAATTAAATGGGGTATCCCAAGGTTGAAATCCTAATATAAGAATTAATAGGGAAGAAAAGTCATAAACAAATTACTAAAATATAATTTTAAGGTAAATATGTTAATTTAAAATAACTTTCCATACTCATTTGAAATATGTAATTTTGAGAGAGAATAACCAGTTTAAAATTAATATAATTTATTAACAATTAAAAATTATAACACAAGCAGAGGGAGGTTGGAGGTGAAATATTGAGTTTCCTTTGATAGGTAGAGTAATTATGAAGTACGCTTTTGAAGTTCAAGAAGAGAGCCTTAGGACACAACATTTTTTAAAGTAAAAATTGGCTTGCACTCTGTTCAAGTGATTTATTTTGCACTAAGAAATGGGTGTGAGACATGATGTGATTTAAAATGTCATCCCTTGATGGAACTGCTTGAGGGTGACATCATTTTTTTTTTTCTCTCTCATTTTATTTATATATTTTTCTGCTTGATTTCTAAACTTTTCTATCTTAGGGAATCTACTGAAATTCAGTACCAATGAAAAAATACTACACAACAACAAGAACAACAACAACAACCCATCAACACCCCTGTGCTCCTCCAAGTAAAACTTTCCCCTAAAGTTTAGGAAGCTAAAATCTAGACTCTGGAGGGAGCCACTGGGAAGGCAGAAATTTTTCTGCTGCATCTTTGTCATCTGTGTCATTTACCTGATGGAATAGCACTTTTTCATACCCCCAAACGAATACACATAACACATTGCAGGAGCATTGCTTCTCCTAAAAGCAGGCTGTCCCACGCATCTCTGGATAGGAAGGACCACTCCCCTTCTGTTCTCTGCATGTGTCTTTTGGCAGGAGCATTGTTAAAATTTGGGACTGGACCTACAGATTTTCTTACAAACGACAAGCTTAGACCTCCCTTGCTTGAGTAAGTGGACTTGTGCTTGTCCAGCCTCATCTTCTATGATCGTGTGACCAGACTGGTAGATGAGGGAAGGACTATTGATGTAGTCTACTTAGACTTCAGCAAAGCCTTTGACATGGTCTCCCACAGTATTCTCCTGGGGAAACTGGCTGCCCACGGCCTGGACAGATACACTCTTCTCTGGGTAAAGAACTGGCTGGAGGGTCGTGCCCAGTGGGTTGTGGTTAATGGAGTTAAGTCCAGCTGGTGTCCCGTTACAAGTGGCATCCCCCAGGGGTCGGTACTAGGGCCTGTCTTGTTTAATATCTTTACTGATGACCTGGATGAGGGGACTGAGTGTACCCTGAGTCAGTAAGTTTGCAGACGCCAGGTTGGAGGTAGTGTTGATCTGCCTGAGGTAGGGTGGCCCTTCAGAGGGATCTGGATAACCTGGACTTCTGGGCTGAGGTGAATGGGATGAGGTTTAATAAGGCCAAGGGCTGGGTCCTGCACTTTGGCCACAGTAACCCCGTGCAGTGCTATAGGCCTGGGGCAGAGTGGCTAGAAGACTGTGAAGAGGAAAGGGACCTGGGAGTGTTGATCGATGCTCGGCTGAACATGAGCTGGCAGTATGCTCAGGTGGCCAAAAAGTCCAATGGCATCCTGGCCTGTATTAGAAATAGTGTAGCCAGCAGGAGCAGGGAGGTGATCATACCCCTGTACTCAGCTCTGGTGAGGCTGCACCTTGAGTACTGTGTTCAGTTTTGAGCCCCTCACTACAAGAAGGACATCGAGGCCCTGGAGCGTGTCCAAAGAAGGGCTACGAAGCTGGTGAAGGGCCTGGAGCACAAGTCCGGTGAGGAGCGGCTGAGGGAGCTGGGGTTGTTTAGTCTGGGGAAGAGGAGGCTCAGGGGAGACCTCATTGCTCTCCATACTTCCTGAAGGGAGGTTGTGATGAGGAGGGGGTCAGCCTCTTCTCTCAGATAACTAATGATAGGACTCGAGGAAACGGCCACAAGTTGTGCCTGGGGAGATTTAGATTAGATATCAGGAAAAACTTTTTCTCTCAAAGAGTGGTCAGGGGCTGGAATGGCCTGCCCAGGGAGGTAATGGAGACACCCTCCCTCACAGTGTTCAAGAAGCTGCTGGACAAGGTGCTACGAGATAGGATTTAGTAGCTTAGTGGGTAGCATTGGTGACAGGAGGATGGTTGGACTATATGATCTTGTAGGTCCTTTTCAACCTTGTGTTTCTATGATTCTATGACTTTCTCCCGTGATGTAACAGATGGAGGAACTGACCTATACTGTGTGAAATGAGGGAGGCCTAAACATTACACGATATACATGGTAACTGGTTGAGATTGTGACTTCCATGACAACTTTGCTTGCACTGGGCTTTCCAAGCAGGAAGAGGCAGAGCTGACTGTTGTGGCAAAGGGCTGAATGGCAGAGGTGGTTCTATGGCCAAAATGTAGCCTTGCTTACTTTGCAGACCTACGTCTTGTAAAGCTTTTGCTTAACCTCAACAGCATTTTTATATGCCTTGCTGACAGCCCTGGTGCTTTTTGTCATAAATCTCACAATTTTTGTTCAAAGCCCTTGCTTTTGGAGACAAGGGATTTATGTCAGAATCTCATAGATTTTTCTTCATGGTGAATCTCATAGTGTGTTACCTACTGCTAGTTGAATAGGTCTTCCTTAAAAGTAAATTTCTAGCCTCCAGGTTTGCATACAGAAGAGGCTTGGCAAGATAACTGGCATACATCCTAAGGGTCAGAAATGAGAACACCTCCAATGCATTATTATTATTTTCAAAATCACCTGGTAGAAACCAGGTCTTGCAGCTTTCAGGGTGAAAAGTCTGAGCCATGAATTTTTCACCACTTTGTACTACAAGCAATTCTGCTGTTACTTGAGGAAATCAGACCAAAGAACATCAAAGCTTCCATGTTTTTTCTTCTTCTTTTTTTTTTTTTTTTTTTTCCCTGTGATTTCCTGGATAGCACTACACACGCATGCAGCCTGCAGAGCCTGTGCAGTGGGGCCACCCTTCTGAGGGACACCAGGCTGATGACAGCCACATCACTGTGCCTTGACGGTGGTGCACAATGCTCTGCCAAGTTGGTATGTACCCACTCAGCTGCTCTGCCTGGTACCTCCCAGGAACTAGGGGGCTCGGGGATTTGTGTGGAGCCTGTCACAGTCCTGGGATGTGCCACACCTGCAGGACTTGATGGCACAAACATCTGGATGCGCATTACCTCTGTTGGGTTGATGTAGGGGACATCCACCTCTACTTTCTACCTACAGAAATCACAACCAAATTAGAAACAAACAAATAAATAAATAAAAAACATTCAAGTTTCACACAGATATGTTCTGGGAAGCCCTTAAACGCGGTTGCTCTTCTCTCTCTGAGTTCCACCAGCTCTGCAGGGCTGAGTGACTAAAAACCAGGGGAATGTATTTCATCACCAGCATGAATAAATTATAACTGAATACGCACAGGGCACAGATCTGCCAAGCTAGAGAAGCCACTTTTTTCTTTGTCACTTTTCAAATAAAATTGCCATCTAATCTAAAATACAGCAGTCTTGCTGAAAGTCTATGAATTCTCTTTGTATGAGGAACTGTAGCAAAGTTCATAGCCAGACTTGTTATAAAAACACAGAAGTTAAAAATAACTGTGCAATCAAGGAGCAGAATCCATCTCTAAATGGGTGGCCCAGTTTGCTCTCATATTCAAGTATTGTAAACAAAAATCAACCCCTGTCTTTTTAGGCTGATGATGATAGCTTTTTTTCCTTGCCATGGGGAAATGTTTGCTCTTCCCTATCATCTGACAACTCTTGACTGTTTTCATGATCTTTGTTTGTTCATGAAAGATCTGTGTCATCAAAGTGCCAACATCATTTTGACTGCAAGCAGCACATAATTGGGAAGGTGTTTCCAATGGAGGAGAGGGAGCAGCTTTTTTTTTTTTTTTTTTTTTTTTTTTTTTTCAGAAGATTGGAAAGGTTTCTACAGGTGCCTTGCAACGAGCTTGCTACAGTTCTCTTTTAGGCCTTCTGCAAGACTTTACTGCTCCATTTAGCAGGCAAAACTGCTGCTGCATTGGAAGATTGATTACCTCTTTGGTCCCACTCTGACAGTCATTAGGCCTACATCAATTATTCAGCCTAGTTTTTTTGGGTGGAGCAATTCTGGAAGATTCATCCCAGCTGTCTCTCACATCAGGTGGCAAAAGAAACTTTAAAAGAGTGGCTGGGAAACTGGATATCTTCCCTGCTGTGCTGTGCATGGTCACTGCCTCCTTGCTAAGGGAGAAGATATTGCATCATGGAGGAAAGTTGGGGCTATGATGGAAGAGCGGTTAGGAAACGTCTGAGCTGTTTAAGTATCTTTTGAATAGAAATAGTATTTTTTGATTAAATGCGTAGTTGAAAAACTGAGGCAAACTCTCCATATTTTTTTTACTCTAATCCCTAGTCTTGCTAGAGCTTTTACTTTTTAACTTTGCAGGCCTTGTCTATGTCTGTTCAAAAAGGCACAGAGAAGTCTATCTCTCTATGAAGTAAGAGCATAATATTTACTGATCCTGCAAGATTTCTTTGAGAAATACATATATATTTATCTTTAACTACAAGGCTTTTGAGATATGGTTCTTGACTCTTATGACTGTTTGGTGCCAAGTAGAGGTGCTGTTAGAGACAGGCTTTCATGTTGAATGGATGTTATTATTTTAACTTATTCAAAATATCGATGGTCTACAACAAGCTTGTGTTCTTCATAGCCATCTTATATTCAATGTGTGGTTTTGTGAGAGTAATAATATTTGTCACTTTCCTGAAGGTGATATTCCTACCAGCTTACACACCTTAGATGCAGTGTGGGAGAATAAGGCCAAAATATATCTGCATATATTAATATTATTAATATATTGCAAAATGCTGTTCAAATACTTATACCAACTTAATAGCCTAGAAACAGTTCCACCAACACAGCAGCCTTCAGAAGTATCTGCTCTTTTGGAAGAGGGGGAGCAAGGAGTGTCTCCTACCCTGTAGCTGCTGCCTTTTTGGTAAAACCTTTGGTGAAAAGGTCTGGGAAGGGACAAAGGGATGCAGTGTGTGTTTTCAAGTTTGGGGGTGATGATTTTGGGGGGCAATAGTCAGGTTTTGGTGTGTAGCAGGGTTCTCATGCTGCTGACTGAACCAGCTGTGACTGGCCTAGAGCAGATAATGGCCGCCTGGTGTTGGCCTGAGGGAGTGAGGGAACTGCATGGGCACAGCAAAAAACAGCAGAAAATGTCTGAAATCCTCCTTGCCCCCCCAGCTTTGCTGTCCTGGGGTGGGATGTTATTCCTTCCTTGTGGCAGGCTCTGGAGGAGGGTGGTTGGTAGGTGTCTGGTGAGGGCAGGTAAGACATGGCTGCTGTGAGTCTCCTCATGAGAGGCGGGTCTGAATCGAGGTGCTGGTGCACAGGCGTTTGAGGAAAACACATTCATAGTTGCACTGTTAGCAAACAAAAATACTCTCTGGGCTTTCAGATGTCTTTGAGATAAACTTCTGAAGGTCCTCAGACTGCCTTTTTTTTTCTTCTCCTGCAGACACTTGTTTTTCTTGGGCTGTTGCTAATCAGTAACTACATTTCCCTGACTTTAGGGTCATTACACTGTTTCTTCTACTGTGAGGATTTAAAAGGGCTTTCCTATCATTGATAAATATCAAAGCAGGTAAGACTGCTGCTTGTGGGTGAGTGTTTGCAACAGGAGAGCCTTAAACACTGATACCATGCCTGACAGTGTAACAATTTGAGCTATTTTAGCAAAAAATATCCAGGAAAGATCTCTAGTGCTTTCCAGTGGGGAAGCAGGCCTATTAAAATTAATATGATCCTGCTATGTTGCAGTAATGTGTAAGCCATTTGCATGTTTAAGCAGTGAAAATCTACTTGTTTTAATTTCAGTGAAGAACTTCCTGCTGCTCTGCTACCCCACAAGCTGTGTGTCTCCCTTTGCAGTTTAGGGACTGCGGACACCGAAGTACAGGGGAGCTCCTTTCCTGTGTCCAAGGAAAATGGTTGCTCTAGAAATCAGGGTTGTGACCTATGGTGTTGCAGGTGTAAGTTTGCCTCTTTGCTCCCTCACTGACTGACTTTGTAGCATTAGGTTCAAAGCATCTCATCCCCCTGCTGAAATGCAGGCATATAGTGAGGACACAGTGCTGTTGCGAGGCTGCTAAAAGTTGCCTTTTGATAGTACAGCAGTGGTATGTTCTAAGGTGTACATGCAGGTGAATATAATCTAATTTCTATATATTAATATTTGGAAAGTGTTGCACAAAAGCTGATCCTATCAGTCTGAAGGAAAATGTAATGAGAATGTCATGCTTCTTTATGTTAAGGACTTCTAGGTGCTGCAATTGCAACGAAATTAACTAAATTCTGCTTATGGTGGGTCTCTTTCAGTGAGTATCAGGAGGTCACCTGCTGAGCTTTATGCTGCCTTGCCTGGGTTGCTTCTGGTATGGGTGGGAATTCTTTCACTAAAAGCTTCACTGCATTGCAGGGTGCAGTAAAGACATACCTTCTGTGTATGCTTTCCGAAGCACTGCTCTTTCAAAGACAGTGGATATTCTTTACTGACTATTCTTGCTTCATGCTGGTTGTTTACATAAAAAGTGGTTTCCCACTTCCTTATTTTTCAGCTGCAGAATGGATCAGTATTGAAATTGCCTGAGAAGTAAATTTAAAGAATGCACAGCTCATGTTGGTGAGTACAATGTAGTTGTTTGGCTGCCTGTTGTTCCAGATTATATGCAGAAGACCTTTCTCTAGTAAAGAGAACAAAACTCTTTAGAATGAGATTTCAAGTTTGGTGTATTTAATTATGTACAAACTGTTGTTCAGGCTACATGCATGTAATCTATACATCTCGTGTCCAGTTCTGTACAAGACTTGTATAGTGTCTTTGGAATTTCATGCTTATAAGCACTGTGAAAAAGGCTATGAGGGCTGTACAGATTCAGAAGAAAATTGTATATTCCTTATGCATTTGTTCCAATAGTGTAGCCAATGCTCAGCATCTCTAAGGACTAGGCCTGTATTTCTGAAATAATAGCTAAGTTGAAAACTTTTTAGGCTGAAAAAGTGATTAACTATTTGACCTCGTTATTTGTTGGAGAAGACTGTCAAATCCTAAAAAGAAAATAACCCATATTATACCTGTTACAAGTGGAAGAACTCCATAATGTATATAACCTGGCTGCTGAGCTATTGGCTCTGCTTCTCTCAAGGAAAGCTCCTAAGCCACATGGTGTCTCAGGGTACTGGATTTTGTACTTGGACCTCTGTATTAAAACTCATGCAGAGTGATAGCTCCCTATTGGATATACATCTGAAGAGCCGCAAGAGTGCAAGTCATTCCAGCACGGGTCTGGTATAAATTAAATTCAGTAAATTGGCTCCAGATAAGTCTATTTTGGACTGTGGAACATGAAGAACTTGTGTGGTGTACGAAATCCTCCTACTTCTTGCACAAACCATGTCTCCTTACGGGGAGCTGCCTTCACAGTCATAGAAATACAGATCTAGAGGCTGGCAGATTTTGGATGGCAAAATCCCATGGGATCAGACCTTGCACAGACTGCTATTAGCCTACTGGGCATATTGTTTAGCAACTGAGAAATGCAGTGGGATTTAAAAGCTGTATCAGATGCTTCATTTAGTTATAGTGAGATGTCTTTGCCAGTGTGCATCTTGATTCTGAGATATGCAGTCTGAGATTACGGAAGAGGTAATCATGGTGTAGTTGTTTAAACCTCAAAATATGTTTTAAATCATTGATCTCCATGCATCTGAAGTAAAGATCAGTTATTCAAAACATATATTTGGGGGGAAAAACGTGTGACTAAATACTCAATAATTTAGAACATTTGGAGGCTTTTAATGTTGCAAAAAAGTGTATCTGTAATGGTGGTAAAAACTCAGTATGATTTAATAATCTGTATATTTAACACACAAACATGCTATTGAGTTGAAAAATCAGATTTAATTAAGAGTTCAGCAATGAAGGAATGAGTTCACAAAGCCAGCTTTTAAGTTTACACCTGTTTTGTGAAAGGCTTGCATGATTATGCAACTATGAGAAGAAACTGGTGTTTATGTTAAGAATCCTTAATTATTGATCTAGTGCAGATGTAAGCCAGTACTTCATAATCTGGTTCTCTTTTGTTATATCAAGCAAGAAATGTTTGGTGAAGTTCTAACTGCCAAGATGTGCAAAGAAAATTTTAAAATGGATGGAGGTAGCTAAAGGAGAATTTCTCTAAACTGGTAGAGTTTTGATCGGTGATGCTATATCTGCCAATGTTCTGCATGTTTTCTGAAAGCTAAGGGAGATGTTTTTAGGGGTATGTCAGGGTGTAAGTGGTGAAAAAGAAATATTGCTCAGTTCAGTTGTCCATTAGAGTAAGGACTAGATCACCTCATAGGAGCAGAAATTAGGGCAGGACTTCTTTAGTTCTGCGCTTCTCAGAAGCTGGGCCCGGTGCCTCTGGCTCCTGCTGCTCTGTGCTCCTGAAAGCAACACCCACTCCTGACAGGGAGTTTTAATTCCATGTGCATCCTAGCTACTGATGCATACAAAAGGTGAGGTATAAATCTTGCTTTACTATGAAAGAGGCAAGCTGGATGCTTGTTTGGAATAAGGACAGCAGAACTCACAGCAGAAGAGCATTTAGACTTTACACGTTTGGTGTCACTTGTAGTCTCACTTGTAATGTAATTAAGTTGCCTGTATGTAAAATGTTCTTTTCCTGCAGTAAAATGGCTGTCATTCAAACTGCACTTCAGATATCGAAGTTCCTGTCCTACAGTGAGATCAATCCTGGCAAAAGTAAATATAGATGGATGCAATTGTTTTGCAGTTTGTAGTCTATGGGCCTGATTTTGACTGTATGCCTGTTATATACTGTCATAATGCCATTGGCTTCCTTGGAAATAATTGCTGATTACAGTAATTTGAAGGCTTGTCTACATGAAGTACATTTAAGAACTGAATTGGGGTGTGACTGTAAATCATATTAGCTCTTCAAGCCTCTGTGGATCCTCTTGCTCTGAGTGCCTTCATGGAGTTTGGGTTAATCCACTTCCAAAGTTAATTAGTATCCTAATTTGTTCTGTGCTAAGTTTTTAATGGCCAGCAGGCTAAATTGATATCGCTCCCAATACCTGTGAGCTCCCAAATGACCTGTCTCCTTTCTGTTTCATTCATATGGTCCTATTACATAGCAGTGTGATTATAAACTCAGTGTTTCTGAAATATTTTCAGCCCCAGAGTTCCCCAGTTAGAAGCTAAATGTGTCATGTTGTGCTTTCTCTCCCTCTCTGCGGTGATGAGGGAACTTACATATGTGTGAAACTCCTAGGTCCCTATGGTGGAGAAGTTTAGGTGAGCACCTATCTTCCATACTATCAAATGCTATTTTGCGTGCTTTTATGCAGAGGGTAATGCAACACAGAATGCTGTACATGGGTTCTTCCAGCTCTGAATTAGTCTCTTTTATCTGTCTCTGACCACAACAGATGTTGGCAGCCTTTCTATTCCATATCCTTAAGTCAGACTAAGAATATCAGTTCCGCTTAGAGAGGCTGTAGGGAAAAAGTTTAACCCTTTCAGGCGGCTTTCCCTAATTTTTCTTTAAAGCTCTTGACTTTTTATTTTAAAGGAAAAGAGTCAGTGAATGTCAAAAGTGATGAATATATCTTTGGGGGGGGGGGTGGTCCTCAGTTTAAATTTCATAGATGTGCTCATCGGTCTCTTTACATTTTTCAGTCAGCTTCCCTCTCATTGGGGACACAGACAGAGGTTAAAAAGATCACTGCAAATGTTTCTGATATAAAATTAGCAAAGGAATTTGCATGGAATGGCAGCAGTGCTCTAAAAGGCTTGAGTGTAATCTTCAGCATTTAGAAGGTACCCTATTGCACCACAGACGGCACTAGCAATCTCTGGAAAATTAGCCCCTCTTGCACTTCCCAAACAATCAGTTCATTATGTTGCATTGGTAGTAGTATGAAACCTTATTTTGAAGGTTTGGAAAGAAGTAGGCTATTTTTCCTATAGGTAAAATTAACAAAAGTTTCATATACCTAGATTATCTTCAGAATAACCCCAGGCTGTTTGCTTTCATCTTAAAGCTCAAAAGCAAGCAAGAAACAAAACCATGGATATATACTTTAAAATAATTACAAATGCAGGTATTTTGTTGCTATGTTTTATTTAAAGCTCACCAGAGGTCATAAAAAGGAAGTACTATATTAGAATTAATAGTTTGAGAAGTGCCTATTATATCTCCACACAATCCTTGTCCTCTGTTTGCTGCTGCTGGTTGAGATTACCAGCTATCAGAAAGATCTTGGCAATGCCAGAAACCAGTCCAGCTTTCTTATCATTCTGCTGCTGTACTCATGCCTCAAATACAGCCCTGCACTGCCTGATGTTTAGCTAGCTACATGTCTTCAAGCGAGAGGGCTGTAAGGATCTAATTTTACTGACTGACAAGGGCTGCAGAAGCATACACAGCTTGCTCATATCCTTTGTGGAGTTGGAAGCGGAGCCACCTTTTCTTTTTTTTTTTTCCACCACACAGAGACGCCATCACATATGTTCAGAGGCTGATGAACTGAAAAGATCTGGGAGCCACATGTGACCAGTAGAATGAGCATCAGCCTAGCGTAGAGTTTCAGTGGGAGATGACTTTTGGGAAAGTTCCCACAGAAATGCCATTGTAGCATTTCTGTCCTTACCGGGCCTGATTTCATTTATTCTGAGGCTTCCTCACATGTTCCTGGCACTGCAACGAGACCTTAAAGCGGGTATAAAGCACATTTGTGATCACATCGGGGCCCTTTGGCGTTGCCAGAAGGGTGTGAAAGGGCTGCTCATGTCAAGAAGAATCTGGCCCACTATGTTTATCCATACAGTAGCTTCTGCTGAGTCAGAGTCTGCCTCACAGCCAGGAAAAAGGAAGGGCTTGCTTTCATTAGGGGGCATCAATGCTATCTGGTGGTTGCAGATCATCGGAGCTCAGAGCATGCTGAGGGAGGATCACAGAAGACTTTCTGGAACTCCAAAGCAGGAATACTTCGGTGTGATGAGTGACACAGTTGGAAAGATATTTTCAATAATACAACAGCCTATCCTTAGGGCTTAATCTCCCAAAAGTGGAGAGCAGGAACTGATCCTTCTCCTATGAGAACAGAAGGAAAAGACCTCAGGAGGCTTTGACAACCATGCAAGTAGGCAAGTCTTCAGCCAGCTTGCTCATGGAAATGTTGGCAGCACCTTTTCTGAGGGCAGATAACAGAATCTCACAGAATCTTCTAGGTTGGAAGAGACCTCCAAGATCATCCAGTCCAACCTCTTACCTAACACTAACAAGTCCTCCACTAAACCAGATCACTAAGCTCAACATCTAAATGTCTCTTAAAGACCTCCAGGGAGGGTGACTCAACCACTTCCCTGGGCAGCCTATTCCAATGCCTAACAACCCTTTCAGTAAAGAAGTTCTCCCTAATATCCAACCTAAACCTCCCCTGGCGCAACTTTAGCCCATTCCCCCTTGTCCTGTCACCGGGCACATGGGAGAACAGACCAACCCCCACCTCGCTACAGCCTCCTTTAAGATACCTGTAGAGAGTGATAAAGTCGCCCCTGAGCCTCCTCTTCTCCAGGCTGAACAACCCCAGCTCCCTCAGCCGCTCCTCCTAAGCCTTGTTCTCCAGACCCCTCACCAGCCTCGTTGCCCTTCTCTGGACTCTCTCAAGCACCTCCTTGTAGCGAGGGGCCCAAAACTGAACACAGTACTCGAGGTGCGGCCTCACCAGAGCCGAGTACAGGGGGACAATCACTTCCCTAGACCTGCTGGCCATACTGCTTCTTATGCAAGCCAGGATGCTGTTGGCCTTCTTGGCCACCTGAGCACACTGCTGGCTCATATTCAGCCGACTACCAACCAGTACTCCCAGGTCCCTCTCGGCCAGGCAGCTTTCCAGCCACTCATCTCCCAGCCTGTAGTTCTGCTTGGGGTTGTTGCGCCCCAGGTGCAGGACCCGGCACTTGGCCTTGTTGAACTTCATACAGTTGACCTCAGCCCATCGGTCCAGCCTATCCAGATCCTCCTGCAGAGCCTTCCTGCCCTTGAGCAGATCGACACACGCACTTAGCTTGGTGTCATCTGCAAACTTACTGAGGGTGCACTCGATCCCCTCATCCAGATCACCGATAAAGATATTAAAGAGGACTGGCCCCAGTACCAAGCCCTGGGGGGTTCCACTAGTGACCGGCCTCCAACTGGATTTGACTCCATTCACCACGACTCTTTGGGCCTGGCTATCCAGCCAGTTTCTAACCCAGCGAAGCGTACGCCAGTCCAAGCAATGGGCAGACAGTTTCTTGAGGAGAATGTTGTGGGAAACGGTGTCAAAAGCCTTACTGAGGTCAAGGTAGACCACATCCACAGCCTTTCCCTCATCCACTAAGCGTGTCACTTTGTCGTAGAAGGAGATCAGGTTCATGAAGCAGGACCTGCCCTTCATAAACCCATGCTGACTGGGCCTGGTCGCCTGGTTGCCCTGTAAGTGCCACATGATGACACTCAAGGTAATCTGCACCATGAGCTTCCCTGGCACTGATGTCATACTAACAGGCCTATAGTTCACCGGGTCTACCCTCCAACCCTTCTCGTAGATGGGCATCACATTTGCTAGTCTCCAGTCGACTGGGACCTCCCCTGATAGCCGGGACTGCCGATAAATGATGGAAAGCGGCTTGGCCAGCTCCTCCTCCAGTTCTCTCAGTACCCTTGGGTGGATCCCATCCGGCCCCATCGACTTGCGTACATCCAAGCGCTGTAGCAGGTCACCAACCATTTCCTCGTGGATAGTGAGGGCCACATCCTGCTCCCCATCCCCTTCCACCAGCTCAGGGTACTGGGTATCCAGAGAACAACTGGTTTTGCTGCTAAAGACTGAGGCAAAGAAGGCATTAAGCACCTCATCTTTTTCCTCATCCCTTGTAACTAAGTGTCCCCCCACATCCAGTAAAGGATGGAGATTCTCCTTAGTCCTCCTTTTGGTGTTGATGTATTTGTAAAAACATTTTTTGTTATCTTTAACAGCAGTAGCCAGATTGAGCTCCAGATGAGCTTTGGCCCTTCTCATTTTGTCCCTGCACAGCCTCGCAACATCCTTATAGTCCTCCTGAGTGGCCCGCCCTCTTTTCCAAAGATTATAAACCCTCTTTTTTCTCCTAAGCTCAAGCCACAACTCTCTGCTCAGCCAGGCTGGTCTTCTTCCACACCGGCTCATCTTTGGGCACGTGGGTACAGATTGCTCCTGAGCCATTAAGATTTCCTTCTTGAAGAGTGCCCAGCCTTCCTGGACTCCCCTGCCCTTCAGAACCTCCTCCCAAGGCACTCTGCCAACCAGTGTCCTGAACAGCTCAAAGTCAGCCCTCCGCAAGTGCAAGACAGCGGTTTTACTGGTCCCCTTCCTGGCTTCATGTTGGTCCTGTGGGATGAGTTAGCCTGTGAATTGCTTGCCTCCTCACAGAGGGGACCAACAGGAGTAGGCTGAGGAAAACGTAGAGAAGAGTATTTTCCTCAAGTTATGTTTTTTTCCACGTATTAGGTTAAGTTATAGGGCTTGTGATAAGCTTTTTGGGTAGATGGGTTGGGGGTGGAGGGAGGGGAAGGTAGTGAGGGTAGGTGGAAAGTGGAGGCCTGCTCTCTGAAAGTCGTTGTCTTGGTGCCTGTTCGGACAAAATAGCTGATCCTACTATTGCTTTCTCAACTGTTATCTAAGCACTTGATATGAGAGACTAGTAATTTGGTGAAAGCCAAGCATTTCAGAGGCAGTCACCACCCCTGCTGAACCCTGCAAGCCTGTTTGTAGGACACAGCGGGGTTATTTTGGCTTCTGCCTCTCTGAGTGGTTCCTCGTTGCTATCAGACCATGCAGTGCCCACTAGCACCATCTTCCTGGGTCCCTGTCTCCTGTAGCACCAGGTACCATTTTGGCAGCTTGTTCTTGTGAGAGGTATGTGGTAAGGATTCATTGTCCCTCAGACAGAGAAGAGGTTTGAGGCAGGTCAGTGTGCTGTCCACTTCTAAGTGGGATATGGCTACAGCTGCTGCCGGCCTTCTGCAGTTTTGTGGGTTTGTCCCTTTGCTTCATTTGCTTTCCCTCTGAGCACTCACAAATTTTCATACAAAAAAAAGTTAAGTGCCCAGCAAAATGTTTTTTTTTTTTCCACTACTGTGAGAAAATAAATTAAGTCTTTCGAATGGATGCAGCCAGAATCCTATCCTGTCCTTCCCTTTTTGTTGCCAACCTGAAAAATCACTCATTGCCGCAGTCCAACTTCAGACATAAAGTCAATGTGTAAGGGACAGATCGTGAAACTTCTTGCTGTGGTGAGTGAGGGTTTTAGAGTACATACCCAAGAGATTTTCCTTACTGGGAACTGATCTATCATGTTCAGTATGTGATTTAAACAGTAGCATGTCCTGCAATTACCATAAGATAATGCTAACTTATTTTTTAGAGTTTGCCAGGCCTGTTGGTTAATGTTGTCTACTAATTGATAGTCAGAGGGTTTCTTAGTCACTTGTGGTAATGTGGTCTTCCTCTTTGCCGGATTATCAGTCTTTTAAGTGGGATCCAGCAACTTTCCTCAAAAGAGCGGAATACTAGATTCAGCCAAGAAACACTTTGAAATGATGTTTAACCTTCCAGTGTACAGAACATGAAGGGATAATATTCTTTCTCTCCTCCAAACTCATGCGCACATGATTAATTGCATTATTTATCCCCAGCAAAATACTGTAAAAAGGTCTATCTTTATTCATCTCCATTGCAACTCAGCAGAGAGATATTTTAGATTCTATGTACTGTATCTGTTTAGCTTCTCTATTTCATTCATCTGTAGTTTTGCATATATATTATCCTAATAATTATACCAGAATTCTAATGATTCTCCCTTTTATCATTGATATAGATCTAGTAGTTTATTGAAGAGTATTAAAAAAAATAAAATTGAAGATGGGCCAAATGGCATAACAGAGAGCAACAGTCATGGTTTCCTGTAGTCGAACTAGAACATTTATGGAATGGTTTTCCTGAACAGATTCCGAAGTGCATCCTAAGTTGCTTTTATATTCCTGAGAATGAGAAAGCCCCATTGTCCCCAGGTTTTTCATACTGAAGCATGGTATAGATGTGCTAGAGACAACTCTAAGTTGGATTAATTTCCAGAAGTGCTGGAGACATAGCCTAGGATATTTAATACTGGTCTAGAAATAAAACCCAAAGAATAACAAATGCGTGGAGGAATAAATCAGATACTGAGAAGGTTTTCTTTTGTCTGTTTCATGAGCAATGCTCTCCTCCCAGTTGCCCAGTTCATTGTAAGACTGGAGTTGACCTAACTCCTTCAAGTTTTTGATATTTTTTGACTAGGGACATTCTATTTTTGCAAAGTAGGCTACTGTGTCAGGTAAACAGGCTGCCATGTGTGCTCTGCTCCACCAGCTGAGAATGAATGTGCATGTGGATATTCAGAGGTCTGTGACTCTGATGAAAGACTGACCTGCTATCCAACAGGTAGAGATCCAAATCATGTTAAGTTTCTTGAGTACTTGGCATAGTGTTTGAAGAATACAAGGCTCAAGCTGCTGGATACTTGGTTATCTTCTTGCTAGTTCATTTTGGGGCTGAAGAGTTCTGTTAATACTGATGTGTTCAATGACTCCGGTCACATCCCAATCACAAATCATATTGCTTCCACTCAGGCTGTGGATTAAATACACAGTCTTGGATTTTTTTCTAGTTTTTTTTTTTTTTTTCTGTTCTCTGGGTCTTTTGGAACAAGTTTGTTTGAAATAGTCCCAAGCTTAAACTCTGTTATTAACCCTGTAAGGTAATTGCCCAATTTCATGAATGGGCTACGGAGATCCTTAAGAAAAACATCTGCATTTGTTGGGCTGGATTTTTGCAGATTTTTGTTTTTAATGTTTGTTCATCGTGATCATCAATGACATAGGATTTGGAAATGGTGTTTCAGTTTGGGCTACTAGTTTCATTCTTTTCTGTGTAATGTTGTTTTCTTGCCTGCAGACTTTTGTTCTGCGATTTGGCTAGTATGAAATATATTTTGCATCAACCAGTGACTTCTGTCATAGACAAACATAATTTCATCTAATGCTGGGTTCTCAAGGTGTGTTTAAGAACAGGCTCTAGCAGGAACCCTGCTAGAGACAGGCCATCTATGAGCCATTGGATGCGTTTGGCCACCTGGCTCTGTAGACTGAAGTTTCACTCTACCCCAGTTATCTTTCCTTTCACTTCACATCTCAGTCTTGTTGAAAAAATAGGGTTGGAAGAGATTAGCAACTCCCCTCTCCTATTTTTTTTTTTGCCATCTGATGTTTTAGCTACAGATGGTGGCTGACTGTAATGATGAACAGCCTGTTCCCTTCTGCTGCAGGAAGTCCGCATAAGGAACAAGAGCATGGATGCACCAGAAGCCTGCTGGGCTCCCCACCGATGCAGTGCAGAGTGCAGGGGCTGCCTGCCTCCCCACCTCTGAGGGGCTGTAAGTGGTGGCACTGCTGAGCTCCAGAAACTGGGAATGGCACAAGAGGCTGCTAGGAAACTACTGATGCCTCTCAGGTACTTGCAATGGCGATACACCTGGCTGTTCTCAACTAAGCCTTGCTGTTGTCTGAGGTTGGCCATTTTAATCTATGGTTAAAGCTTTTCTGTGTTTTTTTGTTTTGTTTTTTTTTGAGTGGAGATATCTATCCCTTTTGGCCATATCTCTGCTCAGATGTGCTACTTCTAATGAGTAAGCGTTAGTAAAAATGGAATAGATCTTCAGAGCAACAAAACTGTTCAGCTCTGAGAAGCAATCCTTGCAGATTTTAACTCCCAGTACTCGTGTCCTGCCTGAAGAGTGAGTAAAGAAATAAGGAAGATCTGAATTGTTAAAGTCAGTTGCAGCAAATTCACCAGCTTTTGCCAGACAAGATATTATTACTTGAGCCATTCAGTCCCCCTTTGAGACAGAAAAACTCTGAACTATCCAAATAGATCCAAAATTTAATCCAGTCACATATTTTTTGAAAGGATCCTGAGCAGAACATGAAGTTGCCTTGATCAGATAGGCTGAATTATTCTTTATTTCTACTTTTGGCAATCCGGAAACATGCCTGTCTAGTTCCAGGAATACTGATCCTCAGAAGTGAGAGTACTTTAATGCAGAGATCACTTCAGAAAAAGCATACAAAGGTTATGTTCATCCCAGCATGAGGGAGTTGCTAGTTAATATTATTCAATGATAACAGTAAATTTGTAGGCTAGGGGTTTCTGTTTTAATAGTCCATTCCAGTGTTTGGCATGGTAAGTTTCATGTGACAAATTACAATTTTTTTCCCCACCTTATTAATAAATTCACCAGAATTTACTTGAAAAATCTTCAGAAAATAACTTAGGCTACAGTTTAGCTGGCCACCTATTTCCTTCTTTCTTCCCTACTTGCCTCTTCAAAAATTATAAACGCCTGATGTGCAGAAAATGTTTAGGGATAAACTAAAACTAGATCTAAAGTATCTCAAGTATGTAGATCTAAAATAGGATGTTTCTACTATTAGTGACAGATATTCCAAGTTTCTCAAAGGATTACACAAGAAGTCCTTAGGGCTAGGCAGGAGTACGATGATGGATGTTAAAGTAGTGTCATTTTTAGGCATTTTTCAAGAAAGTGGTTATTTTTCTCCCCATTTGGGAGCTACACAGCAGGATTAATGGTAACTAATGCAGTGTAGGTTTAGACACACACACAAAAAAATAGTCGCAGCAAGCAATTTAAAGTCTCTCAAACATCTAATATTGTGAATAAATAGGAATACATAAACACATGACCCGATTTGTTGGCATGAGTATGGGGTGCTGCCTTTACCTTAAAGTAGCATACCACTCAAAATAATGTCAGGAAAGAAAAGTTTTCCTGTGCACGTTCTCAAGCATTCCATATGTACTGCATTTCACAGTATGCTGCTGTGTTTTGTGCTTCTTACATGTGCTGTCTCTGGCAAAGTTTACCAACATTTTACAAGTGTCTGGCTGCACACGCATTACTGTTGGTGATCCGTGCGTTATATTCATTTTACTTGAGGTCATGGGGAAAACACTGTTTCTGTCTTGGGAAAAAGTTGTAAACCTCATAGAGTTGCTTTATAAAGCAGCTGCAAATACTTTTTCTCCAGCTGCCTTTCTTCTGCTTTTTGACACTTTCTGGAAAAGATTAGTAATTTTTGAAAATGAGAATATATATAGTATACCTAAGCTCAGAAGTTAAGTTTGACTTTAAGTTTGATTTTAGTCAAGAAATTGAGCATCTTTCCTTCCCCAACAAAAACATGAAAATAGGGGAGAAGTGATTGAAACAAGTGTCCTAGGCAGGCAAAAATTTGCCAATAATTAAGATAGTTGAGAACAGTAGATTTAGTTTAGAAAATACAACGATTAAAACAAGCAAGGAATGGACTAATTATAGTTGCAGGATGCCTATTCTATATGAGTTGCAAAAATGAGGATAATGGTCCACACTCAGGGGAGAGAAGGGGAGCGGAGACCGAGGACGCTCCGCTGTGAATCAGGCGAATAATAATACTTCAGCATGTCTAATTGTCTAATGCTGCAGTGTGTATAAATTAGGGCAAGCTGTATATTTTACAAATTAAAAGCAACCCAAAAATTAAAATTAAAAGCAACCGAAGCCTGTCTCGTATGAGCTCTGGTCTGCTGCAGAAGAGTTGGCTTTGGTGTTTTCTGCATTGCTCACCACGTGGCCCCAGCGATATGAAAGTGGAGGCATCACTCAGTTTTGGAAGACATGGTTGCATCAGCACCATGTTACTGTGAAAGACTTCTATAATTTTGTCTTTGAATGATCTCCAGCAGTCTCTCTGCCTTGCCTTCAGAGATGGAAGTTGGCAAGTGCTCAACGTTGCTTTAAATCATGTCTTTGGATGTGAACTGAAGGTCTTCCCCACGACCTCCAAACCAGAGCGCTGCACGCAGGATGCTCTAAGGGGAGCAGGAGCGGTATCACAGCGGGAAGGCTTTGCATCAGCTGGCTTCAGGCATTGAAAGTGCTGTGAATTAGGGGCTTAATCTCCCTATAGTGGATGCAGAGACGGGCTATTCGGAGGAGATCTTCCGAGCACCTGGACTGTAAGCCTACCTCTTCTGAAAAAAACTTCTGAGTTATGGGCATTGCAGCATCTGTAACATCCATCCTAAAGAGATTAAGACAAAACTTGTTTGTGAAACTGCTGGAAGAGAGGGCCTTGCACTTTGAGGAGGAGAGAGAAATAATGGAAGTAAAAAAGCATAAGTTGTGAATAGTAAGAAAAGGGTTGGGATTTTCTAGTTTTCCTATGCCGCAACATGCTTTCTCCCAAGTTATTTAACCAAAATGTAAGGTGGCTAGCTCTGCTCCTCAGTTGCATCTGTGGATATTTCTGTCTACTAAGCATCACTGTCTGCCTCTTCCTCCCCGCATCCCTTGAATCTATCTTTTAATCTTAATTCAGTTCCAGGGCTTTGGTAATGTTTAACTATCTTGTTAAGGATCTTAATTTAATCCATATATTGCCTTTGAGTGGTAGTAAAAGCTGGCTAATAAAGAAGTTAAACTGTGAACTAATTTTTCTGCAGCAGGAAGGGCTTGAGGCTCATGTCCGATCACGTTTTCCTGTATTGGTTCATTGTGAGTCCAGCTCTTGTCCTGGGAGCAATCTGCTCCAAGCTTTTCTTAGCACAGGGTGATGTCAGCTGCTCAGGTAGGATGCTAACAAGTCTTCTGTGTCTCAAAGGCTGAAATCACTTTGTCTCCAGCCTTAGCAAACACTATTTTGTTTCTTTCTGTAGCAAGTACAAAAATTAATGAAAGTAGCCGCTGTCCATGTGTCACTGCAAAACTATTCCACCTTGAAAAGATGGGAACATAGGCCCTGTGGAGAGATTTGCAAAATCCTTGTGCTTGGACAAGGTTAAAGCCTTCCCCCTGCTTCCCCTGAAACAGAGCTGAGCTTATCCATAGTTTTGATCTTTAGAGTGTCAGGCTCTCTTTGATTGTGTTTGAGACCAGGGGCAGGAATGGGAAAATGCTGAAAGGGCCTGGACCTGGGGGTTTTCCTGGTTCAGGCTGAAGGCTTACCAGACAGGGGTTATTAAGCAATCAAAGTGGAGTGTTTAGCAGAAGTAACCAGGCTTCAGAGCTGCTTGAAGTTATCCTGTTCTGAGTTGAATGTCACAGGTCAGATGCTCTGTCAGGTTTCCCTGCAACAAGTTTTCAAAGGCAAGAGCCAGCACTTTGCAAACTCCCAGTGTTAACATCTTTCATATCAAGCTGGCAAATGTCTGCATATGCAGACATATGCATACGTATCTAATTATCAAACTCCTAGGGTCAGAGTAAAAAAAAAAGCCACAAAACCAAATCTTTAAACAGCTTGATATAAAGCCGTAGATCTCTGCACACCCAAACTTTGGGGAGTTTAAAAACCTTATTCCGATTTGGATTTTGTCTGTAACGCACATCTCTTCTATAGCCACAAGTTCAGTACACTTGTGCCTTTTAGTAGTTATGCTAGAAAAATACCCAGAGACAGATCTGTGTAATTAAAATCCTGATTACTGAAGGGATCGGCATGTGATGAGGCAAGAAATAGTGGCTAATATCTGATGATATCTCGCAAAGGAAGAGCCCTAAAGCTTGAATTTGTTTAATGCTCATTTGGTTTCCCATACATGAATGATACTGATCATCTTTTGACAAGCGCTGCTGATGATAATGGGTGCGAGTAGGAGCGTTACTTGTTTTGGTTTGCATTGCTGAGCATGACATTTAAAAGAAGAGAGAGGCATCTGTGTCTAACCTTTCAAGGAGTGTTTCCAGAGTCAAGCTTCTCAAGCTTCAGCTGCTTGCTTTTGTGGGACTAGGTGTTTACAGAAGCTGACCCTGTGACCCACCACCTACCAGCACACGTCTCCTCCAGTACTGCTGAAGGACACCACTGCAGCCAGCACTGGTTTGGGTATGTGTTTATAAAAAAGGTTATATGGTGTGTCTCCTTTGTGGAACAAGGGACTAGATTTGATGACCTAAAAATCCCTCTGAGAACTAGATATGCTTGTGTATTATCATCTGTTCTCATGAGTTGGTAACTTAGCAAAGAAAAAGACCAAAATTACTTTTTTCCCTCTGGAATTACAGTGTTTCTGAAAATCACATCCATTGAGAGCTCTAGTTAGACACTGACAAAGAATCCTTGCCTTTAATTAAATTGTAAGTATTTCTTGGTAGTGATTACAGTTATCATTTTAATTATTTTCACGAAGTACAATACCACTGGCTCACACTGGAGCTTTTCAAAACGCATCTCTTTACTTAGAAGGACAAATAGCACGCTCTGATCAGTGAACTCACGTGATCTGCAGATACTGTAGTTAACAGAGATTAGTGTTTCTATGATTTTAAAGATTTAGCTGTCATCTTTCATTTATGTCTAAACCTCACTTTTCTTCTTTTTTCTCCTGAGGGCATTACGGAAGGAGTTTCTTGTTAAATTTGTCTTGGAGTTATCCAAACTGAGAAAAGAAAATGCCTACTCTGAAGGAAAAAAAAAAAAAAAAAAGGAAAATTAAAGAATATCCACAGTTTCCACGAGTAGTGTGGAAAGCATGGATATTATTCAAGCTTTATGTGGGGGACAGGAGGGCAAGAAAATAATGAAGATGATAAACAGTTCTGCCATGTAGGTCACGAGGGCATCCCACCTTGCACAGGATATTGTGCAGACTGAAGATAGTGTCCCAGTGCTTGTGGTGTGGGTACGACTTGCTAGAGTTCCCTGTCCAGCAGTCCCCCGGTCCTGCTAATCTGCTCCCTGTTACTCCAGCCTTAAAAGTCATGCAAATCCTCTCCCGTCCCAGCACACAAGCAAGGGAACCCAGTCCTGCTGCGTGACCCAGATGGCAGCATCGCTGTGTGAGGAGCACACGTGGTGCCGTTTGATGGAGGGTGTGCATCCATGTAGGTTGCCTGATGGGAGTTGCGTGACATTCCTTCCTGTCTCTGGCTAGGGAATGATTTAGGTGGGACCCACTGATATCTTTAATTGAGAGTAGTACACATCAGGGCAGGTGATGAGCCCCCGAAGGGCTAGTTCAGCCAGAAGCTAGAGGTTGCTTGTATTGGCCAGGGCTCACCGGATTAGGCACAGTAACCGGACAGCTTCTGCTCCAAACCGCTACCAAACGAAAAGGAGAACAGTATTTTAATATCCATTTGGTAGTTTAAATGATACGAGCTCTCTGAAACTGGTTGCAGGTAAAAGGTACAAAAGATGCTGTGAAACGAAGTGGATTGAACAAAATTTCCCAGATAGGGAAGGGGGAGTTTCTTCAGTGAAGAGATTAGTTCTTGTGTAAGTATCCTATTTCAGTCTGTTAGCCTCTGTAGTGTCCTCCTCTCAAGTACTGATTCAGAGGGTATGATGCAGCCTCTGACAGCTGGCCCCAGACTGAATGCCACAAGTATACACAGAAGTCTTTCAAATAACAGATTTCACCTTTAACACGAGGGGCTCAGTACTAATTCCTCTGATTTCCTTGGTGTCTGAAATTACCAAGTAATTTTTAAGTGGTCTGCCGGGTGACAATTGCTGCAATCACTCACTCTTTGCTTGAGACTCAGTGTATCTGTTTTTTCTCCTTGTATTTTCTCACTTCCCAACCACCTTTAAACTCTTTCTCAGAAGTTGTTTAATTGTCTACGTGTCATAATTCCCCACACCCATTAAGATATCATCCCAGCCTGTAGCATTCCCATATATAACCTTACCTGTAAAAGAAAGGAGCAGAACTCAAATACCACATCCTATTTTTGAAAGTTTCTGCTTATTAGGCAATTTCAAAAATACATCTATTATAATTTCATATCAACTCCCCTTGCTCTCAAAATTTGTGCTCTACCCTTCAAATGTTTGTATAAACCTTTAATTCTTCCAACCCTCCTCCAGCTCTGATCATCTTATTTTTCCTTTTCTCCTTTTGATTTTTTTTATAGCCTTTTATAATTTCTTTCTTGCAAATCTTAACTGGCTCTGCCTTCTCATTTAGTTTCTTCCTCCTTCTCCATTTCCAATAGAGATAATTCTTTGTCCTTAGAGCTTTGAGTGGTCCCGTGTGAACACTCATCAGTTGCTGGTGCTGTTTTGCTGACAGAGGTGTTGCAGTGTGCAGAACGGGAGAGTCAGCAATGCTTGGACCTTGATTATGAGAAGACCCTCCCCTTGCTGCTTCAACCTCCCTTCCAAACACTGGAGGGGAGGGGAAACGCCTGGTGGAGCTGATATATTAATACACATGCAATAGTACCAATTGCCTGCAGGAGTAAAAATAAAACCTGAACACCTAACTGAAGAACAAAATTAATTTTTGAAATGTAGGTCATATGTTAATACAGCTCCAGAAGTAACCTGTATAGCGCCACCAAGCACATCGTAGGAGTGTATCGTGCTTTTTTGTTGTTTTTTTTCTGCCTTTGCCACTGTCTGTGCATGTACAACTAACTGAGCCATCAGACTCGATGGCCATGTTGATGAGATGATTCCTTCATTTGAAGTTTGGTAACGAGACGGTTTGTGTGCTCTTGTGATGGGGGAGTGTCGAGAGCTCAGGCCTACCGGCAGAAGCAGGCTGTGCTCTGTGGCCCTGTTCTGGATGGTGTGAGCAGACTCTATCCATGCTCATGGTACGATTTGATTTGGATATGTGTAACGAGAACTTTGTTAGTGGCCTGGTAGTGACAACCTGTTGTCATCTCCTGTTTTTCTTGCAAAGCGCGCAGGAAGGCAGCAGTTTGGCATGTGCAGGGCAGGACGTGCCCTGTGAGCCAAATGTGCTGCGAAGCCAACTGGGGAGAAACGTGCCAGCACCTTTGTCTGCATCAAAAAAATTCTTCTGGTGGTCCATAACACCTTCCTCCTGCTGGTCTGGGAGTAAGGATGTCCCAGGGGCAGGCTTTGGGACAGGTGCATTGGCCCGGCAGCAGCGTTCGTATTGTCAGCTGTGCTCTGAGTGCTCCTGTTTGAAAGCACCAGGATCGACCACTGTGAAGGCCAGGCCAGTGATTTTTGGACCTTTGTTTCGTTCTGGGAGGGTGGTTTTTCTGCTGCGGTTGAAGTCGTATCTTTGCTGCACAGCCCAGGGTACTTAATGGGGGCTGTGACAGATTTAGAGCTGCACAGTAACAGCTTATGAATACCATATGCTGACTTGGGTTATTGGGCTGTTTACTGCATAATGATATTGTTTAATTTAATACAGAGGGATGGAGAGAAATAAGCGAGAAAGAAAGATGCAAGATAAGCTACTTCTCAAAGTTTGTGTAATAAGGGGCAATGCCAAAACAAGAAAGAGGGGAGAGCTCATCAAGAAGAAATAAGCAGTGGCATTCTAAAAAAAAAACAATGTCTTAAGACAGATTAGGTGTTTGAGACCCTACAGCACCTATCTGGTAAAAGGCAGAATGCGTGTGAAGAAAGTGAGTTTGATTATATTTGGAGAAAGCAAGAACAGAGACATGTAGCAAGCACATAGGTTTCCGCCTGCAGAGGTAGATGAAGTGTGCACATGTGTCTTAAAAAGAGAATTCAGTGATGCCAGTATCTTAGGAGTTTATTTTTGTATCAGCTGTTTCACAAAATTTAAGGATTTGTATTTTCCTCTGAGATAGACCATTTTAAATATTGTCCTTCAGTTCTTGTATCAAAAAGCTTAAGAAATTTCAAGTCAGAAAAGATATTGGCTCCGGACAGTAAATTGTTTTTCCTGCCTCAGCTTTTACTTCCTTAAGGAAAATAAGGGGATTTATGCAAAGCAAGGTCTCAGCAAACCCTAAGAAAGTCAGTCCATGTAGCGCTGTTTATAGGTGGTTCAGTACTTTCAAACCTCCCTCCTTCCCCCAGATTTTAAGACAACTCTCTGAAACTGGACCTGGTAAACAAGAGCAAAGGCTGCTTGGAGTACTTCCAGTCCAGCAAGTGCATCAGAAGAACATGTTGCTTGCAGGCAGCACTGGCTGGTGAGCTGCTTGGGTACCTTACATGTCACAACTAGCAAAGGGAGCACAGCTGAGCTGGCATGGGGGGAAGCACCAGAATCAAGAAATGCTGCCTTAAGAAGGTATAAGCAGGTCCCTTGGAGAAAGAGCAGAAAACAGATGAAGGTGCAGCTTCCCAGAGCTGCAACAGGTTGCCATTAGAAGAAGGACTCACTAAATTTCATGATTCTAGTGCCGAGGACAGACAGCCATTTTGTTGGGCTGCTTCTAGTAGCTTGGCATGTGGCTCCTGGCGTGAAGCAAGTGAGGATGACATAACACCAGCATTTCCTTTGCTACTGCAAAAAGCAGTTCCTGTGGTCATTCACATTTGGTGAAAGCTGGCCGGATAAGGTGGTAGCATGAGGTGTTGAGAAATGACCTACACACCTTGTATTCAAATGGTCATGCTACTGAACAAGCAACTGCCCATTTAAATATCTACTTAATTACAGAGGCGCCAGCTTGTCCAATGTTCATAACAGTTGTGCCAGCACTTTTACAATGAACCTTCATTATCTAAGTTTTATATCTGTCCATAAAATGTTGCTCTAGGCAGGTATGTGGTATATAAGATAGGAGGGAGGAAAAAACTTGAACACCCATTACAAGTTAAACTATAGGCGGGCATCGTGCTTTTGGTGAAAATATCTAGTAGACTCGTGGTGAAGGTATGCCTGCTGTGGAGGAGAACTGGGACCCTCGTTCTGCTGAGTGGCAAGCTGAGAGCCTCTCACCTTGCTGATGACTGACTGCCTGGTGGGATCGTGTGATGCTCCCGTTAGCAGCCCTGGACAACATGAAGCTAGCTGTGGCACTGCCTTCATCGGTCTGACAGCCCTCAGTTGAACTGGTAGTTGCCACATCTGCCATGCTACAACCCTCTGACCAACCATCTCATGTCTCTGCTAATCCATATCCTCAACTCTTGCGTGAAAAGACACGATACATTTTCCATCCCCCTTAGCCTCTTTTGTCTTTCTCCTTGGCTTTTATCTTTGGGGTTTTTCTTTCAGAGTAGGAGCAGCAATGATCTCTTTTATGTCGTTTCCCATCACAAGAACCCACAAACAAAAAATTTAGCAAACCAATGTTACTGATTCCCACACAACTATGCATTTTTCTGTGGCTCTATGCTCCTTTTCTTAGAGGCCTAGATTTCAATGCTACCTCTCAGGATAGATAAGTTATGAAGAACAAGTTATTTTCTGCTTGTCTTTTCTAATCTGTTTGCCTCTCTTGCCTCTAGTTCAGTTGTCCAGCTGTCCAGGCACTTCTGTAGTTAAATCATCACAGCTCTGACCTGCTCAAAACTGTTCAAGGGCCTACTCCTTTACAGCACTCTGGTGACATAGGGAAGTGCTGTTTACCCCCATTTAGTTGAGAAAATATAGCCCAAATGAGATTTAATGACTTCTCCAGAGGAGAGCAGCACAGACAACAAATGACTGAGTCCGATATGTCATAAGTAAAAGGCATCTTTCCTCCTTTTCTGGGTAACTCTGTTTTTAAAGAAAAAATCAGGCAAGGTATTTTTAAAAAGCTCTAAATAAGGTGTTTAGTGAGACCATGTCATGCCTTAGTTTATAATCCCCCAAGTTGTGTTTTCAGAGTTGCAGTTTAAATGTGCATTGTCAGTTTTGCTCATCCATTTTTTATGTCTGCAGGTGTTCACTTTTGATATGTTTGTGCAAATCAGGTATTTAAATGTCAACCCCCCTGATATGATCATGTCTTTGGTTTATCTTCCGTGTGTCGAGGTAACTGCAGGGGCCTCTGATTATTAAGTAAAGGGAATTAACAAGACAAATGTAAACATTTGTTCAAAAGGATTGTACTTGGAAAACTTAATTAGAGGGCATGAAGCCATTAAAGAATAAAAGCCTGTCGGCCTGGGGCTGACAGGGAGTGCTGGCCTTCACAGCTACAAGCCTGGCCAGTTTCTCTACTCTCTGCAGTTTTTTGTTTTTACACAAACAGCTGGAATAGTCCTCTTTTTCTTCTTTTCTTCACAGTTAGGGTTCAGACACGTCCTTTCCCCACACTCAACTGGAATACTTTATACAGTGTCTATTTTTGACAGTGTCTTAAATATATCCATGCACTCCTTTCTGATGCCTAGTCTGGTTGGTGTTGAGCTTTATAGAAATGCTCATTTAGTGTAAAAAAGGAAAAAAAAAATCCTGATTTTCTTTGCTAAAGCACATGTAAATATAAACAAAGCGTAATCTGCAAAAGATATAGAAGTTGCTAACTGCGTAGGAAGAGCACCAAACCTCAGTGTCTGGCGATTTCTCTATTCTAAAACACATTCTGCTTCCCAGTTGCTGGCAAGTATCTTGCAGGCCTTTTTGTGGCTTTCAAAGAGCATGTCACCCAAGGGAGGAGGAAAAAATAAATTTGCATTTTTCTAGGTCTGAAAAATAATAAAAGAAAAAAACTAATGGAATAAAGAGGACTGGTGTGTTTGCTGTTGGTGTAATGCCAAACCCACCATTAGTTATACCACTAAAAGGGCAGAAGCGTGTCAAATGAAGAGTAGGTGTTGGGTACTTGGGCTGGCCGTCTGACTAATGTGAAGTTTGCCAGTGGGGGGGCTCTGAAGTCAAATTTCACACCTCACCTAGATTTTGGGAGGCCGCTTCTTTAGGATAGCTGGAGGAGGTGCAGAAGGTGAGCTAGGAATGTAGGGGAAGGAAGGAAGCTGAGGACAAGAGACTGCTGAGTACAGTGGTAGGGGAATTGTCCCTGGAGCCAGAGGAACTCATCTTTGAGTCCTTAGGGTATTCTTCAAAGAGGTTCAGCATGAATGTCCTGACAGTCCTCCCCTTGCCAAAGCAAAGAAAAATTCAAGGCATTGCAAATGGGTGGCCTCCCCTTGTGCATTGTCAGTAATCCACAGGGATTTTGAAAGGCAGCCTTGTTCTTTGAGAGCTGAGTGTTAATGTGTGTGATCAGCTGGTGAGCTCTTGGTCTTATCAATTCCTTACACCTCGTGTCTTCCTGTGCTGCCCTGTTCCAAGAGTTACATGGGACATATCCAAGGGCTCTGCCATTGCTCTGGTAATTTCATTTAAGTAAAACAGAACTCCTGAGGATCACAAGTTGCTCCTCTTGAAGGTTCCTTTGGGGTTAAGATTGGGCACTTCATTAGGGCTTGACCAATGAAGCTATTAGCCTGGTCCCAGAAATGTAGTGTCTGTTACACAGGTGCAAGTCTGAGCGCAGGTGCTGCGTAAGGAGGACTGCGGGGCTAGTGTTGTGTTACTGACGCTGAGGGAATGCAGTCCCACGGTGGCTCTTTCTAAAATGCACGGCGGAATGAATTACAGCCCATGATTGAAAGGAATGAATTGGGTAAACCTACTTTGGTGGCAGAATGGCTTTAGACAGGTGCCTTTTTCCTGCTCCAGAAGGCTTCACTGCAGTCTGGTGTCTGGGCCATGGTCTGCACTCGTACCCCTCAGGGTCACTTTGCTGCATGTTGCCTTGTGGCTTGCTGAGCTATCCCCCCTAGAGTCACCACCAAGGTGCCCTCACGCTACTGGGCACTAGAGTTTTATGGAGAAAAATCCAGCAAGTGCTGCTTGAGGTTTTGAAATGACAGGCAGATACCTATTAGCATTAATCCTCTTTCTGTATTCTCCGAAGAGCTCTTTGACAAGGGTGTGTGCAGGACAGGAAGCGCTTGACAGGATTCAGCTCCTGCTCAAATCCCTCCGTTACAAATGAAGGAAACAGAGACCCTTCATTCCCAACCCAAGCTCTGCCACGGATGATCCCTCCGCTGGGGTATGTGGTGGGGGACAGCCTCCAGTGTCTGTCAAAAAGGCCACCCAGGAGCTATGTAGGTTTGGTGAGGGGTATGTACTGAAATTTATGGTCAAAGCATGAACCTGCAGCCAAGAGCCTCTGAAACAGTGCTGAGAAGTGTGCTGCACGGGATTGCATGGGCTTTGTGATCCCCAGCGAGGCCATCCATCTTCCCTTTCCTGTGTGCAATGGATGGATGGCCACGAGATAGCTCCTGCTGCTGCTAAAAGAAGGGTAATCCTCTCGGTCAGCTGGTTGCCTTATAGTCCTGTTGGGCATATCCAGAGCTGGAGGAAAAGGGGAAGGGGGGCTACAGGGGAAAGGACATCCTTGCTGCAGAGGCTCCACACCTTTGACTTGAAGGCCATATGGGTCAATAGTTAGAGGACTCAGAACGGGTTATCCAGCTGAGGTTGTGTAAATGGGACTGACAGTGGCATCAGGCCTAGGAAAAAAGGGATGTTAAGCTTTCCTGTCCAGAGAGACTGGCGTGTCCATGTCTGGCCATCAAAACGTGTCGCTTCCAAAGCTCCTGTGACTTGTGCTGCTCCTCATGGCTGCAGTGAGGACTCCCTTATTGCTTAAATGTGGCTCCTCAAAGTTGATGTGTTGAGTGAGAATTTGCCCTGTTCTGATTTTTGTGTATAATGAACTTCACAACACTTCTTAAAGATTAAAAAAAAATCAAAATTTTAACGTATAGGTTATTTGATGTATATTGCTTATGATCAGTATGTTTAATGGACACGAAAGGGAGCAATTTGGCCGAGCAAATTGGCTGTGGTGAAAAGAAAGTTTCTGTGAGGGATATGTATAACTTGGCGTACTGTGGGCCTGAGAATTTGAAGAAGTTGGAGCTAAATTTCACTAACTTGGAGTAGTTCAGCTGATGTCAGTGAAGTTACAGATTATGAACAAAGTCAGGATTTGTCTCACTATGGTCTTCTTTGAATCCACACTTCCTTGATCCGTGGTTGTAGCTGATTTACAGTTAGTCAGTGACTCTATAATTCCAGACTTTTCTGCCAAAACCCATCAGCCTTCCCCATGAAGATCTAAGCTTTTCTTCGGGAAGGAAATAATTTAGTTAATTTGCTGAATAAGTATGTGGTAGAGTTTTGTGGGTAAGCCTAAGGGAGAAGATTGAAATCACAAAACACATTTGAACATCAGCTGGCTGTATGAGATTCAACACAATGAAAGTCAAGACAATGACAACAGCAATTTAAGAGTTTATTTAAAAATCTGTAGCATTTTTCTACAGAACTGTGTAGCGAACTAGGCTTTGAAATGCTTGTTGAGTAAGATGGGATACTATAGCTTGCATTATATGAAGATTTGGAACTAATCAGATAGTAACTGGAAGAGCATTACTTCGTAGAAAGTCCGAGGACACTCGTCCCTTGTTTGCTATCTAACAATCAGTCCAGCTATCTCTGCATGTAAACTTGTAATCCTACAAATATCCTCAAGGAAATCTGCAGCCAACATTTGCATTAAAGGATCAGTTTTAAATGAATGCTGGCAATGACTGTGATAAATCCGGGCTCTCCAAAATGTTGAGTACTGTGTGATCAACTCCTGAGCGCCCTGCTGGCCTCGTATCTATTTCATGATACTTAAAGCTTTGACCATAGCTTGATTGTTTCAGACATGAAAATTTGTCTGCGGAAGTTCATCAGACCAAGTAGCTGATTTGAGCAACCAGCGGGTTTCACCGTTCCTTGCAGGAAATCCCAGTCTGAGAAGCAAGGCAGGCAGAGGCAAGAGGATTTAGTGTCTTCACAGGGTATGAGTGTTATAGGACCATCCTGTTCTCCACACTGGGACAGTTATTAAAAGAAATAAAGAAAAAAGAAGTTTTTTGTGTCCGTCCTGACTTGGACAGGTGGCTCTGTACCAAACTGGAGCCGTTCTTGAAGTTATCCTGGTAGCTTAAGATTTGGGTTAGCAACTCTTCAGGCCTGTTAAAAGATGAATTAAGGTCAGGACCGAGACATTTATCGAAATCGCTAGTGATGATAGTGCCTCCATTTCTGTGGAGTCTGCATAAAGGACTACGATGAAAGGAAAAAAAACCCAAACAACAAAAAAACACTCAGCAGCTGCCCCTCATGGTAGTTTGGGATATGGAGAGTTCAACACAAAGAAATCACAAACAGACAAAAAAAAATCTGAAAGACCTGGTTCTGTAGTGTTTCATTTAGGTATCTCAAAACTACTTTTCCTGTATGGGGTATTGCAATCTCCATGTTCAAAGCAAGGCAAGCTCTTAAATAAGATTAGGTTATTGATAACGCGGCCACCTCTCTGTCGCCTTCCTGAAAACTCAAGGCTTGTGGCATCACACTTCATAATGAAGAAAGGCTGAAACCTATTTTAAGCAAAGGAAGACTTTTACAGAATCCCGTAACTCCAGAAAAGGCAATAAGAAACTTTAAGGACTTGAGGTAAACTGAGATTGCAGTATTATGTATTAAATCCTGCCCCATCTCTGACCACAGGGTAGGTTAAGCTTCATCTCCTCGTGATGGGGAAGCTGGGACGAGGTGCAGGGACGTTATTCACCCCAGGATCCCAGAGTGGGGACAAACGCCAATATTCTTCACACTGACCCCACTGCATCGGCCACTGGACTAAAGGGCTCTGTTGTCCTTAGCTTAATGATGCTAACATTTAACTGCTATGAAGTTCTCTGGGGTTTCGTCTTGGTTCTTACGGTGCTTATTGTGGCTTAAGCTATCAGGATTCAGAGTGCATGTGAGTGGCATTTTGTAACTGAAAGGTGTTTTCCATTTCCATTTTGTTCATAGCCCTTGAATTAAGTCACCATGGAAAAATGCCAAATAATACACCCTTTTTTTGGCAAATAAATGCTAAAAACTTGATGCCTCAAGCATATTACATGCTTTGCAGGAAATTCCCAGACTCTTACAACAAAGACAGCCAGGCACCGTATCAGCTCTTCAGAGCAGATCAAAATTGCAGTTTCTTGCAGGAGCTGTGGAGCTAAAGGAGTTGTGGTGCTCGCCTCTGTGAGCACCATTCGCGTGCATCTCTTACTCGGTATGTCCTGGTACCTGAGACTTGTCCTGTGTCCACTGTCATTAAGGGGGCATTGTTATACAAACCAGATATCCATGGCAACTTCCAAGTGCTAAGAAAAATAACATTCACGTCTGTGTTTCCCAGTTATCTTATAGTGGGAGAGCCTGTACAACACGCTACTGATGTACTATGACTTATTTCCTCTAGTAGGAATGCTTTTTATATGGGAATACTTGAATGTGTTTGGGGCGAGTAGGTAATTCCCACCTCACAGCCTGGAGTTTAGGAGTTGTTCTTCTAATACACGGGAGCCGGGCACCCTATTATGCAAAGGCCAAGTGTTTGATGTGTATCTGTGCAGCAAGTGCTGATAACCCTAACTGCATTTTAATGAAGTGTTTTATGTGGGATAAGACTGGATAAAGCGGAGCTGCACTAGACAAAGTGCTGAGCCTGGAAGACACGTTATTAACAAGTTGCTTGCTCCCTAACAGAAGGGCGCAAATTACCTGCTCCCTATTCCCATTCTGTTGCATCAGCTTTCAGTGTCTAGCATGCCGGCAAAAAGTCACAGGAAAACAGACTTCTGTGCTGAAGTGGTACAGCACACAGCGCAGACTGAACGGCTTGCACATGTGCAACCCCCTAAGGCAAAATGAGGGGGATTTGGCCATGCATGTCTCCATTCTCTTCCCCTCGTTTCCTGTGCACTGCAATTTGAAGGGTGGGATTCTCCTCCGGGGAGGGCAGGAGGCCTTTGTGGTGTACCAGGACCAACCTCTCTTACATAAGCATCGAACCAAACTAAGCTCTGCATCTGAAAAGCTCTGATTTGGGGGGGGAAAAAATCCAGAGCCAAATCTGGACTTTGCAATCCACGTCCCTAGGACAGTTTGAAACAATGGCTGTTTGCTGCTAGTACATGTACATGACTCATGCTTTGGGTGTGTGTTGCCGTCTCTTTTACTCTATGACTGGAGAGAGGGGAAAAAAACAACACATACACACACACAAAAAAAACAAACAAAAGAACTAGGAGCAAGACTCCTAACCTCATCCTTGCATTTCATTCACGGATAGCAAAAATTGGATGCGAAGCTGACAGAACAGGATCAGGAGGCTTTGGTTCACGCCGCAGCTGCAGGCAACCACTGCATCCTGACATGGACCAGTGAGACATCCCTGAATGCCTTCTTTGTTTCATGCCAGGGAGTTTCTTTGGATAAAGCTGATCAAAGGGAAGCGTTATTCCACACACTGCAGCATGAGTCTGCCTGAAAACTAACTTCTGTAATTTCTTTCATGGCTCTTATGCCCTCAGGAGTTCCTACAGCGAGTTTTCCTTGCCTTTTGGTTAAGAGAGGTGCCTGGGTGACCCAGAAAGTTTTTTCCCAGACATGTTTTGCTCAAGATGGAATGAGCTTTTATTCTTCCTCTTTACCTGTACCTTTTCTTGTGATTGGGCACTGGGATATCACATGGTGAAGTGGGGGTTTAAGTAATTTCCTTTCTCCTTAAGATCTCAACACTTTTATTGTGTGCTTGAATTACACATTCCTTGCTTCAGGCTGCTTTTCCTTGCCACAGCTTTTTGAAGACACTGGCAAAATTCGGACTTTTGGCACTTCTTGCAATGTAACATAACTTTTATCAGATAAGTGTGGACCTCCTGCAGACCCTAATACTGTGAAGGAAGGCGACTGCCCAAAGGATGCCAAGTTCATTGTGTGAGCACATGTTAATTTTGATGGCAAAGTCCCCAATGGTAAACATTTGTGAGAGTACCACGTGTCTTAGATGCAAAGCCTGCCTGATAATACTAAATTATCTTAGACCTAAACAGAAGCAGGATTTAAAGTTTTGGTTTCAAAAAAAAGTTAGGATGCAAACCTGTGTGATCAGGAACCTGAATTTGTAGCTTGAAGACTCACGCAATGGAGTGAAAATGCTCAGGAAGGCTCTGGAAAAATTTCCCTTTTCCCTCACCTTCTCTTCTCACTTATTTGATTGACTGTGGAGTAGTGTGTTTGTCACCCGCCTTGGAATGCCTGGAAGTCTGAGATGACTTCTAGGATTTCGAGTCTGGAAAGCATTTTATGGCTCCAAAGTCAGGCTCTGCTGTTACTTAATATTTGTGTGGAGCCACAGGTGATTTACGTGGCCTCTGGCCCAAAGACATCGCAATCTAAATTGAACTCTACAAGACAAGATGCTGAGAAAGATAACAGCAAAGCAAGGAAATGAAGGAGGAATCCTCTGGACAGGTTTATGGGCTGTTTGGGAAGTACCATTATGCAGCATGTCAAAAATATTTTGCATTTTTAAAAGTAGGGCAGTGATTAGCCTGTTATTATGTGGAACAGAGTTGTGGATTATGGAGCTATAGGAAATAGTCTTAAGGAAGGGGTTGCATGAAGCCTGTGGGAGCAGATTCATAATAATCAGACTGTTGCAGAAATAAATAGCCTATCTGACTAGAAAGCCTGGGATTTTTTTGCTGCACTGAAATGGAACAGCGTACTGCTCGGGAGCATTTCAGTCTAAGATGAACATGTGAAACACCCAACACACTTGGGCTTTCTCTTGCAGTTGCTTTTGAATTCAACCATAAGCTAAACAAAAGAAGGATCCTGCCTCTTCTTGCTCCATAAACATCAAAATAAGTCTTTCTATATGTTAAAAAAAAAAAAAAGTGTTTTTTTTTTATGGTTTACTATTATTTGTTTCCTTTCTGCTTTGGGTTTCTGAAACTCTTCTGACTCTTGAAGTACTTAATTTTCTTTTCCTGGACCCTCTGCTTCTTTTTATCATATTCCCAACACCAACTGAGACTTTCTGTAGCTATTGCAGGCTTTTGTTTTCCCAAGCTCTTGGACTTAAGAACTCCAAGCCCTCTAAGTGGCATTTCTTGAGCAAAGTGCTAGTTTCATGTCCCTCACTCAGTAGGAATACAAAGTTATCTGCACTGTGCTGATGCTCTTAGCTACAAGGCAAGACCAGTCTTTTAAACACACCGAGTTATGTTTTAATGTTGTTTCGTGACTATCTGGAATTCTTTTCATCTCCGTCTTTCTGTTTTCTCAAGTGTGTATCATGATTTGTAATCCTGCGTGCTTGCATAGTATCAGTCTTTATCCAGAGAAATAAATTGGATATAATTAAATAAAAAGGTGACCTTTTAACTCCAAAAAAGATGATGCATGTAGACAAAACCCAAAATAATTAACATTAAAAGATGTCTCCTCAGCCTGCGATCAACACCAATGTACTGGCCAAATTACACCTATAAGCAGAGCCAAAGAGGTTTCCTAAAGCACTCAGCATTTTCTTTCTTTAACATGACTGGGTTAACTCTTTCTCTGCTATAACCCTTGTTAGTTCTGACGTCTTATAACACGTCTCTAGCTTCAGAGCTCTTGCACTCTGCGTGGCTTGTGATTTTCCCAATGGTCCTACCTCACAGCAAATGCATAATGCTCCACAAGTCAAATGGGAAGCTAGGGTAGTTTATCTACCTTGTTCTTACAGCTAACCAAGGCTTTGATTTTAACAGGAAATTCCACTGGAGAGAGGAATATCTTACCAAATGGGCAATTTTAAAGTTCAAAATGCGAGAATCTTCCTAATTCTAGCAGTTTGTGGTGAAATGCCCAGGTCTGTTGAGCTGCAAAGGATGCCTGGGTGCTGCAGGCAGCGAGGTTGGTGAGCTCTGCAGTGGGCTGCAGGCCAGAGCACGGGCACAGCACGACTCCATCGCTGCCCTGATGCCTAAGTTTTCGTCCAAAGGAAATCGGGGGTATCAGACTGCCTGTGTGCACCCAAGGCCCATCAGCATCCAAGAGAAAATGTGTGGCTGTAGCTGGGAAGTGTTCTCAGCATCCCCAGTTCAGACAGACCCACCCAGACCAGAGTTTGACTGATTTTATTATACCATCCTTGGCAGAGCCTTCTGGATGTAGGAAGGAACCACTCACTGATCCTGTAGCATGAAATAGGAGCACAGTTGGGGTTTTTTCTCTTCCTACTGCTTCTGCTTGGAGCCAAAGCAACATTGTCCTAACTCATAATTTATGGCTGTTCTTTTTAACAATAAATAAAAAAAAAACCAACATGGTAAGAAGCTTTCTGGCATCATTTCCTCAAGTTTTCTTTCTCTTAATGCAGTCAAATGATTCATAATTAGAAAGAGTGGCATACTTTGCTCACTCTGTTCTGGTTATACAGAAACTCATTAAGCACCATGCATCCAAGTGCACTGTTTTATGTAAACAAGACCTCTGAGAGAGAGATAGATGTCTGATAAAGATGAAAAGAAAAACAGACTAATACCAGGCCACATTAATAATGACCATGTCATGCTCTTAAAAAAAAAAAAAAGAAGTCAAAAAAAAAAAAAAACTAATCTGCTCTGCAATTATTGCACGTTTCACAGCAGGATGGGGGCAAGGTAAAGAGCAGAGATGTAGACAGAAGGGCCAGCCACAGATTTTAGATCCAAATGATTTAATTGCAGCTGGATTTGAAACCTTGCATGATTTTTCTTCTGTGATGAAACAGGATGGTCTCTGTTTTACTCCCAAATGCTTAGGACTGGTGTCTAATAAATGTTCTTTACTGAGACCTTCAGGATGTGGTTGTGTTTAACACGGAACACTTCTAAGCTTCAGCTAATGAAGTTGACAGAATTTGTCTTGCTACATGTAGGTAGGATTTAGATTATCAATGTATTTAGCTGTAGCTTCTGATATTATAATGTAATTAAACCAAATGGATAGTTCAAGTTTAAAACTCTTCCTCTGGTTGTATCTCCTGGCTACTTAAAGTAGCCAGGACTCATGACCATAAACACCTGCACATTTTATAGTTATGCATAGATAGTTTTATAGTATATACAACTAAATATTATAAATATGTACTTGCATATATACATATGCATACACATATAGATTTAGTATGTGTATACCTTTTTCCCAGTGCAAAGCAGAGTTTTGGGCTTGACCAGTTTGAGATTTGAGATAGGGGAAATAATATGTGACTTCCACGATACGACTTCCAAAGTCAGCAAACTTAACCTAAATGTCACTAACAGCAGTTTGTATTACCCACATAAAGCAATGCAAAGGTCAGGCACTTCCACTGTGACTAGATAAACATGCCAGCAGTATGTTAGCTTGAATTTTCACTGGGATGATTTACAAGCGCAGTTTCCATAAATATTTGAACTAACGTACGTATATGAACTGTGCCATCTTAACTTTTTCCATAGATAATCTTATAGACTCAGTGAAGTATAGGCTGTAGGCACTTATGCCATGACTTTCACTGACAGCAGCTCTTCTGCGTAACGTAATAGGCCTGATTACCACCAGCACTGCAGCAAATGGCTCAGCCTCTTTACAACCAAACACTTCAAGATGTTTTCTGAATAAACTGTTAGTTTCTTCTCTGCTGCACTTCCTACGGAGTTAGTGCCTGTTGCTGATGCTGTGTGTTCATGATTAAGACTTGCTAGAGCTCAGTCTTTAAATATGTATCTTGTACTCCTCAAAATGATAGTTTTGAGAGCAAGTGGGCTGTTAAAATAAAGGCACGTTGATTATGACCATAATTGAACATATGATAGATTTTGGCCAGTCCCTTTCAGTGCCAAGTGGCTCTGTGAATTTGGTTGAGCTTTCTCCTCAGGTTGTAGTTAGGCTCTTTTCTATTCATTAAGTTTTTGACAGTACCTGTAGAAGTGGCTACAATGCTCTTGTCTATTGAAATGTTTTCAGCTGGAACTCTATCCACTCTTTCTGCATTTCTGTGGTCAGAGATGAATTGGTTACAGCAGTGACAAATTTTTTTTCAGTAGGACGGAAAAAGTGTCTGCTTAACCCCTGGATACAGAAGGGTCCAAACCCCCAAAAGATTCAGTTTCAAGGGTCCTCTGCCTTTTCAGGGCTCCACTGTTTTCAGTTTGGTTCTTGGAACAGGTATTTAGAAGCTGCCCTGTAATCCAATTGTGGATGGGAATCACAGCAGCAGAAGGCTTACCTGTAGCCCATGCATTTTCTGCTATTGAAGATGCATAAGCAATAGATTCAGCTGCTATGGAAATGTACCAATAAAAAAAAAACAACACAAGCACAGAAGCTCTCCACTGCTGCCTCTGAAGGACACTCAAGGAGAGCATGAGCTATTGCTGGAGTGTTACCTTGAATGGGTTGAGCAGAGATAAGATAAAATTTGCTTAGTAGAAAAGTATTGTGCTGGTGGTAAATGGCTAGTGGACAGTTCTGCTTTGCAGATAAAGAGTTTCTTGGTTTGCACTTGCTAAGCTTATACATAAAACTATGTATTTTCTAGCAGCTGGCCTGCAAAATCAGATGTCAAACGAGGTTCTTCCTGTCACTTCCAAGAAGTCTGACTCAACAGAGATATGCACCAGGTGAGCACCCGGAGTGACGGTAAGCCACTTCCCTCCCCAGTGAGCCATATGCCAAATTCCTCAAGAGGCTGGAAGCCATGAGAGTTGTATCTTGGAGAGCCAAGGATGGGGAAGCAGTGGATGCAGTTCACCAGCAAAAGATGATTGTGGTCTCTCATTGGAAAAGCAGGGATGGAGATTATAAAACCGCACACCAAAGAAACTTAGCAATAGTGGCCTCTGTGCTCCCTGCTAACTCACCTCCTCCTACAGCCACAGATTTGGGTTGGCACGGAAGTTACAGGACTACTTAGCTTTGTTCCTGGCCATATGACTGATTGTCAGCCTGAGAGTGCTCTTGAGCTGCTTGCAAACTACATGTACCTCAAAAGGCAGAGCTTGACTATCCTTGCACTAATCTACGTCTGCACTTATGAGACTCATAATGGAGGAGTCACCTCAAAGGAGACAAATTAAGCCAATGCTCAGCGTGTTTGAAAATCCACCTTAGTCCCTGGTGTATTCACTTCTCACTGCTCTAAAATATAACTGACCTCAGAGATTTTTCCATGTGTTCCTTTTTTTTTTTTTTTCCTTTCTATTTTTGTTCTTCTCTTTTCCCATGTTTCTACCTTTATGCTGATATTTGTATCAATGATGTACAGCTTTTGGCCTAAGCTTTATATGTTGGATCATGAGGAATCTTATTATTATTATTTTTTAATTGACTATCCATGACCTAGTTGTTTTGGAGGGAAATCTACTGACAAATTAGACATAACAAAGGTATTATACAGAGATGATGGGTGGTTGTTATCTCACTGCAATGCTATTATGGAACATACTAGTGAGATCATAAATTTCTCCTGCAGATATAGTCAAGTGGGTTGCTAGAAAGGTAGTGAATTAAGTATCCAACTCCTGGTTGAAACTGAAAAGACATCAAGTTTTTTATTACTATTATTTTATTTTTATTATTATTGTTATCTGTAAAGATTGAAACAACTTGAAGTAAGCAAAGTGCTAGTGCTCTTTAATGGAAGAATTCAAGTGGGCCGTGTGCCTTTCTTAAGCCTCACAGAGGGTTTACTTCAATCAGAAGTAAACTAAAAGTAAGAAATGCTGCATGCCCATAAGATCCAACCACTATGGAGTTAACAATGAATTGATTTTATGCTAAACTGTGTTACATCCCAAACCAGCAGCAGAATTCAAAACCACTTCTACAATGGGAAGCATTAATGCAGCTGCTGAATAGGATTTTTCCTCTCTCCATGGTTGGAGCGTGGTGTACGTTTCAAAAGACAGGGGCTCTACTTTCACCAAACAAATTGTCATTTTGTTTGCAAGTTTGAAGGCCAGAAAAATCAATTAAGAAAGAAAGGCGAACAGGTCATGCCGAGGCAGCAGAATGGCTCTCCATACGTACTGGAAAGCACTTGCACAAATTGCGTGGCAGCAGAAACGCACTAGTGACAGCTTTTATAGCAGCCTTCTTCCCTTACCCCAGCCCCTCTCCGCTCCCCACTCTGCTGAGCGCTGTGTTGTGAAACAACTGACTTCTTCCATCCAGCACGCTAAAATCCAAAGACCGTTGTACGCCTGCCAGGTCTGTTGCCGATAACCTTAGATTTTAAACTCAAAATGGGAGAGCGGAGGATAATTGGTCAATTTGTAGCCAGGAGGTGGTACTTGTTTGAGATACATGCAGATTGCGCTTCTCTCTACCAGCGCAAAAATCCCAACAAATGATCTGAAAGAGCAACCGGCACTGGGGCGAGTGTGCGCGCGTGCTTGTGTGCATGTGGTGTGCCTGGTAGGGTTTTCTACCCCCTCTTGCAAAGCGCAGGCCTTAATGAGTTCCAGGGGGACAGTGGCTTGTCAATCACAATATACTTTTCAAGTAATAGTCATCTCTGCCCCATCACAGAACCACAAGGCATGAAATAATTAGAAAGCCCAGAGTAACTGCTCTGTTTTACAAGAGTAAAATCCTTGTGTGGATCATTTACATAAACTTGTCACTTCCCATTACAGTTCTAATGCAAGCTGGGTAATAATCATGGGACCAGAGGAGGGGAGGTCAAGGTATGATGCTCCTCCATGTTTGAAGCACAAGGTACGCATGTGCCCAGCTTTCCATCCCCCACTGAATTAATGTAAAGTATCTTTTATTTTCCATTAAATAAGAACTATTCATGCTGCTATGGTAGCAGACCATGTGCAGCCTCCTCTTCTTAAGAGAGAAAAAAGGCTTTTGCGTCAAGCCATTGTTAGGGGAGAATTCACTTTGAGGAGCATTTCAAAGCTGATCCGATTGGGGAAGGAATAATGTTAAATATTTGGTATGAAATATTTATAAGACGCACACACGAACATCTGACAAAGTAGCTTGGAAAATTTCACATTCTCGTCTTTGACAATATTAGCTCTTTCTCTCCGAATGAGGGGGTGAAGAGAAGGTGTGCGCACAGTGAGCACTGAGGATGTGGATAAATGCACCCAAACACATGCACACGTACACGCAGAGGCAGACACACTTGCGTACAAACGCTTGAATGGGTTGATGGGATTTAAGGCAATCTGCATCTGAATGCTGCTCTCCAAACATGGCAGCAATAAGGGCTTGCTGAAGTCTGTTTTAATAATTGTGAACGAGAAAGCTCTGCACTAATGCCTATGGCGAGGGGCATCCATGGAGTAACAGAGGTGATTGCTGCTATTTTCCAGCAACCATTTTGTTGGTGTTCTTCACAACTGTCAGAGGGCATCATCTGCATTTCTGCCACAAGAAAACAAGCCTTTGCCTTTTGCACGGATTGACTTTCCGCGCATGCATCCCTTCTTTCATTCGCTTTTATTTGAAAAAACGAAGTCAATTAAAAATAAGCAAAGAGCGGATATGCTTATAGGCAACCAGAACTGCATTTTTTTTTAACCTTTTCATCTCTTTCAGATGAAACAAGGCAAAATCTTTTTTTTTTTTTTTTTCCCTCCAAGGGTCTGAGAGAGGTTTCAGAAAAATGGGTTATCACCTCATTCTCAGTCCTTGTGACAAGAGATAAAGAGAGAATGTAATGGCTCAATCCTTATGGCAGTCACACTGAAATGCACAGAATGGCATATATTAAATAACCAGAATAAAGGAAACCATGTGATTTGCTTTCCTTGTAAGGGGATCTAATAGCTCTCTCTCTTAGAAACATGATTTCCTTCGCCTTTGTTTTTTGCCATGTCTCTTCTTTGTCCGCCCCACTTCTACCTCTGCCTACCCCACACAAGAGCTGTAGGCTGTCGTTATTCTCTGGTGTAATGTCTTTCTGGTTTAGACTGTAAACAAGTTGGAGCAAGACCTTTCTGTCTGTCTCTAAAGATCCTTTTTACGCATGCAGTGCTATACATCCACAGCGCCACGTAATTAATAGCAATGTTCTTGGTGAACTAAAAGGCCTTATATTTCTCTTCCTATGGGCTGGGGATTCACTCTCACTTTAAAAATTGCTAGATCAAATGCCCCAGGCAGGCTCCATGCATTGTACAACATGTTTTTAAGTGAGCAGGCTGCTCAATAGCAAGACAGCATCCTTTACCCTCATCTGCCAGCTTTTGTCTTTGAGTGGAAGTGTGGGGCCTGGTGAGAGGTAGGATATGAACTGTGTCCAGACTCTGTTCCTTATCTCTGAGATCACCAAGAGGGAGAGCATTGTTGATGGATTTAAATCAGCTTTTTCCCCCCTTGCGCACAACAAAAGTCTAAATCCCTTTTCAGGCCAGATTGCTCCATTTCGCTGCATGGGCTAGGCAGATTGGAAACATGTTTGTCACTCAGCTTTTCTCCCAACCTAATCAGTAGACACTGGGGTGGTGGTGCTCAGTGTATCACCCTTTAATCTATGGAGTCGGCCTTTAAAAGCTGCTGATGCTGTTGCTGCTATGTGTGAGCTGCTTCTGTCTTTCATTTCTGAAGACAGATATAAAAATAATGTTAACCACGAGCGTAAGCAGAGGGTTTAGCAGGGATTTGAATCTAAAATGTGGTACTTAACACAGGCCAACTTGATTTGGTCCAACAGAGCTGAACCCCTTATTCTCTTATAATAAAGTGTGTCATATATGGAGGAGCTTTCAGCGGGATTTACTGCCTCTGTGTTTTAGTCCTGCTGCTGAATAGGCCTTAATGGTGAATAACCACAGGCCACGGCAAGCTGTGGTTGGAAAAAAAGTGGCTCAGCAGACCTGCCTGCAGGTTTCAAAGGTCTCTCTGGTAACACCACAAGCTCACCAATGCCTTTGGATTTGCTGAAGCTTAGTCCGTAGCATGCAAACTTCATCTGTGCCTGATACGGCAGCCGTAAAGGGACGAATGGCTACAGCAGGCAGGTGTAAAGAAGCGGGTTAGCGCTCGTGAGTTTGCAGAGGTCAGCAGGATGCTAAGAGGGAGAGTTATGTGACAGATGTGTCGAAAGATTGTAAAAGCTTTAAAAGAATATAGACTCTTCAGGGCAGCGTTGCCGCTCTGTTTACCCACAAATGGGTCCATATCTGCATGCATGCATACACGCAGACACCTACCCTCTGTGCTAGGCATAGTGTGAACCAGGTATTGACTGGGTGCCTGAGTGAATAAAAAGTAATTCCTTCCAGGAAAGATGTACTCCACTGACTAGACGTGTCATAAGATTTCTATCTACCACCAAAATGTACTGTGACAAACCATCTGACATCCTTCAAAGGGAACTGAACTGTTTCGTGCTATTAAAAGGTACTAGTAACACGTAGAACTGCATCTACCAGTCCCAGTTACTTTATGTCGTGTATGGCCCATGCAAAATGGTGGTACAAAAGGAATGCAGAAAAAGGGTACTTGGGAAGCAAGGGTTGTTCAAAAATTCAGCCCGAATGTTCAAACTCAACGCTTTGCTGTAGGGAAGGGCTGGCTGGGTGAAATCAAATTATTTTCCAGGAACCCATTGAGTTCGTTGACACATGGGATGGCAGGCGTGCTGGCTGTCCTGCTGGTCTGCCTTCCCAGTGTCCCACCAGCCTGCCTCTGGGGATGTCAGCTCCTGCCTGGAGCTCCGACTTTCCTGAAAGGACAGAGCACTTTCATTTTTCTCCTCTTTTCATCATTTAAAATACAAAAGAATTTTGACTGAAAAGCTCAATTTTCAGCAAGCTCAATTTCAGTCTTTATAGTCTTTGTAAACTACGGCCAGTTGTTTTATTCACATGCCAAGAAACTCCTTTTAGTTTTAGCTAAAAAGGACAGTGAGGATAATACCAGTCATCTTTCAGAAACCTTCCTTTGTTTTCAGGAAAGGACACATACTTCAAGACTCTCCATATTCTCTCCCCTTCTAGAGAGGTGGAGGACTATAAAACAGAGCGTAAAAAGGCAATTTTTCCTATGGATGTCCTGGTAGGGATTGTACCAACCCTATTCCTGTCAGGACTAATAAGTGAACATGTTTTCAGCACCTTTCATTATCCAAGCATAAAACTTCTAATTAAATGAGATGGACATTGTCAGTATCTATGGCAAGAACCTTTTGTCCAGTTATGAATAAGGAATGCTTTTTAATTTTTTTTGGAGATGCCATTCAGGTGGGTGAATCTAGAAGTGGGGGATGAGGATTTCGGTGTCTTGCCAAATTGGTCAACAGCAGAGAATCACCGAGACAGATCCTAGGTAGGGACTCTGAAAAGCAGGAGCAGAAGTGAGAGGGCATGATGAAGATGTCAAAAACAAGAGACAAAACATGAAGAGGTAGTCCATAGATCATGAAAAATTTAAGAACGTTCCTTTTTTTCCCAACATTACAGGTGAAATCCTGGACACAGTGTACCAGCCTGTCTGGCTGATGGGACAGAGGCTTAACCCAGTGCCCTGGTGAACCACCTGCAGGCAATACAAATGAGGACTGCATAACTCTGAGAACCTGGTGCCAGTAGTGGGAAACAGGTGATTTCCTAGCTGATCTCTCTCTCTCAAAGCAAAATACAAACACACACACGCACATATATGCACATATTTTTATATATTTGTAGCCAATTTAATTAATTGAAATTCCTTACAAGTTGAGACTGAACAAGACAAGATTGAATCAATAACTGCTTTTTTTTTTTTTTTTTTCAATTCCCGTGTTCAAACATAAGTCCCTAAGAAAGAAGGGCTGGATATTCCGACACAGGAAAGTGTTGGCTTTTCAAACAGATTGTTTACAAAAGGTTTTAGTTAAATCACCTCATTGATTAACAAAGACTTGGGCTATGCCTGTGTGAACCACTGGTATTACATGTTGGTTGGTAGCTAAATGGGAAAAATTAGAGAAGAGATTCAGCTGAGTTTAACTAAAAGTTAATTTCAGTGGTGTAGTATTTTTTTTCCACCGGATTTTTCTCATTCAGCACGAAATAGCATCAAATGTATGTTTTGTTTTATGTCACTTTCAAGGAGAGGAAACGACAAAATAGATGTAAATGCTTTCATGCAAGAACCCAGTGATTACGGCATTTATTTTGTATGTGGGAGGCCACAGTTAAATTCCTTCCTCAGCTTGAGGACATTTAAATCATTACCACTCAGATATTAGGGCTTTTATTTAGGTGGAGGAGAGAGAAGTTCTTAATTCCTCTTGTTCTGCTTCTATTGGGATAATACTTGAAATATTTTGGAGGCCATGGGGGGAATCATTTTGTGTCTTAGTGCACTCACCTAGGACAAATGAGATCTGTGTTACACTGACTACTTAATTTGAGCGTAAGCTTCTCCTGAAGCAGGGACCGCAATCCTTGCCTGCATCCCCCATGACTCGTCTAACCATTTAGTGATGAAGTTGTTTTGCGCACTGTCTGAGCCCTAATGAATGATTTATTCTATGTAAAATAGAGCAGCTTCAGCAGGAGAGACTGAGACAGCCTGACCCTAGGCCCCAGGCTGACAGCCTGGCAGATAGGTTAATACCCCAGCGTGCACTGGCTCATACGCTGCTCAGGCAAAGGAGGAGATGGGTCCCAGATCCGCCACAGCCCAGCTGAGTGCCTGAGTGACATCTCTCCAGTTACTCTGGAAGACTTTTAAATCTAGCAACAATTTTTTTTTTTTTCCTTCTCCAGACAAAGCTAAAAACATCGGCCTGATGTTTAAAATAGCTGTGGGAAGATAAGAAACCACATTTAGCTGAAAACTCTTTTGCCCAGTTCTTTTCTTGACATCCTAGTTGCAGCTACAACTTGAAAAAAGTGATAGATAACTGACGGTTACCTTGATTACTCTGTTGGTTTCGTGCTTTAGAAAGGGAAACGGAACTTTAGTAAGACCTTAGGACTGCTTGCCAGATCAAACAGTATTTTAAAAAACACTGGAACCATAAAATGAGTATAGAAGACAAAAGGTAAATGAGCTTTCCAACTACAGGAGCACTTTTTTTCTTTATTTCCTTTGTTTCTTGTTCCTTGGGCTGAATCCTGGGGCAGAGCTACAAGAGGCAGTGCTAGTAGCCTGAAATTATTGATGGAAACATTTTTATTCAAAGAAAAACATCTCAAAACCAATACCAATAGATTGGTATAGTTTCCTTCTGTCTGGAGACTGAAGGGGATGCTGGACAAAGCACCTAAACTGCGATAAGTGCAATCCTGTGTAGTCAGAAGGATTACCTCGATGATAAAAAGGACTTTCTCACTTTTTTGTCTCATTTTTTTTTGACTGGAAGTTTGAACTGTGTTTTACTCCTTTTCTTTCCTTCTTATTGTCCTTGAATGAAAAGCAGTGGAAGTCAGATGAATTTTATCACTTTTTCCCTGCTTTTGCAGTATAAGACTTCCCTCTGCTCTCCCATTAATGCTTACCCCACTTTATTCTCAAAGCATCGGTCCATTCCAGAGTCACTGTTATCAAAAGATTCCCTAGCTGAGAACGATGCCAAAATAAACTGCTTCAGGTCCCACCTCCCAAGACTCTCAGGAATCCCAGCAGAGACTGATGAGTTAGATTTGGCACCCATTGTGTATTTTAAATATATTCTTTTTCCCCTCCGGGTCATGGATATTTAGACAGATGTGTTTAGAGACTTGTTAAAATTAAGGGAATGACAAGGTTAGCTCACTTTGTGTTATCTAAGTGACCAAAAAAGTGTCCTTGCCACAGCAAGCAAGCAAGACATCAGGGCCCAGCTGTTCTAGAGTGTGATGGAGTTTGTTATGTTCTTTCTGTTATTAACAGGAACCATTCAGTAAAGGCGTTCGGACTCCTATTGCCTCAATTTTTGTATCATCATTCCCTTCTGACAATACTTGGTACCTTTATATTGCCTGAAATACAAAAGCCTGAGACTGAATTGGGCACCTGATACCATCAAACACCTGTGAAAATCCCACCCTTAATGACTACACCTTCATCTTTAGTGCTTCTGCTGGAAGCAAAGCTTTTTTCCTAAGCAGAGGTGTGACTCTCACTGCTGTGACTGCCAGAGAAGGAAAGCCTTTTAATTGAAGCGTTACACCTGAATGACTGTTATCCCTGCAGGAAAAAAAGGAAAAATTAAAAACCCCCGCAACTTATGGGACCAGCAAAAAACTAATGAGTCTGTCTACTAAGGAGCAGCAAGAAAAGCATGTCACCTTGTCTTGTTTGGTTTGGCAGAGCTGGAACGCTCTTAAGAGATGAAGCTGCTACAACTTGCCTCACCTTCTTCCAGAGCCATGCAGCCTCTGCTGCCAAAAGCACTCTTCCATCGCAGCACATGCGGCAGGTAAGTGTCTGCCAAATGACAAAATGCAAACCTCCTAACAAGCAGCTGAGGGTAGGGTGGAGATTCCAGATAGAGACAAATCTATGTCCCTCAGGAGATCTGGAGCAAACTGATCAGTATAAGAAGTATTTCACTGCTAATTAAGTCTTGATCCTTTGGCTTCACTTAAAACAGTTTGAGAGTATATCAAGTTTGAGAGCAGGTGCTGACTAGTTTGAAAGCACTGGTCCATCAGATCAGGTAAGGGTTTTATATACAGAGATTCCCTTAAAAGGGAGACTGTAACTTGCTAAGTGATAGATATACCCAGGCCCTTTCAAGTATAATGCATTATTGACAGAGTTATAATGCTTCTGACTTACTTTTATTCCCCTAAACGCTTGCAAAATTCCCCTCTGCTCTGAAAGAGCCTCCTCTGTCTCAAATTCTGTCCTCTTCACTTGTGTGTATGGAATGAATGCCGAAGGAGGCATAGCCAGGTGCAGCTCAGAAATCCCAGGAGTATTCACTTCTGCTCTTCCTGCCTTGGTTTGGAATCCAAATCTGAACAGGGAAATCTGATTTTAGAGATGACACCTCCATTCTGTCTTCAGACCTTTCAAAGGTTAGGAGCAGAAGAATGCCTCACAGGTTGAGCACGTAGTACATCCTCTCCCCAGGGGCCAGAATCTTTAGAGGACTGGTCACTTTTTATTAGTAGCTCTTAGTTTCCATGGCTGATCAGAATGAAAAAAGGCCTAGGAAATGTGCAAGTGAAAAATAATTAGCTGCATATGCAGTGGGAAGCTGAACTAGAGAGGTCATTAAAAATTTGGGTTATGTTTTTCTGTATCTGAAAAACTTCTTTCTTAATGATCTCTGTGCTGCAGAAAACAACAAAGCAGGTTAGAATAAATAAAAAGCTGTAACATGCCTCCTAACTGATATGGCTGCCTGAGGACAGAATGCAGAATGGTACAGACTTACAACAGCTTGCAGTGCGACCAACTCCAATTGTTTCCAGTCATAAGTTGCCTGAAAAAATCATAGTTGAAAGATATATCTTTCTCATAATTTGCCTTCTGAAATTTGGATCTCTAAGGTTCACTTTTTAAAAGACTCTATATAGTGTCATAACACTGCATTCATGTGGCCAAAAGGATTCTGCACCTAACTCATCAGCTGAAGACAGAAAAATATTTGCAAGTATACCAGATATTCTTTTATTATTCCTTGTTGCATTGTTAGAGTTCTGGAAGTTAGTAGGCACTCTTTAAAATTTCTGGTATGCCTTCAAATTTCTGCTGCTCGTACTGATACTAGAACCTGTTAATGTACTGGTGACCAGTACTGGTAGATGGATTTTCATTGTAGCAAGGTTTTAAGTCAGATCTTCCTTCAACTGCAGTTGTGGTAGTATGATTTCCAGCTTGCTTCCAGCCTCCTGGAACTTGGCAGACAGCTGACAGGTGGAATGTTCCTTGCTCTGGAAAGACAAAAGAAGCGCAGGGATGTTTTCTCCCATTATCATGCCTTGCCACGAGAAATCTTTGCATGGATTTCTCTGTCCCTTGTACTGCTGTGGGGACACCCTTCTGTGGCTCTAGGTATGTGGTACTCTCAACACTTCACGAGTTTTTTTTACACTACAGACTCCTGAACAGTTAACATGAGGCTAGTGGGCCAAGTTTGTGTCTAAAATAATAGTGCTGTATGGATCTATCTGGAGGCAAAATTTCACCCTGCAAGAGATAAACAAACTTAGTCCAATATGCCTTGTATCGGTCAGCATATCTGTGTTCTTCAAGCTCCACTAGTAATGTGTCGTTCACCCTAACCGCTTGTGTTGATTTTGGAATGAGGTCTCTTGGTGCCTGTGCTTGTAGTCATAGTTCCTCACTACCTGAATAAAGAAGAATCTTCCTAATTGGGCAGAAATAGTAAAAGGAGTTCATTTTCTATCGGCAAATCTGCTATAAGCTATCCATTAATGAGTTATGACAACTATACCTGCTGACAAGCATTCTACCGAGCTTAAGCATCAGAATTAAACAGAATTGCCCGGTGTGTTGTGGGAACAAGAAGTGGTTCAAGTGTACTGTGCCAGAAATTACAATGTATCTCCAGAACATCCCTGTTTAGATCACAGGAAAACATGGCATCCGTAGAGGTCCATTGTTGGACAGTATCTCTGGTACAAAACCATATGGATTCCTGAAGAAATTGGTCCAAAATAGTTTACAGGGTCAAGAACCTATGGAAGACTCCTGAGAACCAATTGCATCTGGACCACAACTCTGCAGGCCCTATGTGACTGAGTGGATTAACCCACTGTTTTCAGCAGGGAAAAAGAAAAGGGGGTAGGGGGGGCTAGTAAATTATGCAAAACATCCAACAACACTAGGCCACCAGTTGTGGTTGTTATACCTTTCATTTGCTCTTAATTTGGAACATTGACAGATTGTTAATGACATGATCCCAGAAGCAGAATTTGGGAAGGAAATAAGAACATAGGGCTGTTGTTGTGGCTCCGCAGTTAAATAACGTGTCTGTGATGTTTGTTTTTAATCCTGCTGTAGTTCCTTCATTCTCTAGCAGTGAGAAGGGAAGCTGCTCAACTTTTTTCTCTGTGGGTTTGGTTTTGGGATGGAAGTAAATGAGGTGAGGCTGCAGCCAGGGAAAGTGCACCTTCCAACCCAGCTGCTTTGAGGGAGGGCCCAACTTAATAGACTATTTCTAGCTGCAGAGCAGCCTTGCGTCTTTCCCCGAAGCCCTTTTTGCCAAGGGAAACTAGTATGAGAGGTCACAGAGCAAGAGAGAGGCTTGATGCCAACCTCTAGAAACATAAAATGTATGTGGGTGAGGAGGTCTGAATCTCATATGTAACGACGGAAATGTGGAAAGCGATTTGGCAAGCCCCATGAAGGCATTTTCTAAGCATGGTAAGTAAGGTACCATTTCAGCACTATTACCATACACCCAGTAATCTGCATTGCCCTGTAGAGTCTAGAATCTCCATGTGTATGAAAATAAATTATACATCCAAATTAGCGTTAGAGGTCAATATGCCTTTCTCAGCCAATAGTGCCTGAGGTTTTTGATGTTGATCAGGATGTGGATAATTTTCCTGTGAAGGCAGAATAATTGTGAGCTACTCTTCAGGTGCCAAGAAATAATATTTAAACTGTGGTTATTCTTATTCCTCAAAAGTTTCAACATATCTTTTGAAGCTGATGTGTTGGAGGAAGCAAGCAAAAATCAGGTCAGTTCTTCTGCAGTTCCTTCCTCAAAAGAGAAGGATCCCCACGTTGGTGTACATCAGGTCTTGGAGGAACCAAACAAGGCCAATAGAAAAGTTAAAGCAGTCAGCACTGTACCCACCTCTGTCTTCCGGCCTCTCTCTGGGATAGATATATGGCACCTCCAAGATGTGGCAAATGTCCAATTGCTTGTGAGGCCACGGCCCCACATCTGAGCTTGGAGCTACCAACTGGCAGTGGCAGCAGCCCTGTGCTGTCCGAGTGGTTACAACCAGCGTCTTTGAAGTTCTGCCCTTCAGCTATCTCCTATTGCACGCAGCTTGTGATACATGAGTCTGTGTCCTGCAGCTGTCGCCATTTAAGTCAGCAGGCATTTGAAGCAATGCTGGCCACCCCAGGGAAAAGGACAAGAGTTGAACAAAGTGTTCGTCTTCAATTAAACCGTTGGGATGCCAGTGCAGAGTGTGATTCCCTGCAACTTTCTCCTCTGAGCCTTGTAATAGGAAAGAACAGAGGCAGCTGTCAAGGTTTGCTAGTTAGTACAGGTTTGAACCAAAGGGGAATATCAGTAATTGTGTCAACTGGTTTGTACGTGGGGCAAGCTGACTTTTTAGGCAGTGGTTTCAGGAAGCTCCAGCTCCCCTTTATACTGGTGTCTTCAGTTTGAAACTGTGCTGCTGACTGTGTTAGAGCAAGCCAGCAAGATAATGCCCAGGCAGAAAAACCAGCAAAGGGGGCTTAAAAAGTTTCCTTGCGGTGAGTCAAATTCAGCTCTAGTCTAAGGACAGTTCTTACTGAAGCCAGATCTGAAACTGCTGCTGAAGTCGGGTTGAAACCAGTGGTCCAGATCTTCATCTCGCATGACAGTATCTGGGTTGCTTTCAGCAGGAAAGACTTAATCACACAAAGAATAAGCAAGAGGAAAATATGACCCACCTGGCTGCTGAACCCATTTAATCCTGGGCTGACTTAGACCAAGCATCTATTTTTTTTTTTTGTCTTTCTTGCATATCAAAATGCCTGTCTGTTTAGAGCCACAACAAAAGCAGTAACAACAGACTTTGACACCTGTGTTTCCTCCAGCTGTGAGTCTTGTCTTTTTTCTGCAAACCACTTTATCTGCTTCAGAATGAGGGGAGAGTTCTCAGAATTACAAATGCCGCTCTGCAACAAATGGTCTCATCGTTTGCTTTATCTGTATAAGTGTGTGCTTCTGGCTCTTATTTGTCTGTTTCCATGAACTTCACATGCTGCAGGGTATACCCCTGACTTACGGAGTGAGTTTGATACAAATTGCATAACAAAATAATTTATGGTGCAGGCTCACATGTTTAAATCCACGGTTACGTTCTTAAGGATCTGACTTTTTCTCTCCCTTGCCAGCTGTCCTCCCTTAGTGACTAGTGCTGATAACAGCCCTGCTGAGAAACCAAATGGCAGAAAGCAAATTGCTTTTTTTTTTTTTAAAAAAAAAATAAGGGGAGGAGAGGGGGTTGTGGAGCAAAGAAACAAAAAGGAAAAGAGGGTCAGAAAAAGTTATTCTAAAATTCAAACTACTTTAAGCATGAGTAACTAAACTGGCAATCTGTGATAAGACTGGAATTGTTGCCATTGAAATGAGTGGAAAATATTGTTGTCATTCACAGCAGAAGAGCAGCAAAGGAATTTATGGTATGAAAGTTGTCTGTCTTCTAGTGCATCTGCATACACCATGTGCTGGGCCACTTGGCAGGCCAGGAGATTACATAAAAAAATCTTGGAAAGTCTGCTGTCTTTGTTTAATATATCAGAAACGCTGTTCTTCCATAACCCGAACAGCAGCTCTGTATTACAATTTTTAATACAGGCTAGGGACTAAACCCAGCAGAAACAAAAGCTTTCTTGCTTCCATTTCATGAACTTTCAAAAGGACACTGAGCACAGAATCAAAAAAATGTGGTGGGCAGTAGTATAAGAGTAACTTCTGACCCACACCTTACTTGATATAATGTCGTTAACAAGTAGACAACCCAAATAAAATCATAGCATATGGACTTCACATGCTGTACCACAGCAGGAAAAATAGTATGGGTAGAAGAAAAGTCATTGCAAGGCTCCAGGGATCATAGCCAGGGAGTCGGAAGACGGGATATAGTTGAAATCTCTTGGACAGCATTGAAAATCTTACCCTTGGTTTCAGTGAACCAAATTTAGGTCAGCCTGATCCACCTCCTTCCCCTCAGTGGGTCTAAGAGAGGAATTCTGTCTGGGTAGATGCGTCTCCCAACCTAGATAATTAATTATATTCATTTATTTTAATTTAATTAAAACAGGAATAATTTTACATCACAAATTAGTTGTCACTGTTTTATTTTTTTTTTTTAGTGTTCACATTTAAGTCAGCTGGAAAGATCAGATAGACTTGTTCATTTCCCTTTTTGCTCGTAATTGTTTTTCAGTCCACTTCCTGTTCGAGTTCCTATGCAACGCTATGTTTAGCTTTATATTTAAACTTTACTGTACGTTTTCAACAAGGTTATTTAAACTGTGTCTGATCCTGCAAGTTTCTCTTCTGTAGTTTGTGGTCTCCTGGACTTTCCCTTTTTTTTTTTTTGTATTCGTAAGTTTTCAGTAACTTCAAATGTGGAAAAGGGTTCACATTTCTGGTTAGCATTTTTCATTTGGGAGATGTCTGACCTACAGTACACCATCTTATAGCCCCAACCACCCCCAAAAAATAAATATGAACAGAGAACAGGTGATTAAATATGGAGGACTGCTATATCATCATTTTGGGGATTAATAGGCAGCTTGTTACTCATTTAAGCCAGTCCTTAAAAGCCTTTGTTCAAGTGTACAAAAGGGGTAACCCTCTATTCTGTAGTTTGACCAAAAAAAAACCAGACTTCACAAATATACTTAGTTTACCCTGGCATGTTTGTGCATAAGTAATAAAAATCTCATTCCTGACCTGGCTTCATCTTCTAGTCCCTTTATACTTTGCTATATAGAGTACAGAATAAATACCAGGCTCAAAAATATGTTTGTAGAGGCTTCATCATCTTTACATGGCTGTTTATTACATGGTTCTTCTCACAACTAATAGTAAGAATTAACTCATCAAAAGATATCAAGAGAAAGTTATTTGCATAAAGGATACTGGATGCATTAAAGCATCAGATAAGCTAATATTTTTAGAAAAAACATTAGCTCATGTATATTGAAAAACATGGCAACATTTTTTGTCATCCCCTTACTACACCCAGTCCCAGAGAACCTACCTGATTTCATGTACTCTGTGATAGTATTGCATATACTTTTATAAGCTATACAGGGTGAGCTTAATTCCTCTTTAATCACATTTTTTCACAATCTGAAAAATACTACTGTCTTCATATAGGATCCTCTGGAACAGGATCTGGAAAATATTTACTACTTTGTATATTTATTTACTTTTTTTACCATTTGAATCAAAACATTATTGTCTTTTAATAGACCTCTGCACCAACATAATAAAAACACATACAAAAATCTTTGCTTTATAGGTGATGAAAGCAACTTTTTACAGAAGCTTATGAGCTTTCATCTCATTTGAATTTTGTAGCACTTTTCTATAAGGACAGAGTCTTTGTGAAATATGTTACGAAAAAAGGGGATTTTCTGCCTGAGCTGTTTTCTGTTGGAGCTACCTCAGATATATTGGTCTACGAAGATATCTATTGCAAAATACTGGTTTAGCATATGCTTCTGGCTTTTCAGCTGGTCTGGCCATCTCTAATGGGCAGTTGGATTGAGAGTTGTGCCTCTGGGTCTGCCATGAGGCTTGGCCGGTGCTGGACATTCTGAGAATTGGAACAACGTACTTTCACACGCTGCAAAAATATCATCTTGTGCTAATCCCTTATGGCATTTACATATTACACAAGACTCTCTTTACAGAAGAAAAACCCAACATTTTCCCATGACCATAGTTAATGTACTGTAAATCTGTGAACTGTTGGATCTGTGAGCCACATCTCAGGATACTTTGTCCTCCAGAAAAAGACTTGATGCACCAGGATGCTTTGTATCAGAGAGGAAAGCTCTGATCTGGTTAAAACATTAGTTCTAGGTTTGAGAAGTCTGAGTTAAAATCTATGCTCATCTATTGATTAATGTGTTTCTAATTGTTAGGGCTCTACATAAATACAAACCCCAGACAGATCCTCTCGTGATACACAGTTCCTGAATTTTAGAACATCTGTCCTGTCTCAGTCTAGGGGTTCATTGAGTCCACTATCCATGTGTCTATAAGCAGATGCACAGGGAAGACTAAAGACAAAGAAACAAGGAAAGGAACATAATTCCTGCAAGTACTCTCCCAGTTCCCAACATTTTTGGCTCAGGAGATTTCACAAATGTGATCTTTTTTTTTTTTCCCTTTTCTGTTTTGTAACCCTAAATGCCTCTCTCTTCAAGGTGTTGTACAGGTTCTTTGTCAGCCCATGTAAACTTTTGCCACTCACAATATCCTTTCTCAAGAGTTCTGTAGCACACACAGCATTTATTTCTCTTTTATTTTTCTTCAGCCTCGCTCTTGCAAATTTCGTTTGGTGCCCCTCAGCTCTCATACGGGAAGAAAACGGCAGTCAATTTTTATCTACCTTTTTGAAGACACTCGTTAATTTACTGCCCTCTGCCATGTGTCGCCTGCCCAGACTGTCTTTTTTCTAGGCTGACAAGTCCCTGCCTGCTCAGCTGTCCCTTTAGTGGAAACTATTGCATAAGATGGTGGCTCTAATGCTTTTTCACTAGTGAGGATCTTGACAGAAGATTTTCCAGTAGACTTGTGTCTCTGTGTATGCATGTGCACATATTTATATTTACAAGTAAAATATATATATATATTTACATTTATATATATAAAACGCACTGAAGGTTTAAGAGAACAGTATGCAAAACAAGAATAATATAGGATATTTATTCTAGGATGAATATAAATAGGATATTTATTCTTTAACTTGTAATTCAAGCAGGAGAACAGGAAAAATAGCCATTACCTTGTAAAGGATCTCGTATTGTTCTCCCGTGTGCCCTCTTTTTGCAGCTCAGCCTGACTGGCCACATGCCCGTTTCTGCAAGAGTGTGAGAGCCAGCAAAATGCCCACCGAGGGCAACTGCGCAGCCAAGCGAACACTCAAGAACCCTGTCATGCATTTGTTGAACTTGTCTTTCAACATAGTCTACTTTGTTCAATCCTTTTGAAGAGAAGGAAGGCTGAATCTCACAGTAAAGGAATAACTTCTTACCATGCACATCACAAATGAAATCACAGGTCAGGCAGGATGTCAGGGCCTTTTAGCTTTCTCCTGCATGCTGATTGTGCACTCACATTGAGTGCATCGTATCAGTCTCTGTGACTTTGGGGACAACTGGAGAAGTCCCCACTGAAGGCTAGGGTGCAAGACACAATATACTTGTGATGCTGGTCTTAGTGCTAGTACATGCATGTCCATGCTTCGTGTCCAAGGAAAATAAAACTCAGGAAGAGTTTACAGGGGCTCTGGAGTTGTACAGTGGTAATGCTGTCCTCATGGTGGAAGCCACCATAATTCCTCACTTGGGCTCATCCTTTTTACCCTTGTCTGAGCATTGAACCTATAATTTTTGCAATGAAGTGGTAGCGATGCACAGGGTATAAGAAGTGTGAGCAAACCATGGATTTATCCAGTGGCATAATGGTGTTCTTTGCTATGAACTGTGGAAGTTCCTAATATATGATTTATTTATTTTTCTGACTGCTCCTGAGTGTTGAATTGATGTTTAGAAAACTAGGCAGTCCACAGTATTTGCAACCCAAGCAGAAGAAAGCTAGACCCAGAGTGGGCAATAGTATAGAACATAACCTAGTGCACTTCAATGGAGCAAATGGATACCTGTTCTTTAATATGTAAATTATATTTTGACAGATAATTTTGCTTGGATCTCTGTTGAATTAATGTAAATTAATAAAGCATTTATGTAGCTGGATTTTGCTAGGAAGAGGTTGTGTACATGGAAAGATCTATTAAGAGAAGGAGCAACAGCATGGTGATGAAGCAGATAGAAATGGGGCTGATGTAGAATTACGGGAAGAATAAAGCTCATGTGAGTATTAGAGTAAGTCCTTGGTCAGCAGCTAGTAGAGAAAGTCCTGTCACAGCTTGAGAAAGTCTTCTGAATATCCAGGGCCTCAGCTGCTTATGCCTTTGCTCCCACAGGCTCAAAGAATTTCTTTTTGGTCTTGCTTCTCCAACTTATGTTGCACCAACACTGAGGAGGGGCTGAGAGCTGGAGTTCAACAGCTGACTGCAGGACTGGGGGACAGCAGGGAACAGAGTTCTGTTTTTGCCTCCTGCCACATGTATTTATACAGCCATCTCTGCATGGCTGGCTCTGAAGCTGAAATTGCAAAAGCTATCCTGTCTTTGTTGCATCAGCGTTGCTTGTTTACAATGTGCCAAGTTTTCCTCTGCTAAAAAAAAAAAGATGGAAATAAGAAGAAAAGGGTTGCTGTGATCTGTAACTGCCCCTGTCCAAGGACTTCTTTCTCTTATTTTCTTTTTTTTTTTTTCTTTCTCAAAACCAAATTACCAATATCGTAGTTTCTGATTCAGGAGTGCAGCCATGCTGAGATGCTGTCCCTTTTCCACTTTTTCACAGACAGAATGAATAACAGTGTGTACTTCCTTCACAGAACGATAAATACATAAATTACTGGGTGCTTAAATATTTAGGTAACAGGGCAACAGATGAACATAAGTGCTAGTGAGATTATTTGATTATTTTCTTCGTCTCTTTTCTTCTTAAGTTCTCATTTTTATCTTAGTTCCCACTCCTGCACCAAGACTGGTATGTCTGTGGGCTGCCTAAACCTGATGTGGCCATCAGTGGAAATGAGGCCCTATCCTTCAAGGGTATGAAGTTCCTTAAGCTCAGGTTAAACTCAAGAAACATCTAAGGAAAATTGTTGGTCTGAAATTGTACACCGTTCCCCTGACAGTACAGTGATTTCCCAACCTATAACCTGAACCTTCGAGATAAAGAATCACAAGCTGACTTTATAATCCTTCTGAGGCACCGTGTTGACCAGATTTGGGTTACAGGCAGAGTAGAAATAACCGTCGCAGATGCGACTGCTCCACAGCTCTTTGCACTCCTTCATAGCAGAACAGATTGGGGGAGCAGATCACATGAATTCTTCTCATCTACTTTGGTGAAAAGTTTCTGAGCTTAGCTCAAACCAACTGCTTTGATTTAGACAGAGATGGGGAACATTCATACGGTCTGCTCTTATGGCTCTGATGGAGAGGCAATAAATCTCCAGCAGAGGAGCACTAGCAAATTAGAGGGCTAACTAATGATACGTGTGTTTGCCCGTGGCCTTGGTCAGTGTGTATGGTTCATCTACGCACCGAGTTGCTGTGGAAGTAACCCAGGCTTTCACAGCAATGTTTCTGTGCTCCCTGGTCATGGCAGTCCTCTTCTTAAGAGCCTTGAGCAGAAAAGCATCAAGATAGTGAGATACTGACTTTGACTGATGCTTCTGAGCTGGTTTTTTGTCAAATACAACCTTAAGCCCAAAGCCAGGAGTGTTTTTCAAACCACAGAGATCTTTCTGAGAAGTAAAGTTCCTCTGTACTAAACTAGAGATCCATTTTCTAGTAAAAAAAAATACATTCTGGAAATGCAGAATGGCAATTTTACCTCTCCCTTGAAATCTTGTCCTTAGTCAGGGTAGGAATGATTTCAGCTAAGGAACACGTCCTCTCGCAATGCTCGACTAAAAGTATGTAAAAATACATGTCTGTATGTTTTTTATCTCCTTCTGCTTTAGTTTAACAATAACCCAGCATATGACTTCCTTAGTTGGCAGACTGCTTACATGAAGTCTGCCATTTCTATTGCTGACACATCTCTTACTTTTTACTCCTCCAGACTGGAGCATATTTAATTAAACTTTGCAACTTCAGTATGAAGTTTAGGAAAAAATAAAGATAGTGTTCATGGAGAGAAAAAGGAATTCTTTTAAAGTCAGATTCATTAACTACTAGGCTATTAGAGTGAGGGTCACTTTGCCCAGACTGAAATAACTGGATCTCCCTAATTGCATTTTTTGGAATTATTTCGTTATTTCAAACATGTTATGCTTGTTAGTGATTTAATATGGCTGGAAGCACAAATTAATTATACCTGGCAGCTAATTGTAGGAAGGTTAAGGTGATCGATGTTTATGCTGTTTTTTTAATGTCTACCTTTAGTTTACATACTTGGATCGGTTCCCTCCCAATCATGAATAAATATTTACTGCTTATATGTTCCCATGCAAATTGGATTAATTTTAGCATATTCATGGAAAAAGAAGATCACTGCCTAGCCTCAATATTAAGTCAGCTGAACAAGCAAAGTTGTTATTTTATTTTTTCCCCCTGCTTAAGTAGTGAATGAACTGGATAAAAAATTCAGCCCATGTTTGCTGATCTCAAATGGTTTGGGGGCATCCAGCATATTTGGATGGATGGAGGTAAAGGTAATCAAAGAACTGCCCAGGAAAGTGACTCTTCCTGGGGCCCTAACCTTGAAGGATTGCAGTTAAGTACTGCTCAGCTAAATGGGATGGTAATTGGATAAACAGGGTGGTAAATGTTTGATTTTGGATATGGACAAAACTCAGCACATTCCTATAGGTTTTTCTCTTTATAGCATGTCATGCAGCCTTCAGATCCTCTCTGTCACCACTGAACTTTGCATCCTGTGGTGTAAATGTGCCACAACTTTCATGCCATAGACTCTCCTTTCTCCCCATTTCACTAGCTGCCATTTCAGATGTGATGCAAGGAAACGGTCCTGAGGACCTGTAAGAGGAGAGGGGAAGTAAATTTTCATATGTTCCCAGCATTTTGTGTCATGTTCCACTCCCTACATGCTGACTCCAGGCATATGGACAACTGATCCCATGTGATACTGATTATTTTCTCCTAGCCAGGAGGGAACTCGTTTGCAGTGCTGCATCCTGATGCCCTCTGAATGTGAAGTTGTATCGCTTTCAGGGGATTGCTTCTCTTTTTCCAGTTCTCCTAACAATGTGGGTGGGTCATCCCTTACTGAAAACTGCATAGTTGAGAAATCCTCATCTGTGCATTTGTCAGCTGAACTGAATTGTGGAATAAGCCTTGAAGTGGAAGGCCTTTTTAGTCAGAGATGTGACCCTTTCAGCTTTTTTGGCAGATTAATCGGCTGTAGGAATGCCATTCCTTTTGAGACAGCAAGTTGCTGAGGGCTTGTGCATTGTTCTTGTGCCATAATACAGTATCAGGAACAAGCTGAAAACAACGGCATAGGATTCAGGCAATGCTATAGTGTGAGAGCCATTAACCAGTGCTGTAAGCTCTGCAGTGTAGAGGCTCTAGAAGTTTTTTACACAGAAGTCTGTTCAGACTGGGAAAGACACCATCTTGTAACAACTTTTGGATGTTGAGCACTTTGAGAATGAGACACTATGCACAGGAGCTTTATGGGCCTAATTCTGGGCATCAGGACTTGAAAATCTTAGCCAGAATGCTGAAACCACCTCAGAAAATACAAGGATTTTATATCATCAGTCAGATTTACCTTTTCAATGACTACAACGGTTGGATATAAACTGTATTTACTTCCTTCCTGACGTCTTAGAGGATAGATCTCTAGGCCAGTGGGAGAAAGAAAAGAAACAGATTGAGGTTTTTGTTTTGAGCTCCTGAGACTTGATCTTGGACACCACCAGATTAATAGCAACACACAGCAAAAGTTCAGCTCTCTTCCTCCAACTGGGGGACGTACCGTCGGAGTCCTAGAGATTAGGAAGATAAGATATAGCCTGAATGATGTTGTGCAACTCAGCAATGAAATGGTCACTATATCATCACTTCCAGCCTCCTCAAGCCCCAGAATAGTAAATCTGGCCACTCTCTGAGTGCACATGAGTAACCTGTGCATATGTACGTGATCAACGCCTGTTCAGCTACTCCAGTGTGTCCTGGACATGCCAGATTCACTGTGCATGCACTCCAGGAGGCTCAAGTACCTCCTGTGATGTCTATGCCTCTGAACTCCTGGGATGCATCAGACACTTCTGTGATATGCAGTCGATTTTTGCATGGTTGGTGGCCGTTTGTCTGGGATTTCCAGATGTTCCAGCTGCTAATTGTCTGGAAATCTGGTGGAATACTGCCCAAAGCAGTTGAGTTGGCAGGCTTGAGATGTCTTTTACATGTCTAATTAATGTAGTGTGCATGTAAAGTGTCTTCCTGTGCAAAGACGACCAGGAAAGAAAAGTATGAGTTATTAACAAAGGCAACTAAAGAAGAACCTCGGTTCTTTGTGAGTCTCGCAGGCCTTTATTGGCCTTTATTTTCACATTTCTTATACAAATTCTATTATTCTACCAATATGCAATGACAAATATCCAGCAAGTGTGTGTACTTGTGTTTACATGATATGCTTAATGTTTTTAATTTTTATTGTGTGCATTTCAAATGCAGTTGCTGCCTTGGCACCATCACGATCCTTGTCCTTTTGGAGACATGTAAACTTTGTCTCATGAGGCCTTGTGGCCGCTCATTACCTCAGGCTGAACAGACTGAGAAAATCTATCACAAACGTGCCAGAGAAGAGTCTACGCATTTTTTTCTGAGGCTGCTTCTCCTAGGAGAAGTTTTTAGATCACATGCTAAGGATACAGCATTATATCTGCGTGCTGTTTACAAAGGGTGATTGGAAGCTGCTGCTCAGTAGTTTTTTGCAGTTTTCTGTCTTTTTTTTTTTTTTTTAACTTTGAATTTTGAGGCCTAAGGTGACTAGAGTAGTTACTCGGTCCGTTTCTCTTCTGCTGTATACTAGGTGACAGCTTAGTGATGACCTGAAAGAACACAGAAGATCCTTACTGATTACCTTTGCAAGTGACACAAGACTGGAAGAACTAAAGATTATGAAGAGGCCAGCGATAGAGAACTTTCTGCCTGAATTGATAAGGTAGGGGAAAGTTAATGATTTGAATGTATATACAATTAGGACAGGAAGAAGCACGAGGGGACAAGTATTAAGACTATGATGGCAGAATAGGAGACTGTTCTGGGAAATCGTAAGTACAGAACTTGGTCAAAATTTTCTAGATAGACAGTAGAAAACAACTTCCTTGTGTAACACCATCCATTTAACTTAATGTCCTTTTAAGATGTTAACCATTGTTGGAGTTATGAACAAGGAAACTTAAAGTACAAACAGGGAATGTCATAGCAAATATAATTGGGAATCCTCTGCAGCAAGGACTGGGATGGTTATTGCTGATGTCTTTTGTTTGTAGGCCATTATGAGATTCTGACGTTTAGAAAAGAAAAAAGGTGAATCAACCCTACATACCAAAACTCTCAAAGTGGCACTGCAAGGTGGTGATTAGTCTGCCATTACAGATCTACTTTTTCCATTATTTGTAGTAGCAAAGAATTTAATTTAGGATTTCAAGTTTAAAAGAAGTAAATGGAGTGAAATTCCTCTAAATGACAATCTTATCCAGAAAATTGTGGTGTTTGCCAATTTTATTATATTACCACATGCTCAGCATGTCTTATTTTGGAGTCTAGAATAAAAGTCTCTTTTGAAAAATCTAGAATATCAGACAATTTCCATAGCTGCAAGAATGCAGGCCCAGAACAGGACAGAAATTCTGCAGTAAAACATGACCAATACATGCTCACTACAGAGAAATCTTGGTGTAGAAATTTTCTTTAAAAAGTATTTCTGAATTATTCCAAATGCAGGAATGTTGGTTCTTTGAAAAAAAATGCAGGGCAAGTAATACTGTGATCGTGATCTTTCTGAAAATTCTAGTTGAAATGTATTGCAATTAACAAGAGAAAACAGAAGACTGCATTTTCATGGCAAGCTGTGTTTTTTTCATGGCTCCCATTAAAGTCAACAGTGCCTTATCACTGACTGAAAACAAAAGAAGTGGGCTATATGAAAGTGCAACTGAAAATCCTACCCTACATTATTCTGGAAGTGCTTCTTTGTGTTCCAAAGCTGCTGTATTCATGGGGTGTGTTTCGTAAGGGCACATTCATAATTTTGTTGTGGGAGGTCAAGAAGAGGTAATCTAGCACATGAGAAGCAAAATTTTGAAGAAATGGGATCTTTCTCAAGTGCAGTTAAAATGGTTTGCATGCCAGAGATGCTAAACTAAAGAAATAGAGAATTTAGAATCATCTGGTAGAAGGTAAAAATTTCATTTTATGAATAAACTTTTCAAAAATCTCTGTCTTTAAAAGTTACCATCTGTAAATTGAGCTGAAATGTACGTTTCCAACCACAGCTTTTCCTAGTGCTCAGTCATGAACTACTTCTTCAGCAGTCTACAGAAATGAACAAAAATTGCACACTGTCTTCTAGGTGACTATATAAATGCATTGGAAAGGAGCTGTGAACATTAGCACATACTTTCTGTGCTTTAATCTATTGCACTTTGAGAGTTTGTAAGCAAACAAATGCTTTTTCTAGTATGCTGGCTTTGAAAATTCATTCTGTATCTGTAGGTGAAGCCGTCTTTTTTTCTTACTTTATTCTCTTGTTGCTCTTTTGTCCACATGGGGAAAGAAGAGGTAAAAACATTTCATTTTGTTAATTTATTTTAAAGTAATTAAAAGTTATTCTCCGTAAAAGCAGTTGTAATAGAGAAAAGTCAGCCAGGTTCTTCCGTGCTTTTGCAATGGAAAGGTTGGGCTGAATTTACACCCTGTAGTCCCTGGCACAGATCACCCGGAGCTTGCTGGCGATGATGGCTGGTATTAGATGCTGGCATCCCCTGCTGGTGCAGCTGGCGGTTATCAGCGTTCCCTGCCTGGTGAACTCTTGCTGTGGGCAGTCTGCTTTCATCTAAGCCTGCTCTAGCCTCTGGTCTGGAGGGCTGCGGGGTGAGCACCCACAGCGGGAAGCTTATTGTCCCCCTGGGAGCTGTTCTTGAGGTCGCTTTTGCGGCCACGAGGGTTAGAAAGGTGTCTCAGCTCTTCTGGAGCGGAGAAGAGAGGGTCTCGTAATGAAGGGACTCTAAGGAGCGGGGGCTGAAAGAAGACATCAGGTATCACAACATTCATAACGAAATGAGGCAGGTTGGCAGTGCTGTTTGCTCTCATCGCAGTGGTTGGCTGAAGCTGGGAAAGCCTGTGGTTTCTGTTACGAGAAAAAAAGAGGCTGCTCAGCCTTACTCAGGCTGAGGTAAAAATGGTATCTTTTTCCACTTGCTGTCTTTTGTCTTTGTGTATGGGTGATGGCTTTCCTCGTAGGAATTCTTGTTCCACCCCCATTTTGGCACGCTGCTGAGCGTGATTTGCTCCCCACTGATGATGCGCGTGCTCCTGGAGCTGGCTGTGCATTAGCCCTCATCAAGGAGGAGGGAATTGGTTTAATTCCGCCAGCAAGGGAGGTATAGTGCGCATCTGACTGCAGTTTGGTATTTTTCTTCAAATGAGTGCCTGCTTTCCTATTGCTTTACCTGCCCATCAGATAGGATCTGCCAGGCCTGGACTTGATGCATTGTTCTCCTGACAATATAGTCAATTCAGTAGCTAATGCACGCGTAAGATGAAAGCTGAACATAAACACCTCTGCCAGATACAGTATACATTTTAGTGCTCTGCCAGCTACCAAGGGACCATACTTTAGAGTATTCAAGTCAGGAGTTGTAGGAGTTGCCACAATATTTCTCTGTGCCAAGGGTCAGGTCTTTTAATCTTCCACGATAATAAAACTACATTTGCCCTCGTGAGAACAAAGGGACGTAGTTTTGCCCCAGTAAACATGCTTTTAAACAGTGGAGTTCAACTCATTGTTGGCACCTGAATGTGCAGCAAGAGAAGAAATTAAAATTTTAATATATATTGTTAAATCAACATGAATGAAGAAGAAAACAAAAGCAGGCAAAAATGAAGTAACTATCAAATGGGAAGTACTTAAGGCTAGACTTATGTTTCAAAGCATGAATTGTAATATGTGTTTAAAATAGGACTGTTCCTTTATTCTCAGCATGTGGGTTACACTTTGAATATGGAACAAGAATTTAGCCTTTTTCAGAAGCTGCATTCTTAACAAATTATTCTTAAAATGAAACTGTTTAATGAAACCGCTTTTTAAGTGCTGTGTAAAACCATGCATTATTAACAGGACACCATACATAATACAATATAACCCTCTGCAAGGTAACAATAGTTCCTCTAACTCGTTCCTACGCAGTTTTGAACTTTACCACTTTTACTTTGGAATATAACGGGCTGGGCATTGTCTTTGCTGGAGATCAGTGACAAGTATAAAGTACAATTATACTGGCACAGCCTCAGCTCTGGGAAGTTCATGGTGTTTTGCAGAAAGCAGGTGGGCGAGCAAGGCGTACACTGCAGGGCAGATTGCACAGCTGTAAGATCCGGAATTCCCCTCAAAAGGATCGGCATGTCTTTGAAAATGAATTCATCACTGAAATAAAAGAGATTTCTGATGCAGAGGGTGAAAATGGGGCTTGATCAGTTTCAAATGAACTTTTTTTGTGTTTATTTTGCCTTCATCTCCCTCTTTTTTTCCCTTTTCTCATTCTCTTTTCCCCCAAAATTCATTTTCAAGATCTAACACAGGGGATGTTTTCACCCTTAAAAGGTTGTATGAGACTGTTGCAAGAAATTCTTCTGTGCAACCTGCTTTTCTATAAAAAACACTGGGAGCTGAATGCATCTGGAACATTAGATTCAGGAAACACCATTTTTTCTCAGTATCTATGAAATGCATTCATTGATTATTTTTTCATTAGAATGCTTGCAATAGATTTCTGTGACTATTTTTCACTGCATATTTTTGTGGATGGTGACAACGTGCTGCACAAATTAGGAAGAATGGCTGCGTGGCATTTAATGCTCAAGCAGTTTGTAAGGGACTTGCAGGTTTGCAATCCCTATCAGGATTTGTCACTATGTAAGTGCTATGTAGTATTCTGAACTGCTAATTCACTAGCTACATGAATGAATATACTGAGATTTTAATGCCAGATTTCTCCCCTTATATTCTTGAACTTATCTTTATCAACAGTTAGAACCTGAGTAGATTCCCTTTCCAACAGAAGTGCTATAGCTTTCTACCCCCAGAAACTACTCTAAATGGTACGTAGTGATGTTAGGCTACGTGCAAACCAATGAGCTGCCAAATGCTTCCAGAAGTTCTTGTTTTATTTTGTGATATCAGTGCCTTCTCTGCTCTTGCTGATCAATGTGAATAGTTTCCGGCAGTGAAAGTCAGCCAGAAAAACATATTTCACTTTTGCATCTGATAAAAATTTTATTGCCATATCTAGCTCCAAATAAAACTCCTACTCTTTCAGCAATTCCTGAAAAACACAAATTAATTTGGGTTTGAATAATACCCCCAAACTATTAAAGCTGCCAACTGAACAGGGAACAGATAATTAGGAGATGACAACAGACAGCACAAAGGCAAGAGAGGAAAAACTGGAACACAGCTAGAGAGCAACACTGGCCATCTAATCCATTAACGGCCTCCTATAATTATGTTTTGCTTTTGCATTAAACTGGTATAAACACAAAAAGACGTTACTGATGTTTTAATCTCCAGGAAAAGAAATCTCCTCTTGCCTAACAGCACGCAGCACACACAGAAATATGACTTCAATTAGCACTACCGTAAATTTTAATTTAGCACTTGGTAGGAGCATTCAGCAATGTATATCTGAAATAGGGGCTGATGCTCCACTGAGGATGTTCCACACTGTTATCCCATTGATCCCTCGATTCATATTTGTGGGGTGAGCAGGAGGGGGAGGATTTAGGAATTTAGAGCTCGTGAAAAATGCCAGAGGATTTGTTTCCCCAGGTCTTCTGCACCCATTTCTTGAGCTGGTTTTTGACCATTACCAAGGTGTCACTGTCAGCCAAAGTGTCCTGTCTGGCAGCTCTGTAGGCTGGGTGATGCTGCTGGCAGCGGTGCAGGCTCCCTCCTGCTGCCCACCCAGGCACGTTGTCCCTTGCAAGTGGGAAGCGCCTACGAGCAACCCAGCATCCGATTTCCAGTGGCTGCCATATACTGCCCTTGAAGTTAGATTTTTGTCCTGCGGACACCCGTCTGCTCCAAGCATGACGGGTGTCCACTGTGATTGGTGCTGTTCAAAGGTGATTTGCAAGTTCTCCAGCTAAGCTTTGGTATTCAGCTCCACCATGGTGCACTGGCTTCTTTTTTTCATATGAGAATATGTCGCATGAGTGGCGCACGGGTTTAGTTCTACTAGTCAGCTACAACACTGGAGCTTGGGTTAGCACATTAGAGCACCAAGAATTTATGTTTGTTGCGGTTTAAAGTTATTCCCTGGTGGCAGTGCTTATTTGTGTTTAAACTTCAGATGCCCGTGTTTATACAGTTTACATTGTTTAAAATGTCACTATTATTTGTTTTTAAAAAAAATCTGCTAGGTTTGGCATAGTGTATCCTGTAATTTATTGTACAGCCCTGTGCTATGCCATTTTAGTGAGAATTTTGAAACAGGGCCCTATGTGTTTTTTCCCCTTTTGCTGTTTGTTCTGCTCTTTAATTACATTCATATCAGCTACTTTGAAGTTAATGAGACTGTTGGGATATGTAAAAGAGAATCCTGTATTGATTTCAGTCCTAATATCTTATCTTTGCATCTTTCCCTTCCTGCATGTAATGTGTTCTGACTGAGTCACATTTGCTCACATGTTGTGATGGGTTTAATAGCTTTGGCCTGACATAGCGCTTTATCATACAATCCAAAAGTAAAAGGAAATAAATAAACACAAAATGCAGTTCTGCCTTCTCATTTTCTCATTAAGCTTGTTACATAAGGATTATAATTTATTAAAGTTGATTGTTTCCATACACATCCTAGGTTATCAAAAATATTTTTTATTATTTCTGTGTAAACAACCCTTATCCTGACTTCTTGTCTTCCTCCCCTACTCAGAAAAATGTGAAGAGAGTAGTATAGGATATGGCAAGCAACAGGCTTGCGGTTGGGATGTACATCAGTCTATGCTAAGATTCAAGGCCAAGTTAGAACTTGAGTTTAGGTACAATACAAATGAAATATTTAATTGTTTTTGAACCCATTGGCTAGAACCAAGTTCTTAGATACTGTCAGAAGATAACAGAAGATGATTTGCTAATTTTAAGGGTATAAGTCTTCTAACACCAACTGTTCACATAAATATTTTGGTATCTGGAAAGGAATTTTGTAAGTGTAGCTAAGCCATCAGATTTCATATATATATATATATATACACATATTTTTTTTCCAGCCCAACTCAGTAAATAATTGCTTTGTGGTTTTGGAGCAGTTTCTGAACTTGAACCCTCTGTGTAAGCTCAAGTTCCAGTGTTCAACTGCCAGGTGGAAATCCCAGTAGAAACGTTACCGAATAACTAAATTTTTGCTCTGTTCCAAGTGCTTTTTCTTGGTTTTGTTTGGCAGCCCAGAACTGCCAGGGACCAGGAGCTCAGCAGACATCCGTTCTGCTCCACAATTTGATTGACCAAATGGAGTCAGTAAGAACTAGTCGCATATTTTTAAATGGAAGTCTTAGTATGTTGTCCTTCAGTTTTACAAGGTTATTACCTCCACACACACCTTCAAAAAAACTATCCATTTACATTCTAATTTTGTCCCATTTATAATAAAAACTGTGATACCAGACTGTTTGGACCTGTGTAAGAAATCTGTTCTGGCAGCAAAGCACCATGGTGTTCAGCTTGGTTTGAGTTTGCATGGCATTGCCAAATTCATCCAAAATTCTGATTAGAACATAACTCAGACAACAAAATTTCGTACTGTTTCCTACCAGAAGGTTGAATTTGTCTTGGATATGATATCAGGTCATTTGCTATTTTTATTAATGCTGAGCATGAAGTGTGTAATGATACCGGAGGCCACATTTTCCTTCTAATATTTTGTACAACACAGTTGACCACAAGGCTTACTGTGCCTTCATAAATGATTTACTTACATTATCTGTGTTAGATAACTCTTGATCTCCTGTAATTTTTTTTTTCACAAATAGGTAGATGTTCTTTGCAGTATTGACATCTAAAAAAGCTAAACGACAACAGATATGTTATACCCAAAGTTTGAAAGGACTAAGTGTTAAGTTCCTTTCTTTAATCTTCCAGTGGCATCTTCAGCTTAACCTTTGTCTCTGCTGCCTTTGTTGTAGTTCAGAAAAGTACCTCAAAATGTCCTCTGTGAAAGAGGACAACCTGCTTAAAAGTGAATGATGAGAGAGGCAATAGTTCACAACTGGATTTAAAATTATGTGCAGGTCTCACCTGATCTTAATATGAATGTGCAGTTTGACTTCTGATTACATCTGGGAGAAACTACCGAGGAAGAGCTATTGCAGTAGTTAGACCACTGCCTTGCAACTGCGGAGATGTGATGTGTTCCCCGTTTGTAGCCTAGCCAGCTCCAGGAGTGATTCTAACAGTAAATCATATCCAAACTTCTTCATCTCACATCAGGATGCTGCACCTACCAGCCTTGGATGTCTGAATTTTTGGGCTGCAGCTGGAAGGAGGAAGCTGCTGTCTTGCAGCTGAGTGTGGTATCGGGTGCAAATTTCCATTGCTGCTGATTGACCATGCACAGTGTGGCTTCTGCCTTTGTTTCATAAAAACATGTCTTTGGATTAGTTAGGATATGACACAGGTGCATCTTCTGGTGAGAAAGGGAAGGAAATAAGAGTGGGATGGCAAAAAGGGAAAGGGAGAAGCAGGAAGAGAGAAACATCCTGTTCCTTGACCACACATAAGGGATTGAATGAAGGCTACAGATTTCAAAGTGAAGGATGTTTTGGGTGTATAAAGGTAACCCTCAGGTGTCTGCAGGTTCTTTACCATGTAGGTAACCGTGATCCCTTCAAAGCTGCCATTCAGAAGAAAGTCAAAGGCTTCCTTTCTAAATCCCCCCCATCATGTTTCCATGCATTGTCCATCTGCATTGAGGTCTGTCCACAAAAACACCACTTTCAGGTCTTGATTCTACCACTTCAAACCCAAGCAATACCAGCCTTGCTGTGATCCCATAACATTTTGAGAAATATTGTCAGAAGGGCTGTCCAGAGGTTGGCTAAAGCAAACTCATTTATTGTCCATTCATCACCGTTCATTAGTCACTTCCTTTTCCCCGTGAACATGAAGCCTTCCTCCAGCGAAATGAGGAAGTTTCAAATCCCAGAATAAAACCAATATCCATTGGAAACCAGGGTAAGGGGCACTATATTGCTATCTACTAGTGTTTTGAGCCAAAAAATTCCACACATTTTTTTTCTACAGAACCATACTGTGTCTTCAGTGTAAGCTGTGTGATAAGTCCAGTGTATAAAACCAGACTGGAAGAGAGGACAACTCTTTTTGACTCTTTGTTCTTTGATCAAGCAGATCCCTTGAAAAGTGACTTTGCTGCTCTATGTCTCCCTTGCTCCCTTGTGAAATGGTATTTTCCACATTAGGAAAGCTCTTTGAGATGTCTGGCTAAAAATTTCTGTAGCAAGACTTAAATGTTATTTTATTATACATACACGCACCTACTGAACATGTATTTGGCTGATACAATGTTTTAATGCCTTCCCTTACTGCAGATTTCTGTGAAATCATTGTAATTGCTAAAACTCGTTATTCTCCTATTCACCGAAAATCTGCTCTTCATATTCCTGTGGAAAAATAAACTCTATTCATTCATTTATTTATTTTTATTTAAAATAAGATTATGCCTACTACAATTCCATCTGTAAAAAGCGCCTAGGCATATCCTTTTAAGAAAGCACTTATCTAATCTATTAATCTTCTCCTAAATTCAGGCCTTTCCTACACCATTTTACAGTAAAAATATTTTTCAACACAGAAATGAAATTCCCTAAGTACAAAGCCTTGTTTTATTCTGTAGAATTATGTTGTCAAGCAATGACAGAATAAAATTTCCCCAGATAAATAGAAATACTGCAATGGCCCAATTTATTTCTATCCTAAAATATGGATTTTACGTACCATTAATCATATTTTTTTTATGAAGTGGCAGGAAGCTGGCCTAAGAGTCTAACATAAAATATACTTCATCGTCGCGGGGAAATTACTCACCACCTGAACTGCTTAGAATTTTGATTCCTATATAACGAATACAAGGCACTTCAGGCAATAAAAATTATGACATAATTGGCAAAAGTCCCATCTCCAGATGGAGGATCTTCTAAGACCGACACATAGCCTCACATAATTTATGTTATGGGAGAAATAAAATAACCGAACCCCCTCTGATTACTCCATCCAGAAGCAAGGTTTAAGCAGGCTTGTTCTCTGAATTAAAACCAAATTCTTCCCCAAAGTCTTCAATGAATTCAGAAAACCATGTTATGAAAGGTACACAAAGGGCAACTGCTGCAGTTAAGTCTAAACTGTAGGACCCAAGAGCACTTTGCAGAGTCATTTTAGATTTGCTTTTGCTACTCCAGCTGCATCGTAGAGATTTACATGTCTCCCGTTCTTCTAATAGGAGTGCCTACAAGACTTTATTTACACTTGCAACTCTTTCATGTAGTAGAAGTGGATTACTTTTCAGATAGAGAATGGCAGGACAGAGTAATGAAGGAGTTTATTATGTAGAGGGAATTGAACCTGTATCTCAAATACTAGACGCTACTCTCCTCGTTAGGGAACTGCTGCTCTGGCTTATGCAGAGCTTTGGATGTCTAAGACCTGCCTGTGAATGCGCAGTCATGCAGAGCACTTGTGAGCTGAGCCAGCTGGATGTGTATGTGCAAAGTGATCTGCTTACCAACGCTGGAGGTGACATGAGGGAGATATACTTGAACTGACTAGGAGTTGTAACAACTGTAGAATGGAAATGTTCCATTCTCATACACCATTTTGGGGGGATCATTTGAAAAATGTCAATGCTCACTTTACTTCCCATCTTTGATTCTCCTTGGTTACAGATGCTACAAACTAAAGAGGAAGAGATGAGAGTATGATGCCATTGAGGGTTGGGAAACAAGTTCCAATAAGTGAGTTTAATCCTATGTCCTCAGTAAAGGCAGCTCTCGTTTTTTGTTCAAGACACAGTCAGTGGAGAAGACTGTTAAACATTTTCCACCTGCCCTCCATATCCCCAAATAAAGATTCTGATGTCCCGCATGCTTAGGTAATAGGACACATTCCTATGGTGACCATGGAATAAGGGCTTAGCTAATTTGTTAGCTAATTTAAAATAGCATTAATCTAATAGCTTGCTTTGAGAGCAACACGTGCGCACCCATGCAGATATAAAAAGAGATCATTCTTTCAAAATGAGCTTACAGCAGGCACTAATACTGGGGGGGAAGTCACAAAAGGTCCCCCAAAACCTACTATATACCTACTGCCAACATGGCAGTCTTGTTGTTGGTTGTAGCCATTGGAGTTTAATAAGAAATTACCTTGTTCCTGCTCGCTGGCCTCTGAAGTATCAACAGTTTTAATCTATTTATGAACTTCCAAACTAAAGGTGTGACATGCTTTGTCTGCAAAGTGGCAGGAAGCTGGTACTCTGCCCAACTTTCTCTCTATTCCCAGCTTTTATGTGGTAAAGAGATTTATGGGTTTTTGTGTTGCTGTTATTTTTCCTTTAATTTGTGCTCTTACCTGAAGTGTGACGCTTTGGATTGGAGGGTAGGAGGAGTTAATGAGATGGCTTTGGTATGCCCCACTCTGGTAACCTTCACACCAGCCGTAAATTACCCGCCTGTCTGCAGCCATCCTAGCATGATCGTGTCCCTGCAGCACGGGAGCTGCAGCGCTCAGCCACCCCCCGTCCCTGTATCCTCTCGCTGACATTGACCGTGACATGAAATTCAGATGTTTCAGATTCTGCGGGTGTTGTGCCACACCATCGGCTAGTCCCAGTACTGGGATGAGTAGTGTAGGATGAAGGTAGAGCCAAGGTCTTCCTGGTCTGAGGCTGATGGGAGGATGAGGAAAGGAGGAGAAGAATGGACACAACTAGAAGGGCACTCTTCTACTAATGGGGGTTTTAACAACTGCATTGGGAAACATATGGGATTTTAACAGCCAGTTCCACTCAACTGTACTGAACTGCCTCCGGTAATCTTTGGCAAACACCTTTAAAGTGACATTTGTAAGATAAATCAATGGCAATTTTTTTTTTCCTAATCCCACAATTTAGAATATTTCTTATGCCCTAAAAATTGGAAGTTTTGCACTCCCTCCAAGTCTGTTTTTTTTTTTTTTAATATATTTTAAATAATAAAGATGCTTAATTTTTAACTCTTGCTATAGTAGCTATTGTTAGCCATACAGCTCTCTAGTCTATTTAGAAATGGCATTTAGTTCTTGATGTATAGGATAATAATGTTGGAAGATAGGAAATTGTGTTCTTTTAGGGATCCTGTTGATGCAGAATTTTCTAAAAATATGGGGTTTTTTTGTTTTTTGTTTGTTTTTTTTCACTTTAGCTAATAACTGGTCAATGTAAGCATTGCTTACATCTTCTCTCATCTCCTTTCACCTCTTATCAGTAATTTTATTTTCATAGCATAATGCAGAAAGAAGGGCTGTGAAAAGTATGAGGTAATGACCTGGCTGCTCAGGTCTTCTGAACAGTGGATCGGTGTTGTCATATAATGCTGGCCTGGATAACATAGTAACACCTAGGGGTACTTCCATCCAGTCCAATCCAATCCATATTCCAATAAAGACTAACTGAAAGGTTCTACACTGTCGGAGAAGGATTAATTCAATGTGGCTTCTATGAATATACTCCCTGTTTGTAGAATTAAACTGTGGTGTGAAAGAGGGATTATCGTTATTTAATTCTGATGCTCAAATATCTATAAATCCTGCCTTCAAAAAAAAAAAACAAACTTATTTATAAAGTATGTTTTTACCTGGGAATGATGATGAGAAATGTGAGCGTGATAGAAATCTAAAGAGCACACATGTTTATATTGCATGACAGAGACTGGAGATCCAGCAGTTATCCACGTGCAATGTGAATCAGCTCACTGCTGACCTGAATGAGATGTAAGCAGAGCAGGCTTTTCTCCATGGTGTGAACAGAAGGGCAGGAGAACTTTGCAAGATCATGTATACCTCACTCTGGTGCTGAGCAAAGAGTAATAAAATATAACAAGGCCAGGTGATACGCATGAAGGTCTTAGTTGGAGCCTGGAGAGGTAGCCCTCATTTAGTGTATTTGATACCAAGGCAAATTTGTCTTTGAAAGGTGTGCCAGGCATGGTCAGAGAGTGCATGTGCGCTCTGGCGGTGGCTTTCTGCAGCATCTGTAACATGGAGAATGTTATTGCAGGTTGCTCTTTTATTCTCAGTGCTAATCAGGTCAGCTCCGTGCAATCCCCAAAAGATACTGTGACTCATGCGTTTGTGTTTTCACTGTAGCTCAATTTAAGATGGGTTGGAGTCTAATTCTTCTAATTGTTAGCCTCTTTGGAGACATTAAAGCCCGGATGGGATTAGCGCCCAGTGCAAGTATCACCGCTGCCTACAGGAACCTTCATACTGACTCCTTGAATGGAAGCTCCTTGAGGTTTTACTATCTGTCTTCCTGCAGTGCCTTTTTCTTCCTCTTTTTTCTGCTTATAATGTTAAGCTGGTAACGCATACACTGAAAACTACCAAGGGACCTCTTGTGAGCCTCATTAAGACAAGACGTAAAACTTCTTTGAGATTAGTTGAAAGTCTGATCAACTGAATTGTAAACATCCCCCACGCCCCCAGAAAACAGCAGGAATTTTTAAGAAATCATTTTGCACTCAGGCAATTGGCCTGTTCTTTATTCTTGTTACCGTCTACCACTTGCTTTTCTTTTAAAGAGTGAACTATTTTACTTTGCCTAAAATTGATAAAAGCAGCTTTAGGTATGGTAAAAGTATAGAATTTTTATGTACAGTAACTGGTAGGTGTATGCACAGCAGAGAAAGAGAGACTCAGAGGGCAAGAAGTGCAGAAAGTCAGCTCCTTATGTGAACTTGTTTGTCGGGTTTTGGAGGACAAAGCTGCAACCTGCTCCTTCAGAAAAAGGGTCAAACCTATTTCATTCGAAAGTTCAAAATGAGTCATACTTCTCTACTCATATGTCTGTGCTTCCCTGCATGCAAAAGGCCTGGGAGGAGGCAAAGCTACATATAGTGTTCTTGGTGCTTCTACAACATGTTATTTCTTCAGAAGCTTTGAGCAAACATTAATTCATTAGGATGATTGCTTTGCCAAAGTCACTTGACTCTTTGCTTTCAGCAGTAGATCTGATGCAGTTATTGAATTCAACTGCCAGATTCTCAGATTAAAAAACAAACAAACAAAACACGGAATTAACACTCAGTCAACCATCAACCTGTTGGAGGAAAATGGAGATTGGGTAAGATTTATGGGGTGACTAGAACCACTGGAAATTGTGCACAGATACTCTAACAACAAGTGAGAGGAATTCAGAAGACAGAATGCAAAATGATTTTCTGTTTGCTCTCTGGGATGATGCTAATAACCTCTTTTATTTTCATGAGTCCAGTTTTGTTAGGGATTCTGTTCAAAGGACACAGCTGGCAACAGCTGTCATTAGTATGAAGTGTCTATTTTAGTGTGTTTAATGCTTCAGTGTCTTAAGTTAAACACATTACACATTGAATGTGTATTTTTTGTAAGCAGGCTATGAAGAGTAGTTAGCATCTCAACAGAAGGACTGTTTTTATGTTATGTTATTGTTGTCATCCTCTTCCATGCTGGGCAGAATGTGTTGCACTAGATGTGTCCAACATGAGAGCAAAACCATAGTTTGTGCACAATAAGCACTCATACTATAAACACTGAGCAAAACACCAGTAGGCAGAGAAAAGGCATAGCTGGGAGAACAAGTGAACAATAAAGCTGATGGGCAGAGATCTCAGTGCGGGAGCAGCCAAGCTGTTACCGCTTTGCTTAGTGTGCCATGATAACCTCGTGGCAGTTGTATCAGCTCCTTCCACAAAGACTTGCATTGTTACTTGTCAAATCACTGCAGGTTTCTGTAGAGTTTTAAACGGGAGTGCTCATACCCTAGAAGCACACGCTGTGCCGAAGATCTTTGTCTCTGCACCAACTCCAAAGTCCTTGCAGTGCAGGAAGCAATAGGGGCTCCTTCATGCGTTGGCTGGGCTTACAAACAAGAACAGGACCCTAGTGCTGGCCTGCGTGGTCGGGCTGATTTGCTGATTAGTGACTTTTTAACAGCCTCGCCGGCGCTCTGGGCTGGGCTCTCCCTCTTCCTGGGGTCGGGAGGAGGAACGCTCTGATCTCGCAGCAACCCTCAGGAAACGGCTCAGCGAAGGCGCAGAGGCCTCCATGAATTTCCATGTTAGAGAAGATGCTGAAATCAATACCTCAGCCCAGATGAATGGAGCTATTCATTGCAGGCAGGGTGTGGGTGGGGAGAGGCTGGGATCTGAAGACCTGCCAGATTTCATGAAGGCCCCGCGCTATTCCTGCAGTGCGTCTGACAGCCCTGAGCAGCCTCTGCTGAGGTAGGGAGGTGCGAGCAGCGCATCCTTGTTTCCTGCCTCGCTCACTCACAGCTACTCTCTCTGTGCCCTCTTTTTATAAGGATACCTGCTTTTCTTCGTCGTCTCATCCCAGCTGACTTTGCCTTCACCACCGACACCCTACCTGACCTTTTAGCCTCTTGTCTCCTTTCCCTCGCCCCCTCACTTGACTTACAAGCCCAGAGCAGCACTCCCACTCACTGAAAGAGCCTTGCTCCTGTTTTCCCAAAACACTGGTCCTTCTCTGATCCATTTGAGCACCGCTTTCTCTCTTGCCTCTCCATTTCTTTCAACAAAGCATATTTACCCTCTGCCCCTTGCCTCACCCTGCCCTCTCGAGACCTCCAATCCATTAATGTCTATCACTTTTTTGTCACTCTCAGCATCTTCTCTCTGCTGTCTGCTCCCTTAAGTGACCTTAGCTATTGCTTCCCTTTCCTTCACTCCTTCCTTGATCTTCAGCTCTTTCTTCACTGACTCCTCAGAAAATCAGCCCCATGAACCCATTCAACTCAGCTTCACGACAATGGCTATCACCATATTGTGCTTGTCACCTTTCCTATTTGTTTTGCTTCGTCCTCTCTGTATGTACCCTGGCCAACACTTACATTCAAGGAACACTTTCCTTGAATTGCCCTGTTGCCTATCTCTCCTTCAGATTCTTTTCTGAAATCTTCTTTGTTTGATGCAAGAGACACTTAGGATAGAAAATGTACACTGTTCTTCCAAATGTTTTTCTATGTTTTATTCTTCCTTGTCGTTTGTTATCTGTCAATTATTTTGGAGAGTTTTCTTTGTATTTGAGTAACAGATTCTTGTTGCTGATACAGAAAAAAAAAAAAAAGTAGCAGTGCATGGATGCACCCAGGCAAGACAGCTGAACTCTTTTCAGCCTTTCTTACTGTCAGACCAGGAGGAAGAAGCTGTATTTCACTCTCCTTTTGGGAAAAGCAGTTTCCCCCATTTGTGGGTTTGTCTGTCAGCCTGACCCTGTACATATGCTGTTGGTGGGGACTGCACATTGCCGGTCTTCCTATAAACTCACCCCAAACTGTAATTTCCATAAACACTTTCTGTGCTCTTCATAGTTGTGATCAAAAATCAGTTTAAAAGACTCAATGCACTTTGTCTTTTCCACATTGTCTTAACAGTATCTTCTGCTTAAGTTTGGATGAGTTTAGAGGTATCTCATTTACTTCTACCAGGCACTCACAGTGTCTACATCTTGCTCCCTCGTCTGGGGTTTGTACCAATTCAATTTTATTTACCCTAAAGCGAATGTATGTAGAATGTATATACCTTTTAGATTTGTTTGGAACCTTGAGGTTTTTTGACTGCTAGTTCCCAAAGGGAGCTGTCATTAAATTTCAACCTGGAGCTAGTTCAGGATTTAATTTTTTTCCCTTAAAAAAAAAAAAAAACACAAAAAAAAACCTGCCCACAAATCTTTACAGCAGAGAGACTAGAATTGCATTCCTCACAGAAAGAGTCTTCCTAGCTGAACAGTTGTTACAGTATTTGGCAGGATCATTTATGTGAGCTGGCATGAAAAAAAATAAATAATGTGAAAATAAATAAATGTGAAATTAAATGATACTTTTGACACAATCATGAATTTGAAAATAATTCTTGATTTGCTACTACTGAGTCTGGAAAAATGAACGGCTAGAAATAATGCTGATTACAAGGACTGTAGAATAAGCTGTAGAACTCCAGGAGGAAGTCTTGATTAAAGACAGCATTAAGCTCCAAGGAAAATGGAGACTTGGAAAAATCTTTCAAAACTTGTAACTTGAGAATGTTTGCCTTTATGGAAGGGAAGGAAGATGGATGATGCTTGAACTGTGCCTGAAATTAAAATGCCTTTACCCTTTCCTTCTGACTAAAGCTTTTACAATTTTCCTGAAATACTGTGATTGTGCTTAAACATATATTTTCTTTTGAACCCTGACTAGTTTCAGGAGAATCCCTGCCTTAATTATAGAAGATTTGTGCTCATTTTCCCATATCACACACCTGTATTATAAAAAAAAAAAAAAAAGAAAAAAAAAAAGAAAGAAAACTGGAGCAAATGTTGCTAAACTGTCAATCCAGGAAATGAGGAATCTCTCAAACTAGCAAAATCTTTCAAACTAACCAAGTAAAACTAGTTTCAAAGCAATATATTTTCCCTTTCATAATCACTCCTGGTGATTATGCTGATGCTGGTCCAGCTCTTCCCCATACGAGGCTCTCTTCTCATTGTGGCTCTGGCTGTCACTTTGTTGTACCTGCCCAATTTTTTTATGTGGAATAATTTGAAGTAACGATGAGAGTACAGAACAGCCTGGAAAGGTAGAGTCCCTGTACCCACTTGATGTTTTTTATAAAGAAATCTTTCTGAGCAACGTGGCCTTCTTGCACCTGATTATGTGGTCCAGTTGTTTCTCCAAGTCCTGCTGTGGACTCTACGTAGGCTTGAGCCTCGTGTCTCGTACTTAAACTGCGCCCATCTGTACATCAGTCAGCATCGTTTTGTTCCTGTCTCCGTTCTATACTTTATGTTGTTTGCCTGTGTGTTCACTTCACTAAAGAAAAATAGCTGCAGCCGGTAAATGTGTGATATCGCCTTCCTGGTAGCCCTTGCTCCTTCTTGTTTGAGTAATCGAAGGGTTTGCCCTCCCTCTCCTACTTGTTGACCTCTCTGCTATCGCTGCTGCCAACCAGAAGGGCCAGTGGCAGTCTCCTGTAGGATCTGTCCGGACCCAAAATGTGGTGTTTTTTCTTTGAGTGAGCCAAGACTCCACACTGCCCTGAAGGCAGAGCACCTCCCACTCCCTCCAGCCTGCCAAACAAGAGCACGGACCTAAGACTGCACGGCAGTGAAGAATAAGCCACTCTGCATTGACTGTAAAATATATGGAGTGTACCTCTCCACTTTCTGAATTAGTATTTTTACAAAAAAGAAACCAAAAGCCCCTGTGGCCTGGTACAAGTTCTGCTTTTAGCATATTGTATAAAGCAGACACGTTTGGAGAGAGAAACAAAAGGAGGTATATTTAGGTGCCAGTGAGTGGCAGCTTAAATGAGATAATCGTAGTGGTCCAGACAATGACGATATTACTACCACTTTGATCAGCACCTCTTAATCTCTCCCATGATAAATTGAAAAGATTTATCATCTTCATTTCCAGCTACTGGAGTTGGATCCAGTCTGGTGCCCAGATGACTGCTAAGTCTGGTGTCCTGTCAACTTTAAGGAAGTTTGGCTCCGAGACTACTTTGCTGTAACAGTCTAGGGTGTAGAAAAACAGCACAGACTTTGGATGCATTTCATTTTGATCTCTGGAGATCCAACAGACTAGTCATGACTGCGAATGTGGCCAGTTTGTAGGGAAATTGTCCCACATGCTGATTGTATATCTGATGTCCAAATCTACTCACTGGCATCAAAGGGATATCTGCAAGGAAACAAGAAAGGAAGTAAATCTGAAAACAGCTCTGAAACTTGTACGCAACATCTGAAGGGGTTTGGACCCCTTATGAACTGCTGACAGTTTTGTCACTGCAGTCTGTGTGAGAGCCATCAGAAAAAGTGGAGGAAAGCAAAAAACCCTAAGACCAAAGCAGAAAATGTTTTGCTTAGGTCTAATGAACCGAAAATGGAAAGATTTCATTTCCACAACTGCATCTGCACTATGTGCATCGAGCATACCAGAGACTGACCAGAACGGGACATACTTAAGGAACATATAGAAGCTTAGCGGGCAGATTATCAGCCTTTCCTCTCAGTAATTTCAGTGACATTGGTGCATCTACACTTGAGTGTCTTTTTTTTTTTTTTTTCCCAAATACTAAAATGACAGTAGTTACACAGGATCTCTTTCATGAGGTTATTGTAAATACTGAATGGAGAATAGCAAAGTCTTAGCAATCCTGAAAGGCAGGTATTAGCTGGATTGTAGAGTATAAAGGAATTAAAGCCTGGGAAAAATAAATTATTTGTCTGTGGCTGAACTAAAAGAGAAATTGTATTTATTTGGTCATTGCTCAACAAGTGATGGGAGAAAGCAGCAACATGAATATTCTTCAAGAACTTTTTTTTTTTTATTATTTCTAGGAGGGGACAAGGGCTAGTTGGACTCGTTAGACGTTGACTCCCATTCTTATTATTTTATACTTGCTGTATTACCTTTTTCTGGTCCTCACACTCTCGAAATCATGTCAAATCAATCTGATTTCCTTCTAGGGCAGCCTTGTAAGAGGAGCAACCATTTGACTTTAAGCTGACTTTAGCAAGGTGTTCAACAGTCTCAGGGGCATACATTTCATTGCCGTAAGATGACATTGTGAAGGAGTAGGGCAAAAGCATTCTCAGAGAATGATGATCAGTTCCCTGTCAAATGGAAGAATATGTAAAGCATAGCTGAGATTTGAGATGAGTCTTGTTCTGCTTGATGGTTTTCATTACTAACGGCAGGCAGTTAGGCAATGGAATAGAGCACAATGACAGCAAGGCAGAGAAGGAGAGCAGTACTTCGGGGGTGAGCTTCGGAGTCCAAATGATCTTGACGAAGGTCTGAAGGAAGCAAGATGCTCTTCAGCAGCGGCAAGGAAGAAGAGCAGCACAGCATCAGGAGTAATCAGCTGCAGGAATATGAGGTGCAGAACTGGGTAGGGAGCAGTTAGCTTAGGGACCTGAACTACATGCTCGGCACTGCATCTGGGTGGCTGGGCTCAGAGGGTGCTAGGCCTCTGACCTCATGGTTACTCGTGCATGCTGTAGCTGCTTTGGTCTGTATTCTCAAAACACATAGGAACCCAACTTCAGCTGAAATCAGTGAGAGTTTGACTCCTAAAGGCTTTTTAAGAATCTGAATCCCTGTTCCCCGTTCGTAGAATGCAGAAAATAATACTTCCCTCTTTGCAAGTGTGCTGTTAGCATAAATATGTTAGAGATTGTAAAGAATTAAGATGCTCCAGTAACGGGGATCATATAAATGCTTCAGATAAAGCTGTTCCTCTTTCCTTCTTGCATCTCTCTACATTTCAAATTAGACTAAAATTAATCCAATATAGCTTTCTCATCCTTATAGTATTTTTATTAAGGCATTTAAATGCTTTACAGTGCTGTTTTTGGCACTTTTCTCCTTTAGGGCATGGCACGGAGTAGCACTGTCTGAGAAATGTGGATAAAATGCGACAGAAATGCTGAACATGTGGATACCAAGAAGGTTTCCTAGCAACAACAATTATTTGAAAATTCCCAGAACTTTCTCTTCTTACATTCGACAGTCTGCTTTTCTTAGTTCTTAGGACTCGTGGTACATAATCCAAATGTGGGATTCCCCTTTCCCAATTATTTCCAATTAAGTCTTTAATAGCCACCATTTGGGAGTATGTGTATAAGCTTTTAAACATTGCTGGTTAAATCCTTGCCAGTTGCAAGCCTCATCTTGGGCTGCAAGAAATACAGGTGCATTACAGAAATATACAGGTGCAAATTTCTCCTTGCGTTATACAGCAAAAGGTTCAAGTAGCTCCACGTGTGGCTCTTCAGGAGAGTTTGAACCATCAGAGGCCACTCAGTTTTCTGGTGATATCTACTGAAGAGACAAAATGGATGGAAATACCACAAGCATTTCCAGAACAGGACACTGAATGAAAGAATGTGTGCAAAGAAAAGAGAAAATAGTAGAAGAGAAGCCCAAATGCATCTCCTTACCTTTTGATCTCAGAAATATTGTGAGCTGGATGTGAGCATTTTGAAGTATATTTTGGATAATGGTAAAGTTCAAGTTCCAATCCCATTCTCATTTCCTCAGCTGCTGTGGAGGGATGTAGGATTGTGATAGAGTTTGCTATAGAGCAGTGGGATCAATTTTTGGTAAGGACTGGGGCAGTAATAAGACAAAATGATTTTACTACTTTTGTGTCTTCACAGTGGTTAAAGTCAGAAGTGAGGTGACCAATGGTGACTGATGGTAGCGCTACTAAAGCCCTGGCCTCAGTGGCCCTTTGGAACTTGCTATCCCCTTCAGGACAAGCAGACCAGTCTGAGCAAGAGAGGAACCTTACGTACAGTTTTTGGCATCGGGAGAACAAGTGGATGAGCTTGAATCTGGAGCCAGAGGGACCAAGGGAAGAGCAAGAGGGAGGGAGCAAAAAGGAAGTCGTGTCTGTTTGCTGCATGACTGAAGTGGTGTTGCCTGCAATACTCAAGCAGGAAACGAGGTGTGTGTTGGACAGAAAAGTAAATATTTGTGGTGTTTTGGTTTTCAGGAGGGATAAGAATTGAGATTTTATAAATCTGGTGAAAGAATTGGGTTGCTTTGATGTGGAAGTGGTTCTGGTCTGTAGTGGGACTGCCATGTTTTATTGTTTCCAAAATCAACTTTAATAAATATATGTTTTGGGGTGGCCTACGGAGAAAAATATCTTCAAGATTTTAGTATTCAAGTAGAGGCATGCCTGTAAGGACTCTTCAAATGGACTTGAGCTGCTTGGGCAGTGCTGTGCCTGTGACTCACTGTAATACAGCAACAGGCAGAAATCCAAGCAGAGCATTTGTGGGCTTTGTCTTGTTGCTGTACCACACTCCCCATCCTGTTCATCCGAAATCTCTTCGAGTTTGGTCGTGGGTGATTGAGGCACAAGTGAGCAAGCAGCAGACTGACGGACAGAAGAAGCTACTCTCAGATACTAGGTCTTGTTCAGGCTGGTGGGATAAATGGGGAGCAAATCTTTGCTTATGCACTGCTTTAAGTAGTTTGTGACCAGATGTGCTCCAGTGCTGTTTGGTTGCATAGGGCAGATCAGGCTGCAGACTTCTGGGAAAGTATTCAAATCTGTTGTTATTTTAAGTCTAAGCCCATTTACTCTGACCTGAGGCTGTATTCTGCTCACTGCCCTGAATATACAAGAAATATAAGCAGGATTTTGCAAGAAGCACCTGTATGGTTTTCCCAAGTGAATGTCGGTGTTTTAGCAGAATATGCAAGGGTCATCAGCAGATCAGGCAGATGGGGGTTGGGATGGATTTTGACTTCTTTGTAACTTTAAATAGGTTTTAAAAGCAAAAATATGTTCTTTCAACATGTGGTCCCACTGATCGTTAGTGTCAGGAGTGGTCAGAGTACTGCAAAGCAATGTATTAGTTTGCATTTTCTTTACAAAGTATGTACAAGGAACAGAAGATAAGAGAGCTAGAAAAAAATGGAAACATCTCAGGAGCTCACATGCTTTCTGAAGGAAGCTGAGGGAACTTCCCTCACAGAAGTTTCCACATAACTCCTCATTTCATAAATGTTTCTTCCTTAAGAGCAATTTTTGTGTCATCTCTGATTTTGAGGTTTGGACACGTCTGATGGCTGTGCCTGGGTGTTTGTGAATGCTCTTTTTGCTTTCTTACTATACGGTTGTGAAATGTCTGAATGTGCTTTGATTTGCATTATTTCTTTTCTGTCTTTCTTCCCATCCCAATTTTCAGCTCCCTTTTGTCCTGAGAAATTAAGTAATTTTCTTTTTTTGGCAGCGGAGCAACTGCCTTGTTGGAGTAAGACGTCTTTTTTCAGCTGTGCCTTCTTGCTGCGTCCCCGTGGCCAGACTCCCTGACAGGTCACCCAGCGATGGCACCGAGGCCAGCTGGGGAGCAGCAGGAGCGCTGTTATTAATTGCAGTGCCAGGGAGGGGATGCCGGGGCCCAGCCGGCCCCCCTCAGTGCCCCCAAGGCGGTCTGGGCCACGCCACACGCAGAGCGCCTGCGTCAGGAGACACAAGCCAGCCAGCAAAGAGCCCGCAAAGCAAAGGAGCAGGCTCCCGCTGCCAAATACCATGTCCTTATGCTCTGCGTGCCTCTTCGCAAACCCTGCAGCACAGGCTCGGCATTCAGCCTTTTCATTCAAGGCTGCGCTGCCACATCAGCAGGAGGTTTTCTGCCAGGAAAGGTAGCTTTCTGCGCCACAGTGGGATGCGATACCCAGCCCCAGATGAGGCGAGGGCTTGCTCTGCCCCTCTGTAGTGAGCAGGGAGCTACCTGGCTGTACCGCCTGGCTGCGTGCCCCTGTATGTTTTGGGGTGAGGTAGCAGCCTTGGGTGGGAGCAGAGCAGCAAGAAGGGGGCCAGGAGGCAGCTCAGCGCAGCAAACCTGGGCCCTGCCTGAGTTACGCGGGTCATCCCCAGTCCAACAGACTCACTGTCGCGTTGGTTGGTTGGTTGTAGCCTTGTGTTAAGCTGTGCATCTTACAGATGAGTCAGGGCTAGAAGTTCTTGTGCCGTCTTGCCCCCCAAAATGGTCTGGTGAGCAGCAACAAAGCGCCTGGAGTGGTCTGAAAAGTGCCCTGCAGGCGTGAAGCACGGATGCACATCAGGGCACCCCAGCACGAGACTCATTTTTTGAGACTGTGCTTGGGGAGAGCCTAATGGGCAGTAATAGAGGAAACATGGCTCATATTTTTCATAGCGTGTGGGAGCTGGACTGAAACAAAGTGAGTGCAAGGCAGAGGCCAGACAGTGTTCGTCCCTGAGCACTGCCAGACTCCTCAAACCCACTGTGTACAGCCTGTTAGCTGCCCCTGTGGCTAGCAGTCCTCTACTGGTGAGAATAAGTCGTGGTTTTTGAAGGATGTAGCAGATTTCCCCAGTTCTTGTATTGAAACCTAACCCTCGTGTTAATTCCCAGTAAGGACTCTCCCACTACTGAGGCAGTTGCCTGGTTTAAGGATAATGTCTTATTGCCACGGTAAGAGCCACATTCCAGAGCACCTGAATCACTGCACTAATAACACACCTGTCAACGTGACTCACGGCATGTGCTCACCCCTCATTCAAGACAAACTCACAGCAGGACAATTGTTGGATCCGTCTGTCTTTATGCTTCTACCACCGTGCCAGAAGAAGCTGCCGCGTTCACGCGCACCGCATGCAATCTGTGCTTCACCAGCAACGTCTTTTCAAGGAAAGGGCATGACTCACGGGATGCCATTTGTCAGATCAGGCATTAGATAGTGCCTTATTGATCGTTCAGCCCGCAGGGCAAAAAGCAGAGGGTGAATCAGTAGTCCCGGGAGCAGCAGATATTTGTAAAACTCCATGAAATGTTCACATGAACTGTCTACTGATAGCCCAAGCTGGGGGGGCAGATTCTTAGCTCATTCAAAATGATTCAGTGGAATTACATCAGAGCGTCAGCAGGGCAGAGCTGGGCCCTAACTGTTGTTTTAAGACAAGAGGAGCCTGCAAAGAGTAAATGTATAGAAAATATTAATCTATATCACTTTTCTATGTAAGCAGCTCTGCTGTGCCCCTATATCAAAGGTGCATGGAAGCATGCAACAAACATTTAGCTGGGTGGGGCTGAGGACCTATCCCATCGGCTATGGGAGGTTGGGACAATGCAATCCCATGGTGAACAGGTAGGACAGACATTCACAAAAATCCTGCTTTTAAAATAAGTCCCAGTGCACAGACGGCAGAAGAACATGTCATACGCAGTGCAGCTTCTCTCTGTTAGTTATCCCAAGACTACTGCTTCTTGATTCTTCCAGTCCCTGCCAGTCCACGTGCAGAGCAAACGTGGTGTGGGGATGGGACGCCACTGCTGACATTGGATTGCTGTCACCATATAGTCAGGCTGCATCTGTGAAAAGGGAGCCCTGCCTGCTGCTTACACTGTAAGACCAAAGAATATATTTCCCCGTTGATGCAAATCCTGACTCTGACAAGCTGGGTGGTCTGAGTGGAGACTTTTAACCTCTCTGCACTTCTGCTTCCCCCGTGTATGAAATGGGGATAGTAATAATTAACTGTTTCACAGAGGTACCATGTTTTCATGTCCATAGAGTGCTTTGAAGGGGTAATGTAGTTAGTGCTATTGAAGCTCTTCAAATGCAGCTGTATTTCATTGTGTACATAACAGTGATATATTAGCTTAAAAAACATATTTGAAACTCTTGATAATTAGGAAGTCAGGCAATGGCAATTAATGCTTTCAGACATGGTGTTACTGCTCTTCTCCAAACTATAGCTCATTTAAAATGCTAGCCCTATAATTTATTAGCAATATTTAATACCTCAGTGACCATAAAACTCAGTGTTTTATTACCACTGATTAACATACGTTTGATGTGCTGCCCAGTGTTACACAATCCAAAACAAATTACTTTCAGGAAGCTGGATATTATATAAATACAGAAAAGCAATAAATAATGCATTGGAGAAACATTTTTCTGTGGGTTCTAACATGTCACAATCTCTTCAAATGACTTAGACTTCTTAGGCAATTTCTCAGTCCTCCAAGGGTGTTTGCACCAAATAACACACTTCACACCACGCTGGCTGCCCCTGTTGCTGCCAGTTTGCTGGTGATTCCTGGCATCCTGTCAGCCTCAGATACCATGGGCTACTCATGCTGTACCAGAGGAAACCTGAAGTTGTTTGGTCAGAGTGTCTTCAGTTATGACAGTCTCCTTAATAAGCTACAGATGTGTAAGGAACAGAAAGGCTCTTTCATTTTTCAGGATGCCTTTTTTCCCTCCTCTTAATCTGGCATGAAGAAAAAGAGAAAAAACTTTACAAATGCATTTATTATTGGTTCTCTCGAGGACAGCTTTAAGTCACAGCTGGTACGAGAGTGAGGGCTTGAGGAGAAAGAGGGAAAGCTGATTGACTTAGGAATTACCAACTGCTCAGAATCAGATTTTTGTTAGATTTGATGGTGCAGCTGTGTTAGGTACCTTTTGAAAATTGTAGCTTCTCTGGGTAGATTTTCATTGACCATGTCCGAAATGTCTCTGCAAATATTAATTGTTTCAGAGAATTCAGCTAAGACTAAGAAATCCAAATGAGATGGGTCGAATTGTATAGCTAATTTATACCTTGTCGACTCTAAAGTTTATTTTTAAGATGACCTGTGCTCGGCTTTGAATTTTCCTTCAGAGAGGCTTTCATGGAACGGTTATGACCCAGGGAGTATGACTATGCAACTTGAATCTGTGTATTAAGAAAGAAGGCAAAAGCTGAACCCTGCAGCACGTGCGATGGAACCTCAATTCATGATAGAGCTGACAAGCAGTAGGCACCCTGTTGTGAAATTCCCCCAGCCTGCTCAGCCTAGGAGGCCACTTTCTTGCTGGGGCTTTTATTCCCCCTCTTCTAAGACCAGAATCCACATCAAAACCCAGAAGGTGCGTCCAGCACAGGTCCAGGTTCTGGTTAATAGCATCTGTCTTCAGAAGTGCAGGCTGGGGCTTCCTCTCCCATTTTAGAGGGCTAAAACCTTCAACTGGTAGAAAATGAGGATTTTGTTTCTGTTTAAAGTTGTATTTCCACTGGGGGCAGGGCGATAAAATTGTTTCAACCAGCTTTATTATCCAAGAGAAAGAGGTGAGCATTTTGGGAAAACAAGAAAACAAGCCTTGCATTTGAGAAGAGAGTTAAAACAATTTTGCTCCTGTGGTGGTACTGATTAGTACCAACGAGCCTTTTCTATGCACCGGGGAGATACTGCCCATACAGAAAATAAAATGTTGTTAGCCATCCTGGGGAATTTACTGTTTGACTCTGTGATGTAGAAGTGGGAAACAGGGAAAAAGAAACAGTGAGATGATGAGCTGAGTTTCTAGCTGCCATAATCCAGCCCTGGCTCAAGCCAGGTGAACTGCTTAATGGCTCCTTTCACACTTCTGCTCAAGCTATACAGTGTTTGGAAAAAGCATTGACCTCAAAAATGTGCTAACTGAACACCATCTTTTTTCTTTTTTTTTCACTTGTACCCAACATATTCTTGTAACAGGAGGTTTAGTCATTAGCAGAGTTGGGTCAATAATGGATGCTTTGTTTCAGTGGCTGACTTAAAACTGGGTTTAGTCAATCAAAACCATATATTTTCTTTCTATTGGTTAAACAGCAAAATGAGAAAATTCCTGTTGAGTCAACCTGGACAATTTCATTCAGCTGCAGACAAAAGGTTTTATTTCAATTTTGCCCCATTTGGCTTTCTTTCCTAGGCTTACATAGATCCACCGCTAAATGAAAGTGGCATTGCACAGTGACAGTGGAAAATGTAGTTTTAAAAACGTTGTAAAAAACACTTTTAGCATTTCTGCCGTGAAAGTACACAACCTGTCAATTTTGTTCCTTGGCTTTTGAACAAAACCCATCTTTTGAAGGATTTACTAACAGAAGTGTTGCCTATCTATTCATAAGCCATCTGATAAACCATTTCCAAGAGCAGACCTAACTACCTCCCCCTTCAAGGAGCTTTCTGACGGATCAGTATGCTAGATCAGAAAATGTAGTTTTTGGAACCACGTTACGGACTATTTACTACACATCTTAAAGTTTTCACTTCTTCCTTCATACTGTAGCAATATAAAACAGAGTTTTGTGTTGGCACCAGGGAAAAGGGTTGAACTTCTGTCTTGCCGTGACCTTGTTGTGTGCTAACTGGAGACCAGATGCTGCTAACCCAGTCTTGCAGGCTTGGTACGTAAAACCTAATGCTCACACAAATGTAGGCAATTGCAGCCTACATTTTCCAGTCATGGAGACTATATTCTGAAGCTGACGAAAGCTAGGAGGTATTGTAGCAGCCAGTGCTAGTGTAGTGGACATTCAGCTCTTTTTCAGGCTCATTCCCAGCCTATCTGAGACGTTTCTCTCCGTAAAACTCTTCTTGTGAACATCTGGTAATGCCTCTTTAATAAGAATAAGGTTGTGAAAACACCAATTAAAAATTCACAAAGAGTTGCTAGTGACTTGTTTAGCATTCACTAAGGCAGATGAGAGATTTGGGCGCCAAAAGATAAAAGGATTTTGACACTGTGATTTATATGTTAAGAAGCCTCTCCCCCTCCCCCATTCTCCTTTTTATTTTTTAAACTCCCCTTAGTCCTACTGCCCTGCAGCAGTGCTTTCTGAGAGAGGCTAAAGCAACTTTGTGTTTTCTCATGAGTACATGTCAGTGCCTGTTCCTTAATTCTGCATCTGGCTTAAGTGAATTCAGGTGACTCATAACTTTGTCTCTGTGCTTAGTTTTTTCTACTTCTTCATTTATCAACAAAAACAATATTATGTGGGAAGCTTTTTTTTTTTTCTTCTTTTTTTTTTCCCCCTAGTGTATTAACCTGGTAAGCCACATGAATAGCCCTGAATGGGCAAATAAAGAAAAATTAGAAGAGATGGTTAGAGGAAATGGTATTGCCCTTTCATAACAATTTGGTGATCAGTTAAGACCCCTGCTGCTGTTATCTGGATTTATATTCATCCATATAGACTAAGGATACTGCCAGTTTATACTGAAATGGCTTATTGTTCTTCCACGTCTCTACCACGGCACGTATCTTTTTGTTCTTCTCATTCCCGGTGCCTTAGACGAGGGCGCCCAAATTACAGTCCTTGGGCCATAAGAAATTGACCATGAAAATTCATTCAACCGCAGCTGTAAACTGGGACTCTTGTGAAACAGAGTGCCAGGAGCAAACTGCAGGAATTGTGCTAGTCCTGGCAGCCCACTCCGGCCTCTCTTTCCTGCAGGAGTTACTGCAGCTTATCTGTGACACCTGTGGGTGCAACAGCTTAGGAGAAACATGTGCAGGGGAGATCCCATGGTATGTGCTCTTTCCTTGTCCCTAGAGTAAGCACAACTAGAGAGGCTGGATCTTACCAAGAGGTTTGTGGCAGGTAGGAACTGTCATTTATTCTTTCTCTCCATGGTATTTAGCTCAAAGGGTCCATCTGGGGCCAGAATACACTACCATAGCAGAAGAAGTCTATAATGCAAAACCGTAATCATCTGCTAAGACAGTGCTCCCTGGTTTTGTGGGACTTGAAAGAAGTCACCTTGGCAAGGAAAAATACATGTCTAAATTCACAAGAAACATTGTTCTCACTGTTACAGGAGGGGTCCATTATCACAAGTGTGTTCAAACAACAAAGCCAAACAGAGCCTTTGTCAAAATTTGAACAGAACGTTTCTTGACAATTCAGAAAACAACATTTTTTTCCTTGGCTCTCTTTCGTATCTCTACCTTTGTTTGCTTACATAAACACAGCTGTCCCGGAGCTCAGTAGCAGACATTTACCAGGGGTATCTAAGCTACTGAAATAAATTTCTATTCAACGTATGGGGAAATAGACGCTTAATAAATATCAATGCTTGTTTCAGCCAGTTACAATTAATGTAGGATGTTTGTGTTTGTGTTTGGAAAGGAAATGGAAAATTGTGAGCTTTATCCTGTATCTTCTTTTCCCTTCCCAATCTCAAAGCTACTTTGTGCTCAGCTGCACTAACCTTGAAGGTACCTTTTGCTTGTACTCCCTGTTATCCTGGTCGCTTCAACTTTCTGGTCATCTGTGTAACGTGTCCTAGGCTGTGGGAGCAAATAAGAAATGTGTCAAATGAAATGTGATAGGCCCTGAAGTAACAGTCAGTAATGGGGGTTATCCTAGAGGCTAGAGGTTAGAAACCTCTCCAGAAAATTGTCAGTCCATGTTGGGTGGCTGTATTGTTAAATTTTTAGGTATCCGATGTTGGCTACTGCCAAGGGCAGGCCACTAGTCAGATGTGGTATGGCTGTTCTTATGCATATATATATGAGTACGTAGCAGATAGAGGTAAGGTGACTTGTTAAAGGCTCTTTCTCAAAGTCCACCCAGAACTAGGCATGGAGTCTGGCTTCTGATCCAGAGCTGCCTGCTCCAAACACTCCAGGGCCCTCTCCCAGATGTGTTTTTTACTCTGTGACCCAATGTTTAGATTTGGCCAGGTACTCTACTTGCTTAGGATGCTACTGCCTCCATGAGATCTCAAGAGGGCCCCAGTCCTGTCCTTAGCTGGGAGGCAAATCCTCCTTGCCTGTGACAGGATAAACAAAGTCAGATGTCTTCCTGTTTCAGTTATTCAAGGTAAATGTTTTATGTGGGTCGCCTTTTATGCACAAGAGCAAAAAGGCTGCTGTTTGTTTTTGTACCTACCTATAGGAATTTTACCGATGGTTTGCTTGCCATCCTCCACCCAAACGAATTATGTGGGAAGTCACTTGGGATGAGTCAGGAGCAAACCAGGTGCTGACATTATCTGTTCTTGATATCTCTTATGTACAAATATAAACAGAAGGAGGTTCTCCTCGAGTGATGCTGGCGAGCAAATTAACTTTGAACTGTCTGCCCATTTGGGAGAAAACATGACTGTTCATTCCAAATATGTCTTGGCAGTATTGTTAAGGATGCATTTTATGTGTGAACCTTATGCCATATTCTATACATAACACAGACACGGCTTTCTAGAAGTCTATTCTTATAGGCAATGGGCTGCAGGCTATGTCATCTCCCAGGTGCATTGCTTAATGCTAATCTTACGAAATGCAGTGTTCACACATGCTTGACACATCCCAGTGTGAAAAAAAATCACCCCCTGAATCCAAACAAATACCTGTAAACAGTGGCAAAACGCTAATTTGTCATCCGAAGCCCCAGTGCAATTACAGTGTACGAGTCAGAATGAAAATAACCCCAAAGTCCCAACCACCAGGGAATTTTGAGCTCAGGCCAAGTCTCCTTCCTGTGCCCGCCTTCATTGTGTGTGTTCGAGTATAAGACTGAGCATTGTTAAAAGACCTTCTGAGAGACAAACATGTTTTTTTCAAAACCCAGCCATGCTCTTGCAAAATGTCATACTTCAGGGAGCTTGAACCACTAGCCCGAATTGCCATCCTTCATGGGATTTTTTAAGGAAAGTGTTTTGATCCCGTTTTGTAGAGCAGATAAGCAGCTATTCCATCTCACCTGGCTTACAGTGCCATACAGACCACTATTTTGCAGCCATTCTAGGCAGCACATTTTAAACTAGGTCTTGGAGTATGAAATACAGGAAGACAGAGCATTGTAGTCCCATTTTTGCAGTAACTGCCAATATTTTTAATAAGAGGCATCCACAAAAGAGTCTGGGATAAACCTTGTGGGCAGAGTGTGTGTATTCCCAGGGAGAGGGAGGGGTTTGGGCAATGTACTAATTTGTTTTCTCATTCAAATCAAAATGCTGTCTCATAACACAAGCAAAGAAAGAAACAGCACCACCCAGCAAATAACCTTCGCTGAAAATGTTTCAGCTCTTCTTTTAGAGGTAGATTGAATACATTGGTGCTAGAGTGCTCAGCTGTAAGTAAAGCTTTAAGTAAATATGGTGGCCAGAAAGACACCAGGAAAGAAGAGGTGGCTTCTTTTATTGAAAGCCAACTGGTCTATTGCAAAAGGAGATACTTTAGTAGCACTTCTGTCATTCCCTGGGCTAAATCTTCTCTGACACTTGCGACTAAGCAACTTCAGGATGGGGGTGAGCATCAGAATTGGAGAGGAAATTCCCCACTGATTTTTGGGTAAATTATACCAGTATATTTCATTTATCATGTAGTAATTCAGATGGAGCTGAGTTCTTCCTCACAGTAGTATGTTTCCAACACAAGGAACCATTTTTGGTCCATTTGATCACTCTTTTCTTTTCCTGAGCACACATATCCGTAAGTGCCTACTTCCCTTGGAAGAGCACAAAATGGATCTGAGCGGGGATTTTGCCCACCAAGTCGAAATGGTCATATTATCCCTACTCATTAGCAAGGTAAGCCATTGTTAATGCCTGCGGAAGCTTTCCAAGCTCAATTAAGTTGCACCACTGTAAAACAAATGTTTGCAGTAGGGCAAACTTCTTCAGCTCACATCCGGACAAAACCGACAGTGAGTAGTCGGCAAGCTGCCCATATTTAATTACATTATCCTCTGCCTGCAGTGTACCACAGGCCTCTGGAGGCAATCCAGGGCCATATTTATCTTGTTTATATTTGCTTGTAATTTTTCATGATTGATTGAAGTTTGGGGAAATCATTATGTTTAAAATGCCATAGCCTTGGAAATAGATGCTTCAGACTCTTTGTCTTGGATTTAAGGAGTTTCACTTTGGTAAAGTTGCCATGGAGGAAGAGGTAGACTATGTTCCTGTCATTTACAACAACACAGATGCAATAGATTTTGCTCCCTTAGTCTTCAAGTCCTGTTTTTATGTGGCCTCAATGGATCTTGGTCAAAGTTAGCTGATGTGAGAATAGGATCACGCTAGATGGGCATAGGCTTGAGGGAAGGATGGCTTAAGGATCCAAGTGGAATGATGGACTGATGGGGAAAATTCAGATGGGGAAGCATGTGTTGCTACTGGCCTCAGCTCTCTGCCTTTCTCAGGCCTGGGCTGCTCCTGAATCAGCCCAAGAACTGTTAAAATCCAGAACACTGATCAGGGATTTCCAGTGACCGCTATGTTCAGATCACTACGGTTCCCTCATGGTGACAACTGCAGGAGTTTGGAAAGTGACTGTGAGCTGAGTTACCTGTGTGGACAGGATGGGACCATCAGCTGGGGGAGGTAACCTAGAAGGGCACTCCAGGCTAACTTGTCAGGGAGACCTCTAATGAAGGTGGAAAGAGAAGAAAGAATGATTGCTTTGCATTGTAACTCAGCCACAGTGGTCGGGAGTCTGCTTCCCAATTGTCATTTATTGGTCTTTCATGGTTGACTCAGCAGAGAGATTCAAGACTAGACTTGCATACATGATGAAGAGTCTTTTTTTGCTGCCCCCAAAGGCAAAGCAACATTGGCTCTGAGTAAGTGGCCATTGTACATCTAGTTAGCAATACAGCCTTCTGCTGGACAGAAATCACGTGCAGGTAAGCATTGTGGAGGAGGTAGCTTCCATGTCTGAGCTGCATTATCATTGATTATTCTGATGATACAATTTTAAAAACAAAAGTTGGAAAACTGTTAGTTTTTATTTTCCTCTCTAGCCATTTCAAGGCTAGACTTTCTGGTATGGGCTCAGTGGATTTACCTACAAAAATGTCTTCCTTCTGTGTATGTAATCCTGTGACAGAGTGCAGGTACTCACACACAGAATTACCCAAATCGCATGCACTGATGAGCTGTTCTGTGGTCATAGCCACCTGTCTGCATGAACTGCAAACTCCCTTAAAGACGTGTCCTTCTTCTGCTACTCAGGATAGTCTTACTCTGTTTCTGTCCTCTCATAGGTTAAATTGCCAAAAGCCAGGTAAAGGATCAAGAGGCAGTTCTTGGCAGATTGCTGTATATCTGGATAGGTTAAGCTGTGGTCGAAAGAAGAGCTTCTGAAACAAAGTTTGCCAAAAAGAAGGCTTCTAAATTTTCAGCTGGAATTTGCCTCTGAACAGCTCTTAAAAATGCAGGTCTATAATGACTCTAAAATAAAGTTTCCAAAGTTGTACATCATTTTGTTTATGAGTAGCCTGAGGGAGAGAAATTCAAGAATCCCTTTCTGGGTTTCTCAGATTACCTGAATTTCATCATACGTAATAAGAAAATTATTTTGTATTAAATATAAAAGGGAGTTTTCAACAGTTAGGACTTGCTATAACTTTATTATGCTATAACTTTAAAATTTTATTGCGTGCTTATGAGTAAGAATTCCATACTTGTTTTTTCTCAGACAAAGGATTTTGATGTTGTTAGTAATATGTATTATAGTGCTGTAGCACCATGTGGTCCTTGCCAGGATCAGGGCATTGTATTTTGTTGCAAAAGAAACAGAAAAACCCATTGCCAGCCCCAGAGACCTTAGTTGATATCTGCCTTCCAGTTTGTTTTTATCTGTCTTTGTTACGGGTAGTGCTGTTGATACACTGTCTCTTGTGCAGGGCATCAGCTTAGGCTGAATTTCCATGACAGCCTTCTGGGTAGGCTTCCAGAGGAATCTGAATGACACTCGGGCCATGCACTGATCCATTGCACTGAGATGGGTTTTACCTCCTGAGCATTAGCAAGTGTTCGGTTGTAAGCAGTGCCAATGCATCGACTCCTGAGATCCTGAGGTCAATGAGACCTAAGTTTGTTTAGAGTTAACCGTGATGACATGTCCCAGCAATGGTTACACAGAATATTGTTTAAGTCCTGCTATTTAGTTATGTATTTATTTATTTGTGTATTTTAATTCATCCCACTGCTCTGAGCAAAAGGAAAACCCCAGGACAGGCTGCTGGGACGTGCATGTCCTTGCTGTAGAAGGCTTGCAAACTTTAAAAAGGCTATCGGGCTTCTGGAGTTTTCAGTCACTGCTGGGTGCTACTGCAATACTACACGCAGAGAGACAGGTGGGTGGGTGTGCTGGCCAAACAGGGAGACAGCAGGCAAACAAAAAAATGAGGGTAAACTCACCTTCTTGTGGACATGAAAAGTGCATACACGCTGCATCACACAAATTACTCTAAATGTCCTTTACATCATTGGCTCTTGCTTCTGAGTGAAGTTTTTCTGGCTGTCCTACTACTTCAGTACATTTGTGTATCATTTGTGATCTTACACTGTTCATGCTCATCAGCTGATAAAACTTTCCAGATTTCGAAACAAATCTCTTAACATTTCTGCAGAGGAAGCCAACTGTCTAGAAAGGATTTGGTATCTTATTTTAGTTATCCAAAGGTCAGCAGTCAGCAGAGAGAAATTTCTACAGCTTTGAAGTAACTCTTGCAAATGTGACTTTGTCCTCAGGGAGACACGTGCATCTTAGGTGTAGAATACTCCAGCTGACTGGATACAAGCTAAGTGGAAGCAGGACAGTGCATAGCACAGTGAGACCACATCTGGCTTTGGAGGTCATATTTTACCATAGCTATGTCTACTGAGTCTGAGCTAATAAGCCTCAAGTTCTCACGACTGAAGAGTCTCTGGCTGTGGCTCACATACGTCACAGCTGAAGTACATGGAGGAGTGCACACATGATAAATCAGATGTAGCCAAATTTGCTAAGCAAGGCATGGGTCCCCCTTGTTCACAGTAAACCCAGTTAGATCCAGAAACAGCTTTGGCAGCGGCTCTGTGGGAACGGTACCTCTATGCAAAAGGTACCGGAGGAGGTCTGTTGCCCTGAGGGGGCTGCAGGAGATCTAGACGAATCTCCAGAAGTTCTCAAATTCCACCTTGATCAAATTTCCAGGATCAAAAAAGTGGATATATCTGGCAAAGCTGGACATTTAACCCTAGCTTCTTAGGCTCTGGTGCACCTGGACCTGCATTAACAAGGTTGGGATTCGGGTTTGAATGCAGCATAAGCCAGGAAGCTAGGGTGGAATATCCAGTACCTCCGCGTGTCGTTGCCTTATGTATGTTGGTCTGGTATCTGCAGTAACCCTGTGGCTTGAGAAACTGCATCCTAAGTCAGAGAGACATTTTTAAAACTCTACCTGCATCCCACAGCTGTTATGCTGATGAAAATATTGTGGGATGCATTTTGTTCTTCCTCTTAGTGCGCTCTGTTTTCCCTCCTTTAATCTGCTATAGATTTGCGGCAAGGGTCTGTTTTTATGCCCAGTTCTCCAGCTGGGATGAATAAAACAAACAGAGGTCAAGTGACTAATTCAAACCCAAACAGTGCACCAGCCCTTCAGCTAGGGTTTTAGAACGAGCTTAATGATTTTTAACTCCTTGCTGTAGCTGCTGCTCTAAACTGCTCTCCGTAGGCTGTCATATCCACAAGGCTGATGGGGAGAACAACTCTTCTGCTTCTTGGCTTTGAAGCCGTCGTGCTACAAATTACCACAAGCCCAGGGAAAAGTGTTTGCATCGGTGTATGGACAAGTATCGTGCACAGTTCTGCGTGTGCTTCCAGTTTAAGGTACATAAAATATATGTTAGTAAGTGTTTAGGGGGCACACGGCCTGCGATTAGTCATCGGAAAAGCAAAGTCTGTGTACACGGTGAATGCATGATTGATCCTTGAAACTGAGGTGGTTAATTTAAGGAGATTATGACACATTCAGAAAGAAAATAGATGCTGCCTGATAAGCTGTCTTTGAAACTGCAAAAGCCAGTAATAGGAGAAAAGAGGCAGAACTAAAGCCAAGAGTGTTAGAATGCTAGACAGCCGGCTGAAGCTCGTGTTTTCTGACTTAGCACTGGGAAAACAAGTGCTCTGCACATCACCCAGCCTCCGTGCCTTCTGCAGGAGCACAGGACTTTTTTTTTTTTTTTTTTTTATAGGGCTCACTTCTCCCTCTCTTATACATGGTTATCTGGAAAGGATAGGAATGAACCAGAAGCATCTTCCCCTTGCAGAGCTCCTTGGTCCTTCTGTGTGGGGCTATTCCCTGCCTGCTCCACACAATAAGCACTGTGCTCCAAGAGGGGTGAGAAGCAGCAAGAAGACTGTCTTCCTCCAACTGCACAAGGAGACAGGGACAATGTGTTTATCATTTTAAGGGGTGGATTAGTAAATGTGAGGCCTTGGAAGGGAAAATGCCTCTAGCAGGAGGGACGTCTACACGATTCCCACCAGAGGGTTGTGTCTAAATGGCGTGGTCTTGTCCGTAGCAACTTGTCTGTTCTAGTTTTATGTGATTCAACAATAGAGTTTCCACTGTTTCCCTTGCAAGACTCAAATGAAAGCAGGTCTTACAGACCAGATAACCCTTCCTTATTCATGTGGAATAATCCCACTAAGAAGTCATTCATGGGTAAAGCAAAGAGAAGCTGTCCCTAAAACAGCTTTCTGCATGTGTACGAGCCAGCGGATTCCTTCATGCACTCTGTTGTGTTTGAGGGGCAGAACACACAAACTAGGAGCAGCCTGGGGTATGTGAATATAGCTGCTCAGCAATATGAGCAAAACAATATCACAAACAACACCCCCACCCCTTGGATCTTTCTGGTTGAATGGAGAAGTAGTGGAACAGGTCAGGGCATGAATTCTCTTTGCACAAACAAGGAAGAGCATCCCCCACATATAACACTACCTCTAGTAGGTGGGTGTTTGGACTGCATGAAACCCTCTTGTGCGTGTTTTAAATGATATAATTATCCATCTAAAGGAAACAAGTTTAACTCCTCTGTGGTCCCCTCTCTTTCCTCTTAGGAGTGGTGAGATCTGGGCAAGAAAGGAATATCACACCCTTGGGTAAAGACTTTGCTAAGCTTGGGCTGTCAGGTTGTGAATGCAGTAGTAGTCCTGTGCTCTGGGGAGAGGCCTCTGAAGAGCTGAAAGACAAGCGTCTTGTCGTCTGGTTGACACAGCAGTTCCAGCTTGTCCTTTGGCGATCTGGACTTCCAACAAGTCAAGTGTGGTGGCCCTGATAACAGAGGGGGCTGCCTTTGGCACAGCTCCGTAGCTTTGAGCAAATACTCTCTCAGAGCGCAAAGGAATGCCAGGTAGATGATGTCAGAGATGAAGCCAAAACCTGTTCCTGCTTGTATTGCAATCCTTCGGATAGGTTGGGGTTGCGACGAGTAAGGCACGGTTTGATAACTTGTCCCATGGGACAGCTTCAGGGGGCTGTCTTCAGTAGTCAGATGAGGAGTGACATGCAGAACAATGAGGAACCCCGCAAGCCTCATCAGCCAGTCTCCCTTAATAACAGCTTGAAAGGATTAAATCTTTGGCTGGTTGCACCTTACATTCAACCAGACCATGTGCTTGGAGACAGCACAGCATGATAGTGACAGCTCAAATTAGTGCGCTTTTGGTGAAGCTCTTAAAATCACCAGAGTTAAAAGGAGATCCTAGGGTCAGATGTGACAGTATCCAAAAATCTGTTAAGTTTCAGACTTGAGAAAGAGCAGAAGCAGTTACACTAGCTGTTAGTGAGGAGAGCAAAATCACCTCAAGCCTTGCCTAGATAAATCTTTAAAGCAATTTCCCATAAATGAATCAGTGAAGTCGGAATAGGATTTAGATCAGGGTTTCCTGGACACTTTATTAAAAAAAAAAAATATATATATATATATATAGGAGCTTTTGGTTATGTCAAGGAGCTTGGCAAGCTGTAAACTCCTTTAGAACTTTCTCATCTGATGTTAGTTCTGGGCCATCAGACATAATATCATACCTGCACTTCCATGCATGTTTCTTGGACAAGATGTATTAGGATAGCAAAAGTGTCAACAAGTTCTTTTGAGAATAACAGGATGGTGTCCTCATGCCATATGAGTAGGCAGCTCATTTTGTCGTGTTAAACATGGATTGAACTTCTTGGATGATTTCTTGGCTGGTTATCCTCCTCTATCTTCGCTTGGAAGCTCAGGGCAGCGTTGACTTGTCAGTCTGCCTTGCTACCCAGTCCATGTGAATGGACAAATGTAGGAAATATTCCAGCAGCAAAGGTTGCAATGAGAATGAAGTAGCACAGTCTGGACTCACATCTACAGTGGCAATTTGCTCAGTACTGGATGTTTTTACTGGCTTGCAAAAATGATAAGATTTAGTAAAATATTTCACTTCTGCATTCATATGGATGTAACAAGGCACATTATAAGATAATCACAGAAGTGACTTGTGGCCTATGCAAATCTCACATGGACAACACCAGAGTTTATTAATGACATAAAATTACTGTGGGATTTGAGGAAAGGTTCGTTTACAAACCGAAAGTTGATTAAGGGTTAGCAAAAAAAGAGTCACTTATTGGCTACTTTTTGTGATGGAAAAAAGTTGTCAGTAGCCTCTGTTTTGGTTCAGTGCTTGGACCAGTTTGATTCCAAATCTTCATCAGTGACAGAGCAGGGACTGAAATCTCTTAATTTTGGAATAAGAAGTTCTGGGAAATCAGATGCTACACCAATAGCAAGCAGCATTCAAAGAACCTGGTAAAACTGAATGAACAAAAAGGTGGCAGATGAGCTTCAGCTTAGGTAAATGTGAGGTAATGTATCTAGGAGAATGTGGTCTTAACCAGCGCTACTGTGTGCTGAACTCTGAAATGGAAGTTATCACTCAAAAAGGAAATCCTGAATTCATCACCAGTGATTCCTTGAAATTCTTGGTTCATGTGCTGAAGAAGACAAAAAGACAACAAAATGGTGGACATCAGCTCACCATCAGCTCATCATGACTGAAGATGTTGTGTTGCCCATATGTAAAACTGGTGCATCCTCAACCTGAGAGCTAGGCACAGCTCTGGTCTCTGCATCTGAAGAAACATACAGCAGAGTTAGAGAATGCCCAGAAAAGGATAAATAAAATGATCAAGGCAAGAGAGCTGTTGTAATACAAGGAGAGATTAAAAATGCTGAGACTCTTCAGTTTGGAAACAAAAAGACTAAAAGGAGACATAAATGCAGTATGTATCACATGAAGGTGATAAACTGAATAATGAACTGGTATTCAGCAAAAGCTGTAATTCTAGAACTAGGAGGCACTTTGTATAACTAGTAGGAGGTCATATAAAACACATAAAATAATCCTTGATAAGGCAAGTAATTACCTTTTGGCCTTTCTGACCCACAATGTTTTGGAGGCAGACAGTGTCAGCAGGTTCAAAAAGTGATTAGACAAATTCACAGACAAGAGGTTTGTAAACAGATATTAAAAGGAACAGGCAAGGATACATCTTCTAGCACTGAGACAACTGCAGTTCCTGGAGGGGTAAGAAGGGACCACAGAAAGTGGTTAGCATTACCTGTTCTCCCTAAATAACATCACCTGATGTCCTTATCAATGATCAGCTATTTGTATGATTGGGTAAGGTCTGATTTCATGAAAGGTTTTCCTTCAGCAGTAACACTGCACTGCATGGTTGATTCTCAGCAAGTATTGATATGAGGTATGCTCAGGATTGGTACCAGTGCACTTATGATCACCACATGTTGCATGACACCATGTGGCTTTTATCCTGGTACAACTGGTGGAACATGTTCTTTGTGAGGCCTGCCCTGGGGCTTCTTTGCCAGTGAGATGCTCGAGTTCTTTGTCAATGTTTGGCTGAAGGGGAAGAGATGTTATTTATTGACTAGCTCAGACAAGATATCCCAGTGGAACAATGCTAGTCCTCCTTGCTAAAGTCCCCGTTTTCAAAAAGTGCTTCAGGGAATTAATGTTCTTTCTCAGGGGCTCTTGACTGTGAGGAGGCTCTTGCTGGAGGAATTTGCCTTTGAACAGAGCAACAGTGAAAGCTTTTTCATTGTTTGTCACTGCTGTGGACATCTCTCCTCATCTTCTTGTTGAAGAAAATAAGAATGATTGCTGCCCTTGGCTCAGCAGACTTCTGTGTTTCCCTAGGTTCTTTTTCTTTCCAGAAATGATTCTGACTGTCCTGGAATGAGTGTCTAGCTAAATAAAGACTATCACAGATGTCCTTCCCAGCCTGAGCAGAGAGTTGGGTGATCGGTCTTGGCTGATGATACGGATGTGGCTGTGTTCCCAAAGTTCCAGCAAGATTCTCAGTGACAACTATCATGACAAAGTGTGCTCATAGAGGTTTCCAAAATATGAATTTCCTTTATATGTGTTTGCCCTCATTCAGTGCAAAAGGCCTTTTCTTGGGTGACTCCAAAGTAAGTTCTCCTCAGGAAGGAGATGCACAAAAGGTTCACCTTTCCATCTCCAGAAGAGGCAAATTCTCAGCACGCTGCTGAAGTTGCATTGTTCAGATATGTGGTGCAGTCCAACAGTCAACACAGGTGACAACAACCTTGTTAGCTTGCTGAATTTGCTTGTAAAATTGAATTTTGTGGACAATGACTAATGGTGTAGTAGACAAGAAATGTGCCTTCAGCAAGCCTACAATTTCACAATTTCTGAATGTGGGGCAAAGCAGGAAATATGAGCAATGCTATGATGACAAATTTCTTAGTCCCACAGAAGTACAAAGGACATAGTCTGTTTCTGATTGGGACAGTCTATCTAGTTGGCTTCAAGATAATATAAAAGTCATGCATAAGAATCCCACGATAAGGCTTGAATTCCTCAGCCAGTCCCAGAGTTGTCATCTCATCGTGCAGGAGACTATGTTCATTTGTATCCTGCAGCAGAAGAGGTTTTATTGCAAGTGCTTGCTGGTTGAACGCTCTCTTCACCTCTCAGTGGCTCGAGAAGTCTTGCTGCTTTTCTGTATGCGCCAGCAGGATCCAGTGCTGATTAGCAGAAACTTGATGGCACATTGTGGAAAAGATCGCACAGACTTGAAGCAGCAAGCAAATATAAGTTCTTTGTTGTCATTACAATGAATTACAACAGTGGTCAAATGGCTCTCCTGCATTCCACTGGCTAGTTGAAGAAAGAGGGGAAGGAACAGGAAACAATATGATTTTTTTTTTTTCCCTTTGGAATAAACAAGAAAAATGGCATCTCAGACAGATAGGGATTAATGCCACACAAAGCTTAGGTGCTCTTATGTTGCATACAAAGCATATATCTTCACCTGAGGGGACTGTGCACCAAAGAATTGATTATTGCTTCTTTGAAACTAGAGCAATTCAAGTGTGAGCCTGCTTGAAATGCCTGTTGGAAACCTCTTTCTGAGTAGAAACATTTAGAGATAATTTGTCACATCGATCTTTGCCAACAAGAGCCAAAGGCTAGGAGGATAGATTTTAACCTCTCACCTTCCAAAGGGAGACCCAAAGGAGAGGAGAGACCTTCCAAGTTCAGCGTTTCCATGAATTAATAATGGACCTAATGTGGACTTCTCTCACTTTCTCTCAGTCACAAAACTGGGATGGACTAAAAGCGGGAAAACCTCTGTATGGAAGTGTGAGATGAAGTGGATTGGTCCTTGCCTGGCACGGGACAACTCTCCAGCAAACTTGTGACCACCAATCTAGTTAACAGTGAAAGAAGATCCATTAAAAGAAGAAAAAGCTAGTGTGAAAACACAGCTGGAGTGCAGCACCTCCTAGGTATATATTTCTTTGGGAAAAACACAGGACTGACTACTTACTGTCTAGACTGTCTAACCATCTCTCCATATTGATAAGTAGAAAAAAAAAAAAAAAGTGTGGGCAGTGACAGAGGAAATAGGAGCAGAAAAATCACACATTATTTATGCAGAAAGAGTAGGCCCTCAAAGCTACAAAACAGGCTAATTGTTTAATGTAATGGAAAATTGTGGGAGAAAATGCTTATTGAGGTAAATTACCCCTGGGAGAAAAAATTTAGAAGTTTCTTTATTTAAGTGCCTTGCAAATCTGGCTGATGCTGAAATACCGCTTCGGAGTCGAATTTGAAGATATCAATTTATCTTGACCTGAAAGAGGAGTCACCAGACAATACCTAAAGCACCTGAAGAAAAGTCTTGGGGAAGCTTGCCTGCATTAGTTTTGGGTAGTGTGGTTTTAATTCTTTTTACAACAGGATGTGAAAGCCCGTTCTAGCCTGCAACTGACGGCTGTCAGGTGCTCTCCTCCCAAATACCCACAAAGCCGTTTCTTAAGTTTTTGTCCCTGATGCATTTCCCAAGCGGTAGGATGAAGCTGTGATTAGGTGGGGTAAAAGTTTCTGTTTCCCACACTCCTTTGAGATTTTTTTTTAAAGGAAAACATGTCATGAAAGTTCTCAGCAGCTCACAATAATGATTTTTAGCCAGCGTCTAGTGGCATTTGTTTATTCTAAGTGGTATTATTTTCATCGGCTTAAAGGATGTAATAAAACCCCTTGAAATTATTAGGGGATCTCAGCATCTACCTTGGTTAGCTCTTGGCAGGTAGGACTACCCATTGTCACCCCCCTCAATCATACTCCTCATAAGCAGTACAATATTTAATCATTAAAGCCACAAGAAATATCTCACATTACTCAAATACGACGGTACTTTCCATTTTAGTTTACCTCAGGCAAATTAAACAGGCCCCCTTGAAACAGTGACAAGAAGAGTTATAGGAGCTTAGCACCAGACACCAATTACAATTTGAGAACTAAATGCCATAATTAACAAGACATATACTTTAATCTAAAGCAACTCAAATATGTGGCTGGATAAAGAAAAAAGGTAAGGGTAAACTCTGTAATTATAATAAATCGGTGTGCTGAGGAAGCGTGTACCTTTGAGGGATATTCTTTTATTTTGCAATTAACTTTCAAGTGTTTTGCTAAATACCACCCCACTCCACACACAAACATGCAAAATCTTCCTTGCACTTTCATTTTTCCCCGGCCCTCTGAATAAACATTTCCGTGGACGCTTTCCCTTCATTGTGTGGAAGGTAGGTGTGCCAGTAGATGTGCATAGCCGTTATCTCACCAGCTAGGGACTTTTCACAAATACTTCAAAATGGCCCGATTCTGCCTTCAGGAGAGGCAAAGGTGACAGTATTCACTCTGAGCAGAGCCAGAGCAGCAGTGCTGTACTTTCGAAAATCTCATCGCAAACTTCTATAGCATAAAGGAAGCTTCAAAGAAATAGCATTTCTCACAAATATATAAGTAATGTGTTTGCATACTTGGCTTTACATTGCAATTTAGCAATAAAGCCGCACTCCTGTTTTGGCATGAATATATTTAAAGGACAACCTAATGCATTATTTCAAGAGCCTTATTTATACAAACCTCTCTTTTTAGCATATTTTTTGCCGTCTGCAATAGACTTCTAGGATGCATTAATAATAAACCATCTTGATTTTCTCCATGTTCTGGCTAACAAAGGTAAGTCAGAATTCCTCTTCTTTTTAAGAGAGAACACTACCCTCTTCTAATTTAGAAAATTATGTGCCAGAACCAGACAAATGAAAAGGAAAGGAGAAGGGACCGTTAAAAGTGGATCTTTGTGAGTGTAAGTATATAATGTGTCAAGGTTAAAGTATTCCTCTAATCCCAGAGTCAGGAAGGAAAGCTGCAGCTAATAAAGTCCATCCATGCAGTTTTATTCACTTGCATGCACTTTACTAGAGGAAGAGGTACAGTCTGGAGACCAATTACAAATCACTCGTCTGATTCTTTTAATCCCTTTACTTCCATATCTGATCAAAAATAAAGATTTATTTATGCCTATGTCTAAGGCAAAAAAAAATCCTAAATTTATGTGCAATGCATTGCTTTCTGTTATTGATAGGCAACCTTGTATTTTATTTTGGAGCTTTTCAGTTCCTCTGGCTACCAGTTTGTTGTGGATACGCATGGGTCTAGACCGGTGTTTGGTTCCCAGAACTGCAGGCAGGCTGCAAATGTTATCTCAGGAGTGCATTATCTTATCTTAAGTTTAGCTTTGTTTTTCAGTGGTTTGTCACGCTTTTGAAAAATCAGGGCCACAAAGCTCAGTTCTATTAGAGAGCCCTTGGTTTAGGTTGCCCCTTGGCAATCCCCTCTTCAACCAGTGCCTGGAAACTGAAAGAAAAGCATATGTATAGCAGCAGGTAGGCCTGGTCCCTTAGCGTTGTCTGCTTATGCAAATATGTTTCTGTTTTTAAACTACTGTAGTATTTCTAAAAATGTGTTTCTAAAAATGTTTTCTACAAATGTGTGAGGTGTTGTACAACTGCACCCACAGTTTCAGTTACAGGCAATCAGAGACAGCACAAAGGATTTGCATTAGGGTGTTACTTTGTTTTTTATTACTTTTATTACTCTAAAATAATAATACTTTAGAGTAGTAGTGGGAAGGAATGTGGGATTTCTAAGGATCCACCTTAGATGGGCCACGTGCCGGGAGATGGTACGTGGCAATGGTGTGGGGCAAGACGAGGGGGCTCCCTCTGCTCACCTGGGGGCAGTTCAGCTATTGCTGGCCATCAGCGAGCACAGTGAATGATTCAGAAGCCCAAAGTAGTCCCTATTCATTTTCTCAACACCGTGACAAAGGACAAAGAACTTTAAGAGCAGAATAACCACAACCAAAGGGAGTTTGAGTGCCAAAGGCTGTGAAAGCCTCAGTGTACACGTTCGTGTTTGGACATAGCTACAGACTTGGTAAAGAAGCTCCCGTCTCAATTTTAAAAAGATGGAGCTTTTAACTGATCCTCTCACAGTATCAATAAGGATATATAATAACGCTCTCCATTTCATAAATTTGCTCTCTGCCTTTCATTGACGCTTTGCGCGATCTCTGCAAACACGTTTTGTCCTTCCCAAACCTAATTAATAGCCCGTATTATCTTCTCAGTAGTGTAGCGCGAGTGAACATGACAGTTACTCCTGGCATTCAGTGTGGTAGAACATGCACTTTATGCTCTTGATCATTACACTCCAGATGCAAGAAATGCTCCACATCAATGAAGCGAGCTTCGGCGTAAGTCTGCTGTGCAGGTGCTAACTCGGCAAGCTCTTTCTGCTCCTTATCGCTCGTTCCCTCCCTGTTGTTCTTTCACTCGAAGGCTGTGTGTCTAATGCTGCTACCCAGCCATGAGAATAAAGTGGGTGCCTGCGAGACAAGCGCTGAAGTCTGACTGTTGCGCTACTGGTGATAAGATAGAAGCTAAGATTGCATAACTCTGCCAGCAAAGAACTCTAGCTGTGAGTGAGATACTCCGAGCAAAGCTCACAGGGTTTGATCCTGTCCTCAGATAGGCAGAGCCCCAGCGATGGGGAGTACCTTATCAGATCAACCACCTGATTTTACAAGATGTGCAGAATGCTGTGCCCTTAAGCTAAGGCAGATGCTGCGCACTGGATATGCATTGCACTTCCATTCGATTATAATTTCTCAATACCCTGCGCTGTCACTTAGGTACACGGCCTCGTGTTACAGTGACTCACTGTAGTGCTACACCAGTCTCCATCACCGGCTGGGCTCTGCTGAGAATCCTCCCCTGAGAATTACCCAAATATTGTGAATTACTACCAAAAAGGCAGAGTGGTTCTCTTTGGATGGCCAAGAAGAAATCCAGAGTGCAAGGAGGTTCCTACCCACCTTGCAGTCCTGCCTAGTGGCCAGCTTTCTGCTCTGGCCTCATGTATTTAGCATGGCATGCTTTACGTGGCCAGGAACAGAGAATAAATGAGTATTTAATTGATTTATGTATGGAAATAATGAGAAGCACTGAATGCCTCTTAAAGCTCTTGCACCATGGTTTGCCCAAATGTCTAGAGAATCACCTTCTGCTGTTATTTATCTGCTTTTTTTTTTTTTTCATCATTTCTCTCTGCATTATCATATTAACCCAAATGTACCATGGTCCAATGGCTGAAACAGGTTTGCAGGAATTGTCAGAATTACTGAGCTCACCTGGTTATGTGTGAATATTGAATATCTTCCTTAAGTTCTGACAGGATTTTCACTCTTTGCTGTTCCCTGGATTTTCACACTTCTGTGACAAACACAAACTGTTCCCTGATTTGGCATCACTAGGCTAGAATGATGTTACTGAAACCGGTGGACTGGTTGCTCTTCGTGCCCTTCAATTTCTAATGTGTGTTTTGGATTTAGAGAGGGAAGTAAAATTTACAAGGAAAAAAAAAAAAGAAAAAAGCAAACATGCATGGCGGGTTATGTTTGAATTTCTAGCCTGCCCCGTTACTTACCGGAATAAGTCCTGTATGATGGTGGATGAGAGTTTCAAAGCCACGTGGTGGATCTGTTACTTTTGGAAGGTACATACCTAAATCTGCATGACCGACTTGGCATCCTCGGTCCACATCTTGAAGCATTTACGGAAGGTGGCAGAGTTGGACCTCCTGGTCACTCCTTCAGCTCTAGGCCATCTGTTGACAAAGGTTTCTAGGAACCCAAGTCACTTTTGAAAGTGGGGTGAGGATCTAAAGCTATTTAGATGTCTTTACTCCCTGTCAAGTAACCAGGCAACCAGGTCTGAGCTGTCCAGCCCAGTTTGAACCTGGGGCAATGATTCTCTGCAAAATTTTATGTGTAACTGCATTCTCGCTGTTTCTGCCTTTGCTCTTAAGCACCTCAGTTGCTTCTCTGTGCTGGACCATGTCAAGATCCTTTCCTAGCACCTCAGACGCTTACGGGAGACCTTGGGAAAGGGCATTAGGTGTGCTCATGTGATTTTTGTCTGCATTGCAGAGGTTGGGATTTTAGAGCAGTGAAGCTAAAAGTGTCTCCAAGTTGCAGTTTTTGGAACATGGTTTAGCTGTATAAATCATTATATACACTTAAATTTTTTTTGGTCTTGTCAGAATTTCCAGCATGTTTTTGAGCTTGGCATCATTTCTTTCCTTTGCATGCATGAAATACTTGCCCATATCTCTTCATGTATCTGTATTTATACACATGCTACAAATAAAGGCAGATTTGAGGGCAAACACTGTAAAATATTGCCTGAGGATTTAAGCTGATCTTGTAATATGTTGCTTGAAGGCTCTGGACAATATTGCGTGAACAAAGGAGCCCTTTTAATCCCCAAAGGTTTGTTTACTGTAATGACTCTCAAACCCAATCAATATTTGTTTTATTAACCTGTTGGGTGGATTCAGTTTAAAGTCTTGCTGTAGTTTGTTTGAAGTGGTTTGTACTTGGAAGCTCTGTGAGAGGTAAACAATGCTGAGAGTCACAGCAACAGTGGCCTATTGTATTGAGCTATTCCCTTTTGTGCAGAGACTGTTGACCACTTGTGTTGTTTTTGAGGATATCAGCATATGCTTCTTTCCTGACACAACCTCAAGCGTTCAAAAATCCCAAAGGTTAGTAAATATTTATCAAGAGACGCTTTAAAAATATTTTTCTCGCAAGTGTTTGCTGGCTCTGCTGCGCAGTTTTCTTCCCTTTTAATACTGCGGTACAGATGCACAAGGAGGTGAACAATATCATTGTTAAAGAACTTCAAGAGCAGTGCAGCTGCAACTAATTATATTAAATCATATGATGACGTACCATTTTTGACATACGCGGCTTCTCTTTATTGTAAATTAATCACCCTAAGAATCTATTTTCATTAGTTAGAACATTAGTGTTTTGTCTCTTTATGTTTTGCATTATTTAGAATCATCATGGGTTGAGTTGTTTATTTACGTAATTAGCTCCATATGCCTTAACTGCATTCAACATATGTTTGCAAGTACGAGGGACTTGTGTCCCTTTAAGGAGCTGTGCCAGCCCTGAAGGCAAGCCTGGGAGATCTTCTGTTGGCATTTGCACGAGCCTACAGTATTCACCACCTTCACAGGCGATGTGGCAGCCACTTTGGACTTAAAATACACCCTTCCTCTTTAATCAGGAGGAAAAGAGAAAATATCTGGGCCAGAGATGGCCAGGGATAGCAATGCTCCCCAGTGGAAGGGTACGTGGGGAGCAGCCGACTGTTCTGCATAACCCTGGTATTGTCTCAGTTGAAAGAGAGCAGCCTTCTCAAAAGCTGAATGTGGCCTCAATTCGTTATGATTTTGAGGCATCTGTAGTCCTGCCAGACTTTCATCCTCAAAAATTTCGAGCTACCCTCCAACATAATGTGAGTTTGATGGCAAGATCATGAGATTTAAAAAAATAAAAAATAAATCAGTTCTGGATTCTTTTATTTGCCCTTTGATGTTCAAGCCCTTGGTAGTTCCCATTTCCAAGCTTTTGTCTGAGAATAGGAACACTAGAAACTTCACTTTAGACGAGAGCGGAGAGTAATCCAGAATTACAAGATCCCCGGGACCTATGGCTTTGACCTTCCCCTGTATCCCAGCTTTGAATATTGCAGCATTTGAAATCCCAGTTTGCGGCCACCCTTTGGTCGGCTCCATCAGTGCTGCTGTGGGTATGGCTCGTAAAGCAGCCGTCTCGCTCCTCTGATCCTCCATCTGCTCCTCAGCTGATCGGCAAGGGGATGGAGCCGACGTGCTCCAAGCCGGGGCAGGGACGCGCAGAGCGGGGGAATAAAGCAGCAGCGGGTTTGCAGCTCAGCAGGAAGGAAAACTGCAGACCTGCACGCAGAAAACGTGTGAAAGGGACATATTGGAAAGGAGGCAGACAAAGCTAACAGAGAAGGAACAGGCAACCCACATGCAGTTAGGTGAAAAAAGGACCCTCTGTCTGTATTAACTTTCTTTCTGGAAGTGCCGCTAAAGCAGCTTTGCTCTGGTATTGGCATTTTCTACATCTTTATCAGAGTTTCCACGTGTGCTTGCGGAGTGAATGATAGTACGCGAGCGCTAGCAGCGCCTGAGCTATCAGAGTGAGTTTAGACATTAAATGTAATTTGGGAGCACAGTTCCCCAGTGAATGCTTCACAACAGTGAGTGATGCTTAAAGGTGTGTTAGTCGGGGGGCATAAAATTCCCCTGTAGATGCTGCTTCCCTCTGATTTTATGTTCTGTTTTATGAACATACTGACTGTGAACGCCCCAGATCTGCACGATTTATGCCTGGTTGCTAGAAAAGGAGCTCGGTGCAGCCGGGAGAGCTGTGCTGGCGATATTGCTGGGCATCCCGACAGAGCGCTGCTCTGTTATTTACCAGTTTTATTCCCCAAACCCTTAGGGATTAGGGCAGAACTACCACCCCTTTCCAAAGGATACCAAGGCTCAAGCAGATTAAAGACCTCGCTTCAGGTTGCGTGCGGAGCCTGTACTTAACCTGACAAATGAGCGTGAGCCTCCTGGGTCCTAATCCAGAGCCCTTTCCCCTAGGGCAAAGAAAACTCATCTGAGCTCCTGAACTGTGCGTGGCTTGCGGGCACTTTGGGCAGGGCTGGCACGCACAGGCTGCAGCACGTGGCCCTTGGTGGCGCGATGCTGGCCTGTGCTGGCCACCGCAGCTTGCCAGCTGCAGGCTGAGCTGAGCTTGCTGAGCAGCTGCCTTCTCATCTCACCTCACAGCGAGAGTTGAGCCTAATGCCCGCAGATGGGAGACCCACCAGGGGGGGCCAGAAAGGAGCCGGGGGTGAGTTTAGGTGCAGTCTCTGTGCCTCGTAGCTCTGCCCTACAAAGAGTTCAACACGCAGTAAGCACAGGGAATTTTGCCACGTGGCTTTAAAGAAGCTTTTCCACCCTGAACTTAGCTAACACAGGCACACTGGGCAGATTTACCCCATCTGTGGCTACCGCTGAAGTTAGATAGGTGTACGTATCTTCTACTCCACCTCCTACAACTTGTGCTTCATCCTTGAGCTCCCTTACCTGGTTTCCCTCTGCTCCCCAGGGTTTACCCGCTCCCCAGCTGCAGTGGCTTTACAGGCTTGACTGATACCCTGCTCCAACACGGGCAGAGAAGCACACTGTGTATGAGATACGATTCACATTGCGCAAGAAGGCCCACTCTAACAGCTTTAAGCAATTTCTAATTGCCCTCAGCCTCTGCCCGTCCCAATATTTGCCACCCCAATGGCTGCAATCAGGCATACCAAGCATGATCTGTGGTACACACTGGCCAGAAGTTGTTGTCCTGGGCTGAGTATTGCTGTCGGTTGTGGGCCGTCCCACATCCACTCGGAGAGAGAACACCACGGTGGACTGTGGCATTAAATCCTCTCTGCAATTACACTGAATGCCATTCATTTTGGACAATGCGCAAGAGCAGTTTTTGTTATTCATTACCGAGTCCTCTGGGGGTTTGCCTTTTTTTTCCCTCTTTCTTCTGGTGATTGTTCTAAAACCCTTGAATCTTTAATTAGAATGAAAATTTGCTTTATTGCTCAAGAGTCTCAACAATATAGCAGTTTGGAAGAAATGCTCAGAGCCCAGACACAGCTCAGCGTGCTCCCTTCTGCACTCTCCTCATCCCACCGCTCTCCCATGTGCTATGCATACGTGTCCACTTTTCTTGCCCCCTGTAAATAAATTCGGTCCCAAGATTTCCACGCAGAGAAATGCCACATAAAGCCCTATGAATGTCCATCTACTTTCCTCATCTCTAGCTTGCTCCTTTTTCTTCTTAGTTGCTCCATGTAGTCTCCCTGTCTCTCTTCTTACCTCTCCTCTCTCCGATGTCTCCCACAGTGATGTCTTGGCACTAAGGTCCTGACACTGTGGCTACTGCTGAGGAAAAATCGCATAGCGCTTATTTTGCAACATCTGGGTTGTTGGTTTGTTGGTTAATTTTTATTTATTTATTTATTTTTCTTGCTGGAGCAATAAGAAAAGCATCCCTTGAATGTTGACTTCTTTGGACTTTCAGAAGGAAACACACTTTCAATGGCTTTCAGCTTCGTATCCTGAACCTCTGTGAAGCTCTACGTAAATTAGTGATTTAACAAAATAATGATATTTACTGAAAGCATATAAAATCTTCTCCTTTTTCACAAACTTAATTCAGTAGTATCACTTCATCATCGAGACTTTAGAAGAGCTCTAAATCAGTCAGTGGCCCCCGAGCCTGTAGATCACTTAGCTGTTCTCCTGTGACACATAAGGGTTGCTCATTCATTAGATACTTTTTTTCCCCTCTAGTAAAAAGGGACAGGAAAGGTTGAAACAAAGATGACTTTATTCCTGTTTTCTGCTTTCTCAATATTTTTTTTTTGTCCAGAGCTTAAATGGGAATAGCATTCCAAAAAAAAAAAAAAAAAGTGTGATTGAGTACAAGCTCCTGTTTAAACAGGATACATTTCAGGCTGCCAAGAGGATTTTTACAGAACTAAATATAAGAATCTTAATTGAAAAGGAAAATTGATTAAATACCTTGATGCAGCCTTTTTTATGACTTATTTTTACAAGGGACTCTTCATGTGTGTGCATGATTTCCCAGGGTTACATAAATGACGTGCTTTTTTGCACCTAGAAATATTCGGGTTAGCTCACGCAGGGCATTGATTATGTGGGTGGTGCCTGGTCGGACATTTGTTGTAAAAGGGCAAGTCAGATGCCTGGTTCATATATATATATATATAAAGGTGTAATCCATGTGTTTCAAAAGCTGCTTTATTGTTGAAGAGCCGGACAGAAAAAGCTCAGCAGCCTGTATTTCATGCAACCGGGCTTTTCCCATCTCGGCATCCAGCGAAAAGATGGGCTGGCTTACGGCGTTTACCCACCTTGGCTCGTGTTTGCCTAATATATGAAAGGGATGCTGTTATCATCAGGCAGACATTCCTGAGGAAACACTTTCAGAGGCTCAGCCAGAGGAGGGGAATAGCGAGGGGAGAGGGAAGGGCAGCCGGTGCTCTCCCCGTCTCCGGGATGTCTCCATTTGCTCAGCCCCATCTAGCGGGGGACGCGGCCAGGACCTCGGCGCGGGGCTGGGGCGCGGGGCTAGGGGGACCTGGAGTTTTCTCACCAAAAACACACGCACCATCCTCGTCGATCACCTCGCTTCCAGTGTGTGTAGGGATCTGCCCGGCTGATCGAAGAAAGCTAGGTAGCAGGGCTCGTGGACGCTTCGTCTCTGCTTTTACTGCTGTCCCGCGTGAGCTGGGAAAACCACTCACCTTATTTTTGCTTTGGCTTTCCCATCTGCGTAACATGTGCCATGGTTTAGCAAGGCTAATGTAAGGCATAAATAATCTCTAAATAAGGGCAAATGACCAAGAAATCCTGAACTCAGATTTTCTGATAAAGTTTTGCTACTTAACATCTGAATTGCTCGCAGCTTTCGGTGCGGCTCTGCCGGGCTGCCCCAGCACAGCAAGCTGGAGGCGTGTGCGCATCCCAGGCCTGCTGGGCTGCCTGCTCCCTGGCCAGAGACTTCGTTCGGAGTTAAAAAAATAACATTTGGCGGCTGGGAAGGGGCGATGAGGGAAGCAGATTGGGGCAGGATGCTGCCGTAGCAGAGCAGGCAGGTCGTTTAAAGACGTGAGGGAGCAGCTCGGCTGGTTTGTGACAAGACAGGACAGAGGTGCTAGGAATATGCCCAGGGCTATGACTCCAGAAGCAGAGGTGCTTCAAAGCAGCAACTATCTCGAAGCTGAAGTAGGATTTCCCCCTACAGTAACTGAAGGGCAGTAATACCCGAAATTCTTCGCAGAATAAAACCTAGCTGACAGATTTACACCGGAGCTGCTTTAGCGTTTCTCGCACTGGGCAGGAGCCCAGACTGCCCTGTAGACTCCACGGGGTGTTTGAGACGGGCTGTGTGCCCAGCATCCCCCAGCAGGAGGGCATGAAATTGTCACACCAATGTGAAGGTGCTGCTTTCAGAGAAAAATCGTAGTCACACATAGTGTGTTTATGTAAGTGAGAGCTCAGAGACCTTCTGGTGAGCAAAAGTAGAAAAGTCTTCTAAATGCAAGCAACGCTTGCTAATCAACTAGTGTGCTGAATTTCTAGTTGTAGCAGAAAAACCTTACCAGCGAACCATGTCAGTCAGTTAATAACATGATGTCTTCTAATAGCCAGGTAATCACTGGGTCCTGGGTTAAGTATAGGCCCTCAGGATACGACTATAGTCTTGTAAAAATGCACCGCCTTAAGCTGCAATTCTGGCTTTCCAGTCCTCCATCTCCTAAGAAAGAAGCAATTCAGAATTTTTTTCCAAGTCTCATAAAACTTCATTTTTTTCACAAAAAAAAAAAAAAAAAAAAAAGCAGGCTTGTGCTAGCACCAGGTAGTACCCTGTGAGATGCACACCTGAGCTGATATTTTGGAGGGCACCAGGCAGACATGAGAAATTAATACTGTTTGATCTTAGTTCCATCTCTGGATTGGATTTGAAATAGTTCTCAAATTTGTGCGCTGGTTTAACAGGGCACCCCAGCAGGCAATACCTTCTTGAGCAGAGTCTTGCGTTTGTTACAGACTCAGGTAAATAACACTAATATTTCAATAGATTATGGAGGCAACAATCCCTCTGATTTCATTGAGGTTTCTCATATGTTTAGGGACCTTGCCCGATTCAGGCCCACAGCCGTTATCAGTTATAACGTGATCTGTTATTTCTTTGTAAATTCATTAGTAGTTTTGGGAGTTGTAACTTGTCATCCAGAATTTCTACCAAATCACATCTATCCTGGATTACTGATCTGTGTTTTTGCAGATCTGGCTGAGGGTGAAATTTGAATCTGAGCAGCTGCCAAACAGGGCATCTGTCAAGAAATTTACATACTGTTATATTTCTGTAGTTCTGCACTCTATGTAAATAATATTTGCCTCCTGGCATCTTCCGCACAGAACTGATTTCCTCCCTGTGGTTTCTTGCCAGAATCTTGGCCATTTCAATAATTGAGACTCACACTGAGACCTCAGAAATGTTAATATCCACAAGCGCTAAAATCACAGAATACAGCATGATTTTGACTATTCTAAAAATGTATGAAGAATCAAACATGCCATATCTAGAGAAACATCATGCTTCCTTGCCCCACTGCTACACCCCTTTGTAGGGCAACAGACGGAAACTGGAATCTGTCCACGTCGTGTGGTTGGTATCTGTGCTCTGGAGGCAAGTGGAGCTCCTTGGCCAGTACAACTGCTCCAGCTCCCTTTCACCCAGCACCAAGACAAGGGGATCAGGGGATGCCTCACAGTGGTGAGAAGGTAGGCTCATCACCAGCTTCACCAACCTATACACGATGCTAAATATCCTATAACCCGCAGCCAGCTAGTATAATGCTCCTCTAGCTTAGTTCAGGAAATAGCAGCAACCTGAGAGTCAGGAATTTATAACCAGCTCCCTAAGGGGCTCTTTAATCTCGATCCAGGAGAGAATGCGTCTCCAGCCTTTATCAGCAGAATCTTCCCAGGCAGAGTCTGATCCTTGTCTCTGTGAATGCTGTATCAACGAAATCATATGTACATCTAGCCTGCTAAGTAAAACAGGGCCAGGGAGCAAGCTGGACCACAGATTGTCTTTACAGCCTAATTATTAGCACACTCCTGACACGAGCCAAGGAAAAGTGTACACGAGGACTGTTCCCGACTGTAAGTATGGGGAACACTGCACCATTTGGCTCCTTCCAGCTTCTGTGGTTTGCTTACCTCCATCCACACGACCGTCCTCCCAGGCTTTGCACCCTCAGGGGGCCCCCTCATGCCTACCCCAGGGCATGCAACACATAACCTCAGCATCTTGCTGTGAAATCTGGTAAGCTGCAACACATTACTGCACACACTTTGAACTGAAATAAACACATGAAAAATAGTAATTATATATTAGACTGCAGGGCATCTGTGGAGCCTACGAAAGACCCAGGCAAGTGCTACGCAGAGTGGTTAGGCTGTAAAAGGTTCCTGGCCCTGTTTTATTAGCTTTATAGGCAAAGATGCTGGCATTAAAAATGGTGTTACTATGTTTAGCGTGCTACAGACAAAGTCAAAATTCAATGAACTGTGTAATCCATAAAAAAAAATAAACCCATCACCATGCCCCAAACCAGGAAGGGTTTGTGCAATATCTGTTGCTCCCTTTAGCACGCTACTTCATATTCTTTCCCATGTTAGCTACCCTGGTTAGGGCACATTCTGTTTTAAAAGGAGGCAATTTTATGGCTTAAATGCATATATTAAACACATATTATCTCTCTATCTTGATGAACTGTGTTTTCTAATGAACACATGGCATGTCCGCATTAATTGACGCTCATTGAAGGGGAATCCAGTCCTCATATTTCTGAAGCTGAACAGAAAGGCATTCATAATTCATTCTCATTATCAATTTAGCTTTGCAGGGAAAAAAAAAAAGTATAAGAGATAGGAACTTCTTTGCTTTTTTCATGCCTTTTGGGGAAAGTCACTGTTTATATGTGATATGCAACGAGATACAGCGAGTAAGTGTTTAGACAGTGAAAATATACTGAATACCTAGACGGACTTGAACTGGATTGAATTGTAGCTCTACAAAACTAAACCTATCCCCCTGGCTCTTAGTGAGGCTGCTTTAGTTTTACAGGGATGCTTGTTTTTGTTTTTTTTTTTTCCTTTTTTTTTTCCTTTTTTTTCAGGGCTGTTAAAGCACAGACCGTAGGGTGATGAAGCCCACCCTCCCTATGTCCTGTCATATCTTAGCAATGTCTGTCTGAAAGGGAGGATTTACTCACTTAAAATACTCCTCTAAAAATGAGGTCATGGGCAGCCTTTTTGAGGGAGGGGCTGAAGTAACAGACACTTGGAGGCTTGGGATTTTCAGGGCACGGTTTGCAGCCAGCAGAGCGAAGGGCCCTGTGCCCAGGTCCTGCCACAGGTGAGCGGGATGGGGAGGCCCCACCGGAGCAGGAACATCGCGGGCCGCGGTTCCTTTCCGTGTGTCGAGCCGCCACAGGGTCAGTCAGCAGCCGACCTGCGCAGGATCTGCGTCATTTGCAAAGCGTCTACAGGGGACTGACGGTAGAAAGATTTTTATGGAGGCCTCCTTCCCTCCCACTTTGAAATCATCCGGAGCTGCTGAGCTCTGGGGGGTGGCAGATGCTGTGGCTCTTTGCGTGACTTCCAAGAGAGCATGAGTCTCGCTGGGGTTCCCTGGATGAGGGCTGAGAAGCGTGCTCTCCTGCTAGTTACATGGCTATATATATTTTTTTTTTCCAGCGGTTGTTTGTGGTAGATTCACATAAAGCAGCGAACAACTGGCCCTCGTTATTTTTGTACAAAATCTCTGCTCGATCAGATCACGCCAGCAGAATTGCTCCAGTTTTCTCTTCCTGTTATTTGGTCTATTGCTTCATAAGGGAGTTTATTTTCCTCCACAGTTCCACTGTATTTTCTATGTATCTTTTAGAGCAAAAAGAAATCAATTCTTTGAACAAGTTGCTTCTTTCAAGAGCTCTTTCCTTGTTTAAGTGGGCTCCAGTGTATTAAGAACTGAGCTGGACGCAGCTAAGTTAACAACATTTCCAAACATATTCCTTGGGTATTTCTCCACATTAGCTAGGTTTAAGGAGTTGCCATGGAGGTGTATTTGCCTCCAGATGAGTCAGAATTATTTAAAGGTGTCTGTCTGGATCAGAAGGTTTTATTCCAAATTATAAAAGGTGTGCAAGCCTTCATCTTTAAGCAGCCCCTTCCCCTGCAGCTCCCTTCCCGTGGACCTGCTGCCGCTTTGTTCTCAGAGCACTTTTCCCTTTCGGGTCTTCTGCTCCGCTGTCTTTGTAGGGGTGTCTTCTCTATTTCCTGCTACCGCAATCGAAGGCAAGGAGACTTTTGACAAAAGACCTAACGCAAACCTTTGAAATCAAGGCAAATCTTCCATTCTCTTGGCTCCGCTAGGTATTTTATCACCCACTCCCCGCCTGCTGCCCTCCAAGGGAGCTAAAAGTACCCCTCCAGGTTTCTCCCTTCCGACTCCTCAGAAAATACGAATGACTGGGACTTCCCCTCTCTGCGCTTTTGGCCTGGCCAATATCTATATGGCCTAATTCTCCAAAGCTAGGTCTCCTTATCCAAAGAAACGCAACAAAGGTAAACAACAGAAGCAGTGACTGAGGGTAAGATTCCCTTCGGTGGGCATTGCATCCGTGGTTGTCCTAAAAATATCTCCAGTAAATCCCAGGCCTGGATGGACTAAAGAAATACTTAGGGAAGAGCGAGGGAAAGGGATGTGCTGAGAGGCCTCTTTCGTCTCCCTGCTTCCTGAGGGCTGTGAACTGGAACGCCTTGCAAATTCTTCAGTAGCTTGTCGACAGCAGGAGTCAGTGCTCAGGCCTGACGCCGAGGGAGCCCCACGCTGCTGTGGGCCTGCAGCTGCAGCAGCCCTCGTTTGTCTGAGGTGGGCCTCCCTCAGTCTACATGAATGTTACACCTCCCTGAGCGTCAAGCTTTTAAGCGCACAATCGTTACCTAATTTCTTTAGATTTTTCCCCCCCCCAGCCTCTGCACTCGTGCTACCAGAAAAGATCCTCTCGGTTACCCCTTTAAACGCACCCACATTTGTTCATCTCTGGGCCGTGTAGCACAATTGCTAATGTCTGCAGAGATGCACATACAGGTATGAAGACCAAAATAATAAACAGATGTCAAGCGTAATTATGATATACGTCTTCATCTGTGCAGAAAAAAGAACTTCAAAAATATTTTGGTTGTGGTCTTAATCCAAATTCACTTCACCACCCTCGGGTTTTTGCACAGCCACTTATCTCTAATTCTGCATTACCTCAAAACAGGGATTTCCCATGTTACTTTTAGAATGCCAGGAGCACTCGTCAAATGGAAATAGGTCTGATACAGCCGTACGGAGCAGCATGACCTGGAATTGCTTGCTTTTGGCTGTGGGCAACCTTGCTTTGCCTTTGTGAGAAAGTCTAAAGGAAGGCAAAACTGCTGAGAGTGTTAGTCTGTAGGTACAGCAAGGTGAATCCTGTGGTACTGAAGGCACAGGAGGGCAGACTCTCAGCCGATGTAACTATTCCTGAAGTTTTTCAACAAGGTTTTGTTAAATGACTCTCATTTCCCAAATGTACAGTGTTTCAGATTGCAGACAACACGGTATGGACAGAAGTGTTACCTGACCAGATCAGACAGATACTCAGTTCTATTTCATGAGCATAGATTTTGACATAGTATTTCTACTGGTTAATTACTTCACAACAAAAGGCTAAACACAATTTTTAGTTTTCATTCTCAGCAAACTGATGGGGTAAGGTTTGGTAGGAACATTAAGGAGGAAAGCTGCCAAGCTTTCCTCAGAGATTTTCCTAGGCACGTGCATCTTGTACACCTTCTACACTATCCGTTGTCAGTGATGCATGTTTCTTTTCTGACATAATCGTGATGTCAAAATCAGTACTAACCAGGTTCTTACCTCTTTTTTTGGTCTCACTGATCTGTACTGTGGGGGACTCTCACTGTTCATGCAGAGTCAGGCATACTAGTGCACAGCAGATCAGAAAATTAGTGACAAACGGATGTATCATCAATGTGCAGAGCTGGAACTGAAATATTTCTAGATGTGTGCTACTTTTTGACCATGCAAAAATATTGTAAAATTGAAAGGAACTGAGTGACAAAAATGTCACTCAGGAAATCTAGGAAGAAAACACATCAACATGATAGTCCTGTAATTATTTCAATTTGCAGGAAAGTAAACTAAATAGTTAATCGTCCACCAAATAGGTAATGGTCCACCAAATGTCTTCCTTCCTTGGGAGCAAAGCACTCACTGTGCCACGCCACCATTTGCAGTTTCCTCAAACGTGATCTCACGCCAGTGTACGAGTTCAAAGTGGTAATAAGGAGAGAGGCACATGAGGCATTCATCTTTCACCGTATCCCATGAGGTTTGCAGCATTTGGTCTTGTAACACTTGCAGCCTCTATGGTCTTGGGGGCTGGGATCCTCTGCTTGTTTGGGAACGTGGCTGCCCCATTTGGCCTTCCCCAGCAGCATGCGACGGCCGGGCAGCTTGTACAGATCCTGCCGATTATCACGCAGCACAGGTCTCCTCTAGCAGAGCTGTCCATGAAGATCTGGAGTGCCAGAACCTGAGGTGTTTGCCACCACGATGCTCCTTCTGTTGGCGTCCTCCAGAAATTGCTTCCTGCACATGCAAAGTATTGTCCAGATTCTCCTGGAAACTGTAAGCTTGGAGAAAACTAAACAGGGAAAATTTAGTAACTGCCTCCACAGATAAACACAGATTTACCACTTTCCTAGATTTGCAATCAAAAATCATCCTTAAATGATACCTGTACTGCTTTCAGTTTATGATTTTCACTCTGCTTGGTGCTGCAGCTGACTATATTAGTATATTGTCTTTTCTATTGCTATTTGTTGGGTATATAGGAAAAGTACACAAACTTCTGAGCTGAAAATGTTCAGAAGAGAAACGGACTAGCTGAAGACCTCGCTTCCACCCAGAAAGGCTATGTCACCCAAATCATTGTGAAATTGAAGGGAATTAGGTTTTCAGTTTGCTTATGCTCTTCACATTAGATATTGTAGAAGGATTTAAGCTGCAAAAGTTCAGGAATTTACCTGAGTTCTCCAATTTAGGAAACTTGGCTCCCTCTGTAGTCAGTGAAGAGAAAGAGAGAATAATCTCCAGATAGGAGTCCCAGCCCTATCGAAAGAGATGAAAACTGGCATAAAATTTTTTCCATAAACAGATAGAGGTCTCATGGCATAAATAAACATTAGAGGTTTTCCAGTTTGCTAATGCTTTCATTTATCTTTTTCACTTACTTAGTTTCTCACTCATTGAAAAAAAACCTTTACAAAACTACTCAGGAACCAGAGAAACTTGCATGCAGGATTTTTCATGTGTTCTAATTTGAGGTTATATATAAAGTTCCCTCTTCTAAGCATTTGGATTAATTATTCTTACTTTTAGAGGAGTCTACACTGATCTCTGAAACAGCCTTATATCTAGTGTTACAGCCAATTAATGCAAAAACCTCACAAAGTCAGATCATCCGTTCTATTTTATCTATATAAATGGGATTTCTCATAATGGTTTCATACATAGTTCTTCAGCTTTTTCCACCTCTTCTTCTTATTTGGCGTATAAATATCAGCCTGTTTACAGTACGTACAGACAAAATTTTGAATATTGATGAGGTTTTCCTCAGATTTAAATGTAAAGGGCTTTGTGCTACATGAAAGCCTGCTTTTCCTCTCTTTTTCTAGCATGTTTCTTTACACTGATGTTAAATGACTTTTTTTTTTAAGTGGTGAATGTGACCAAAAGGTTTGAGACCCTATAAATCAAGCAAGCACGCTTTTAAGTTGTTGTCTACCTTTTGCAATACGAGTTAGGAAAAAGTATCATATTATCCTCCATGACAATGTAGATACAGCTGGTAGGACTGGAAATATGTAATGAAAATGTGTAACACCTCGTCTGCCTCGCTTTTGGGCCAAGCACAAGTCTTCTCAGTTTGCACTTCTGTTAGTGGGGCATGGGAATTACTCGCCCCCTGAGTAATTGTCATGGCTCTTAGGTGGTTCTTCCTTCCCTTTCTGAGATACATGCTCATGCACACACATAAGCAAACTGCTTTGTTTTTATTTTTTTTTAAACTATTAGGATTTCTTTTGAGATTAGAAGATAGTTTCACTTTAGCACTTGGCAAGAAATGGAAACAAAAATTCTCAGAATTTCTTTGGAAAATGTCAAGATTTAAAAAAAATAGTAAAAGTAAGTTTGGCACTCTTGAATTTTCATATTTACAATGAAAATTAAAAATACATATATAAAGCTGTATTTTTTATAAAAAGTATCTGTCACTATCCATAGATTTTTTTTTTGTTTATTTGTTTGTTTGGTTATTGTCTTTACTTTCAAGTTTGACTTTATTTCAGGATGTTCATTGTAGAATAGACTACAAAACTAAATGGAACCAGTCCTGCCATTCTTGTCATATTTTTCTCTGTAATATTATTGACTTCAGCACAGCTTTTTGATAGTATGGTTAAAAAGAGTGGAGATGGCGTATCCTTCTTTCACCTGATGTATTGTCAAAGTCACATCTAAAAACTATTGCTTTTTGCTAAATTAAATTAACATTGTTGATTTATAAATTTTTGGCCAAGTCCAAACAAATGTCCCATTGATCTTATTAGAAATTCTACCCTGCTTTAGGATTTTAAGATAATTATTCATGAGAAGGAACACAACATTAGTAAAATAGTTTTACTGACTAGTGCTTTTGGAAGGTTTGTTTTAATGGAGTTCATAATTTACAAACTAAATGTGTGCATCTTCTAATGTATCTTAAACTTTGCTTTATAAATTTCTACAAACTCACTGAGAATAAAGAAGGAGCATCAGGAGCTAATATCAGTGTTGACAAGGGCAAAACCAGAAACCCAGCAGCAAATACTCTGTCAGCCTGTTTGAGACAGAGATTTGAAACTTTCTCCAGCGTATGGGTAATATCACATTCCCCCCTCCTCTGTCCCCACCCTCCTGCTGAGATCAAAAGACAATATTCCTGCCTCTTTGTAAGCACTGTGCCATCTGTACAGCTCCATTTGTAGAAGCAAAGTCCAACTCGTCCTCTGTTTCCGCACTTAGATGTATGATACAGACTGTGCTGGAGATCTGATGTGGTACGAGAAGTTTTCTTACGTATGAGGCTAAAAAAAATTGAAACTGGCCCGTTGTGCTCAGTCTTAGTGGAAACAACTTCCCACAAAGTCGAGAATCAAGATCACAGTTAGTGTTTTGAGGCAAAATATGAGCAATGCATACTTTTTTCTTTTTTTTTTTTAATGCCACAATTAGCCAACAAAAATGCTGTTTAATTGATATTGATGTCCTGATATGGTTGTCCGCTTTTCCTACACTGAGGAAAGGTAAGGTGTTTGGGAAGCCACAAGCAATGTTCTTCAGATGGTCTGAAGACTCTCCACCACCATCCAAACACACAGTTTAAACTCCAGCTGACTGGAGGCCCAGCTGACGCTGGTGGCTGGGACACCACGGCTTATTTTTGTGTGGCATGAAAATGCCAAGCTTCCCTTGGGAAGTTCCAGGCCCATCAGTAGTGCTGGCAGAGGGTCGAGGATGCCTCTCTTGAGTCCTATGGGACAAATCAGCCGGAGGAAGAGTTTTGAGAAGGAACTACACATTGTAATCGAGAACTGGGTTAGAAACATTTTCAGAGATGGCCAAAAGCTGGAATTGCACATTTGTATTCTATTGGTTTTAGAGAAAATACCTGCAAGTAAAAATAATGATTATTCAAACAAGATAAAGTACCTAAAAGCAGTTATAAGAGATGGGAAACAAACAAACAAACAAAAAAAAAAACACTGGGAAGTTCATAGCAATTGGTATAAGTTAAAAGATAGAAGTTTAAGAAACAGAGAGCAAAGGGGATTATTTCTAGACGAAAAAATATTTCTTGAAGGAATAATCCAGGAATTATGTAGTCTCTTTGCTATCAAATGAATGTGAGTATATTGAAGGCATTGCTAATAATGTAGTAAAGATGAGAATGCTCAGAAAATATTTCACTTTCACACTGGGAGTATCTAGACAATATTTCACTTTGGTGGTGGAAAGATCCAGGTGATGTCAACAGCTGAGGGTGAAACACTTCTCATTCCAACAGCAGCTCGGGACAATTTAGCATTAAGCATGGAGCCTGACGTGGACGTTTTCAGTCTGCTGGTCCTGTCGTCCTGCTCTGCTGTTGAGTCCAGGGCATCCCTCCACGCTTTCAAATGCCATGGGTCGGCATTTGGTTATCCACGATCCCTTCCTGGTGTTGTCGTTTGGGCTCTCAGAGCACTTGCCACGGCTCTGCATGCTCTCAGATCAGCCATTCTCTTTACCTCAGTGGTTTCTCGTCTTTTAGTTGTCTTGATAAATCGATGCTGTTTCAGACTTCAGGTTCTGTTTTGCCCTTTGCTGCTTCTCATACGAAAGCTCAAAACCTTGAAAACTCCCTATGCTGCATTTCTTCTTGTGGGCTCAATATCATGCCACAGGTCTTGTATCTGCTTGAATTACTGGGAAAAATATTTCCAACCCTCAGAAAGTATCCCAAAAGCATGGATGTCAATAAAGCCAAGGCATCCAGACCACAGCAGTGTGATCCTGTCTGAGAGCTCACAGTGCAGCCCCCAGGCTGGCTATGGCAGAGCGAGTTGCCTTCACTATCACTGCATATCAGAAACGCGTGGCCTTTCAAACACTGGAGAGCCAGACCACAAATTGTCAGGAAATGCCTCTAGCCAGCAACAGCACCAGCTCCTGGGGGGTCAGGAGATGGGCTGTAGGGAAGCGCCATCCACCCGCAGAGCCCCGAAGAAGTAGATGCACTTTCCATGCGCACAAGAAAACTGCCCTGAGGTCTCCACAACAGACGTGAGAAAAAATAATCCAAGCTGTGGAATATTGTTTTACTTCTCTGCTTCACGCACCTGTCTGAAGCCAGAGATACTGGAGCCACTGTGGAGTAACTGACTTCTTGGTCGGAAGCTGTTGCTGTACAACAACGCTTCGTATAAAGCTTGGATGGCCTCTTGCTGAGTAGCTGAGGACGCCCGCAAGGAAAATCTCAAAGAGGCCTCACCTTTACAGGCTGCTGTTGGACGCACAGAATAACAACTGGTTAAGGGAATGAGATGAGCAAGCAGTCACCTAAAATATGCCGCTCTGGCACGTGAAACATATCCTTGTTTACCTACGTAGAGCGAGAGGTGTTCACGTAGCAGTGCGGTAAGATGATTTATTAAAGAGTGCAGCCCCTGCTGACCGTGCGGTGGCAAGAGGCGGTGTGCCGTGCTGCAGCGCTCTCCCAGGGGCACGTAGAGGTCCACATCATGCAGGACCCAGAGTCCTGCCCTATCCTGGCCCATATTTTTAGCTCATGGTCCCCTCTGTGACCAACTCTTCCTTGATTTTCCATGTTTTACCCAGGTTTAGCTCCACTGACATCACCAGGGTCCTCTGTGTTTGCCCAGAGGAAGGCTGAACGGGATCCAGCCTATCCTTCCCAAAAAGCAGGGCAGGGAGACAGCAAGTGTACTAAGCCTCTGGCTATTTCTCTGCCTCTGTATGTTTCCTAAGAGAGCTGGAAACAAAATCATACATGTGTGGAGGTGAATTATGAAGCTGAAAGAAAAAAGAAAAGGAAAGAAAACAAAAAGTTGTGGAGGGAAGGAAAGAAGATAGCAGGTGGTGGCTTTATTAACAGCAGCCCATGAAATCCTACTGTCTTGTAGGATACATCTAGATGTATATTACAATCAGAAAACAAGTCGCTCTGCTCTAGGCTTATCTAGTTGCTGTGAAAGAGTGTTTGGTAGCTTTGCCTCAGTGAATGGCATCGCCTGGCACTGGGCAGGGCTCAGCAGAGCAGTTGTAGGACTGTCCCAATACACCATGCAAGCTGTTCTGATACAGCCGCAGAGGGGCATTTGCGGGAGTGCAAGCCATGTACCTCTGTGCTGCTAGTCCTACCCATTGCTCTGCGTGCACGTGAATCCTTCAGACGAGTTACAGCTGAAAGGGCTCGGTTCTCTTCCCATTAAAAATAAATGGCAAAAATTGTATTGATTTCAGTACAGAGGGATTGGACTCTTAGCCTCCAAGAGGATATTTAATTTATTCTGTTACTAGCTTCTTAATGGGATACAGCTATACTATGCTGCACACGGAGCTGCATATGATCCAGCTCCCTCGGGCTGCTTGGACAATATGCTCTCCACTTCAGAGACTAGTACATAAATACAATTCATATGCTCTGTCTTTAGTCATGCCACAGTTTTGTCAACCACATCACATTTTTCTGCCTCAGGCTGCGGTGTGCGCTGTTAACACATGTCTCCGGACTCAGGTCAGTGAGCGCAGGGACAGCTTAGCATTGCTTCTGTTTTCCTGAGACTTTCCTGTCTTTTCTTGTCATGCATTTAACTTGCCTCATTCCTCTTGTAGCTTTTTTTTTTTTTTTTTTTTTTGGCTACTATACCACGTATATAGTCACTCCACCTTTTATCTCAAGTATGTACCAAAAAGAGAAATAATGCACTCTGTCAAGGCCTCATCTACAGCACTGAATTCTGCTAAGCAATCTGCTGAAGATTTAACCCATGATAATTAGTCTCCTTGGCTTGGTATTATTACCCTGAATTGACGTGTAAGAGGAAAATCAAGAAGGGCAAAATCCTTTTCTCTTAGAAGGTCCTATAGTTAAATTTAATGTAAATATGATGTAATTTGTACAATTAATCCTTTTTTTTTTTTTTTTTCATGTAGAGCTAACAAATGTTTAAATGTAGGAAAATAAATACCTCCTTAGTGTATGACTGTCCTGAATATCTGAGATCTACTCACTTTCTTTCTCAAATTGCCACCAAATCTACCCATCTTTCTTAAATTACCATAGTCTTTCAGAAGATTTTAAACCATTGCTTCCTTAGAATAGTTAGAAATTCATCATTTGTTGAAGGTTTGACTAAAATTTGAACCCTTGAAAATTAAATTTTGTAAAAATGGGGGGAGGCCGGGACACCCCATCAATATGTCCTTGGTGTTTACCGAACACCCAACACGCTGCAGCTGGAGGGGCTGGGTGGTGAGTCGGGGCAGCGGGGGCTTTGCTGTTCCCTATCTTCATGGCAAGGTTGCTCCCAGGATGCCAGCGTTATTCTGAGATTTCCTTCCCTCTCTCTTTGGACTGATCTCGCCATAGCCTAATGTATACAGCAGTGAAATAGATGAAAGCTGACCAAGGGCACGCAGAAGGCAGTACATCTGTAACTGAAAATCCCTTTTCCTCCGTTCTTGTTGACTGACCCCACCCCTTAGAAAGGCTTTTGTCTAAGAAAAGCAAAATCAACATAAAACTATGTAGATTCATGACTTGCTTTGTCTCCAGCAGTAGTATTAGCTGAATGAACAAAGGGACTGCTCAGCTTCCTGTACTTTCTGGATTCAAAATGGAGAGTGCTTTGCAATAACAGTGACTTCTTTCATCTTAGAAACACTCCTTCATAGAGAAAGCATATCTAAATACAAATCACACCGATGGATGTCTCTTTCTCATTTCTTTTGTAAGAATTTAGTGGCATCACTTGTTCCTAATGCATGAGCGTTCATCGCCATCATTGTAAATCTTTTAAATCAAAAGAAAATGAGAAATGTTAATGGGAGAAGGAAGAAAGGGCTTATCGCTGAAAAGTTTGTTTCTTCACTACACATCACATCAAAATCTAAGCGACAAATCTGCCTTCAAAACACGGCTGCAGCTAAAAGGAGCTGCAGGCATACCCTCACAGCCACATTCTGGCTTCCAAATGCAGCTTGTGCTGTACCTTACTGATCAAGATGCCCACCTGTATCCCTCTCTATTATTCCGTAGTGTTTCTGCCTGGGACGGGGGAGACAGACTGGCTCCATTTGTCTGTGAGGCTCGTAAAGGATGATGAGACTACTGCTGGGACTTTGTGCTGAGCCTCTAGGAACGTGTTCCTGGGAGGGAGGGAACGGGTGGCTGACACCGCTGCAAGCAGCTACTCCTAATCCCATCCCGGGCTTTTCTGCAGTTCCCAGCCTAGTCTGGAGGGCTGGCTGGGGAGATCTCTGTCCCGTTTTCTTTCTGCACAGATAGCTCAGCGTAAAGCGTAAGCCCCTCTTTCTCCTCTAGGCACCATGTGGTCTGGTTGTAGCCATGCAATACCACATCCCACTCCCAGGGGACAGCTGATGGTACTAGAGCTGTTACTTCATACTCTGAAAGCTTCAGCATTGGACATGGCACACACAGACTTGCAAGAAACAAAGGGAGAAAATGCCACAAAATACTGTGGAATAAACAAGGTCTGGTTTGCAGAGGCTGACTAGAGACAGCTCGGCACAGGCACTTCCTAAAGTCACAAATTTACTTCGCTGCCTCCGTGCCTGCTTCCTGGAGGACCAAAGTGTTTTCATGGAGTCCAGATGTAAAAAGACAATAGGTCACTCTAATTAAAAACCCAAAGCAAAAGCATATCACAGCTGCTAAATAGTGTAAACACCAAGAGTTAGGTTTCCAACGTCAAAAGTGTCACATTTAGGTGTCTTAATTATTGAGGTCCTCATGTAAACTAGACATCATGTGTGAGAAAGATAAAAGGGGTTATTTTGCTCTTGGTAGAGTATGTTTGCATTGGCATTTTTATATTGACGAGATATCCCTGGTGGGAACACCGCATTCTTGGTTTGGTCTCAGTAATACAATAGTCATAAAACACAGCAAAAAAAAGAGTACCCTAATATACTGTAAACATTACATAGGATGTGGCGTTTGGGGTAAAGCAGCCGAGTGGGGTAGAAGTCTCAATGCTACTCCTGAGAGGAAAGCACTCGCTCACTTGAGATGCCCTGCTGAATCAGTGGAGTTTTTTTGCATCAACAGCTGCTCACTGACGTGCAAAGTTTGCAGAATTTGGCTAGTTGGTACCAACCAAGCATCGATAAAAGAAAGGCCCAGGTATAATTTTTAATATATCCCATGTGCACCCTTTCTCATATCTTTATTTATGCGTAATTGAAAGGAAACTCATCGAGAAAGAGAGACTGACGTGTCACATCATGACATTACTGCGGTGCTGCATTTTGTGGGCCACGTTCAATGCAACCCTCGAGTGATCTGTTCCAATAATACAGATAACAGCTAGCAGGATGATTCACCCATCAAGCAATAATGAGCAGCCATTGCATCACCTGTTGTTTATTGTACCCTGAGGCTTTTCAGAATACAGTTGCCTTGATAAAAAGATAAAAGAGGAGAACATAAAACTTGGGTGAAAGAAAAGTCTTATTAAACTGAATCTACTTCTTGTCTCCTCTTTCTCTGTTCCCTTTAAAGTTATTATTAATAGGGCCAGACTGTTTGATAGTGAGCACGCATTTGTGTGAGAACCATTACTGGTGGAGCAACACCTCTGAATGGCTGCTCAGTTCAATGAATAAATGAGGCATGAAGAATGTAGGATGGTTTAGAGTGAAATCCAGCCCAGGAGTGAGAGACAGCTACGTTATGGGCCAAATTCTGAAGACTTTCTTCCATCTACTTGGATTTTCCAGAGGTCAGTAAGAACTCTGCCAGCATAAGAGGGCTGAGTAAAACTTGAGTGATCCCCTAGGCTTTGAAGCTATAATAATGTTTATGTCTCAAGCTCCTCTTAGAGTTCATAATGAGCATTAATTAAATATACCTCAGGGCTCCCTATGCAAGAGCAAAGTACTCTTACTCCCATTAAAGAGACAGAGGAAACCAGTTGTTGTACAGGAGCAGTTCCTCAAACAGGATTTGGAGCTTTCCCCGGCTCTCGGTACTATTTCAAAGGACCTTGAGTTGCCAGCTGGCCACCCAGGGAAATGTTGATGCGATTTAGCAGTGACATTGAAGATACTGATGCTGTGGCTTGTTTTTCAGGGGTTCTAACCTCCTCCAGCTCCCTGTGCCCTCAGACAGAGATGTTGCTGCTTGGAGGTCCATGTGCCTATATTCTGTTTAGCTTTAAGAACACCAGGTAGAGCATTTAGGGTATTTGGTAGCTAGTCAGTGCAAGGAGATGTTGAAGGCAGGTTAATCTATGTGAGGTAGCATTAAGTGCTAACTTCCTAACAAATATACCTGAATCATTAACCTCAGAGATCACAAATAGGATGTCCCCTCTAGTCAACAAAGAAATACGTTTAAGTAATTCAACAAATACATTGTTCTGAGTGCAAAACGAGGTGCCAGATTTTACTCCGGGGTGCAGTGTCAAACCTTCACAACTCAGGCTTCACAGTGGAAGTGCTGACAAGCGCACTGCTGCAGAGTGCTCCACTTGCTGTGTCATCGTGACCCAGAGCATGCAAAGAGACGATGCAGTTTATTATCCATGAGCTTGCACTGAAATCCTGACAGAGGCAAAACTCACCAGTTGCCATCATAGTGCCATTTGCCTAGATCAGTTCTTCTGATCCAACGATATTTCGTTTGCTTATCCACTGTTTCAGAACCAGCATCCACAGGAACATTGATGTTGATGAAAACTTGGGGGGTGGGAGGTTGGGGGACAGACTTATTGTACAATAACAAGTGATCATGGTTGATACTTTCTTTTGCTGCTGCTGAGCAGACTCCGCATGTGACCAGAAGCTGCTCGTAAGCAGAACTTCTGCTACTGTGTGCGATGTGATGGCACTAGCAGTGCTCTCTGTAAGCTCACTGTTTGAGTTTCGGGCGACCACCAGCACTGATCTCAGTGAGGGGTGAAGGAAGGAGGCAGTAATGGCAGGCTCTTTAAAAGAACAAGACAGAAAAAGCACGACGTTATTTTCCAGAACAGGCTCACCATGGGCTGTCAGTCCTGGAATACCAGGCAAGTGTTTACACACAGACAGGTCCCCCAGCGTCATGTGCCTTTGAGACTATCCTACCAATGGAAGGAGGAAATTTCAAGCAAATCATCAGCACTTCGTGTGCACGTTCCCTGCATCCTACCACGTAGCTCTTAAGAGTGTACACTCATAAGAATTTCATGCTAATATTCTCATTCCTTTATTTGTATTCCTTCCAAAAGCTTGCAGAGAGGAATTGCTCTCCCATTTTCCCCAGATTAAATCCAATTTTTGGCATTCCCGCTTTGCTGAAATACCTACGGAGTCTCCAAGTTTTCTGTGGTACACTTGAAAGCAGAGTTTGGTTCATAATTCATGAGATGCTCACTTTAGTTTTTATATCCACATTATGCCATAAAATCTCACATTTTCACTTTGTCAGCTGCCTAAAGTAAGGGAAAAGTTACAGACTTTTGCCCCACGTCTAATACAGGACTTTCCTTGCAGCAAAGTGACCGGCAGGAGGAAACTAGCCAGACAGTCTGAGTGACGACCTGGGGGGGTGATAGAAGCCCCTCTGGGACAATGCTTTTTCCTGCTTCTGGAAGTCCCTCCTATTTCCACATTGGCTTCTGCATCCGGTACTTTACCAGGATTCTCTTTCACATCAAAGCATCTCTCCCCGGGCTACACATGTAGGGGCACAGCCTTAGTTTCTATGGGAAATAGTTTTATCCCAAAGGAAAGGGAAAGAAATGTTTGGTTTAAATATGCTTAACACTCCCCCTTCTGTATAAGGCGCTCTGTTGTTGCACTTTCTCTATTCCCTTGGGATATCAACATGCTCTTTACCATACTCAAGATTATTTTCTTAGTTGAGGTGTTTAAAAGGGGCTTTGGGGGAATTTTACTCTCATCGACATTGGTTAAACAAACATTAGGCTGACAGCCTGCTAAATTAATTGGACCAAATTATTTTTTTTTTTTGCTGGTCTCACCCTTAGGATGAGTTGGTCCCAGTTCTACCATTTAAGAGAACTCCATCACACAGACAATGCAGAGTTTCTGCTTCTCTCCTAAAGTTATTAGAAACACGGACAGAGCCAATGTATGGGCGATGGAAGTGTTGCTTAGCTTACTGAACAGCTGGGGAATCCATGAATTCGTGTGGAAGTTGAAGCCAAGGAGGCTGGGTATTCAATAAGAGCTCTAACCAGATGTGAGGATGAGCAGCAGACTCTATATTTTGCTATTTTGTGCAACCTCATGACAGCATTATCATGGCTTAAGGGCATTGATGTGTTGAGGTTTGTAGGGACCAGCTGACACTGGTGTATAAAACAGATGAAAATTTCAGTGTATAAACCCATGTCCAAGATTAATGAGAAGATGAGAGAGTGTTCCTGGTTTGACTGTGAACGTGGGGCCATTCAAAACTACACTGGTGCTTGCTGGCAGCCATGACTGATACCAAGAAGGAAACTCCCACTGACTTCCTTGATGGGGGATTAAACCAAGCCTGGGCACCTCAACCACATAGACTTCTTCTTAGTCCAAACGCTTATAGAACATATATAATTTGGTAGCCCAATTATTCACTTTTTGAAGTCTCCTGAATTTGTTTGTTATTCCACTGTTGATGGCATTAGTTCCTCCCCCATTTCCCTCAGTTGGCATTTAATCTCTTTGGGTTGGTTGCTCATGCCTTCAGGGTCACTGAGTTTCTTTCTGCACCAGACTCTTTGATTCTGCCTATATTTGGGGGCTGGCTAGTCTTTTGATTATTTGAAATGCTTTGAATGCTGACTTTAATTACACTACCTTGTAACAGGCTCTTCTACAAGGGTTGCTGGCTGCAACACCCCGATTGCCTCAACAGTCATGTTGCTACACAGAGATAGTGTGAAGGAACGTACGTAAACATTTTACAAAGACAACAGCCACTGAAGTGCAATATTGACATGTCACCTTCAAGAATGCTAGATTTTGTTGTGTTTTGCTTGATTTACTTCATATATTTATTGGTATTAACAAAAGCTAAAATGCTTATTTATAAGTAAAATGCTTACCATGGAAAAATGTTGAATCTGGAAACAGATCTCTAACATCTCAGCCAGAAGTGTGACATTTTTCTTGGGGACAGATTGTCAGCCATGACCAAGAATGGCCCAGCAGAATTGAGGATGTATACAAATTGGAGACTGTCCAGAAGAAAGCAACAGGAATGATAAAAGGTTTATAAAACATGAGTGATGAGGAAATGTTGAAGGAACCAAGTTTGTTTAGTCTAGAGAAAAAGGACTATGGGGGAAAAGTATGAGTTTTTCAATATGTAAACAGCTGCTTTAAAGAGGACTGCCATCATTTGTACTCCATGGCCACTGCGAGGAGGACAAAAATAAATCAATGTAATCTGCGGCAAAGACATTTTAAGTTACACTTTGAGCTATGAAGGTTAGGTTTTTTTTTTTCCTTTTTTTTTCTTTTTTTCTTTTCTCTGGATGTTTTGCTGACGTTGGAATTGTTTCTTGGTCTCCCTCTTGCAGTACTTGGAGGGGCCCCACTCAGCTTTTCTGAGTAGTTTGGTAGAAATCCCCAACCCTCAATCACACCTAATTCCGGTCTTTCCAGCACTGAAAACGGCTCGTGGTGTCATGATGGGATAGCAGTCGCACATTTTAAAAGCCATCACGTTAGGCCAATTGTTCTGGGCCCTCACTGCCACCTTGAGGAAGTTTTCAATGCACGTTCATCTCGCGCCATGGTATCAAGCTCCTCAGTGCGTGCCAAGAGCCGTTGCATGGTCTGATTTGCAGTTCCGCTGGCAGCAGCAGAAAGAGGAAGGTATTGGCTGTGCCTGTATAACAGCAGTTGTGTTCGAGCCGGGGAAAGGTGCCTTCTGGCACGGGGAGGTGGTGGGTCAAAGGCAAAGTGGGAAAAACCTGAATCTTTGAGTAAGGTTTTTAAAAGCACTAGAAAATTGCAAGGCTAACACGTTTAAGGCAATAAGGGAGGTGGACAGCAAGCCTTCAGAAAATGTCCTTCCATTATGTTTTTACCTTGCAAGCACTTTCCAGGGAATTCAGATTTATTTATATTTAATTGCTGGTGTATTTATTATTATCAATATTGATTTCAGCCGAGAAGGCCAGACACAAAGTGAACAAGTATGAGACATTGTGTGCAAAACCTGAAGTACTCCCAGGTTCGTTGCCGTGCCAAGCAGGTAAGAGCCAATGTCACATGTGGCATCAGGGGACACTTTAGTGCCAGTCTGCCCGGGAGGACAAGAGTCCTGGAGGCAGAAGTGCCTTCAGAAGAGGAAGCATTCCCAGGCAGCCCCGAGCAGGCCATGGGGGAGGTAGTAGACTTCTGAGATTAAATCCTATCTGTGTCTTAATAGAGACAACTCCTCTCTACAGTATCTTTCAGCATCCTGTTAATTAAAAAGAAGATTGGGATAAATTTACAAAAATAAATAAATAAAAGAGAGAGCAACTTCTGCCAAAAAATGAACTTTCATGTTCAGTTTCTGCTTGAAACTAACTTCCCAGGAGCCAACTTTCTTGGGGAATAGCCTGTTATCAGATAAAGGAAGGACTGAACAAGAAAGATATTACTTTGTTATGAAAGCCACCCCCTTTTATCAAGACTTTCTTCCCCAGCTTTTAATGCTCGCTGACTTACTTCTGATCTCTTGGCATCTTTGTATTTTCCCACCTGTCTGTCAACCTCCTCTGAGGGTATTTTCCTTCTTGAAGCTAAACTTCGCAACACAACTAAAAGAAAGCAAACAGAAATGGCTTCAATCATTCTCATTGCTTAAAAATTCATAATCGTTTCTATAGCCAAAGGCAGAAAAGCTAATTACTTACTGTCCCAACCAGTCTTATTACCTCCCGGGAAAATGTGCTATTGAGCTGGCTGCACTGATACATCTGCAGAAGGCGGCTCTCATCGCTGGGACCCAAGTGTGCTAGCATCACCAGTGGGAGTTTTTCAGCTTTGAACAGAGCTGCTGCAGTAGGTTAGCCATAAGGCAGAGGAGCTCAGCCACCAGGGAGTGGGAAGACAGCAGTGTCTTGCTTCTCTCCCTAGTGAACCTTCTGGCCATCTTGACTCTGCCATTTACGGAAGAGTGAGTTATTTAGGGGAGGATTGTGATTATTATATTTTTAAGTGCAGCCCTTGTAAGCTTGACACATAAGATTTTATGCAAGAGAAGGACCAGAAGGATTCTGGCTGACGCAGGCAGATACCTGTCCAGAAATCTTTACTAAATGGTGGTTTGTTTGCTTGTTTGCTTCTTACGGAAAAATGCCCATCTGCGGTGACTGCTGTGAGTTTGGGGATTAGGACTCATTCTCGTCCTACCCCATCTTATGCTGCTGGCAGATCCCACTGGAAACTCTTCTGTGTGGACATCCTGTTCCTTATCCCTGTGAACCAACTTTTTCCTTCGCCTTCTTATCTATCTTCCAAGGGCCTTTCGTTATCTGCCTCTAAACTGAGTTGAGACCCAGCATTTGTGACTTCTGCAAAACATGTTCTGGACCAAAAAGACCTTCCCCTTGAAACCTCAAATTCTTTGAACTTCCCCATCCAAATTCACAACAGACTTTTCCTCCTGGTCCTTTTCTTTGAGCAGATTTTGCTTTTGTTGTCAACTTCAGTAGACTTGCTGCATTTCGCAGCCAATATTAGCGAGATAAGCTTGAATACACAGCCTATACTGAGGTAGCAATGTGGGCTAGTAGAGGAGCTGTTTGCTATTCTGTATGAGAATAAGAAGAAGCAGAAAACTACAATATGTACCTCATTCCTATAACTGCCGTCTCCTAAGCCAGCAGGAGCATTTTAGTAGTTGTATTCAAATTCTCACACATTTTGCTCATAGGAGTGTTGTACTATGCATAGTACGTAACAATTCTGAGAAATAAGGCTTCACCATGACCAAAATACAGGGATGAATCAAAATTGAACAAAAATTAGGTTTAAGCAAGATAAAGAGCAGAAAGAAGTTTTACTTTGTATGGGTAAATGAAGTATTGGTGGTTTCTAGCAGGGTTTAATTGCTACAGATGATTAAAAAACCTAAAGACCTAGTTCTGTCATGGTGGCTGACTGTGAGAGGTGGGGATCTAATTGAAGATGGTGTGGGCGGCTTCATGGCAGAACTGAGAGGAGCAGCAGATCAGGGACAGTAGCACCTGCAATGGGGAAATGAAGCTGCGGGAGCAAGCTGGGAGGCGAAGGAGAGGACACCGAGATGCCAAACATATCCATGCTTGGCAGGTAGAAAAATGTAGACTTGTGTCATATGTTACAAGTGTGTTTACAGCCTGTCATTGCTTCCCCTGTGAAATGCTTTTCCTGTAATACTTGTATTGTGCTTTTGTGATATGCATCATAAAGCAGCCAAGCGTGTACACAGGCCTGGCCTCATACCCAAGAGCATAACTTGTGTCAATGGCCCTCCTGCAGTTTCAAGCAACAGGTAGGGTCTCCAGCATGGTATTTAGGTCTGGATCTAGGCTTCAGTACATTCAAATGGCTGCTCACAGTTTTGCTCTGCCTTGTCCTTTCCCATCCTGGCTGTGTCCCAACCCCTTGACGCCCCGGCTCTTCCCTCAGACGGCTTTGGCTTCCTTTCCCAGCCTTGTCTCAACTCCTTGCTCCCTCTCCCTGCCCGTAGTACAGCAGTCATCCTGCCTCGCCAAAGGCTAGCCCTGCCAAAACTCCCATGTGCTTGCGAGGGGCAGTACGGCCTCTTCCCAGTGCCCAGCTGGAGTACTTGGCTTTTATTCTGTGTTAATGCCAGCAGAGCGTACGAGCTTTACGTGAAACCTCTAGATAGCTGAAGTCTGCTGTGGTTTTTGCCAGAAGGCTTACACTGGCACACGCATGGCAAAGTTTCTACCTGTTTTCACTGAGAGAATTTAGTGCTTTTTCCCAGGGCTGCTACAAGATAATAAACAATGAAAACTCTACAGTGATATTAAGGTAGGCTCCACTGCAAGTAGCAGCAGTGAAGAAGCAATGCCAAGACCTTTCCCTTGTGAAGGCAGGGGACTGGTGGCTTTCACCTTCCAGGAAAACCTTCATGTCCCCTCTTCCCAAGCTTTCACTCTCCCACCCAGCACAATTTGACGTTGCGTTGATTGAGTGAGTGGTACAGAAGGATGCTGACATGTGGGTGTTGGCAGTGTGTCTCCCAGATGGCCAACGCTCTTTCTTCCTCCTTTCTCAAGATAAAAGGGTACGTTTTAAAGCCTGTTAAAATAATATTAAAGAATTGGTCTGAGCACAACAAAGTGAATAGATCAACAGTTACATTATCATCCTCTACTGCCCTCTATTGAGGATGGATCCATCTGCAGAAGAAAATCTAAACTGCAGTTATTCCCAACACAATACAATTCATCTGATTTTGAGGTTTACCCCGTGGAAATCATAACCTTTTTAGCTCATATGTGCAGTTCAGAAAGCGTTTTCATTTGCGAAGCTTGACAGTGTGCTTTTTGACGTATTTACTTTATCCATTATTTGCAGGTTGTGCAGATGAAGGCAAAATTGCCATGGATTAAATATCCAATCCCCTGAAAATACTTAGGGAGAACCCGTTATATTAATAACCCAATTAATAACCAACCTTTTACAGCAGCCCAGAATACTTCTGGGACAGGGTGATGTCATGTGGAACCTGCACAGTACATATAACATGGCAAAGGCCCTTTACATTCAGCCCTCACCTAATCATCTCAAATTTCAGTGGATGAAAGAGCAATTAGTCGTACTAGTCATGCCTGGGAACTGGAATGACAATGCACTTATCTCATAAAAAAGAACTCGGAGGAAAATCTGCCTCTTGACTTTAAAAACATTCTCTGGCGATGTGATTCCTTGGCAATGTCATTCCTCCTTTGGCGATATCTGTGGAAAAACATAGAGGAATGCCACAAGTTATAGTGATGCTAAGAGGAAAAAAAGATAGAAGAGATGACCATATCCTGAATTTTTTCTACCATTTATCATCTGAAGATCTCTAAAGGCTTTCCAAGTAATTATTTGCAAAGTAATTTTTTGCAAAGTAATTATTTGCAGGCAATTATCTCAGAAATCACAATGGACAAGCAAAGTTTGTTTTTATTTTATAGGCAGGAAAATTTGAGAAAAAAAAATTGACATCTATAACGTTTAAATCCGAAGTGTATAAAACTAGGATTGTCCAGGCTCCCCTTGTCCTTTCAGAATGAAATTTTTGATAGTCAAAGGTGTGGAGCACTTTAATCTCGACAGGAACAGCAGGGGATTCACACCGGTAAACTGCACGACCACACATTTTTTTAAATGAAAGTTTCCCACTCTAACATCATCTTCATCATGGAGTTTAAGGATCAAAAAATGATGTGTTCCGGTTAAAGCCATGAGGATTTGAAAGTGAATTTGCAAGAAAACTCCGCCTATTCTGGGTGCTGATTCAAAATGAGAGAGAAGGAGCAATTTTCTGGTCCTTCCTCATATCCCTGTTCCTTTGCTGGATGCCCACTGCTGTTTCTAAGTTCTCTCCTCCCTGTGACAGCTGAACTGTGACAGGCTCCCTCTGCAAAAGTTAATTTTCAATCCCTTGGATATAAAATTAGGTAATTTTTACAAAAGTAGGATCTTCGTGAGTATCTTCTGCATCATGATCTCCATGAAAAGTAAGGTTTACATTCCAGCAACATTCACCCGTCGGTTCAAATCGGAGCTCCCAGAATGGGGAGTTGGGATTTTAAAAAAGACACGCTGCGATTAGAGCTCTTATGGCATTTCATGAAAGCAATAACCTACCCTTTGCCAAGAAAGGATTCTCTCCCACAGACCGTCTACGTGGTTTCCATCTGCACATTAACCGGGAACTGCTTGGGGTAAAAAAAAGGTATTCTGTGTTTCAAATTACAGCTGCTCCAGTACCCTGGAAAGGTGCAGGGAGCTCCCTTCCCACAGTCCAGCCCTGCAAGGAGAAACAACAAGCTGGCTGCAGCCCCTGAGCAATGAAAATCTGGGGCATTTGGGTATCACCTGTACCGAGGTGGAGCCTCACCACGAGGAGCAGCGTGCATAGTTTGTTCTGAGTGCCAAAGGGCTCCTGGTGGGTGCACTCATGCTTTGGTCTTCGGCAGAGAAATGAGAGCAATCGACTGACTTTCTCTCCACAACAAATAAGTAATACGCAAGGAGAAAGAGCCATACAGAATGTCGTCACTGTGAGTAAAATAGTTGGCAGTAGGTTAATTTTAATTCCTTGAAAATGCAAATTTTACGGAAGGGAGAGTACAGCCAAGTGCTATGTAGCAGTTTTCCATTGCTACAGGGACTTCACTGCAACAGAGTTAAAGCCCCATCCTCTGTTTCAGCAGGGCTGAAAGCCTGTTAGTGCTCTGCAATGATGAAAGCAAGTGAAATTGAATAGCAAACAAAAAAAGTTCTGACTTGATCAGTGATGATGAGAGAACTCCAACTGGGTTCTCTTGGGAGCAATGATCAAGAATTAAAGTCTTGATTTTTTTTTTTAAGCTAACAAATGAAGCTTCTTTATTCTACTTAAATGGGATAAGAAAAGCCCTATTAAAGGGAGCTAACAGCAGTACTAATCTGCAAGCCACATCCCTGTTGGCCCCAGAAGGAAAAAAAAAAAAAAAAAAAAGAAAAAAAAAAAGAAAAAAAAAAAAAAGGATTCTAAAAGTGTTTAACAAAACCCACACAAAATGAGAGAGAACTGAATGCCATGCAACTTTGAGAAGTACGAGGAGTCTGTTTTCATACATGAGGAGAGGCAGGAGCACGGGGAGTAGCTCGCATCCCTCGTGCTCCAACCCCCGGAGTGTGGAGTCTGCAGGTTAACAGCTGAGGGGCTCTTGCCAGGTGGTTTTGGGTGTGTTGTTTTTTTTTTTGTTTTGTTTTGACTAAGGACTTGATCCCCCCCGTCACCCTGCCTTCCTGGGATTACTCGCATTTCTGGCGTGAATGATCTTAGCAGGTGGCAATGTGGGGCAGTGTGCCCGTCCTTGGGCAAGCCTCAATATTGGCCCACTTTGCTGCCACGTTGGCAGCCTGCAATATATGCTCATCTCCATATAAATATTGCTCAGGCTCCGGGTTTGGCCAGTGCTGAGATTATTGCACCATCTGTAATCTGTGTGCTCTGAATCACCGGCTGGCTCGCTGGCCGAGGGATATTTCTGCAGTCCTGCTCCGTCTCCTCCTCCCGTGCCCACGTGCGCCCGGTGGCACCGTGCACCCTCGCGGACTCGACTGCAGCTGGCAGGGAGAGCGACAGCTGTGAAGATGTGTCAACACCTCCGGGTGCCAACATCAGGAGGAAACCTGAATGCATGCCCGGGGCTCCCTAGGAATTAAGCAGTGGTTGCTAAACCTTGTGGCTGTTTCTGCACAACCATGGTGATCTGTGCTGGCTGGATTAGAGACTGAGTAGTGCCAGGAGGACACCTTCATAGCGTCTTGTGGACTAATCCCACAGCGAGGGAGGAGGGAGAGAGACAGCACAAGGGAGGTGAGGCAAAAGATCTCTTGGCGTGTGTAGCACTAAGTTAGGAAGGAACCACTGATACGAGAACTCAGGACAAAAATACCCTCACTAGTCTAAGGCATAGAAAAGACAGTGGTGGAAAAATAAAACGTGCCCCAGGCTACACAAAGCAATAGTTGTACCAGAATCTTATATTACTCCTTTTTCACGTGGACCAAGCCTACCTGTGAATCACAACCAAGATACGGTTTCCTCCTCATCTCAGATCAATGTTTAAATGTTAGTGAACAGGAAGAGCTCTGAAGAAGTACGAAGATTAGGACTCTGAGCTTCTTTAGCCTCAAGAGGAGAAGGCTCAAAGGGAATCTTATCAATCTGTATAAATCTGGGTTGAGGGGGAGTAAAGAACACGGAGCCAGATATACAGGAAATACTGAAATACAGGAAATTCAATTAAAACATACTATAAAATTTATTGTGAGGGTGGTCAAACACTGGAACGGGTTGCTCAGAGAGGCTGTGCAGTCTCCATCCTTGGAGATACTCAAAACCCAACTGGACGTGGTTCTGGGAAGCCTGCTCCAGCTGACCCTGCGTGGAAAAGGGGAGTTGGACTGGATGATCTCCAGAAGTCCCTTCCAGCCATTTTTCCCTTCCCACCCAAACTCATCATGGACTCAAACTGCCACCTCTTGAGGAGATCAGTACATTTCTCAAAAGACTGAAAAGTGCTGAAGATGCGTGCTCTTAGAGAAAAACTCGCAAATTCTCCAAGACTTCACACTTTTAGGTACAAATTTGCCCCTAAAAAAAAAAAAAAATCAGGCTATAAAGTTCTCCCTGATTTGCTGTTAATGATTGCATCAAACGGAGCAGTGATGAATTCAAAGCCAAGATCAGACCCTTTGGGTAAGTCTCAGAACTCCTAGCTGCTACAGGCAAAAATTATTTTGACAGAAGCATGCCACAGAATAATCATGTCATTTATCCAAGCTGTAAAGGGTCAGGGGTTTGACAGTGAGGCTGTCAAATGATTTCAGTGAGAGCACAACGAGGTCCTCTGGGTTGGGCTGTATTTTGCAAAGAACCAAACCAGACTCCTAGTACTAGGAAGTATGCTCAAAGTACAGGGCTATATATTTTAAATAGAAGCTCCTTTTAATAACCTGGATTTAATGCATTTTACAATGTATTTATTATCTCACACTGTGATATTTTGTAACGTAGATTTTCAGCTAACGAGTAGCTCATCTAATGAAAATAATGATTTTTTCATGCTGTACTACATGGAAATGTAAAGTATTTCAATTAAACAAACCACCTCATTAGTGTGCCTTGATAATATAGTTGAGTTTTCTTTGATATGGTCAGAAATATCTAGCATGCTTTTGGGATGCAATCAAACTCTCCAATAAACTTGTTGCTGAAGACAGCTGCCTAGCACCATGTATTTCTTGAGCAGTCAAATGACCTAGTTTAGAAGTGTTTGAAGCCACTTTACACTCTGGAAGAAGAACAAATTAACCATGTTTAACAAGTAGTTTTCAATTTGTGTTCCAGCGCTCTTCTGCACTCCACCATCTCCGGTGCAGTAGCACGGCCTTATTTCATTCTTCCTGTTACATATAATTCATACTTAACGCTACAGCTCTGGCAAGCACCTCTCACCTGCTGCACAGACCCTGGGAGGGGGTGTTGGCATCACACCCAAATGTATCTGAAGCTGCAGGGCTGGCTATCTGAGGTCTGCTTTGCTCCTCTGTGCTCCGGGAACAACAAAAAGAAAATCGAGGCTCTTGTTGCTTTTCACTTTGATTTCTTCGCCCTGTTCCCTTGAAAGACTTGTTCGAATGAATACTGCAGAGGTAGTAGAGAAACCTGCTGCAGAAACCCAATTTTTGGCATAGCCAAGACTAAACTGAGCTACAGCTTTGTAGCAGAAGATTTCTGGGGCTGCAGTTTGTGTTTGTTTGGATGTGGGGTCAGACCTTTGGCTATTATAAATCAGCAGAGCTCTGTTCAGGGAGCTGGTCTTTATCAGTAAGATCTGGGTTCACATTCCCATCATTTCTCTGAGAATGAACTTCCCTGTGTAATACCTTCTGTATAGGACTAGTGTACATTAAAATTACAGTGAGGTGCTGTAGTTCAGGCCCTCCCCTCGGAAAATTTGGTTTTGATCTGGCTCCCATCATGGGCAAAATGAGTTGCAGGAAATCTCCATGAGCATTGAAAGCAATTAGTGACTCCCCAGTCAGCTGCTGTGGACCATATGTCAAATGCAAGATAGCTTGGTGTATTCCTGTAAAGGAAAAGCGGATGCAAAGGCATTTCCTAGGTGCAGCTTAATCCTTTGGTAACCTCTCACTCTAGTACCTAGCCAGTTTTCTGAAATAGGACTTTGGTATGGCTCTATATCATTTCTAAAGACACATTCACAAGCAAACAAACACACAAAAGAATTTCTCGCGCACCAGACTTAGCTGATGAGCTGTAATAAATTTGGGAAATGATATGGTATCTCCCGTCTGCATTTCTTTCTCCTTCAGCGGGAAAACTAGACTGGACCATGTTACTTTTGTTTGTAATCAAGTTAATTTTTGATGCCTTCTCTTCCCAGCTCAAAGCTTTTCCCCGTTGCAAGGCAGTATTTACACCCAAAATACAAGCTCCCTGCCACCTACACCTGCCTGTTACAAAACCCTAAGTTCTAAGCTTAATATAAGTTGGCAGTGTCCCTTTAATCAAAATTTAATGCTTGTCTTCAGTCTCCTCAAAGCACATAAAGTCTAGAGGCTTTAAAAGGGAAGGGATCATTAGTGCTGCAGTCTGCTGCCGCTTTCCAGTGAGCGGCAAGTTGACCATGAGGTGTTACACAAATGCAGGTATTGTGCTGCTCTGCTCGAAGCCCTATTTCAGGATCAACCCGTGAGACCTTTGCTCATTTTGTTGCTTACAGGGAAGAGGGTGCAGAATGATCTAAAATCTCCTTGAGAGCAAGATGCAGCCAACACATTTCTTCGCAAGTGGCAGTGCCGTACAGACAGGTACTAAAATTCACATCTGAGTATGTCAGAAACGCTGCACTCGGTTGTCTGAACTTCTGGCACAGGCATAGCAGCTAAGAGGGAAATCAGCCAGTTAGTCTGGGATGTTTAGAAGAGCTCAGCTCCCGTTCAGTCATTCTGCTTTCTGGACCTGTGGAAAGCCTGGCTTGGAGCTTGGAAGCTGAGCACTTGGAAATCTGCCTGGGAGCTGCTCTGGAAATTTGGCCTCGAATCTGCGAACATGCTGCTCAGAAGCCCACGTAAGAAGCAGCCCGTCTGATCCCAGGCATAAGCCAAGTTCACCACAGCTTCATGAAAAAATAACACCTTCTGGGCTTTTGCCATGCACAGCAAAGTACAATGTTGCAGAAATATTTTGTAGGCTGCTTTCTGTACGCTAGATAACCTGCTGCTCTGCAGGCACAGCTACCGAGCATCGATCCAGGCATTTCTTTTAGCACAGCGTCACGTTTTGTGTTGCTATCAAGCAGTGTAACATGCTTTATTGCATTGCTCTGTTGCTCTGCTGTTTTCTCCTCAAACTACTTCCTTCCAAATTCCTTTCAACCATGAAGATCTTGTGCTGTATGGCATTATTTCCTCGTTGCAAAACTTCATAAATACAGATCTATAAGGTACCAATAGACCTTAGATGTTTCTGGTAACTGCCAGTAAAAGGGCATCCAGACATAGCTAGATATTTTAACGTGCCCCTAATTTCTAAGGTACAATTTCGGTTGTATCCAACTAAGAATATCCACAGCCTCAGGCACACATATGGTCCATTTCTTTCTCCCCGTCACTCCCTTTTGCATTTGCAGTGTGCAGCGACGTGCTCGGCTTTTACCTTTAGAGCGTTTGGTTCAAATCTGACTTAAATTGGGCGCAAAACTGAGTTGCAGAAAATCATTCTAATCATTGAAAGAACTTGCCTGATTTTCGGCGTGTTACAGCATGGTCATTGCTATTTACAGGATGCTAGAGCTATAGCCTTTATGACATGTTCATTGCCACAGCAGGGCACAACCTTGGAAGGTCCTGTAGCGAAAACCGGCATGACGGGACCGCATGCTGTATGCAACACAGCATTACAGCTTAAAGGACAGTAACCTTGGTCCAGTGGATTAGCAGTAGATCGTTGTCACAGGGAGCAGAATTCACCATTTTAAGGTGTACTCATCTATACAGAAAACACGTCCAGAGGGATTCTGTTACCTTCCGTCTTCTGGAAGGAAGTATTTATGGAGAAGTAGGGTACGGAGCAATGGGGCGAAGGCAGTAGATGGCTTCTTTCGCAGGCCTAGTGCCATAACATTTATACGCCTAACTGAAGGGGGAAGGGAGGATGCTTTCTTCTTTCTTCATATGATGAAAATAAAAAGTGATCAGGAGAGATTTTTGTTATCCTCTGGGCATTAGAAGCTTAAATGCAAAATGCATGACTTATTATATCTAGCCAACTCTTAGGGGTAAATATGCAGTATGGGGAATTAGTTGTTGTTAATTGGACTTATGAGCTGAATTCCCAGGGTGCTGCACTGAAAGCATACCCCTTTTGTTTTAATATTGAAACAGGGAGAAGCCAGCTCTGTGATGGATTCATTCCAATATACAACAGGAGAGCATGCTAAATCATCTTCATCCAAATACTTAGTTACGTTTGTTGAATGTAAATATTTTAGAGCTAACTTCTACACGTTCTATAGAAGGTATTAGAGTTTTGATGGACTGTTTTAAAACTGTGGCAGTTTTTCAAGTAGCATGAAATGTCCAATTGTCCTGTACCCTCTGAAGATATGACTCACTGCTTCTTAATTCAACACTTAAATAAGTAAAACTTTTTTTCAATTAAATTTGGGAGGCTCAGTTCTACCATGAGTGAATTGAAGTCTTCAGGATTGCATAGCAGTGAGAGTAGTTTCAGTGATACAATTTTATTACAAACAGAAAAGGCTGTTTCAAAAGGTATATTTTGGGCTGTTTTATCAATAACCAAATATTTTGGTTTTAACAATAACCAAAAATACAAACATTTCTCAGATTCAGGAGAGCCAAAGAAAAGCAGTTTTTGATTTAGGCTTTTGTTCTAGGAGATAGTCCAGACAGCACACACTAAAAAAAAAAAAAAAAAATGAGAGAGAGATCAAGTAGCAATCCCTGGAGCAGAGGCCACAGGTCATACATCTCCCTTAACACCCTGGTTTAGCTGATCCTCCTTTCCTCCTTGTATGGTTAATTGCCACTGGTATAATCCAAAAGGTTACAGAAAAACCCAGGCTAGCCTTGCACGGTCCTGTCAGTGAAACATCTCAAAGAAACGTTCCCAGTGTCTGAAGTGCTCAGAAAAATAACCTAGGGAGATGTTCAAATGAATTATAAACCCCTTAGAAAACCTAAGCAGCAAAATCTTCCTCTACATCTTCATCTATCTTTGAATTACAAACACAGATATGTATTTTAAAGATACACCGATGCGTGATTGACTTGTTATTCTTTACCTCTCCCCTCACCCCAGTACGGTCAACATTTGCAATGATAGCGAGTCCTTCCGATTTTAAGAAACAGAGACACAGCAAAATGTCCAAAATGCCATCTCCTTTTGGTGCTTAACCTCTCACTCAATAGTTTGGTCCCAGTGAATTCGGAGGAGTTTTATTGTTCATTGGACTAGAAGTGGGGTCTAGCCTACATCTTCCTCACACGTTCATGGGGTCCGTTTCAATTTATGGCAGACAGTTTTGAGTCGTTTCTTGGGGTAAACGGCACCATGAAACATAGCAACTGCTCCTTGTATTTGGTGTTTACGACTTCCCCAATACTTCTGCAAATAAAACATGAGGTATTAATTCTCTCCACAAAAGTCTCGAGATTTTCTTAGGTAGTAACATAAATTGCTCTCACTTTAAAGTGGGGAAAATTGGTCTTAGGCCATTTAGGGCTAACACTTAGGTAACTAGTTTATGTGTCTGGGAGGTTTTGAAGAGCCACAAGATGACACTGCATTCTGGACACCCAAAATTAAGGTAACCACAATCAGCGTGCACATGGCTGATTACGCTGCCAATTAAGTGGTTTACCCAAGTCCACCAATGTCTATTAGGAAGCTGTGTCAGGGAGGGCACTTTGCCACTCCGACCCCCCATTTCAGGCCCTAGAAAGCCTGCTGTTTCCGCAGGAGACAAGCGGCTGTACGCCCCACCTCGAGCAGCTGCCGTCTGCGGGAAGGAGCAGAGATGTGCTCGTCTTGAGCAACGCGGGAGGCATTTCCAGCAGGAATCTTTGTGGAGATGTGAGCTGCCTGTAGCACCGTACGCATCGCTGGGAAAAGACTGCCTCTGTGCCCTGGGTGCCTGGATGGCCAGAAGGCTTAGACGTGAGCAGCAGACAGGATTTAGCTTGTGTTTGACACCGGGGATGAAGTGCAGCCTGGAGGAGCTACACAGAGCTCCTTTATTTTACCACTGCTCCGTACGATGGACGGGTGGACCAGCATAAAACTGCTGCACCAGAAGGACCGACAGGGGAAATGTCGTAGGCCAGGGACCGCTACTTCGTCTCAGGGACTAGATGAAGTGCACCCACGAAAAGCCACTGCGGAGAACCCACGTCTCAGCCACGCGCTCTGCTCGCAGGCTCGGTGCTGTGCTCCCTCTTAACCAGCTTCTGCAGGGGGAGGGGGAACGTGCACAAAGCCTATTTAATTAGGCTTTGTGTGGGAAGGACGAGCTCCATCCCAAGTGAAATGGAGGATTACACGTCTCCTCCAGATGGCAAAGAGAAAGTAAGCAGGTGTGAGCATGGGGCCTACCTGTATTGGTTTTAATCAGCAACTTTAAGCAAACTCAGTGTTCTCATCAGAAAAGGGGAAAAATAAACAGCTGAGCACTGTGATTCATTTACACTTCAAATATACTTTGAGTTGGTTATTCCTCAATTAATCAAATAGCTGGTGTATCCCTAAAGTAGTGTAAAGTGACACGCTGTGTGAAATCAATTTTCCCTTCCAAAATCATTAAATTCAGTAGCCTGTGACTACATCCCTGCTAATTCTAGTACCGGTCCTTTCATCCTCCATTAACTTTGGCACGCCTAACAGGCTGTCAAAAATAATTTCCCAGAACGTAAATAATTCAGAAATTAAAAATTAATAAATAATAACAGAGAGCTACTGGGAGATAGACTGGGTCAATTAGTCAGCTCTGCATTCTGTTTCTTCGCAGCAGGGGGGCAGCCACATTCGTTACTGGAATCTTTCCTCCGATTCCTAGGTCTGATTTACGGCTCTTCATTACTGGATCCAGTCAGACACAATTACCTCCATCACTATCTCAGTTCCTAACTTCAAAGAAACACACATTTTCTTGTCTGCTTTTTTTCTCCTTGCAGCAGCCTCAGCTTGACGTCCCTGGAATTTCTTCCACGCGGACTAATTAATAAGACTTTGACTTATCATATTCACTTCTCTTCTTTGATGTCCTACCTTAGTCAATCATCCTATTTAATTAGAATTTCAATGATAACTTTACTTATCTCGTGGCTAGATGTAAATTAAAATAACGGGATTTTAATTCTCTTTCTTACGGGGTTATGACATTTCTGACAGAAAAAGTTTCAACCCAAATACGATGTTATGTACTTCCTATGCTAGGAGTGCATTCCACTAAATTGTTTTTCCCTTTGCTACAAAATAATTTTGCTTGTTTAACAAGCTCCACTGAAATGGAAATGAACTACAGTCTCTTGTAATGTAATTTGCACAGGTCCGTGTTGTGAAAGGTTACATTGATGTAAATGAATATAATCAGATTGTGACACGTGCCACATAGTTAACAAGGAAAAGGAACGTGATTTTTAGGGAAAGAAAAAGGCTCCAGAGAGATAATGGACCATGGGACATCTTCCTCTTTGTGCCCTTTCAGTCAGTTCCTAGTACGTTTGCAAGGTTTCTTGCTCTCTTTTCTCATTTAAGGATCTAATCCTGCTGTTTGTATTTGAGAGCACACGAGGTTGGATTTTGATTTAAATGAGGCATTTCTGAAAGACATACCTACTGCTGCTCATAGAAATGTATTGTGGCTGAGGCTTAACAGGAGCAGTACCTCCCCCAGCCACCACGTTTTTTCTCTCTCTTTGGTACCCAGTATGTGCTTGCACACCAGCTTGCTTTCCTTCCCGTATCTTTTAGAACTTGCTGGTCTAGGTCAGTACGACATAGACTGGACACAGACAGGACAGAAGTGAATAAAAGTGAAAACAATCACTCATTTTTTAATTGAAGCTTACGTGACTGCACACCCCTTAGAACTGCAGAGGCTACTGCAGTGTAGGGATCAACGGGGAGAGGCTGGTGGAGCAGCCGAGTCCTCGTGGGGCTTGGGAGATCCCTGGAAGTGAGGCAGGAGGGCTGGGAAAGTGAAGGACGAGGCTTTCCAGGGGTCCAGCCAGGCTCATCAAGCCTTACCCATTTTGGCACTAGTGCTTTTACTGAAATGGATTTTTCCATGAGTGTAAGAGAATGGTTGTGTACATAGGTAGGGGTTTTCAGAAGAAAGAAAGGTAAGGAGAGGACTGTGTGAAAAAGAAAGTAAGAATGGTCAACATACCAAGAAATGGTCTTAAACCATGAACAAAGCAATCTTTGGGTACTAGAAACAGAACACGGTGACAACTGGCTGGCCCATGCAAGATGCCACACATTGCTCATCCGCCACCAGAGATGGTTATCCTTCTAGTCACCTATGGCTAGAAAAAAAGAGGTTTACAGTTTTATGCTGACTATAAGCAAATACACCCTGGAAACCAACCTCAAGTCTTCTTAAGGAAAAAGACCACATCCTCAGGCCCTATGCTTCCACTGATATCCTAGCAGGAAAAAAATGCTTTTTATCGGCTGCCACTGATGCTTTTCCAAGTTGGCAGGTTGTGCATTTGCTACTCCATCCCCTTTGTTGTATTCATGGAAAGAAGGAAGTACAGGAAGAGTTAGTGAGATGTGTTGGGCATGGAAAAAACCTACTCCCCAAAGAAACGGTTCAGTCCTACAGAGAGCCAGGAATAGCAGAGAACATGAGACTCACTTGTCTACCACTAATCCATTCAAAACGGGCTTAGAGAGCTCTTGCTTCAAATATTATCCCTACATTAGACCACACTAAACCATTTGTCATAAAGCTAACATTTCTAGATGCTCTCGCAAGCCATTTGCCTGACAGCTCTGCTCTTCTTACAAAATAAACTGAGAATATTTGAAGAACTAGGCCAGAGCATGAGCAGCAGTGAGGCACTGAATTTAACTGGCAGCTCCTACAATTCATACCAGTTGAGTTTAGGGCCCAAACTGGTAAGCTCAAAAAATATCGATACTGTTGTTCAGTAATAAAATAGTAACCTGTTGCGCTTGCAACAGCTAAACTAAACTGTTCCATCATAATTTAATAGTGTTGTTCTTTTAACAATTGGATTCCGTTACACTTTTATATTTAGGCACGATTATTTAATCTAGTTTAATTGGATTTCTTATTCCCCTCAGGGTCTGGGGCCTAGAAAGTTCATATTAAATACTCTAATTGCTCTGAAATTTTCGTGTTGTCTGAAATATGCTCCTATTTTAAGTATACCCTAAAATCTAGTTCATAGACATGTTCTCCTCTTTCACGAATTAGAAAAAGTCTGATGTCCATAATTTGCACTTTAAAAGAGTCAATAATTAACCAAAATAATAATTATAGACGGAAAACAAGGAGGACGCTGCACAATGAACTGCAAGTCACAAATCGTAAATAAGGCCAGGAGCGCACATCAAAGGTTTCTAAGTGCACGCTGCTCTCCGAAAGCAAAGCTGAGGCAGCTAACGAGGGTGTCCATAGCCTACATATTTTACGTGCGGGTCCCTGACGTGGTACGGGCCTGCGGGGTACAGCTGGCGGAGACCCCGATAGCTGCCCGGTTTGCTTGGCTGGCACAGCAGTGGTGCTGGTGGTCCCCGAACAGGAAAGTGACTGCGTGTGAGGGCTGGGTGTGGGTACTGCTGGGCTTCAGACGCCACTCTGGGGCAAAGAGAGGCAAGGTGCGAGTCCTGTCCTGTGCTGCCTGGGGCCGGTGGGCGAGCGGGTATGGTTTGTACTGGGAGCAGGGCCTTGCACGTGCGAGGTTTGTGTGAGAGCACCGCTCCCAAAGCCACGTTACGGAGACTACATGCTGATGTTTTAGAAAAACGACATTTAATAAATAAATTGACAGATGGATGCGTAGATAGATGGATGAACGGGTAGTCGTGCCGCCTCCCCCTGCTCGCCCTACAACATGGCCGCCCCTCCGCCGTACAACATGGCGGCGCCCAGCCACCTCCACCGCCGTACAACATGGCGGCCTAGAGGAGGGCGCTTCCGTGTCCCTCAGCGCCACTATTTCAACCCCGCCGCGCGCGCTTCCGCTTCCTCTTCCGGCTCGGGCGGTGGCAGGTATGGCGGCTGGCGGCGGGGGCTCCGCGGCCTCCATCCGCCGCCTCCATCCGCCGCCATCCGCGGCGCGGCGACACCCGGGGGGTGCGGGGGGGCCGGGGCCGGGGCCCGGGGCGTCGGTGCCGCAGCGGCCGCCAGGCCCTCAGGGAGGGGAGGCCTCGGGCCGCGGCAGCGCAGGGTGAGGCCTTGCCTCGTCTTGAGTCTTCGCCACAAGCCTCCTTCTGCTCGCAGCCCCGTCGCGTTGTTTATTATTTAGCGGTGTTGGCTGTCGCAAGGAGGTATTTCGGCTCTCTCCGTCCTGGCACAGAATCGGTAGCTGCTGGGTCCGTTTCAGCTCGGTGCTTCCGTGCAGGTGATGCTGTCAGCCTCTGGGTGGAAGCCGAACTCTCAAACCAATCTGTTTTCCTTAATTAAGGTGTGAAAAATGGTTCAGCGGCTGACCTACCGCCGTAGGTTGTCCTACAACACAGCTTCCAACAAGACCAGGCTGTAAGTAAGACGTAGCTTCTAAGGAAATCCTCATTTAAGAAAAACAACATTTAAGTTTTGATTGTTTCCGTAACAGAAGGTTTTTCTGCTGTGTTCAGGTCCCGAACACCTGGGAACAGGATTGTTTACCTTTACACCAAGAAAGTTGGGAAGGCACCAAAGTCAGCATGTGGTGTATGCCCAGGGAGACTTCGTGGTGTAAGTCTTGGGATTAACAGCATAAGATTTTGAAGGCTTTTATTATTTTAAATGCAAACAGCTTTATCAAATAAGGTGTCTGTTTCTTCATGGATTCAAGAATATCCTTCTTTAAAATATGGTCATCTGAGTGTTGCGAAGTGTAGCTGGTAAAACAAGCTTTGAAAGCTTAAGGAGCAAGTGCTTTTTTTTTTTAATGCTTGTGATTCTCAGTGGTATTATCTAAACTTGTTTTATAAATTAACTCGTAATTGAGTGAAATTTTTCAAACTAGATCAATCTGTAACAGGTTTGAAAATTAGAATTGGACCTGTTAGATAGACTTTCAAAAACATATGTCAAGTTGACTGTAATTTTTAGAAAAAATGAGTGACTTTTTCCTAACAGGCTGTTATCTTCCAAAATGTGTTCCTGGTTTAATGTTGCTTTTAACAGTGATCAGAGTGCTCAAGTCTTGTTGTCAGTCAGTTTCTACGCTTGGGAAGATGATCCTTTTTAGTAAGCAGATTTTAATTAGGAGTATATTGGGAAACCTGTCTGGTGGAATGGAAAAGTTCGGTTCTGGAATGCTGAGGATGGCATGTAGAACACCCTGTGGCTGCAGTCACTTCTTGCATGTTGAATAGTTAACTGTAGGTGTTGCTGCTTTTTAAAGACAAACTACACAAGTGAATTTTCTCAATGCAACTGTTACTCAAAACTGGGGCCTGCTATCTTATGATATGCTTCTAATTTTTGCTTTCTGTAGGTTCGTGCTGTGCGTCCTAAAGTTCTTATGAGGCTGTCAAAAACAAAGAAGCACGTCAGCAGAGCCTATGGTGGCTCCATGTGTGCTAAGTGTGTCCGCGACAGGTGAGCTCACAACGGGATAACTTTGCTCTTGAGGTGACTTCATACGAGTTCTGCATCTTAACCGTGTCTTCCTAGTGTAAGTCAAAATGCTAGAGACTCTTTCCTGATGTCAGTGTAGAAAAACGGAGAGGGTAAGCACGGGACACATTAGCAGTGAGGTGTGCAGTTTTCCCCAAGGATTTGAGCTGGTTAGTTAATGTGTTTGGAACTCCTCTGTGGATGGTTTGTTCTTTGTGGTTTCAAACTGTACTGGTGTGTAGGTGCTAAACATTCCGTTCCTTCTGCATTTTTGTATTCTTCCCTCAAGAGTAAAGGCTTTTCTCTTCTGCTTCCTGTTTTGTCTTGTGCAAAGATAGTAGTGAAAAATCAACTTCGGACGTCTGTGGTGTTTTGGGATTTAGTGGTACTAATTGTTAGCATATTAAGCATCTTCTATGTGATTAAGCTTAAAGATGACCTTTGGTAGGTCTCCTTGAACCGAGTTTTATTGTGTAACAGCTGCATATCTGTATAATTCCTTGACAAGTTTGAGCACTAATATATATTACAAAGAATGTGTCTACTTTGTGAATGGCAATCAAAGCAGATCTCCAGAGTCAGCAGTCTAGTACCAGTTTTTCATCTGTAGTGCACGTCTTTCCAGCATCTTTTTTTTTTTTGGCTTCTGTGATCTAAACGAAATCACATCAGGTGGCACTGAAGGCTGATTGTTACAGCTGCAGATCTTGAGCAAAAGTTTTTTCTGTTAAAAGACATTTTTTCCTCAGTGTTTTCACAAACACTGTGAGCTTGGTAGGTCGTTTTTTTGTAGATGAGTGTATCTTTTATGCCTATACACAAACGAAAGCGCAGTCACCTGCTTCCCTGTAATTGGCAGGTCTTTCTCCTGTGTCTAAGCATTGTTGGTAGGCTTTGTGTGCTGTAAAAATAGCCATAAGTATCATACACACGGAGTAGCATTTTCCTGTTTTGAGATAGGACGGTCTATATGGTATGTGTGTGTGGTATAACTCACCAAACAGGCTGTTGATGTGTGAGTACTATCGTGTGTATCTATCTGCTTAGTGGCCCCATATCTGTTCAAGAAGTAATTGTATTTAGATATGATTTGACCTGCCGGAGTTTTTTTTGTTGATGTACAAAGAAGCAGTAATCCTGAGAGGGCAGCTCTCATTTTGATAACTGAACTCACATAAATTTTTCTGTAGTTATAAGAAAGAACTTGTGTGAACAGCTGGTCAGTTCCCTTACTTTAAGAACTGTAAAATTAGTTTGCCAGTGAGGAGTGCTTTTTACCTTTAGTCAAGTCACTTACTTTCCTACTGTTTAGCCATTGGGTTGATACCCTTATCTGCCTACAAGCCACTAACCCTAAATTTGCGAGCACATGAAGCCTTCTTCCCAAACCTCTACATTTCTTGGTGCCACTGCCCCTGTCTTTTGATGCTGGCAAGAACACAGACAGCTCCTTTATGTAAAGTGGAGTACCACACAGTGCTGCAGTCAGCAAAACTAGCTGCAACTTTCTCATTTTTGTGTTCTCGCTTAGCTGTATACACGTCCTCATGGTGTTGATTTTCCTTTCCAGGATCAAGCGAGCTTTTCTCATTGAGGAGCAGAAGATCGTCGTGAAAGTGTTGAAGGCACAAGCACAGAGCCAAAAGTCCAAGTGAATCTCTTTGTATTTTCTGCCCAATAAATGAAAGTTCCACTTCCCTGGTGTCCTGTCAGTCCGCGTGCTCGTGAAGGCTTGTGGGAGCTTCTCACAGCTTGTTAAATGCAGAACCGGGGTGTGACGTGGCACGCTGTCAGTGAGGGTGCTGCCTGCAGACGGGAGTGAAGCATGTGGGATGAAGTCCACTTAAACAGGACTCCCAGCTCTGTCTCGCGGTCCTAGAGACAGATCGGAGTAACTGTGGGCAATGCAGGTTACTTTACGGCACCAGCTGTGTGTGAGGTGATCAGAGGATGTCTGAGATAGAAAAGTGAACAAAGAGACGGGCTAAAGACTGGAAGGCAGTGTCAGGTGAAGAGGAAGAGAGCTAGAACAAGCCTAAGGTAGATTTATTTTTTTTTTGTAGCGCGTGCCTGTGGTTTACTGCTGCTTGAATCTGAGGGGCAGGGGAAGGGAATTGGCTTCTCAGAGCAAGTGCTTCAGCAGCCGTTCCACGCACAGCTCCCTCTGGATTCGGGAGGAAGCCCCGGCAGCTGTTCCGTTGTCCTGTGAGGTGCTTCCTGGGTCAGCAGCTGCCGGCGCAGTACAAGCACAGCTCCGGATGTGACAGACTAGCTCCAGGAGCTGGATTTTGGAGTGGCAATTCAGGCTCTGGCATTGCAAGCTGCACAGAGTTATTTTGGATCTGTTGCGCTGTCACTGGTGTCGTGTCAGGAGCAGCTGTGGAAGGTGGAAATGGTTTTGTTTCCTCTGCTCCGTGCTGTTTAAACGTGGCCGTAGCTACCCGGGAATGCTTCGGCACCCCAGGGATAACCCTGACCTGTAGGCGCGGTGTCCTTGACCCCAATCCTGGGAGTTCTCCCCGCAAAAAGCGACCCTCAGGCTTTTTGACGGCTGTGTATTCCCGCCCTGCCCCCGGCGGGAGGAGGAGGGCAGCCCCCGGCGCTGCCCGCTGGGTGCCGAGCACCCGGGGCAGGTTCATTCATCCTCCCCTGCGCCGGCCCCGCCCACCGCCCCGGGGGCGTGGCCTCCCATTCACCTGCACCGCCCCGGGGGCGTGGCCTCCCATTCACCCGCACCGCCCCGGGGGGCGTGGCCTCCTGTAGCCCCGCCTCCCCGAGCGCCCCCTCCGTTACCCGGCACCGACACGTCGACGCTGGTAGGCCCTGGCAGGCGTGTAAAACGCGCGGCCTCACCCTGAGGAGCGTTGTGCTTCCGACTGGAGGAAAAAAAACCCCATTATTATTTTTAATTATTTTGCGTAAACCCTGCGGTGATTTCGCTTTAAGGTTTAGATGTGATTAATTTATTTATTTTTTTTAATTCCCCTCTCTTTGTTGTTGCCCTGCCAGGACGCAGCCGCGCGCCCGGTTCCGCCCGGCCGCCAGCCCCGCTCCGCTCCGTTCCGCTCCGCGCCGCGCCGCCATTTGGTGCCCGCCGCCCGCCGGCATGGAGGCGCTGTTCCGGCTGCCCTTCGCCGTGCTCGAGTGCCCCAACATCAAGCTGAAGCGGCCGGGCTGGGTGCACATGCCCTCGGCCATGACGGTGTACGCGCTGGTGGTGGTCTCCTACTTCCTCATCACCGGAGGTGGGACGCCGCCGACAAAAGGGGAAAGCGCCCCGCTGCCAGCCCCGTAAACCCCCCTAAACCCCCCTAAACCCCCGTGAAATCCCCGTGAAATCCCCCTTTCCTGGCAGCTCGCCCCGCCTGTAGCCGCTCCTCAGGCTTTTCCCCGAGTTACACCCGTTCCTGGGGCGCTTCGCCCCAGCTACAAGCGTCCTTGTGGTGTTTCGCCAGTTCTCCCCCGTTTTGTACGATTCGAACCCAATTCCGTGCCTTGTTGCCTCGCAGGGATCATCTATGACGTGATCGTGGAGCCTCCCAGCGTGGGGTCGATGACGGACGAGCACGGGCACCAGAGGCCGGTGGCCTTCCTGGCCTACAGGTAGGAGGAGGGCAGGGCTCTGCACCCCTCCTGGGGAGCAGACGGGGCGCACGCAGCTGGGTCAGCCCGCTCCGAGCCCCCAGGAACCGCCTGGGGACTGCAGGATCCACCCCGTAACTGCCCTCGGTCTCCAAATTAAAAAATAAAAGTGCCTGGAATTAATGGAAGTAGATAACTAAGGCCTCCCAAAGCCTTTGGGAGTGAACGCTTTGGTAAGAAACAAGCTTTGATCTGGCAGCGCTTTCCTTTATTTCAATCCCTTCGCTGTTAAAAGTTGAGGTTTGTAATGGGTGCAGACGTATTTGGCCGCATTTCATAGGATATTTCATAGCAACGTAAGTAATGTTTGGGAGAATTTAAGGTCTGGCCTTTCAGCTTCTAGTGTAATTGGGACTCCTGTAGCTGAGGGTGGGGAAAATAGTTACAAATACACAATGGCGTCTTCCCTGGGTCTGTTTGCATCTGCTGCTGAAAATAAGCTGGAGACTGCTTAGTCAAGAATTGCTCTGACAAGTATTAAATCTATAGTTGTAACTTTTGTTTGATCTGCTTTTGTGTCTGTACGTGGAAACAATGGCATGTGGATTTTTTTCTTGTAAAATACCAAAAACGTTCTGTAAGTCCTCAGAACGTGGGTACCCCATGTATAAATTTATGCATGCCTCGCGTATAAGCTTTGACTTGGACTGGACGCGGTGTGTGACTCAGGCAGGGTGGGGCTGCTGCAGGGTGCGTGCATCACTGCTGCGGGGAGCTGGATGGCACTTCAGTGCAATTCTGTGACAGCAGCGTGAAAGAAGATGGAATTGGTTGTTTTCAGGATTTGAGGCAATAATGATTATCTTCATTTCCGTTTTAGCATACATTGCAGTTTCAGTCGTACCACTGTTAAAAAGCTGCCAGTATTGCTGATGGCAGTGATAGAAAAAGGCTCAGTGAGTGTTGCAGGCAGAAGGCTCCTCATCCAGGTGCAATATTTTTTCAGCTGCTCGGCTTCCCCTCTCTGCCTGAGCTCTGTAAGAAGGGAACCCAGCTGTGAGGACTGACAGAGAGCCGAGGCGCTTTCAGGCCGGTCCCCACAATCTGTGTGCAGGCCCAGTGAGTGAGGAGCGAAACGTGCTGCAGGCAAGAAACATTTCTGCTGTGTGCTGGAACCTGCTGAGGTGCTTCATGAGGTGACACAGTGCTTGGAGTGGGATTTGTACCGGGATGAGAATTTGGGTGCTGCTGCCTCAACGTCAGGGTAGAAATAAGACTTGGAAAACCCAGTGGCCCCAGGGTCACGGTTCCATGCTTTGAGTCGTCTGTGAAAACTGCTGCTACTTTTGGGGTAGATCTTTCTGAAAACTGATGAGTTTGTGTTGTATCCATTAATATACCCTGTGGCATATAAAACCACTAGTATGCTTGTCTGTTCACCTTGCAGTCAGTCCAGGAGATAAATTACAATTTAAAGCTTTAATATAATTGCATAACATAAATTCCTAACATAAAGTAAATTTGGAAGGTCAGCCATCAAACTTAATCATTTTGTGCATTTGTACAGCTAAAGAAGGTTGAGTAGCTGAATTTTGAAACGTAAATAGTTTTCTTTGAATAACCTCTAACTCTTTCTTCCTCCCTTTCCTCCCCCACCCCCCTTGTTTGTTGGTCTTGTAGAGTAAATGGACAATATATTATGGAAGGGCTTGCATCTAGCTTCCTCTTCACCATGGGTGGCTTAGGATTCATAATTCTGGATCGATCCAATGCACCAAATATCCCCAAGCTGAATAGGTTTCTCCTGCTCTTCATTGGATTTGTCAGTGTGCTTTTGAGCTTCTTCATGGCCAGAGTTTTCATGAGGATGAAATTACCGTAAGTGACTTAAAACTCTTTCTGCTTTTCTTCCTTTTTATGGTTTACGTGTGCCTATATTAAATTTAAGAGTAGCAGAAAACAAAACCTGGTATGCTGAACGTCTCTAGCTTGGCTGTAAGTTACTTTTCTTCAGTGCTTTTGTGGAACAAGCTGTCTTGAATGAGGTGGGGAAACTTTTGGAGCTGACTGCTCTGAGATTGTGCTGTGGTTCAGAAAGATGACAGATTTGCTAAGTCAGACAATACGATTAGTGAGTCTGAGTCGTAATAAATTTTAAGGTAGGCTGAATACGTGCTGGATAGGTAAAAGTAATTACAAGGCAGGGCTTTGGAGAAAAAGGATATATCAAGGAACTTCAAGGAAGACAAATGAATCATTTATACCAGCAATATATGGCAAAGGTCATAACTAGAAGAACCGATGCCAGGAGTAATGGGCGTTTAGAAACATCCCAAACTGTCCTAAAGTAAAGATGATGTCTTTTATTTTGTCGTCGCTGGAAGACTCAACATAACATTGAAGCATACAATGTGTGTGACGTTTCAATACACCTAACTCACAGACAAAAAGTAGGAAAAATAACACAGCTTTGAGGCCGTGTTATAACAAAACACGGGATTTTCAATTTTTGTTTTTTCTTTCTTGCTCCATCTGTTTCATTTAGAATAGCTGAAGCCAGCAGTTTGGAGGTACCGACAGTTAATTTCTGGAGTAGCTCTTTGGGGTGTTGACTTAGTTATGTCAGTCATTGCTCCTTTCTCAAATGTTTGTTTAACCTTTGCAGTGCAGTAGAAATGTTGTTTCATAATGCACCGGGGATTCCCTGGCAGTAGGCAGCTGGATGGGGACTTGCTATACGTTTTCTCGTTTCATTGTACATGTATGTCTTAACAGTTCTCTTTCTTAAATTCTTTAAAGAAACAAGGCTTCAGGGGAGTTGAAAAGAAAAAGAGACCAGAGTTGTGTTCAGAGCCAGAGAATGTCAGATTATACTGAATATCTTGACGCTGGTAGTTTGCGTAAAGGGTACAAAGAAAGAAGCTTTCGTAAGGTGCAAGCCGGGCTTCAAAAATTCTAAATAAGTGCTGAAGTTGGATTGAGAGCAAGTTAGTCCATTTTCAGTGTTCATTAAAGAAAATCAGCTGAGGAAGGAGAGTGTAGTTAAGCCTGTTTGTACCTGAATGGGATTTAAATATGCGATTTAAATGGGTTTTAAATAGCTTTGATGTGAAGAGTGTTTTGGCACTGAGGTTTTTGTTTTAAGACTGTAAGTCTCTTGCTTTTTGAGGAGGTCCTGCCTGTGTTTGCTAACTTTTTTCCTAATTTAATTTTATTCTGCAGGGGCTACTTGATGGGTTAGTACCTCTTGCAACGTGTGAAAGCCCAAGCTGAATTTAATCCTCTTCATGAAGTGTTTAAGAAGCAGCAAGAAACAAATTCCATTGTCACTATCAACAGGAAAGAGACCTAAACGTGAGAAGCAAGTGGGGAAAGTGTGCTCTCTCTGCAAATAAACTTTTATTACCAATGGCTGATTTATAGTTTTAAAACAGCGTTTTATCATTGCTGTTCTAGAGCTTTTGAAAAGAGAAAGTTACCTATATATTTTTTTTTAATCTGACTTGGCGTGAAATAGAGAACCTGTCTTCATTTACCCTGAAATGAGAATTAGCCATTGGTTTGACAGTTCGTTATTGCAAGGTCTGTCCCCTCTTCCCTGTGCGGGAGGATTATATGTGTGAATTGGAGAAGAAACACCTGAAACATTTCTTTCCAAGTTATAATTAGAAAGTAAATAAGTTTGGATGCTTTACAGTCCGAATTAATGTGTCTGAAATGATTTCAGAGACACCTTTTGCCTTGTTATTAATGGCTCTATATGAGCAAATCCATATGTGCACCGGGAGAGGCAAACTGTATGAATGTGCATTTGTTTTTGAAAAAATGTACGAAAAGAGCCAAATAAAAGTTATTTTCTACAAAATTGTTTGAATTTCATGCATTTTCTGAAGCTTTTTCTTGAGTATGCATGGCCTATTCTGCATACATGTTTTGAGATGCCATACTATACAATGAGCACATCATTTCTGCTTAGTTTTTCACTGTTGGGTAGTGATTTTTTTTAGTATCAGGGACAAGAGACCTCATATTTTCTGTGAACTTGTACTGTATCTAAATGATATGCTGTTATCAGTAATCGAGCGAGCTGTTGCTTTTTTGTTTGAGAGACAAGGCTCCAACTTTTTTTTGGTCTTCATTTAAAAGATGGAATGTTACCATTGTACTTCATTAAAATGTATTGTGTTCTGAAGGTGGAAAAGATCCTTCTAAATCTCCATAAATGTCTTGTCGGCAAGCCACATGTGTTTGAAGCACTATTTTTGTCTGTATAATAATTGTCAGTGAGTTTTTTTTTATTCCCTTAATTGTGTGTAAGTATTACTGTTCATATACTAGTCAAAGAGCTAGTTGTTAATCATCTGTCTTCAGGATATGTCACTTCCAGTCCCTCATTCTTACATTCAATGTGACTTCTGCGTTTGTTCATTTTACATCTTTTTCTTTAAAATTTAAGGTATATTAAGCTGTTCTGTTAGGCTCATAACTGCAGTATTTCCTGTCTTTTCAAAGTGGTTATCCTGTGGTCATTCTGGTTTTGGTGAGACAGGTGCTTACTTTCAAGGGGAGTACTGATATTATGTGAGTAAATAACGGGGTACCTACGTCAATTTTAATGTATCTAAGGAAAGTCAAAACAGAAAGGCAGGTCGCAGTATAACTCTACTGAGCGCCTTCCGGCTCAGTACGTGTCCCACTGCTGTTCAACGTCAGCCTCCAGGTTTGCAGCTGATTCTAAATGAGCATACTCTTAAGCAGTAGTTTTAATGACACGGATGAATATCTGTGGTGTATGAAATGCGAGGGTGCCCTGCCTGTGCAAACTGCTGCGCCAGGCCCTGACTGCCTGGCCTGGTTGCTCGCGCTCCCCAGGGGCTGCCTTTGTACGGCCGGGGAGGGGACACTGCTGGCTCTGTCCACATCTCGTCAGCCTCCCTCACGAGGGCTGCCAGGCCCTGGCGGCTCCCTCAGCTGCCTCGAGTGGCCTTGATGCTGGAGAAAAAGCCCTGCCCGCCTCGATTCCATCGCTCCACTGCACCACGCGTCTGCCCCAGAGCCGATCGCAGGGAGATCTGCTATGGTCCTCTGCCAGAGCAGAGGTACCGAGGAAAGCAGGAAGCAGAATGCAGAGCAGAAGATACACCACCACCACACAGAAGGTAGGAACGCGCTAGGCAGGAAAGCTTCAGAATGCTTGACTGAAGTTTGGTTCGTTTTTGATGTTGGTTGGGAGCTTAATGGTCACCCATGGAAAAACTTCTACCTGGCAGTGTCACGTCAACTGAACAGGGTGGTACGGCTGTGCCATACCGTGTGTGATGGGAGTCCCAGTAACAGATAAAGAGTGAGTGTCTGCTGTTCTCTACAGGCAACAGCAGGTGGCATCTCCTGCGTCAAAGACAGAAAGAAAAGTTTAGTGATATCCCTCTGTGTTTCGTGCTCTCATCCAGAGTGAACTGAGCTTGTCTGGGGGGTGGGAAATTGAAGTTGAAGCACTGTGATAAAGGTAAAGCAGAGCTTATAGGAACGTCTCTCTCCATGATTAAAAACAGAAGTTTGGCTTATGTCCAAATGTAACAGAAAAGTCAGACTGAGGTCTTGATTTTCTGGCTCTCTTGTTGGAGAAAATACCGAATCCACGGCTCTTCCAGAAGGTTCAGTGTAATCTTGGAGTGCTGACGCCTGGTCAATACAGTTAAGAAGAATATATATAACCTGCGTAGCTTTTGAAAGTTAACATGTGAGCTCTAAATAATTTAAGTGATCTTGTACTTAATTGAGTTAAGCCAAAAATTTCATCTAAATAAAAAAGACCAGACATTCTGGCTTCCTTTTTTTCCCCCAGTACATTTTCCAGACTCCTGCAGATCGCGTAACAGTAGCATGTTTGGAAGACCTGTGCCACTGAAACGATTTTTGTCAGCAGGGTGACATTTCATCTGTTTTGAGGAGATGCTGATAAATACCTCTGCTGGTAAGATAAATACCTCTGCTGGTAAAGCTGTGTGGCATTTGGATAAGTCCAGATACGAATTTTAAAAAAATGTATAATTGTTAATTAAAACCTAAAATACTTTTATAGGTCAAGTTTAGTTACCAGTATGAAGTAGTACACAGTGATGTCTGAAATAAAACTGACATCTTTATTAGACTAATGTGGAATATTTTAATTTGCAGCATTCTAATTCTGAATCTGTTGTGTTTAATGGAATCTGGCTTAGGCGGCTGAAGGTGCCTCAGTTACCTTCTTACAAAGCTGGACACTTGTTTAGAAAATAGTGCTTACTAAGGTTACTATAATACACCCATGTCTAGTTCCAGTTGCATATTTTATATACATATTTTCTTAATATACTAATTAGGAAGCACTAGGTATTAGGTTACTTAAAAGTTACAGTCTTAGCAACTGAGATGATTGTAAATTGCTGCTGCTGCTCCCAGTAAAGGCAGTAAATGTGGGTATAAGGAAGACAGCAAATCTCAATTTTCTGACATGCTTGGAAATGCTGTATACACTAGAAACTTTTTTCCTGCGGCATTGCAATGGCTGTGAAAACATGACTTGATATCACCCACTTGTGAATATGATTGTATTTTGCCTTTGGTGTGACAGTTCATTCATAAAAAGAGTTGCAGCAATACGTCTGGCCTCCTATTACAATTTCTAGTTGCTGCTTCTCGATTTTACAGTTGCTTTAGTATGTTTTTCTTCCAGAACATGCTTAAAGAGGGTTGAAACCATTACGAGAACTGAAGTGGAACAACTGTAAGAATCTCAGAAGAGGGCCATTTTATAACCCTTTACAGTCACACTGAGGCATTTCAGCTATACTGACTGGAGACTCAAAATCTGGCTTTCAGTGACAGGAAAATGCACAACTAATGCATCAAACTCTTCTTCAAGGGCGGCGTTTCGTGAGAAGCGGCTACTAGAATCATTAGAGTTTCTACACGATTTGGTTTCTCCAGCGACAACTGATTGTGCTGTGTTTTTTTGTTGTGGTTTGACATGGATACCCATCTGCTAAGAGCTGTGCTGAGACCATAAGCCCATTTTAGAGCAACAGCTGTGGCACTGTAATGGGAGGCAAGCACGCCTGACTTGCGCCCTGTTTTAACTGGTGGTATGGATGCGAGGCGCTGCATCCTGATATCTGGTATCTTGAATCTATAAAGCAGCTTGCCGAGCTCCAGTTTAACGATACCAGCTTAATTCCTGATGTTCTTTGGGTGTAAGATGAAGTTTCACTTCATCACATAACTATCCCATGTGGGTTCTGTAAATGTCAAAGCTCTTAGGCTGTTACACCTGCAGGCTGCAAGAGATAGTATTTAGCTGTAAGGAAATCAGGTTAATCTGGTATTGTCTGCTGACTTATGCATGCAAAAAGACCAACATTTGTAATTTCCTCCTCTTTTTGTATCAGTTTTCAATACAAAGCTCAATGTTGAGGTGGGGACTAGGATCCCTTTGTTGGGGATGGTAATTGTATGTGCTCGGCTGCAAATCGGGAAAGAAAAAATTTCGAAAGGATTCAGGCTGGCTGGCATATTCTAGGGTAAAACTTGAATGTTAAACTTATTTCTGTGTTATTTAGGAAACAGATTGAAACAATTTCATAACTTTTAACTATTCCTGACAGCTCCTGGATGATAGCTAATATGTTCTCTATAGTCATCATCTGTCTTTATATGTGGATAGAGGGTGTGAGGGATGCAGCATAATAAACCTAACTTCAGTCTGAAGAAAAAGCTTTTTGGGGGTGAGGGGTGTATCTTAAGCACCTGGAAGAAAATGGCAAAAAGATTAGTAGCCAACTTGGATTTTTAGAGAATAAGTCATATGAAGAATAAGCCATACATGAGAGTTATGGGCACTGTGGATAGAAGAAAAGCAGATGTTTCTGAGGCTGTAGCTTTTGATGCTTTCTTGCATGTTATGGAAACTTGGCCTAGCTGAAACAACTGTAAGCTGGATGCAAAAAAACGTTTTCAGAGAGTCTTCACTGATTAGTTGGTATCCTTTTGTCAGAGTGGAAAGAGATATTTTTTTTTTTTGAGGTCTGTCCTTTGGCTAGTTGCATTCAACACCCAGTGACCTGGACAGAAGAGGGAGTACTTACTAAATCAGCACAAGTCATAAAACTTAGAGACTGCTGAAGGGCGGAGTAAGGATTTGCAGTGATCCTGACAAATCAGAAAGAGCTCCCTAAAAAAAAGTAGGCTGGTTTATTCTTTCTGGGAACAAGTGCAAGGTAGTAAAGCTGCACCAGCAGAATAACTGACGAAATGCAGGATTCCTCAGAGTGGGTCCTTGGGTTCTCGTGGACCACGAGCTGAACAGGAGCATCTGCTTCTGGGGAGCCATACCACATCCTGCTGAGAAACACACAGAACTTTTAACTACAAAGTATACAAGGCATGAAAGTTAGTGTGGAACGGAAAGGAGTCATTTGTTCTGCTTGTCAGTAGTAGCTGAGGCTTAAATAACAGCAAGGAGGAGTTGGGTTACTATTAGGAAAATATTTTGAGGATAAAATAGTTGACTCCTTGACTAGATTGGCTAGGGCGGTGTTGGTATTTCTGCTGTGTGATGCTTTGAGAACAGGCTAGACAAGTGCCTGCCAAAATTTGCAGATAAGGCTGACCATGCCTTGGGGTGAGTGATTTTTTTGAGGTGTCTTCCAGCAGCTACCCATTTTTATTATTCCCTAGGTGAGAACAAAACCTCTGACCTTCCAAATGCTGACGCTGTCTTTAAAAACAATTATGGAAAGGTCTTTATAAATGACTAAATCTGTCCTTTGAATACATCCCTGCAGGGCATTCATGAGGCAGAATCCCGCTGGCCTCTCAGTCTGAAAAAAAGTGAGTAGCTTTGTGACCTAGACATGGCAGCAGAAAGCAGTTTCATTAACTGCCTACTGCCAGGCCAGAATTAAATGAATTAGTTGCTGGTGTAAGGAAAATAAAAATGTACGGACAATTGTTTAACGCCTTTTCCTTTCCTGCTTGATGCCCATGTTAGTCTGCCACCAAAATTACGCTGCTCTTACACTAAATGGCTGTCAGGGTAGCTACCCTACTAGAACAGGACCATTAGTTGGTGGGGGGCATCTGTGATATTTCTAGGAGGTGTTTTGCTGCTTCTCAGTGCATCTTTCTGCTCTGAGCTGGAGCCAATAAACTTTTCAATTGCACTGTTTTCTCCAGATCCGTTCTTTCAGGAGCCTTGCTTCACTGGTGGGTGGAATTTATCCTATTTCACGTTTTACCCCAGTGTATCTGTCCGTCCCTGCTACCGTTAGCCATTACACCAGCCCAGAACCACTGTGTTTCAGCCCCTTTTGCTGGCCTACTCCTGGCCTGAGCTTTTATTTCTGGGGATTTATGCTATTGTCTTTCAGTAGCTGCTGTCTTCTTTTTTTTTTTCTTTCCATTTTTTTTTTTTTCTTCCTGTCATTGTAGTCTTCCAAGTTTCAGGGCACCACTGCTGGTTTTGATTGCTCTCTTTCTAACTGCTGCGGTATTTCTGCCTTTAAGGGATATTATTTATCAGTCTCCTCTGCTCTTCCATTTCCTCATTCCTCCTCATCTAGTACTTTTCTCTTTTATCACACTGAAATCCATCACTTACTTCCACCAACCGCTTGGCTATCCATCGGCTGTGCTACTCTGGGCTTTCCTTCTTCTGTTCCTTCTACTCTGACTGCAAGTCCTCTAATTTTCCCTGCTGACCACTGTCTGAGCTACTTCACCCTGCAGTGACTCCACACTTCGTTAGCCCCTGCCCTCCGTGGCAAAGCTCAACCTCCTGGCTTCTCTCATCCTTTCAGCCTCTCTCATCCTCTGGCTGTTCCTTTGGCTGTTCTAGTTTTCTTTTAGCTGTCTCATGTCTTTGTCTTTATTGTTCTACACTCCACACCATCTGTTGTGCTGCTGCGAGCATGACTCACCCTGAAAACAATAAAAATCCTACTACATCCCCCAAGCACTACACTAGGGAGCCGACGAAGGCACTCCTGTATCCAAAATCTACATCAACAGCAGACAAGCCAAGGTCCTCATGGAATTCAGGTACATAATTTTTGTTTAAATCAATAGAATTCAAGTGCCAAATACATCTGAGAACCCTGCCAAAGTTTCGTCACAACTCTGAGAAAAGGAGGCGATTGTTTCCTGTGGCTGGATTTAAAAACACCTCTGTAGGGATAACCTGAAAGTTCTTGGGTTTCTTAGCAAATAGCCTTTTGCCTTTTTTTTTTTTTTCTTTATACATTTGCCATTACTGAGTGTTTTATGAGTGTAGACAACATATGGTCTGTACACAGTGGAACGGACCAAGGAAAATCTGTCACAAGGACCAAGATTCATACACACAGTAGACAAGGCAATAAATATGAGAGCTCATAAAAACAGGGAAAGGGAATGTTCCATCAGACCTTTTTTTTTTGTGGGTACAGAAGATGCACGACGCTTAAAACCACTGCCACTTAACAAAATGATTAACAAATTTAATTAAACAATTTTAAATTAAACAAAATTAAAAATAAATCACCATTTGGTTTCCTAACCTAAGCAGGAATAGTTTTAGCTATATCAAGAAGTTCTTTTCCTCTGACGTTCTAACAGGCAGCAGAAACACACGGTGACTTTAATTATTTTCTTGTTTCATCTAACAGCTGGTTAAACCGAAGGTATACATCACTGAAGTCAATGGAGGCAGACAAGTGCAAAAAGGGAAATCTTACAATATTACAAAACTTACAATATTTCAGCTGCATTCACAAGTAGCATTTAACTGCAGCTTCTGTATTAATTCTGTATCATGTGACTGAACAAGCCTCATTTTACTAATTTGGATGGTCAATACAAAGTATTTCCTTTGTGCAACTGCCTTTGAAAACAAATGTCTTTTACTTAAACATTGTAAATAATTTCTGAAGCTGACTACAAAGTTCTTGCTACCGTTAGTAGCTCCAGCATCCTTATTAGCTACTACTCTTAAGCTTTTTCAGTCTTGACACCTTTTACATGTCTGCAGTTTCAATTATCTGTTCAGGCTCTGGTTCACCACTGGATGGCAGTCCCTGCAATGCTATTCACTCTGGGAAGGAAAGTCTGGTTTTAGAAGTACACTACTGAAAGTACATGCTGCTTTGTACGTGAATATGAAATGTTACAGAGGTGAGTACATTTAGAACCATTTTTTTCTTATTGCTAAAGTATATGTGGAAGCCTTTTCTGTAGATTTCTTTCGCTTAAATTCATTTTTACAGTCCAAACTTCGGGATTGAATACGATAAAAATTTGCACTTCTGTTGCACCGTACAGCCAAAGATTTCAAACTACTTTATACTGACTAGGTCAATAAAGAAGTCAGCATGTGTGCATATATATATATATATACACATACACATATATGCATATATCTATATACATATATGCTGACTTTATACGTAGCTCATAAAGGGAAAAATGTGCAGTATTATAATGTAGAATGAATTACTCAAAATTACAGCCTTTAGGTAGATAAAGAATAAAGCCTCAGTCTTCTGATCCCAAATCCACTGTATGTCTGATGGTGGGAAATGAAATAAATGGCTATAAGGAACTGACTATTTAAATGGTTAAAATACAGTAACTGTAAAGATAAAAACAAATTAATATTGAAATTGTGACTGATATCCATACATTAAAATCAGAAGTCAGAACACGGGTAGATAGCAGAGGTAGAGAAAGCTCTGTGGACTTGACCAAGATTTCTGTGTGTATGGTTGTAAGTATGGTGAGTTTACTACCACAAGGTTTTGGAAAAGCTTGTGATGAAACCTGGAACGTAACGTGAAAAAATGTTGATACAGTCATAAAATAACCATAAAATACTGCAATCTATAGGTGCCTTTGCTTAAGCTAACAGGGATTTCACCTGACTGTATTTTAAGGCAATCAGATTCTCGTTTCATTTGAATAGAAATTTAAATGACAGCTTTATTACAAATAAATCCTGTAGATGTCTCCTTAGTAGGGACAGGGAGATAAAATGGAAACAGGAGGAAGAAAGTGTGCTGCAGCACTTGTAGAAAAGACCCCTTTCAAAACCCTTTACAGATGCCTGCATCTGAGCATATCGAAGCATTAATGTCAGCCACACAAATGGCTGTTTTTAGGTGGGTGGGATGTTGAAACAGTAAAGTGAGTGCCTTAAAGCTATGTAGCAGCTCAATAGCAGAGAGAGAAATAAAATTTAGATCTAATTGCCAGTTTTGAATCCTACTGACCATGTCGGACACTCAATTCAGCATCGAGCATTCACTAGAGTTTTTACAATGTATATATTTTTTATTCTAGATATTTTCATATTTTCAGGACAAACAAAACAAAACAAACAAACAAAAAAGACTTCTAAACTGCTTTTGTTAAAAGGCAGGATAAAAACAGGATAAAAACATTTTCGCAGCAACATTTTTTTGAAACTTGAAGCGTATTACTTCCCCTCTTGCTTACTGGTTTGTTGGCAAGTTCTGTTTCTTCTGTTCTTGAGATGATGTGTTTCACTGTGAGATCAATCCCGGTGTCTCCTTCGCCCTCCTTTACATCTCATTTGTTATTGAAATGGCTACTTACTCCTAGCTCTCTCCAATTAGTCCATAGCGCTAAAAGCTTCCTCTCTTGATCAATTTTCAAAGAAGCCCAAAAAATTCCTTTTTTGTATTCCTACGCGTTAGCCCTTTGCTTGTGCTCAATAACCGTCTGCTGAAATATATCATTGTTCTTTTCAAAGCACACCCTCCTGAAGGTCAGCTCTGTAGTGCCTCCAAAACTGGAGGACCAAAGTCCAGCTCTGACTCTCAGGTCGGGCCGACGGTGCCTCCATCTCCTTGTGTTACCCCTCTGTAGCTCTGTGTTGTGTCTTGCCCAGGTATAATTTGTGTGCTCCTTGGGGTCAAGAAGCCTTTGTTTCTGCTGCACGGTGTCCATGTAAAGGACTCCTCGGCACTTCAGCAACATGCATAATAGATTCCACATTAATTAAATTTTATCAAGGGAAACCCTACCACCAGATTCCCGATCAACTGTGCTGTTTATCTCAGTCAGCTTGAGGTTTCAGATTACTTTCTAAAGCCGTCTTTGAAAAAATCTTCCAGAGTTTTCTCTGTTTGGCTTTCCTTTCGCCCTCCTCCCGTCCTGCTGCCTGCTGGGAAGTGCCGGTGCCCTCGTTACAGCAGCCCAGTTCCCTGCGTTTCCAAGGCCTCCATCCAAACCCCCGGCCGCTGACTTTCTCCATGTTTATTCTGAGCTTTTCTCTGCCTGGGAACATGCCACAACACACCCTCCGCTCCTGCCCAATCCCTTCCCGTGCTGACGCAACGTGTTTTTCGGCCTGCCACGTGTCCCAGGATAACCTCTCCCTGCGTCTGCGTGCCCTCACGTTCGGCTTCTCAGTGAGCGAGGGACTTGCCGCCGCCGCCGCGCGCTGCGGGTCGGGCAGGCCGCTGTGGTAACACCCAAACACGGGGCGAAGAGGCTGCGGGACAAAGCGTCTTGTTTCCCGTTGTGCTTTCTGCTGACACCACACGCAGAGGCAAATTCTGCCCGGAGGAAGGCAGACAGCAGCCCAACGAGGCAGCAGGCCAAGATCCTGTCCCAACAGAAGCACCGAAGCTACGAGGATTTAATGATTTAGCACTTAACTGCAAGGGAAGCTGGGTGTTCAGTTATTGTCAGTGATTCACTGGCTGAGGAAAAAAGACCCCTAAAGAAGAAATATACCTCAGACTGACAAAGAGCAGGCACTTATTAAGGATTAATTTCGGATACACGTGTTCAAGCTGCAAAGCTTTGTTCCTGACTGAGGTACAAGTGTATTTATGATGTGAATGTACCTGAGTCTAGGGCTTTGTTTTGGCCCACTGTACGTGGCCCAGCTGTGCCCGGCACACAGAAATAGGGCAGATTTGCCCAAAGTTTGGAGATTTGGGTTGCAGTTTCTCCTCTTGTATGGTGGGTGTTTATAGACCTCCCTGGTGCACACAGTAGTGTATAGTAGAGGATTTGTGCTCTGCAATGCAGGTGGTGATCTGTAAGTTGCTGAGTTGCCCTAATAAGTTCAGAACAAATGATATCCTCCCGGAAAGTCGCCTCTTGGTTGGTTTCAGAAGTGGAACTGCACTTTGAATAACTCAGTGGAGGTTGCTGCAACTCATACCTACTCGTCCATGATGTGATGTGGCTGGAAAACATTTTATGAAATTATTTTCATAACTGAGACTTTCTTAGCCTATGCATGTTTATCTGCCTTGTAGCAGAGGCTTGGAAGGGACTGGCGATAGTCAGCTTTGTGCTATGTCTGCCCTGAAGGAGCCATCCTTTGGTCCTAAGGAGCACACAGTGGGTTCGTGTAACACATCTGCTCTAGCACAAGTAGGGAACAAGCTTTAAGGGAGCTCCATGCTCATTGCCCTCCACATAACCTCTGACACTAGTGGCCTTTGGTGATTCCCATTTCAGACTTGTATTTCCTTGTTAATTACAGAGTGTGCTTTTAGTAGCTGCTGTTATTAAAGATACGTGGTCATTGCTTGTTCAGTGTTAATGCTTGGTGGAGCAGTCCCACGCTGTTTTTCACTGTGTTGGTTGTGCAAAAACACATGTGGCGCTGCCAGGCTGGAAGAGCTCACAGTGTGTTGGGAAAGAAGGGAAGGGGAGGCTGGTGAGAGAGCTCTTCTGCCAGAGAGTGCTTCCCCTCCATCCCTCCAGCCTCAAGTTTCAGGTGCACTTGCCTACCTGGTGGAACCGAAGCTTTTTGGTCAGTGCCAGAAAGATCTGTTTCTGATACGTTTTAGGGAGCTGCTGGCATTGTAGTCACTTTGAGAAATATCTGCCCAATTTAATTCTTAACTCTTCTTGCAGTCTGAGGGGAGGGTCTCTCCTTTGCTGATTTCCTGTTGGAGCCTCATTGCCCTGCATTTTCGTAGATACTTTGCCCTCTAGGGACCCATGGAAAGGTTCCCTGGTGGGAATTGCTGCTGGGTGGACTTGGTATTTAAGCCTGTGCGTTGTTTTGGATCCTGAGAACACAGACTTCTTTTAAAGTCAGACAGTCTAAGAAGTATAATTGTCCTACATTTATTTGATGACTTTGATGATATATGGTTTTGACTTTTCTTATTAATAATGCACTACTTCTTTGCTGATGAAAGGAAAGATGTGGGAAGTGCACTATCTTGGCCCAAGGTCTTTCATGTGATTTCAGTTCACCCTAAGTAAAAGTCAGGAGTGACCACTGGGATAGCAGAGACTGGGGGTTATTTTGAATAGCATCTGTATATACCATTGGTCTGTGTGCCTGTTGATACTGTAGGTGCAAAGGGTTAATTTGGTCCTAAAAGGATTACAAATCTGCAGGAAGACAGATGCACTTAGCCTAATTAGTGAAATACGTAGTCAGCCATTTCAGACCCTAGACCACGTTTTTCCCCTAACTCCAATAGAGATATCACCACTTCCAGTATAGGACAAAAGCAGAACTGTAGCTTCATGAGCAAAACATTTTGCTGAGTGGCTAAATCAGTCTTATCTGCTGTAACTAACACAGAAGACCGGAGAATGATAAAACCCCAGGGGAAGGGCAGGAGGAGGCAGAGGTATTTACCTTCTGCTCCTTAAAAAGAAAGTTCTTTTCAGCAAGGAGAGTCAATAACTAGAGGTGATGCTTGAAGAGAAGTGCATCCTGTACTGCTGTGGAAGATACGAAAGACTCTCGGGAGGGGGTTAGGCAGCTGAGATGGAGCCCCTCACTCGTGTTTCGGACCCCTGGAGCAGCAACGATAGGTATGTCTCGCATGGTGCAGCTAGGCAGCTGAGATGGAGCCCTGCACTTGTGTTTCAGACCCGTGGAGCAGCAATGATAGGTATGTCTCACATGGTGCAGAGCTGCCAGCTGCGGGCTGACCCGAATTTGGTTCTGCATGTGGCACAGGGCAGGGCTATGCAGGGGTACTGCTGGGGTTCTGCTCTCGGCTGCATTCGCTTCGTGCTGTGCAGGAGAAGACGTTTTCGTGGTGTTAGCTCAGGTGCTGACGTTCGCCATGGTGTGCTGCTTCAAGGTCTGAATATAAGGCATTTAGTAACACCTCAGCCTTTATTGCACTGTGCAGAGCTGGCCTTCGTATTTCACTCGTGAAATAAAGCAGGTGAGATTGAGAATGTCCTTTTGGAAATCCGGGTGGAAGGAAGGAGGAAGGTGGAGCTCTGGCCAGCGCATGTATGAATCGTGTAGGAAGCTTGGGAAATTGTGACTTTAGGCCTTGAGGGCCCTGATGGGGAAAGGACACCATTGCTGGAGTCTGGAGAATCTTTGCAGGCCAGATGAAATGTCCCTGTACGAAAAGTTCACCCAGACAGAAGATCCAAAATTTAGGTCCAATACCAAAAAAATGGTGACCATTCACAGAATGACCTTTGTCAGTGTTATATAAAATTTCTTCTTCTTTTTTATTTTTTATTTACTTATGAGCTTCCCTTTGTTCTTGTTGTTACCTCCCTACCCTGTTCTGAGCTTGGCAAGAGAATTTAGATCCTTACGCAGATTCCCTCTGATGCCAATAAAAATCAGCAATGTGTGTGAGTGAAATCCTAACCAAATGTGAGTTTTCCCAGCAACATCATTCATCTTGGGATTTACCTGAGAAATTCCTTCTTTCCTTCTTTTATATTATAACAAGATGAGGCATGTTCAATTCCTTGTAGTTAGTGGCATGACAGCAACGAGCCTTTAAAATGAGGACAGGGACTTTGCAGCTGAGCTCAGGAAACATTTAGTGCTCGTAAGGGACTCTGAGGCAGTGCTTGCGAGGGAAGCTGACAAGCAGGCAGATGAGCTGGGAGCTCTGGCAGAGCAGGTGGGGTGAGGAAATGTGGAGTTAGACATAGAGGGATAAATGGGAGGGAGGGAGGAAAGAAAGACAGTCACATCCTGGGATTTGTAGGTGGTGACAAGAAAACTATATTTGCTGTGGCAGTAGATAGTGAGCTGGTGGGACATCTGTCATCCCTACTTTTCAGCTCTATGGAAAATACTGCTAGGGCTTCAAAGTCATCTTCCCTTTTCAAAACGAAATTATCAAATAGCATGTTTTAGGGAGGATCATTGTCTACGTTAATCCCCTGTGTGATCTTTGCCTTTTGCCCTTGGTTTCTTAATTCACTCAGCTGTTTTGTGCACACTTATCGGACATGTAAGAGCCAGGCCAGCATTTCTAGTCCTTATCAAGGGTGATACTTTGAGCTCTATGCGTGGGTAAAAGGCTTGAGATTTGTACAATATATTAGCTACTGTTTTCTAAAGCATGAAAATCAGTGGAGCTTTATAACCCTGTTGTGAATAGGGAAAGATAGCCTTTTAACTGACGGAGACGGTACCTGCAGTGAAATATGCATTATGAAACCACGAGCACGTTCCTTTATCACAGGACACTGTTGGGAAATGCATTAACTGTTAACCACTAGTTAACTGGCAGGTCAGGCAGACAAACCAAGATTCAATGTAAAGGTCTGTTACTTCTTACAGCAATCCTGGCTGCTCAGCTGGAAGGCTAGCATAAATCAGCAAGGTCTTGTCAATGTGCTTCCTCTGCAGCAATTTGGGAAAGACGGCATATTTTGGTCCCTGGAGGAACAAGAATGGTCAGCAGTTATTCTCATGAATCTCTCAAAGCAAACAAATCTTCTCAGCGAATGAGTACAAACCCCCCGTCTGTGCATCCACATTAAAATAACTAAGCAATGTGCTGTGAAATATGACTATGGCATGTAGAGAAAGTAGCAGTTGGTTGTACTTTAAGTGTCCATGGAAAGGATGGAGATTTATGACAATTCTTCAAAGAACGGCTGAATAAAAAAAAAAAAAAAAAAAAAAAAGAAGTCTAATGGTTAAAAGTATACGGTGTTACTTGGGAAAAGTATTAGCAACTCATCAAAATACCTGAAAGAAAATAAGTCTGTTTTGCTTCTTAGCAGATCATGTCTTCTGAGGTTTCTGTTGCATTGAATAATTGAATGTGTTTTGGAGGTGGAGGGAAAGCAAAGTGTGGAGATTTGAAATAAATTAAAAAGCCCAGCACCTTAGTAACAAATGGCAACAAAAGTCCAGCTGGCACCAAGTCCTTTTATTCCATGAACCAGGCCACTGAGCACCGGCAGTCAGTGCTTTGATTCCCGTTTGATCTCGGGGTTGGCACTCAGGTAAAGCTCCTATGGAGACCATCCATATGGGAACAACAAAGCCATTCAGATTCTTCCCATTTGCCATGTGGTTCCTTCTCTGGAAATCTTTTTGGGGTGGGTGGACGATGTATGGGTAAGGGATACATATTTGGGTAAGGAATTGCTTTTTCTTGTTAAATACATGTAATGGGTTCAACAAGTGGCTTGATCCTTTTGTCTTTACTCGGCAAAGTATCTTACAAGTTCACTAAGTATTTTGCCTGAATAAAGACTGGAGAAAGGGCCTGTAATGAGAATTGTACTCTTCAGGTACAAATTCAGTCTCTGGGTCCCTTGTAGGTCAGTCACCTGAAGGCTTAAATGGCAAGTCCCTTTATGGCCCAATGTGCATCCTCGACGATTTCAGAAAGATCCAGCACCATCTCAGCCCAACAGGGACCTGACTTCGAATTGCTCCTGTTCAAATTGAGGTAAGCCATGATCCTTTCCTGTTTCAGCTGGGAAGTTCACAAGGCATGTCATGAAAGCTTATCAGTGTAACTGAATCGGGAGCCATCGCAGGATAAAACCAGCCAATTTCAAGTGGAGGGACAAAAGGTCAGAGAACCGCAAACCCAATACTGTCACCAGCAGCTTGGGTTACAAGGTTACTGTACAGGGAAAAGAGGGGGATGAAGCGTAGCCTAGTAAACACTCAGTCAGCTCGCAAAAATAGAAAGTGACATGGATCCTAATGGCAGAAATATGAAGCTACTGTATAGTATATGTTCACCTGCCATTATCACTTACATATGCTGAGAGGGAGGTCAGCTGGCTCCAAACTCTTCTCTGAGGCTGGGAGATACTTTTAAATTAAGATAATGCATTGAATTTAAATTAAATTGGCAGCAGGACAGACTCTGGAACCTGCAGGAGCATTTTGGGAGAGCTTCACTTTGGATAACAGCATTTTGTGGTCTCTGAGGTTCTATCAGGCAGTTTACATTCAGGTAAAACTGAGTATGGAAATGGTAAAGCTTTCTGCCTGACACAGTCTGATCCCATTTGAGCATCCTTTTTGGTAAACTACTGCACTTTTTATTTGCAGTATGCCAGAAACCAACTCTTTGAGGGACTGTTTTCAGTCCCTCTTCTTTGCTTTTAAGAAGAGCTCTAAGTAGAACGTAGTTCATTCCAAGTGAAATCCCCTTGGTACCAACTGTGATTCACGTGTATCTCCTCTAGTACTGCATCAATGACAGAGTGCTGGATGCTGTTGTCTGGTACAACCAAAGAACAAAGGTTGTGGGTGCGAGATTTATGCCTCTTTAAGAAATTGTGTTGGAAATAAATAATGTAGGCATAAAGAGTAACAGCACTTAAGAAGGTTAGATAGAAAGTCTCGGTTTACTTTTGACAAGAAAAGAGAAGAAGCCAAAGTAAGGAGGTTGGTCAAAAGACACCATCAACTGTTAGTCTGTGTGAGCCAGAGTCCGGTTAGTCTCAGCCACGCTTCTGAGTCAGCGTGGCGTGCTGGATGAGTTGGGGTGCCAGGTCCTGTTCTGCCTCTCGGTGCATGTCAACATTGGAACAAGCCATAAAAAAAACAGGTTGTTTTACAAATACCTGCAAGGCTTTCAAAACTTTTGAAACCTTCTGAAATCTCTGATCAGACACAACTTTTTGAAACCTCTGCTTGCAGAGTGAAAAGGTCACTCTCTGTATTTAAGTTTTCCTCTCTTACGTACACAGGACTTGCAAAACCCAGTCAAAAACGTTGAAACTGACAGTTCAAACAAGTGTGTTTGGTTTGACAGAACCATTTCTGAAACAAAATGTAATTGCCAAACATCCCCAGTGTAATTGCAGCCTAGTAATTCAGAATAAAGCAGACAGAGGGGTGGGGATCGCATTCAAAGACTCCCACAAAAAACAGGAGTTTTGTACCTACCCTGTCTGACCGTGTCTCGACCTTTATGTGCCTCCATCAATCTAAAACCAGTTGCATGTTTTTGGTACTCTTGTGATCAGAAACAGAAATCAGAAACTGTTTTTTCCTTTTATTTATTTATTATTAATATTTTTTCTTCCATGTATAAGGGCCATGATGTACTTGTGCCTGATACTGTGTGGAGCTATTCATTTGATTTTTTTCAGACAAGTCATGGACTTTTACTCCCTGATAAGTACATTCCTAGTACGTGGAAATAGTGCAGTGTCCTGCTGCTATCAATGTGTTTATATGTATGGGGGAAAATTCCTGGATATTATTGCAGGAGACCTGTTAGGATTCTGAATGAAGAGTGAATGAACCTTCCCTGCCTTAAAACCAGGCTATTTTAGATAACACGAACCAAATTGTAGTAACTCTCCTTTAAAGTTCTTTAAAGTTTGATTATCTCCATGTACCGAACTTCCAAACTAATCCCATGCAAACAGTACTGAACTACTACTTCCAGTAGACATGCTGTGCAAGCGATATAATGTAATAAGCCATGATATTTGTGTGAGTATGCCGTGCCGACCTCTAAAAGTGTAATTTTCCCTTACTTGTATTTAGTTACCTGTGACCAAAACACTGATCATGCTCATCAGTTAGTATTACCTGGTTTTAGGAATAAATTCAGGCCAACAACATGCTTACAACCTCTAGCTAAACAATAAGATTATTTATTTTTAAAAGCTGTGCAGTAAAGGGAGTTAGGCTGGAGACACAACTGAGAAAGGAATTACAGTTAACATTGGTTGCAGTAAATACAGCATTGAGCAGCTAGATAGATGTTGGTGTTTGGAAGCTGGAGTTGGAAAGATGAGTTCAATATCAGCAGAGGGAAATTCTCTACCTCAGGACCCACTGTAACAAAGTCTGCATTGAGACATTTATTTAGAAAGAGGAGGGGAAGGGGAAGAGATCAGAATGAAAAATTGTGGCTGGGTAGTCCCGGGGTCTGACAAAAATAGGGAAGATCTAGCATCGAGCTGAGCAGTCAACACAAAACATGCCCTGATAGAAACTGAACTATGATTCATTTATGTATTTACATCTCTGCTCCACAGTAATGCCAAGCTTTTCCACACATCTTATTAATTTTTTCAGTAAACACAGACACAAAAAGGAGACCCTTTAAGTGCAGTTAGAGTATTTATTGAGTACCTTTGCCTTTTTTTTTTTTTTATCATTATTGAATAGCTATCTGGCAGTGTTAATAGTAACTAACAACAAAGAAATGATTGCTTATGGTTGATGTCATATGTCCTACCCGGTCTCTCAAGGTTCAGTAAGAAATTAAACATCAAACAAACCAAAAAAAGACTACAAGAGCTAAATGCAACAAACCAACTAAATGATAATTTATGGGGATTCTGTTGTTCTTAAAGACTAAGTCATGCTCTCACCTCTAAAGGTTGTTTCTGTTAACCACTGTTCCCTCTGCCCTATGATTAGTCCAAATTATACATAAACTGGGAAAAGAGCCAGCTTTTGTGATTACAGATTCCATGAAATTCATGCAAATGAATGCGCAGGGTCAAAAGCTTGTTTCTCCTGAAGGGCACATGTCCCAGATACTTTGCAGTCCCAAGGAGGGTCAAGAAAATCTGAATCAGGGAGGCGAGAAACAAGCAAAGTCACTTGTTATAGACCATTTGTTTCAGATGTTGCTAGCTGTATAATATATGCTTGGAAAAAAAGAAAAAAAAAGAAAAAAAAAGAAAAAAAAAAGAGGGGTGTGTGTTTGTCCGGTAGGGAATGTAGGGAATCCAAATGATATATAGCATTTCTTCTGCATCCTTGCATGTTTGATTTCCATATGCCTCATGCCTTTGCGGTATAAAAATATAGAAGTCATATACTTACCCAGAGCTTAGAAAATATCCCATTTGCATCCTACCTGGTTGCTCTGTCAATACACAGTCATTAATTCCATAAGCCTACTAAGATGTTATATCACTTCCTATGAAAGCCTTTGATGAAGGTGGCTCAGGTAACGCAGTAAGCAGGTTATCCCATTGCATAATTTGCTTGCTGGTAAAATTAGACTTGGACTAAACCAACAAAGTTTGTGTTGAGATCCACATTTTTCTGACTCTCAGATACGCTTCAGTCATTTCAAAATATTGTTAGTGGACTAATTTGCAAATTGCCATCTAAAGTTAGAGTAATGATTGTAGAAGGACTTTAGGCTTGTATTTTCGATCTTAAAAGTAGAAATAAAAGCAGTAAAAGATGTAAGGGTGTGGAGACCCTAGTGCTTTTGTGCTAAATTATAAAAATCCTAAGCATTTGTAACCCACACATGTGACCCATCATTGTTCCCATCTGTGTTACCCTCCAGAGAGGGGTGCCTGCATCCAAACTGCCCATGAGGAATGGCCTTTCACCTCAACTCCCTAGCTGTGTGCAGAAATGTTTGGAAAAAAGCTATAGGCCAACATCACGCAACAGAGAGAGAACACTTTAATAGCGTACACAACGGCTGGCCATGGAGAGAACTGTTGATTGTGTCAGGCAATTTCTGGCTTTTGTAGAGGATTCCCATAGGTGGTGGTAAGGCCTTGTAATGCAAAAGACACCTAACTCTATAATAGCCTCTGCATGGATTAGGCAAGAGGTGCATGGGGTTTAGCCCCATCAAATGTTTTTCGGGAGTTTCTTTACCAAGTTGATAGCAGATCTGTGCAATATCAGTTCTAAGTTTAACAGATGAAGCAATGCATTTTAGAAAAGTGTGTTTTGTTTTTTTTTTTTTTTTCACCTAGAAGTTTGTTTTAAACACTGCAGTTTTAGATATATTCCTTGAAAGTGTGTTTTAACAGAAATTGTTACTTTGACCACATCCATGAAGCAAAATAATATCTTCTGAATGATATTTTCTGAGGTGGCTTCGCTGAAAAACACTGAATATATCCTGAAAGAGAAGACCAAGTAAATATTCCAATGATACTCATTTTTTAGAACAGCTGCTGAGTATTGAAGGTCTTAACTCCTAATTTTTGATCACTTAAGATTGGCAAAGAATTGGATTCTAAAGAATGGTCATACATAATACAAGTAATACTTACAAACCAGCTGACTTTATAGTAAAGCCTTCCCCAGCAAAAGAACAGCTGGTATTTGTTTTTCTTGTTCTTATTTGTTGAAGTATATATATTTAAAATTATTATTAAATTGACAAACAAAACAAATATTTCCTTCAGTGCCATTGTGAATTCTGCTCTGACTTCTCACAGTTGGAAATGTGACCAGCTACAATGGAGGCAATGAGACTCTGTTGTGGGCAGGCCAAAGACTTTGGAGATCACTTGCTGGAGCTTCATTGCTCAAAAAATTCCTGGATTGCTTCCCTGCAGGTCAGAAATGCACCCGCGTTGCTGCTTACCAGTCCGTGCCACCTCTTCCTCTCTTGAGTGTACCAAGACAATGTTGAAGCATGCAGTGTAGAAAACTGTATTCCTGTCCTTGTGAGTGCTGGAACTAGTGGTGAGGAACAGACGATGATGAGGAGGAGAGAGCCCATGCAGAAGTCAGAGGTAGAAAATAAGAGGTAGGGGCTGACAAGGCATGGAGGGACAGCAGGGAGGGAGAAGAGGCAGCAGCAGTGAGGCTTTCTCTCTCTCCCTCTCTGTCCCTCTCTGTTTAAAGAAAGCCACACTTGATTTATCTGGTGAACAAGCTACCACACCTCTCTCTCAATCACTGCTGCCAAGAGAGGGGGAGCTGTGGTGGACTGGCAGCAGTGGTGGATGAGTAGGGCATTTTGACTGCAGCAGAGGTCTCTGATAGGATGTGGGATGAAAGGGGGATTCCTTTTTCCAGACAAATAGTAAACATAATTTCTCAGATACACTTGCAATTGCTTATATTAGCTAGAAATTAGTGCCAGGAATGAAGTGGGACAGCACGATGCTTGTTTACAAGCCAACCCGACAACTCTTTGGGCCAGCTTGTTTAATTTGTGTTGATTCTTCCTTTTTTGTGGTATATTTGTGCAAGATAGCGTAACTTGAGAGTACGCGTGCTGGTGGAAACTAATGGAGTATAGGTTTGTACTTCAGGCTATCGATGCACTTTGTGGGTAAAAACACTCTGAAACTTTGCGTTTCATGGAGTAGTTTAAAGGCATGAGATTGAGGATACAGACACATGAGGAAAGATGCTGATCCAGGGCTGCTGTTACTTGGCATAACTTCATTGAAGCCAGTAGTGCCACATTAATTTACACCAGCTGGGGATATGGTCTGTCCTAGGAAATTTAAGAGCTGTCTTGTTTGTTAGAGCTGATGAGCGAACAGAAGCCTGATTTATTCTTTCATGCAGAAAGCTGTGTGCAGTTCAAATATTTTCACGCGTGTTTAATGACGGACACACACACACTCTTCTCTCTGTCTCCTTCACTCTGCTGGATTGTTCCAAGCCATTGAAATGTTAATATGTGTAAGGAAATGTGCTTCCAAGGCATTTTTAAAAAGTACAGTGCTTGGAAGCAAGGAATCCATGCAGGATACATATCAAGATATTTTCCCTGCATCAATCCTAAACAAGGTGGATAGTCAGTCTCTACTAACCTGAAACACCTCCTTTCCTTCCTACTGATCCTCCTACACGTTATGAATTTGTGGATGGCCATTCTTGCCTCTTGCTCTTATTCGGTGTCCTGAGCTCGGGCTGTACCGTGCTCTGGCTAGATGCCAGTACCTTCACGTGAAATAACAGACAGGACATATAGGCTTCTTGAATTTTATTCCAGTGGCCCTCTACCCCCATTTTGTTTTCTTTTGAAAATTTTGTTTTCTTTTTCTTATTTTTTTTTTCTTAATCTGAAAATCACAATCATTGAAGTGTTCAGTGGCATTTTTGGGTATTGTCTCTTCACAATAGCCCACTTCATCAGCTGAATCCCAGGGTTGTGCCTGAGTCCTGGTACGGTGATCTGTAGTTACACAGTTTTGCTAGAGCAATGAGTACCTCTGATGGGCACCTTCATGAGGCTGGTATTTAACCCCCTAACTTCAGGGTGGACCATCCAATACCAGATGCTGGGTCTGTCCACTTGTGGAGCACCCTGGAGCCACAGTTAGACACAGATGAGCTGAATACGTTTGACTGAATTTCTATCAAATTTGCCAGAGCATATAGAGTTTATAGACTCTATGCTATCTGCAGCAGGACAGTTTATGCTTAATCTGGCACAGCATCTGTCAAAATAAACTTCCCCTTTCTCTCCTCTCCACTCCAGGCTTGAACCTGGAGGGTGAATCTGTACTGAATCAGCTCTCTGTAGCTTGTGGCTACGGTGGTTTGATCTGGTAGTAGCCAGCCTAAAAATGTCACATCAAATCCTGGCCTCAGGTATGTGCTTTGTGGTCAAGAGCACGGTGCTGAAAACTGGGCTTCCTGCCTAGCTAGCTGAAGGCTAGGATGCAAATACCAGTGTTGTGTAGAGCACCAGCTTTTAGGACAGGCAGAACCACAGCCAACACAAAGAAATACAGGGTGCCTTGAATGATTTTGGGGTAATCTGTTGCCACTGCTTGTATTTCATTATTTTAATATATTTTAAAATATATTTTTGTGTAGTAGTTGTGCCAGGCATTCTAAATAGAGAGATTTGCTACATGTGCAGATGAACAGGTATTTTCTTTTTGCCTTTACAAGCCCTTGGAAGAGGTCGATGATGCCTTTCTCTGAGGGTTAGAAGTCATGAGGTAAGCAGCTCAGACTGGCCTAGCACGTGGCACTGGGAACAAGGATGCAGGTTGTCCCTCTTGCAGGCAAAAGGCTTAACGAGCTGTCTGAAGAGCCACTGACTGTTAGCAGCATCATTGCATTAGCGACTGCTGTGGTGATTCATTATGCAGCTATAAGGCCCAGACTGATCCTCTCTGTACACCTTGCAGGGTTACTGAGCGGCAGTTGTGCAAGCTGTGAGTGGATCTGGAGTGCTGGGGTCCCAAGGTTATGAACCCAAAGGCCTTCAGTGTCCAGAGGTCATTAGTTACAACATTTGCTATATAACTGAAGGGTGTTGGCAGGAATTAATTAATAAAAGGGTTCTCCAGAAAACTCCCTTCTTTTTACTACTCCCTTTGTTCTTAGAGAAGACCTGAATTAAATGAATGCCAAAAAGTCTACTGAAAAGGAAAGGAGAGAACAGTGAAATACAAATTAAATCAAAGTACTTCTAAAAAAAGAACTCAGTTCTGCTCTGTGTCAGATCTCAAATTCTGTCTTTCGGAGTGGATTAATCTAAAGTGGAACAAGGCAGACTGATTCCAGAGCAGGTTTTCACACACAAGTTATTCAGCAGTAGCTATTGCAATGTTCATGTACTCTGTCTTGGTCAGAATTAACTTTCAAGTACAGGCAAACCCTTTCATTAGATTTGAGTCAATTGCAAAAACATTTAATAAAGGTAATTAATTAAAAAATATGCAATGGCATTCTTAGTTCATTTTGCTTTTGCATGGACATTTGTGATCTGGGAATAAAAAACTATGTTCCAAGCAATAGGGGACCTTGTCAATCTCCTATGACAGTGTTTGCCCACGTATTTATACCAGAACTATTGATATGCCTGATCTGAAAATGATTAAGGAATCAACAGTTCAGGGAGCACTTGAAACTTAAATAATGTCTTCTCTGTGAACTGTACTCATAGCATTACAGATATAAATTATTCCTGGCCAGCCCACTGGTCAAACAAATGTTTACAACTTCTGTAAGGGGAGCACAGAGAGAATTGTTGAAGACATAATCCCATACATCCCCATTTGCCTGGGCTGTGGTCATCCCTGACTTCATTGCCACAGATTCTTCCTTCAGTGTGCATTAGATCTGTTGTCTCAAGCGACAGGAAAATGAAGTTGCTTGTGCACTTTGCATTGGCTTTCAAATCAATGTTGAGTTTGTCATTGACATTTCAGTGGGAATTGTACCTCTCCGTTCAAAGAATGAATTTTGGCAGCTTCTCCTTTAGTTAATCCTTTTAAAAGTGCTTAAACATCACTGATAGTATTGGGATCTGCATGCATGATTTCTGGGCAACTACTCAAAACTTACTAAGTAATGATCTTTTTTGTTTAATCATTCACAATAAATGTTCCATAAATGAACTGATAGCAGAGTCATGGGACATTTTTTCCCCCACTGGTATTGTACAAATGATGAGACTTGAAAAAGTTTTTGAAAGCTAGACAGTATAAAATGATTTTTTTCTGCTGCTGCAAGAAACAAGAACTTGTTTGAAACTGGTGGAGTCAGATCTCCTTAAGTCACTACTGCATGTTTTACCTTGTAAAAAGATCATGTTTTGGGAAATCTAGGTATTGAAAGAATATGTATGTTGTTCGGTTCGGTAACAGGAAGGGTGAGGCATATGCGATGCACCATTAGAAATTGCACAGACTTTTATGAAGCCTAACCAAGGGAAAATGCTTGTGTATTACCAAAATCTTCAAATAATTCTAGAAATCTGTCATTGCATACCCACTGGGAGAGATTCTTGGTTCTGAGATGAGGCAATGCTGCTGCTCTAAGGCTCTCAGCAAGAACATACCAGTGGCTGGCTTATAAATAACTTCCATGCTGGCAGAGATTGCTACTGTCTGTCCTTGTGTTGTGCGCTCAGAAAGTGCTTAAAGTTTGTGTGATTCTTCCTGTTCCTTGTTTTAGTTTCCTGTTTGCCTCTTGCCTAAGACAATCTGGCACCCGTAGGCCAGAATGTTTCACCACTTCTCCCCGAGCAATCTGCTCTTCATACCTATGGTTCAGTTGCCACAAACCTTCCTGCTTGAGCGGCCTGCTACAAACCCCATTCAGCAGGAGCCAAAAGCCGCGTTTGTTTTGTAAGGAGACATTGCTCATGAAGCTGCATTCATTTACAAAAGGCAAGAAATGCAGCCACAGAAAATGCAGGTGCAAGTGGTGGGCCACTCTATAAAAATGAATGCTCTACTTGGGCAAGGTGTTGGGTTGTTTACTGCCTAAGTATAAAGCCCCTCTAATTCAATAGAAACTGGTCTGGGAACACAGGAAAGAAAAAATAACCTTTCTTGAGGTAATTTGCCATTCACAAACACAAGGGGATTGTTACCCCACATGTCAGCGGTGCCACCTTTGACTTCCAGTCACCTAGCAGTTGACTGAGGGATCTGGTTGAAACAAGGCAAGAGGGCAGTCTGTGAATGGACCAAGAGAAGCGGGGTGGGGGGAACGAGTCGCACCAATTTCCAGGTGCTTTTTGGGGGAGTGTAAGAGGGAAAGTAAGCAGAGTGAGAATTTTGAAGATACTAGGCCTGTTGGTCAGTATTCCCATAGGCAGGGTGGTTTTGCTTCTGAGTGACGGAAGAGAGGTTTTACTTTCAGAAAGCTCAGCAATCCATGCACACCACTGGTCTCAGGCTTCTGAAGAGCAGAATTGCTGAATACTGTGCCACCCGTAGCATCAGAGCCTGGGGAGAGACCTACAGCCCCATGCTCAGCCCAAGAGCAGAGGAGCTCCACCTCAGGAGAGCTGAAGGGCATGAAGGTGGGCACCGAAGGTACTGCACTGCAAGATTTCTGCAGGGTAGCTAGCCCTGTAGTCAGATTGGCTATTTCTGGTTACAAACATTTTGTAGTCTTTTAATGTTTCAAGGGTCTCTAAGGCATTTTTGGTTGCGAGATTTTCATAGGAGCTCATTTCTGACAGCATTAAATCTATAGTTAATCCAGGTTAATCCACATAACATGTTTTGCTGCAAAGATATACTCAATGTAAAGAATAGTATGCAATGAAGACGTGGACTCGTGGACTCATAAGTGAGGGGCTTTTTTGTTATTGTAGTCTAATTTGTCAACTGTAATTTGAAAGCTCTACATTATTAGGCATTTGTATTTAGATGGTGTTTTCTTTCTTTTTCAGCAGTGGCCTGCAGACATCTTACTGCATTTTCCTTTTCCTTTTCCTTTTCCTTTTCCTTTTCCTTTTCCTTGGCACCTGTGGAAATACCTTTTCCATGACACTGGTATGCTAAGGTATTCTTAAAGGCTTTACCTGCAATTACTAGCCTCTGCCTCAGCCCAACGCCTACTTGATAAGATGTCTTCCGTTCTTTATCTCAGAAATATGTAAAATGGTGATTCCCTGTTTCACATTACACTTATTGAACATAAAGAGATTGTCTCACAGATAAATTGCTTTGCAACATGTATGCATATATGTTTCTATATGTTTGTGCCTAGATAAAAAGATATGTATATCTATACATGCCCCCACATGTATAATGCATATATACACACATATATTTACATATCTATGTCAAAAGAAACTTTCATATGTCAAACTTAGCTGATGTTGGAACTCTTTTTTTTTTTTTTTTTTTCCCGCTGGAGTTTCACCACCTGTAAGTGTCCTCATTTGGCTGTGAATTAAGAGAGAAGCATTAAATGCCGTGATTATTTTTGCAGAGACCCAAGTTGGGAATCTGGTCCTGTCTCATAGGCACTCAGAGGTCTCATCTGTACTATAATGTTTTTCTTTCAAAGGTGATTGTGCAAACTATGGCCCATTCTTATAGCCTATTTATGATTTGTATGATCTGTGTCTTGGCTAACAGGGAGCAGAGTAAAGCTAACGTGACTGAGAGCTGATCAGTACTTTGTGGACAGAAACTTTGCTCTCAAGAGCAAGCCACTGGAGCGTGTTAGAAGCAGATTTTCCAGATGAACTCCTTTCCTGTCTTATTTTGCGATTAGAAAGAAAAAATGAAGGACTTGGGACCAGAAGCCTTCTTTTCACTTAAGAGAAGTGCTCTGAGCAAGCTGAAAAAGATATATACAAATTTTTAAGTTTCCTGGGAGTTGCGAGCCAGACTGCTTGCTTCCCTGTTGTTCAGTAGTTGTGTCTCTTCACTGCTTCATGATATTTACTGGAATCAGTCCATAACTTTGTACTGCACATAGTAGAGCTTTATTCCTTGACAAAACCATGTTCAAGTGGGGAATAAACTGAAGTAACTGCAAATAAGTAAATTGAACTAACTGTACCTTGTGACTTGCCGTCCTGTGTAATTAGGGATTGTGCCTGATAAGGTGATTAGCCTTTACAAACCATAACAAAGATTATTAGAGCTGCTTTAATAGGTGAGAGCAAACAGAGACATAAAGACGCTAAGTCACTTGCTGAGCTGTGTGATGAGTCAACAGCTAATCTGAAGCCAGGAGTCTTCTTTCTGCCTTGTCGATTATAAAAGACTCTTAGCAACCTTTAGTGAGCCACATGGAAAAACTTTTCTTCGTGTTCTTCCCCTTTCCCTTCCAATTCCTTTTCTTTCTTTCATTTTTTCTTTATTCCTTATTGTTGTTGACATATGTTACTGTGATACTGGAGCAGTATTTAGCCTGATGTACCTGAATGGATGCTGTTTTGCTTAGTACAGATTGGTCTTGAGCTGTCAAGCTCAGTGAAGGCTTTAAACTTTTGAAGCTTTCTATCTAGGATAGAAGCCCAAAAATATTTCCATATGAAATATCAACATGAGGAGTCCCTCTGTGCAGACTTTTCTCTCACGACCTTTGTAAGATATGCTGTGTCTCCGGAGACTGAAGCCTTCAGAGGCAACGTGATAAAATCCAGTCACATTGCAAGTCAGTGGCAAATGCAAAAATGCAGTTTGTCTTTTCTCATTCTGCATCTGAAGCCTTTTCAGCTGAACCGTAGGAACCAGGCACCAACATCAAGTGTTTCAGGGTGGCAGAGAGAGGGAAATCCTGTCGCTGTCACTTGGCCTTGTTTTCCCTTGCATAAGCCTTCTGCCAGAGCTTGGTTGGCAGCGGCACAAGCCAGATTCAGACTGGAAAGGTCATCACTGAGAAAGCTGGAAGACTAAATGAACCTTTCTGCTGCTACAAGAAATGTGCTCTGCTTGCTAGTGTGAGTCAGTTGTTTTTCTATATTATTATATTAAACGGAGGGAAAAAAAAAAACACAACAAGGCAGATCAAACATGCTTATATACAATATGCTTATGTGCATATATACAGTACTTAACCACGCAATATAATGAATAGTGTTTCATGGAAATCCCAGTCCCCGATCTTGTCTCCTCTAGCACATTACCAAGTGCAGCTTCCTTAACAGGCTCTGTTTTTCAGCTTGTAGCTTAGAGTACCTGCAACACTTACTGTTTAGGGGATGCCTATACAAATTCTTGTGCCCCATTTTGCAAGAGACATTTAAACAGCTTTCTCCACTGATAGAAATATTTTTATGAAAGGTGTTTTTGACTTCTGCTTCTAGGCTCTAGTTTTTACACGTTGTTGCTGAAAAAATGTGGTTTTAGATGAGGGTGTCCCATTTTGCTGCCTTAAAATTGAAATTTTGTCTCTATTCATAATATTCTTCTTCTTTTTTCTGTTTTCTTTTCTTTTTTTTCTTTTTTCTTTTTTTTTTTCTTTTTTTTTTCTTTTTTCTTTTTTTTTTTCTTTTTTCTTTTTTCTTTTTTCTTTTTTCTTTTTCTTTTTTTCTTTTTTCTTTTCTCCTTTTTTCTTTTATTTTCTTTTTTTTACTTTTTTCTTTTTTTTTACTTTTTTTTTCTTTTTTCTCTTTAAACAGAAATACACTGCATGTTGTAACCATATGCATGTAAAAAAAATGTCTGAGGTTTGTCCATTGGTCCCCTTCATTCATCTCTCTCTCTCTCTCGCTCTATTTTTTTTTTTTTTTTTAAACCAGATAACATCAGAGCTTGATTTTACTGGGGATGTGGGTATGTGGGGGGCTTTTCCCCTCTGGAATATGGTGCGTTGGGGCTGTCTGCTAGTTAGCATCCACCAAGTTTACAGCTCTGAAGATTGTAAATGTATTTTATCTATGTCTGAAAAAAAATACATCTAGAAAGCATCAGAAAAATGTAAGACTCCTGCATGTGCATGTGTGATGTGGAGAAATAGGCATGAAGAGATTCTGAATGAAACTAGCCATTTGCATCTATCTTGGCCTTTGGGTCTCCCACATCGTCCTCTCCTTCAGATTGTAACCACAAAACTGATCAGATTGCTGTGATCCAGATTTCTTGTTGGTAAGGGTGTTTCTCCCTTCTCTGTGTTTCTCCCTTCTCTGTAAACAAGACAAACCTGTTTTTTCTCAATAATTCTTCTAGTCCATGTATTTCTACTGCAGTGTTTAATGGAGCTAGGGCGGAGGCATACTCCCCAGATGTGGACATGCTCCAATTCCCTGGCAGGTCAGGGATGTTATGTTGACATAGCAACTTTTGATCCTGTTTCTTCTCCCCAGAACAGTGCCTTCTAAGGCACAACTTTCCTACTCTGCAAAGGTTTAATCCTGCTTGCTTTTATGTAGGTGAATTAACAGGTGGTTGGTTCAGACTCTCACAGTGCTCTTTCATCAGTAGCTGCAGCAAGCACCTTCCTTTCTTTTCCCTTGTTCTGAACAGCCTTTTTTCTTTAAAAGCCCTAAAAGTGCAATGTAAAAGTGATTGAAATAGTAATTGTAATAGTAATAGTAAATTGTAAATTATGATTATGAGCTGCGATAAAGATAAAAGTAGCTCCAGTGTGTTCCCCACTTGGGAAGGAGTCCTGCCTTTCCCTCACCCCACTGCCTCTTCTTCCTGCTGCTTGTCTTGCGCAGGCTCAGACCCCCTCCAAGAATGGTCATTGGCCTCGCAGAAAACTGATGGCGAAAGAAGAAAAAAGGGGAGGTGTATATTTTTTTCTGCAAGGTGAGTGAATTGAACTGGCTTACAGGGGTATCTGATGAACTCGAGGGCTGGGGAGGAGGTTGAACCACCTGGCCAGAACCAGGAACTGCACAGCCAGGACAGGAGAGGAAAAAGGGGAACAAAGACGTTGGGTAGGGGAAGAACTTTACCTGTTCAGTGAACAGAACATATTTGATCAGTTCAACTGACCAGAACAACTGTTCGTGTTTGGCCTTAATTACTTCTGCTTACTCTCTTTCAGCCTTTAGTCAGTCTCTTCTAATTAGTAAACCCTTCACAGCAGGGGTTGTGCATAATCTTGTTGGGGGACTCTGAGATACTGCAAAAACATTAACAAAAAAATACAGTAATAGTAATTTTTGTAATTTGCAAATAGCAAATTTTGTAATTTGCTCAACTCCTGTTAACTGGTGGATTGGATCCTCCATATAAATTCATATAAAAGTGTGTATCAGAGAAGTGCTTGCCTCTCTTGTTTAAAGAAAATAGAAGATTTATCTGTTCTCGGTAACTTGTACCTTGCACGATTAGCTACCATTAGCAGAACAGATAGGTAGAAAACTTCCTGCTTTGTGAAGCAGAAACTGGATGTAAAACACTATCCAACTGGAGCAATTGTTTCTCCATGTAATTTTAGTATGTGCAGAAACAAGACAGGTAGAGGCCCAGGCCCCTTGTGCTTATGAACTTGCAACCTTTATTTCCCTCCAAATTTAGATTAATTGGATATTTTTCTAGTTCTTCATCATGTTTTTGGAAATTACATATTAATGACCTGCCACAAGGCTGTTGGGCTGTGTTCTTTGGAGCGTAACCCTCCCAGTTGTTGGGAACAGCATGCTGCTTGTTCTGCACACTGTGGGTGAGGCACAATGTAAGGAGCCCTCACCTGATATTGGGAATGACTTAAGCTGTGCCTTTAGACACATACCTTGGTAGGAAAAGTGGGTGGGAGGGGAAAGAAATGGGTAAGTTTGTTGTTGTTGTTGTTTTGTTTTTAATTGAAGGGAGACAGGTGCAACATGTTCAGCTAGTTTAATTTGCCGACAATGAGCGCAAGGTGTTGGCCTCTTAGTAGCATGTAAGGAAGGTGCTTTCACCAGCTTCAAAGGGTTGGTTAATTTTGAGTCCACCATGGAGCTGCTAGTGCCGATGTGTGGCTACAGGGGTACATTAAGCCATCTGTAGAAAGCACTGTGGCAGCCTTGATTTTGAGCAAAGTGCCATGGAAAAGCGCCTTTGGTATGTTGGTACTTGTACTACGTTAGTCTGTCAGTGGTTCATCTAGTCGGAAGAAATTCCTCTACCAGCCTTCCAAAGGAGGTTGACTTGGGCCTTTGTGCGGATGGAGAGGCCTGTGCCATGGGTCCTGGCGCAGAGCCGGCAGGGCCCGGCCCTGTTTGCAGCACAACCCTGCAAGCAGTGGAGCTGTGGCAGCTGGGATAACCTCCAGCACGGAGGGTGAGAGCTGTGTACAGCAGAGGACCACATAGAGCCTCGGGGAGACACAGCCAAGCCAGCTCTGTTTTGGCATGGGGAGAAGCCCAGGCCAAAACTGAAGTGGTCTTCCTCATCAAGCGGGTGTTACTGAAGAACGAAATTGAAACAAAAACACACCTTTGTGGATGATTTCATAATTACAAATAAGAGATTTATTTTTATGGAATTATTCAAGAATCGTGAAATAGAAAATAAGCCAGCTTGAGGATGTTGGATGAAGTTACATTGGAAATATCAATATTAATAGAGCAAATTGTGGAAAACATGAAATTAAATAAGGTGCTCAATTTTCACTCATATTGGTGGTGGTGTTAGCAGCAATTATGAAACAGCAGAACTCAGGGTATGAAAATTGAATTATTTTTTTTTTCCTGAAGTACATACCACTTGTAAAGCCCTCAGTGTTTTCCATAACATAGAGTTGTGCATATATTAAAAGAGAAAAGCAGGGCTTGTGCGCTTTCACTGAAATCTGACACCAACAAGGAGGCACAAGTCAGGCTAGAATATCTCCAGCAAAGACAGGCAGTGCCTGCAAAGTGGCTCCATGCATGTTTTATGCAGAGGTCCTCTCATTTTAGTAATCTATCAAATGTTAGCATAGCCATTTATGTGTCAGGATCCAGTGCAACTGGTGTGCAACTCTTCATCACCTCTGACAAAAAGTAACAGAATCGCTACAGAAGGATCAGGCAGTACTTCCTACAGCTTTCAAAACATCTAAAATCCATGGGAATGCAAGCTGGGCTATCCCTGGGAGCCTCGTTTCAGTGCATCTGAAATTATCTATACTGTACTTGCATATTTTGTGGACTTAGAGGGTTCAATATATAAACTTTTGAAAAAAAGAAAAGCTAAAATCTTACTCTATATAAATAGTTCTCTATAAAAGTTGCTTTACCAATAGAAAATTATGATCCATATTCATTTCTTTGAACACAAAGTAAGAATGGCTTGCATGAACATTGTTCCTCTACACACACAGAGGTAGACTCTTGGTAGAGCATCACTAACATTAACAAAGTTACACCAATTTATATCAGCTGGGAATATGGTCCATAGGACCTAAGATACACAGGAAGATAGCAATGATTTCTCTCTCAAGTATTGTTTTGTGAATTCAGCCATTAAAACATGGAAAGTAATTAACATCTCAATATTATATATTGAAATTTAAAATATTGTAAAAATAGCATGTTAAGTTCATCATGTTAAACTTTATAGGATTGGTGATTTGCTTGTATGGTGGTGAAGCAATTCAGACTCTGTGTAATATGAGTAAATCCACAGATTTCACAGAGTTTGTTTACCTAAGCCAAGCCTGCAATCAGCACCAAGATATTCACGAATCACTTGCCCGTTCTGTCACATGTAGCTTTCAGGCCACATGGTATAGTTCTCATATATCTGAAAATGTATTTTAAAATCCTAATGAAGCTAATAGGTATTTAGTCGATTTAGGGAAGGTAGCACTAGGCTTCAGACAAATCCTAGGAGTCAGACTATTGCACTCTTCACCTCAAAAGCAAATAGAAAACAAATTCAAACTGAAAAAGAAAACTTTCCATTTTCAAGTTATTATTCTTTTACTTGGCACTGAGCGTTTTTCGGGGTAAAAACCATTTTCTTGTCTGCAGACAGCTCCATTCATACAGCTGGTGCTTTCATTTGCAGGCTCTGCTTGAGAACTCCCTTCATTAGTCTGAAACACAAATGAAATATCAATGAAGGCGCATGCTTGTCTTTCAACAGGCAGGCATTGAACTTGGTTCCCATTAAGAAGCTCTGCCTGATTCTCCTCTTTCAGAAGCATAACTTCTCACGTTTGAAATAAATTGAACCGAATGTGTACAAATGTATGAAAGAGTTTGTACCCCAAATCTAGATTTATCTATTATCCAGATAGCCAGTAATCCATACGATCTCTGCTTTGATTATTGTCTCCCTAGACAGCTGAGCTCTTGCCTCTCTGCCATTTGCAGCATCACTGGAAAATGTGTGAAGGGATGCCTCAGTGAGCTTCCCTATAGCACAGTGGATGACATGTATTTTTAAGGGTGTGAGAAATTATATATGATTTGTCCAAAGCCAGTGCTGCAACCTAAGGAGTCCTAATTTGGATGTCAGCCATTCATAGTCAAAGATTCCATTACAGTGGAAACTAAATCCTCGGAATGCTCTAAAAATTGGAAATTTTCCAGGCTGAAGGCTTGCTTAGAAAGCCAAATATCCATTGGTAGCACTCAATACCTAGAACTGGTGAAATTCTTGACTGCTTAAGAGCTCACAGTTGTGTGCAGCCCAAGGTCGGGTTGCTTGTATTTGCATATATATAAGGCAGACAAGGCAATGGGCTTGTCTATGAAATGTTCCTTGTTGTAGGTCTGTGTAGGTCAGCTCTTTTTAGCTTTGCCCCAGTAACATAATCCTCTCAGGCTCCTTTCAACAGACTAGTTCTGAGCTCAGTATCAATGCACAGAGCCTCTCATGCCACCAAAAATGAGGGTGTCATTTGCTTCACCAAACACCTATATGAATAAGATTGAAAAAAAAAAAAAAGAACATACTTTTCTTTTACATTGTGCATTTGCAGATATGTCATTTCCTGTCTTCATTCCAGTTGCCTCTTCGATTTCTAAGAAAAAAATAACAAAAATAACCAGGCGTAAGTAAGCATACAGTCAGTTTAACTGCTAGCTGAAGGAAACAATACCCAATCAACTATTCCTCTGAGCATTTATCCAATGGGAGAGTAACTGAAAAGTAAAGAATACTTCCTAAAACATTTTTCTAAGGAAACATGATTAATGTATCAGGACTGTGGGTGTTTGAATAGCATGAACTTAGCAGCTTAGCCAGAGCACAGGTATATAGACCTTATATACCCTATAGATAGACCTTTCAAAGCTGAATCCTGCAGGTTTATGCTAGGCTAGCTCCAGTTGTTCTAACCTCAGGAGATGGGAGCGTTTGATGTAGAATGAGCTTGGAGAGTCCTTATGTTAATAATATGTTATTAATGATAAATATCCTGATGTTATTTTCCCCTGCACTGGTCCCCAGGTAGAAGCTAAATAAAGCCTGAAAACCTTCAGGCTGAATTTGAGTGAGACAATCATATTCAATGAAGCCAGTTAAGAAAAGAAAGAAAAAGAAAAAAAGAAAAAAAGAAAAAAAGAAAAAAAGGAAAAAAGGGTAAAAGGGAAAGAGGGAAAGAGGAAGGAAAAAGGAAAAAAAAAGAGGGAAAAGGGGGAAAAAGAGGGGGGGAAAAGGGGGGAGAAAGAAAAAAAGGGGAAAAAAAGGGGAAAAAAAGGGGAAAGAAAAAAGGAGAGCATTATGGAAAGTTTCACCAGTGTCTTTCAGAAATCTGGTGAATTAATTTATTTGCCCCTTAACACATAGCATATGTGACCAGAGATAAATAAGAACACTGAGCCTATGAGACAAAGAATCAAGAGCAGGACTTTGCCTAAGAAGTTTGGCTGAAGTACATTTGAGGCTTTTAAATTTATTTTGAGTAAATGGCATTGAGAACAGCAGTTTGGACAAGGAGAAGGAAACGTAATTGCTTTCTTTTCCTTGTGTATTGTAATAGCCTGCATTATGGTACTGTGGCTGGTGTTTCTAAAGTGTCATTACAACAAAGAGTATTCTTGTGATCATTAAACCATACATACCTGTGAGAAGTACATCAATTTTTTCCACTACATGTTTTGCATTTTCCATAGTGAAACACATTGGTGGTTTAAATTTTAGTACATTTCTGTGTGGTCCATCTGCACTAAGGAGGATTTTCTGCTCTTTCAGCCTGTGGAAAGAGGAAACAGTTGTGTTAAACACAGATATACAACTATATTGTGCCCTGTCAGACCCTTCATGCCAAGTTCAACTTTGAAATTTTTCTTTTTTTCTAATACCATGTCATCAGAAGCTACAGAAATTTAAATTGAAATTAATGAGTAACTGCTAGGGAATATTAGGAGGGTTTGATCACTGCATGTAGTCATTAGAAAATATTTACTTGTAAATAAGATGAAGGGCTTCAGCTGTGGCTGGTGTTCTCTTTTGTTGGTCTTTCACCAGATCCACTCCAACAAACAATCCAACACCCCTGGAGAAAAAATAAAACAGAAAAATGAAATCCAGTGTCAGGAACCCAAGCCTTCTGCTCAAATGTAGACCTAACAACTGCACTTCCCTTTCTTGGGATGCAAGAGGGGAAAGAACAAGAAAATGATGAGACTTTCTGTTTAGCTGTCTTTTGGCACTTGCTACTTCAGATGATCAAGCGAGATAACAGCTAATTCTGAATAAATTTAACTGGCTCATTAAGGCTACATGGCCAGCTAAGAATATTCTTGCCCTCTTATCCTGTAAACCTCAAAACAAGGTAATGTGGAAGACAGATAACCGAAAACAAGAATTAAAAATAACAACAACAACAACAACAATAGTAAAAACAAAAAACTAAGAGGTTATCAAGGTTCTAACATGAGATGAGGGATACCTACACTAACACCTCCAAATGAAACAGTCCAGAGATTTGAGTGTCTCCATCATCCCAAGAGTGTGCTGGCAACTGGGCTATTGCATGGGGGTGTGCGTTAGCCTTTCTAAGCTACATTTATTTCCCAGCTAAACAGCTGAATGGAAACATTTATTGACAAACATGTTGTTTACAGTATTAGTTTTGGGTAGTCCAGTTTCAAAGAGGTGGAACATAATAATGGCATCCTGTTTCTGGGTTCTCCTCACCCCAGACTTTCTTTCTTTTTTTTTTTTCCCTCATCATTTCTTCTCTCTGAAACACTGAAATGCCATAGGGCACCTACCTGATATCTCCCACTAAGGGATGCTTCTCCTTTTGTTCAGCCAGCAATTCTAGGAGATAATTTCCAACACGTGTAGCATTTCCTTGGAGATCTTCTTTTTCTATTACCTCCAGTACAGCCAAACCAATTGCACATGACACTGGGTTGCCTCCAAACTGATAGTAAAGACAATGGGAAAACAACATCCATCAGAAACATTCATCCATGTCTACCCGGGTAGTTTTTGCTTGTCTTCTCCTACTTGGCATATAGTGAGGAAAGCTTAAAGAGGCAGAGATTTTGTGCTGTGCAGGCTGTGCAGCAAAGCTCCCCATGGTTTGGGCAGTGTACTAAAGCCCAAGGGAGGGACCTCCCTGTTCCTCAGCTTCGGGTTTCAGTAATTCGAAGATTTCACAGCTCAAGTGTTCAAGCTGCTCTCATGGTTCGTAGACTATATACACAGGCAAAATGCTCCTGTGAAGAGCAGTGGGTGACAAATCTGGTATTTCTTCAACTGTAGGGTGTAAACTCCATTGAAAGAAAAGAGAATTCATGGTAGCTGGGAAGAAGTCTCAGCCACAGGAGCAGAAAAGAGGATTTAACAAGAAAGCTGCTCCTCTGTGGCATGCATGCCACTCAAATGTTTCCTGGTAAAGGGTCACTGTTTTGTTAGGTGACGACTGCACAGCAAGGTCTGCCAGGGCATGAACCCCACCTGCATACCACCCGTTGCTGAGCCTATCCTAGAAAATGAAGTGTTACATGGTCAGCATTTCAGAGGGGAGCTAGGGAGAGGGAGGAGTAAGGAAGCGTTTATCTATATGGCTATGAGATGAGGTGCATGACTTGCCAGAGTCCTGCTGGTCCATTTTAAGATATACCACCTGGTAGAGAGCATATTTCAAAGCCTCTCCACTTGTTTGTAGATATTAGCTTGTGACTGACTTGAGCTCTTAGCAATATGATGCAGTGATGGATGCAGATGTTATGTGAATCGCCTGAACAACTGGTAACTGCTAAATGTAAACAAACAAAAGGACAAACCTGCATGTACAAACTTACAGTATTGAAATACTCCAGACCAGAAGCACCAAAACTTTCAGCAATTTCCCTTGTTGTGACCACGCAAGACATAGGATGGCCATTGCCAATGGGTTTTCCCATGGTGACAATGTCAGGCACAAAGTCTTCACCTTGCAGTTGAAAAGCCCAGAAATGCTTCCCAATTCTGCCAAAGCCAACCTGGACCTCATCAGCTATGAATACACCTCCTGCTGCACGCACATACCTGGAAACAAATAGAATAGCTTGAGTGACTAACTTCGCCAACTGGTCTTGAGTCTAGGACAAGGATATTGGTAGTACAGAAAATCTCCAGTGTGAAACCAGTTTAGACAATAAAAAAGAAAGAACGTAGCTGCTGAAACACAACTTGGTATGGAACTTCAGTGCTGCTGCTCTAAGAACCACGCTCAGAGACTGCATAAGTGGCTAAACCCCCTGGCATACATCCCAGCAGTCTGCTTAAGAAGAGGTTGGTTCTTCTTCTCTTATTCCAAAGACTGCTGCCAGGACTCTGTTTTCAGGAATAGTCAGACCTGTGAATCCTGAGTGACTCAGCTTGAGCTTATCCTTTGTCATAGTACTTGAGCACTACAAGTACTGCAAGTACTACTTGAGTCCTTCGTTGACTGGGCTCTTACTCAGGCCCTAATAAACCTATAGTTCATTTATCAAATTTCTGACAGATATCAACAGCGACTTTTTCTAGCTGTATTTAACTGACTCCATTCAAGCCAATTGTTTTGCTTTTAGTGTGACAAAACAGAGCTGGGGTGTGCAACAGAGACTGGAAACTTATCAAGCAGAGCTGTAGCTATTTCAATTGAAAAAATATTAATTGACTAAATGTTAACAAAAAATGTCTAGTATTTTGATGCAAAATAGGAGTACTGTAATTTTACTGCAGGGCTCCCTCTCTGATGGTTCAACTTCATCTTCCATCATATTTATGGCCTGAAGATTAAAGATAGAAAAGGAAAGACAATTATCCAGCTAAAAATAATTAGTCAGCTGATGTTCCATAAAAAATAGAAGTGAAATCATACTTTTCAAACAGTAGGAAGAAATCACAGATAACCAAGAGCAAGAGAGGAAGATAGTTGATTTGACTGGATCAGCCTATAGTGAAAAATGTTTGTTTTTTTTTTTTTCTCCAGTTAATTTTCAGCTATGCCCTTTCAAAGTGATGTACGTACTCTGCCACTTTCTGGAAATAGCCCACAGGTGGAATTACTTGGCCTCCACAACTCTGCATGGATTCGGCTATGAAAGCAGCAATCTACAAAAAACAAACTGAGGTAAGAGCTATGTTCATCTGCCTGGCCTTTGCACAAACATCTAACAGTCTAGAAATAAATGTTTAAATGTGTGCCCAAATTTAATCACACAATGGTTTCGACATCTGAGGGTTCTTGAGGAGCTATGGCTAGAGAATTTTTTCATTTTTTTAAATTGGGGGTGCCCAAATTTGCAGTAGCCAGGGCCACCTTTGTAACCTGATGGGAATACAAGGACCTCCATTAACCCCCGGTCCTACAGCCATTAAAGTTGAAGACACTGGTGTCAGCGGACAGGCTCCTGGGAGCTCTGTAAATTTATTAACAGATTTCCATTTACAGGAGACATACCACTGTTTGCCATTTTCTCCAAGAGGCAAATAAGACTTGCTTAATGTCAGGACTCTCCAGTAAGAGGTATATATGGTGATCAGCTTAATTGTTCAATCTTTTAACACCAGGTAGAGTTGGGTAGAAGCTGAACTATAAGATGACCTGAGGCTATGCTTTGGGCACCCCTGCCTAATGAAAATAACTAAAGAAGTGAAATATCAGCATGAGGCACTTGACATAAGAGGAGAAAAATTCTATAGGTGAAATAATTCCAGTTGCTAGGAATGAAAAAGAAAGTTATTTCAAGTCAGGAAGGGCAAAAGGAGCGGATCAGACACACTGGAACATCAAAATTCATTTCTTGTCAACATGTCTATGCAGCAGAGATACAATATTACCCCAAAGTCTCAGCATAAGTCTGTTATTTAAGGGATTGCATCCCCACACCACTTGTGAACCCCTCCCTGAGCATCAAGAAGTCTCTCTGGTCTGGTGCAGTCTTCCTGGAAACAAGGCCGAGCAGTAACGTGTAAAGAACCGTACACTATATTTGAAGAGGCATGCTACGGCCAAAGAGTACGAAGCTTCCCATAGCATGTGAGGCTTAGCCTTTAGCACAACTTGTCCTGCCACAGGTCTATGTCACCAAAACCTAAGAAATATGCAAAAGAAAGGAAACAAGGGAAGAAAAAAAAAAAAAAAAAACACAAAACTATCCGTTAGTAGAGGATAAAAAAAAAGTTGATGAAGAAATTAAAAGAAGAGTGATACAAGTCCATTGGACTAGAAGGGAACATGTTGTTCCAATCTCCACAGAATGTGGGGCTTTAAATCAAGCCCTACGTATCTCTAAATGCTTGTGCCATCATACAAAATATTAACACACATTGTAAGTAAACCTGTTTAGAAAGGATCTTTTTTTTTTTATCAAGGTCATGTTGTATATTATTGAAAGGTTCATCTTTTCAGATGACTCCAAAGTTACCTTAAGCTACCGGAATCAGAAATGTAGTATCAAGGTTTTATCTATCTTTTTCTCCATATTTTCTCCATTCATAGAGACTTTTATATATCCTTGCTAAAACTTGTGTTCTCAGCTGACCTCAAAGCTTGCTTGTGCCCTAAGATATTTACAGTCTACTGGTGCAATGCATAAAATAGAGAATTAAACTGTTTTGGTTGTATCTGCTCATTTACAAATGTATAATTGATCCTTTCACTGATACCTAGAAAAATTATGATAAGGTTGAAAAATGGCACATTTTGAAGACAGAACACATCACAGGAAAATGAAAGGCAAGCAAGGGAAACTAAGTAGAGAAACATGTCCTTAGTTTCCTGTTTCATGCCTCCATTTTACTCTAAATAAATGAAGCTTCAGCATTTCTAGAGCACGAGACACATACCTTGCGTCCATTCTTCTGTGTTTCCTCAATAATCTTTTTCACCTCTTCAGCATAAGCACTTGCTGGATCTGGGTGGTCTTCCCTATATTTCCCTCTGTAGATATCTGGAGAAGGAGCCTGAGAAGACCAATTTAAAAAAATATATTATTATTATTTTTTAAAGGCAATCCTTCTGTGAAACATTTACTCTCTGTTTCTTTTCATTGCTCCAAGTTTTTCTAACAGGGTACAGTTCTGTCTTTCCACATAGATACATAACAGGAGTTAGCACAATCTCAATTTCTTCATGGAATTGCACAAAAATATGTACAGGAGCCTAAACTCAAAGCCAGCCCTGTGATATGTTCAGCATTACTGGACGAAAATGTTGAAAGAGCCATCTACCTCATCCACCTCTTCAAGCCCATTCCTCCTCTCCCCTAAGACATAATACTGAGTCCTCATCTGTCAACTTATTTCAGTTTCTTGCAGGAATTTCCCTTCCTGCAACTGGAAAACTGGGTTTTTCAGTCTGGCACTTGATTTCCAGCATCCTCATCACAGTAAGACTCTGTATGACCTTCAAGCCTCCACAAACAATGTTGGAAGAAGTTCAGTAAATAAAGGAATGGGAGCATTATAAAGAGTTCAGAAAGACCTGTGAGCAGTTTGGTGTGCTTCTCTGAGCTGAGAGTGATTTTTGTCATTGTAAGATATACAAGATCAGGCTGGAAATCAAACGGTAGCCTGTTCAGGTGAATATCCATGAGCTCTGTACCCAGAACTGTGTGCACATGGGCTCTGCCTTTCCAGTTTTTTGAAGTAGACTTAAAAGTCCTGCATATCTTTAGCCAAATTAACACAACAGACATTGGCTACCTTCCTCAAACTGTGTATCTGTACAGTGCAATGACTCTGAAAACTTGTAGTGTACTACTGAATGAATTCAGCCTTGCAGACGAGGACTCTCTTTGAAATCCAAAAGCAAACAATTTTGCTGTATTAAGTCCACTGACACTGACACCAGTGTATGTACGCTGGCATCAGCAAAGCAGAATGAAAGTATATTTACACCAGAAGTAGCTAATTGAATACACCACATAATAGGCATAACAATAACCAAAAAAAAAAAAAAAAAAGCTCACTTACCACATGCACAAACTCCTTCTTGCTGTCCTTTCCCAGCTGATTAAATTTATAGGGACTGATGTCAATCAGAGATGTAACATGGCCATGGTAAGCACTGCATGAGTGTTAAATATTGAAGTCACCAAATTTATAGAAGAGCTAAATTTACCATTTTGCTTATAAATAAACCAGAATACGAGACTGTATCTATAACACAGTAGCACTGTTTGTGACAGGATTGTAGTTTAATTCTCTCAGTCTTTCTCTCAAAGGCAATGTGAAATCGCTGTTGGCTTTAATTCACTAGCAAGACTGGAACCAGGGGTGACCTTTTGTTCTTGCATAAACTCAGATGCCAGCGTGAGGACAGAGCAGGAGATGTCCCCTGGATGGCACCACCTCTGAAGTGGCTGCTCTGGCCAGTTACGAACAGCAGTGCAAGGTGGGTCCAGCTGCCTCATGGCCACCCTGCAGGCCCTGCTCTGGCCAGGCCAAGCTTTGTAAGCTAGGCCCTAACACCACTGCAAAGACTCTCAAGAGTCTGCATTACAACAGAGGTTGTGGCCCTTATACAGCAGCAGCACACCCCTACCTGCCCTGAAGGCCCGACTGTTCGGCCAAAGCCAGTCGTGGGATAAGGGTGAACAGTGTTTGAATATAAAAGCTTTGTAAGTATGCTGAAGATGGTTACTATTGAGGCCAATTTGATCTAGAAATGAGGAAGCACAACCTTTTGAACCTAAAGCAGCATAATTCAGGGAATAAACACTTTCATTCAGCCATAAACTTGAAGCAGAGGGAACTGCAACCCAAAACAAAGACGAGTCACAATCAAACAGCAGCAGACATGTTGGGTAAAGAGAATACTTTTGCCTTCCTTTCTCTTCTTAACTCCTTTCTGTCAGTCCGACAGACCGCCAATGGGGGCAAAGAAATGACAGAAAACCCACCCTGACCGGGGCCACAGCTATAACAAAACCCCACCGAGCCTTGGAAACTGGGGGCCTGTGGTGTTCGGGCAGGCAAGACTTTGCAGTCAAGCAGAGTGACTGAGCCAGCTCCATCATCAGCTTCTCCTGACTGAAACTACTGTCAGGGGCTCCAAATTGCGTCCCTGTGGGTCAAGGAGGGCTAACAGGGATCTGGCTACAGCTGAGTCAAACAAGCTCTGTGCCTTTCAGTCACGGATGTGCTCCTACGGTTGCTCTGGCTGGATTTTCTGATCGTGACCTGAGGAAAAGATCCAGCCCAACAGCAGTGTAACCAATGCTACAGTTGCATCCAGGCTATGGAGACCCAGAGACTTGGTCAAGAACATTCCTCAGGACTGACAGCCCTTTCAGTTCCTCCTGATTTTGGAGCTGCTCAGTTTTGTGTGTATGCTCCTGTGCTCAATGGAGAAGAGCTGAGCATTGGTGCAGCCGGGAATCAACACCATTGCAGAGCTCCAAGGTCATCCTTCTTGAACACTGAACACTGAATGCTTATTTATTTAGAACCATGGAATCATAGCACCAAAGACTCATTTAGGTTGGAAAAGACCTTCAAGATCTTCAAGTCCAAAATGAAGCAGCAGAGTATCCAGCAGTATTTCCAGCAGAGTATCACAAACAGAAAGCCCTTTTCCAGAACAGCCCAGTGGCTAGACCGCTCAGTGATGTTTCAAACTAACGTTCATGTCTCTGGCATGAATTGCTTTGTCATTCTCAGTGGGAAACACCCTGTAACAGGTGACTGACCTTCTGGGGTGACCGACAATCTCTGTTTTTCACAAATCTTCAGAACTTGTGTTTATCCAAATGTGAAAAAGGGAAACTTATTTCCTGACCTCTTCTACTATGAAAGCAACAAAGCCTTTCTTTCAGCAGGCAGTACAGTACAAACAGCAGGGGGTTGCTGCACAGCCACTTCTGAAGTAATTGCAGGAGTTGCTGGCTGCATTTACACAAGCTGCTTTATGTACTTACTTCTCAAGGGTGATCACATCTTGGTGTCCGTGGTACTGCCGGGCCAGTCGTAAAGCCAGATCATTTGCTTCAGACCTGCACCACAGCAGATACATCCACAAAACAGTGAGGAAGGGCTTCCAATTAAAATCTATGCTAACAGAAGAGGAGGCAGGGGACACAGCAGGCTCTTCTTCTATACAGATTACAATGCTAAGGTTGTGACTGTAAATGCCACATAAGAGGGCGAGGAAAAAAACAGCCCTTTGTACAAACAGCAAACAAAGAGATGCTTTATTTCCCTCCCCCAGTTTGTTTGTGGACATTTACCTTCTGTAGGCACAAATGAGACCACATCGCAGAGCAACGAGCAGCTGAAAGCACAACACAGCCACAAAACCCCCCAAAAGTGTCAGGGCATGCTGGCCCTGTTTCCCCCCCCCCCCATGATGGCTCCATCCTCCCCAGCCATCAGGCAGCAGAGGACACAAATCTGCTCCGGCTACGGAGACCCAAACTTCCAGCCTGGTCCTCAGCCCCTCTGCTCCCATTGCCTGATGTTCTGCAGAGCAGTCTCATGCCTTGGCTCTCTTGCACCGAGCCATCATATCAAATATGACAGCTGCAGAGACAGAGTATCCTGCAATCAATCAGTACTGGAAATATTTCTGTTGCTTATTACTAAGTCCTACTTTAACAAATTCTGAGTGTCCATCTTGAACAGGGAGAAAATAGCCTTAATGAAAAAATATTTAAGCAGACATACCCAGAGTTAACAAAATAGCACACAGAGAGTTTCTCTGGCAGGGTAGCCGTAAGACGCTGAGCGTACTGAACGAGGTTGTCATGCAGGAACCGGGAGTTTGTATTGAGCAGTTCCATCTGTTTTGTTGCAGCCTTTATCACATATGGATGGCTGTGGCCAACTAAAGAAGAAAATAGTATTACTCGCAAACAGTCTGCTATTGAACCACACGAGGAAGCCGTGTGACCCTGTCATCGTCACTTGAAATACATGCATTACAATTCCTATTAGAAATGAAGCAGCAGAAGCAGTCTTACAAGATAAACTGCTTACCGTGTGCAACATTGTTGATACAGTCTAAGTATTTTTCTCCAGTCTCATCAAACATATATTGGCCCTGAGCACGCACTATCTTCAGAGGGTCCTTGGCAAAGAAAACTTTGCAGGAAGGCCTAAAAATGTATAAAACAACACCGTTTTAGTTTTCTGAGTCATTCCCCCTCCTTGGAGCTCTTTTGGTGACAGCTGCCTCCATCTGCAGAGGGGTGGTGAGATGGGGCTGACGAATGCCCCCTGGCACAGCAGGACAGCAGCAGTCCTGGGTAAGGGCACCCTCAGTCCTTGACCCTGTCTGGAAGGGGCTCCGTGCGAGCACGGGGACTGCAAGTCCTCCCAGGTCCTTACACGTCCCACTGCATTTGTAGGCTGTAGCTCTGGTTGTTTACATCTCTCACGGACATGTATAGCCAGTTAGCTCTCTGGGAATAAAGCTGGGTGGTTAAGAGCTATTTTATGCTATAGCCAAAAAGTCATTACGCAAGGGCTGACTGTACTGCACAGAGGTCATGTTCAAGAACAAAATGCTAATGCCTGGCAGACTTTATTTTCAGAGGTGCTGAGCAGGCACCTAAAATCTCGGTGTTTCTTCCTGACTGCTTTGAATAACATCTCTAAAAGCAGCTTTTTATAAGCACCTAATTCATGCTGGCTTCCAGCAAAACTCAGGTTCCATGTGACATTATCCAAAGCCCTCTTTAAAGTCTCTCTCCCTCCCCTTTTTTTCTCTCTTGGAGAACATGCCAGCTGTGTAATTACGTTGAATGATATTGCTGAGCAGAGGGAAAGCATTCTAAACTTTCAGAAAGGGTTATGTGGTCTCAGATAAACACGGCTGTTTCCAGGTAACTCAGTGCTACGAAATGCATCCCCTCAGTCGGGTGCACTGTGATCGCCAACTTGTAAAGCCCAGAGGCAACTCCTGGAAAGTGAATTCATCCACCCTCTTTCCTTCTCAAAGCTTATAGTCCTGCTGCACACATCTTTTTTCTGATGCCTCTGGCTACTCCTCTGCTCCACTTTAAAGAAGCACACCTCGTCATCGTCACTTGGGGCTGTTTCTTGACTACACTTTGCTCTTCTGCTAGGTCAGCCCTTTCTGCAGGTCTTTTTCTCTTTGCCCTACACAGCCCGGTGTAACGCGGGCAAGATTCCCTTAGTATCGAGCTGGCCCCTATAGAGAAGCCGGTGTGACACGAGCTTCGTGAACGCGTCTGGGCTCTGGCTGAGCCTGCAGCGGGTGGCTCAGCTCCTGCAGGACGAGGTCCCACCACCCTCACTGTGCTCCCCACCCACCCCTGCCGCCCCTACCCGATGTGCTTCCTCCGCAGGGCGAGGGTCTCTGCCTTGCTGTAGCGCTCCTCCATCCCGCCCGGCATGGCACAGAACAGCACGGCTCAGCTGGGATCCCCGCCTCTTATCCCAGCACTGGTGCTACCAAACCCCTCCTCCTCCCTCCCTCTCTCCTCCCTCCATCCCTCCTTCCCTCACTCGCTGTCCCTCGTTCCAGCTCCCAAATCACAGATGCCGTGGTGGGGGACCCCAGGGGCTTGGTTCAAGCAAGGCAAGGGCCGTAACAGCGTCTTCACAGCTCGGCTCCCTGTCTCCCAGGATCTGTTCGTGAGTGTGTATACCTCTATACAGTATCCACATATCTATTCCCAGAAAGCAGGGTGAATTAGTGAGAGCTACATTTTTTGCTGTGTTTTCCTGTCCGTGGGTATAACAGGGCTGTAGCCCCAGCGCTGTGATGCCCTGGCATGTCCTATTTCAGTGCAGGCAGGAGCTACCTGCAGTTAGTCCCATGACCTCCTGTGAACTGTAGCGCTGTGCTTAAATCACAGACGTGAGTTGGTTCAAGGAGGCATTTCTTCATGGATACCCTTGGCGACCCTTTCATGGGACGTCAAACACCCCGGGAAAAGCAGGCACCGATGTTAAGAGGCATTGCCTTTGCAAACAGCAAGGTAAGCTGCCAGCCCAGCACCTCGGCTTCTCCTCCCCTCTGCCACAGGTGCACCCACTCCTCCCTGAGCTGCATGGGCAAAACCTGTGCCCATGTCCCACTGTACCCGGGTTGCAGCTCACCTGTGCCACCTGCAGCACTGAGCCTGCGTGATTTCTGAGGGCACATGGACAAATCCAAACAAGTTCACGAGCTGAGGATACTTGTCTTTTCTAGTACCCAGTTAGTCACTCCAATTTTTTTTCAGGTGAAGAAGCGCACCTCCTTATTTTTGTGCCAAATAAGCCACCTTCCTTTCAGCTTCTCTAGTCGAGCACCAGCATTCCTTTTCCTACAGGCATTTTTTTCTGAGCCCTGTGTTCTTCAGACCACGTCGGTTTTGAAGCTCCACAGCTTTCACATCCTCGCTTCGTCAGAATCCTGGTGTCACCAGCCGGCAGCACAGAGGTGCAGCAGAGACTAACTGAGGGGGCTTCTCAACAAGAGAACAGGCACTTAGAGCTGATGGTGCCCAAATCGAGCCTGGACTAGAGCCTGTCAGGAGCGCTGTAACGCTTTTCTGTTTTGCCTACACCTCTGGAAGCTGGGAAGTGATAAGTAGCACAGGGTAGTTGTAGTTCGAGTTGTATACATTACACACTGTACTTAACTGCAATCCCTCTGTACAGATAATGCACAGAAGAGCTAGAGCCCAGGCATCATTTCCTTGTTTTCCCTGTTTCCCTGTTGACAGCATGCAGTCTGTGAGTCAGAAGGCATTTAAGGACAGACGAGCCTCCTGCACCCGGTGTGTCCCTGCCCTCTGTTGGTGCTGCGAACAGCCTTGTCCCTCTTCCAGGGCTGCTGGAAATGCTAACGCTGAAAAACTTCTGCTGTTTACACCATCCTGCCCAGTTCTGCTCTCTCAGAAACCCTGGACCACAGAGAGATATAAGGGATATACAAGCTACTGTGCTTCTGCTCCTTTATAAACACGCATCAGCAGCCAGTCCGGCTTATACCAGGACTTTTTGTTCCAGATTTAGCAAAACAAAGCTTGTACATAATACTGAACTTCACTGGGAAAGTTCAGAGGGGTATGTGAAATAGCTTGTTAGGAGGCAGGCTGCTCCTCTGTTCCTTGAGTCATGGGATGGGACTTAAATCAGGAAAAATGTCCTTCCCTCTTGACTCATGGGTTTTGAACATTCTTTTGATATTATCAGCAGGAACAAGCCTGCCAAGTCTCACGTGTAGAGCAGAGGAGGAGGTCTTTTCCCCCCAGTTAGCAGAGAGAGACCCAGCCTGAGACACAGGACTTTCTGGCACCTTGTCACTTGTTTTTTTTGTTCCTCTTCCACTCCTTCCACCTTCCACCATGATGCTGTGAAGTAAATAACAGCAGCTATTTCTCCATGATATAGAGAATTACTGCTCTCTGAAAATCTTAATTCATTTTTTTCCTGTCTCCCTATATGATGGATGAAAACAAGCAAATGTTACTACGATCAGTTACAAGGAAGTAAGTGCCTTCCACCCATCTGCTGTTGAAGGAGTTAGCGTACCTCTGAAAATCAACATGCTGCTGTTGCGTCCTGAGAAGCAAACTCATTACGGCTGTTCACCTTACTGAGCTTCACAGCAGCATAGCTTTTCAGAGCCATGTCCACACCTGCTAGCTCCTGAATAATTTTTGTAGAGAATTGTTTCAGTGCTGAATGTGCCAGTAGTGTTTGCAGTTCCAGATTTTTTTAAGGCAAATTTATTGACACAAGCTAATGGACTGACCAATGTCACCTACCTGGACTTCCGTAAGGCTTCTGACACGAGCCCACACAACAGCCTTATTTCTAAATTGGAGAAATTTGAAGGGTGGACCATTTGGTGCAGTCGATACAACAGAAGGAAGGGATGCCATCCAAAGGAACCTGGACGGGCTTGAGAAGTGGGCCCATGTGAACCTAATGAGGTTCAACAAGCCTAAACGCAAGGTGCTGCACCTGGGTCAGGGCAATCCCAGACATGAGCACAGACTGGGAGAAGAACCCATTGAGAGAAGCCCTGCAGAGAAGGACTTGGAGGATCTAGTGAACGAAAAGCTTGACATGAGCCAGCAGTGGGTGCCTGCAGCCCAGAAGGCCAACTGCGTCCTGGGCTGCACCAACAGAGGGGTGGGCAGCAGGTGGAGAGAGGTCATTGTCCCCCTCTGCTCTGCCCTTGTGAGGTCCCACCTGGAGTGCTGTGTCCAGGGAGAGAGCTGGGGATGTTCAGCATGGAGAAGGCTCCGGGGAGGGGCTTTAAACTGAAAGAGGGGGGATTTAGATTACAGGTTATGAGGAAATTCTTGACTATGAGGGTGGTGAGGCACTGGAACAGGTTGCCCAGAGAAGCTGTGGATGCCTCATCCCTGGAAATGTTCAAGGGCAGGCTGGATGGGGCTTTGGGCAACGTGATCTAGTGGGTGGCATCCCCCCATGGCAGGGGGGTTGGAACGAGATGGTCTTTGAGGTCCCTCCCAACCCAAACCGTTCTATGATACGATATGATAATAGTGAGAGGGTTTTTGTTGTTGTATTTTTGTTTTCCCCATATCTATGTATTTTATCTTAACCAGATAAGATTACTTCAATACAATTACTATGGCACAAAGAGGAGAGTTCCTACAAGTGCACAAAAAGATGCTGGGTACTTGTTATTCCAGCCAGGCAAAAGGTAATGCCAGAAAGAGCTCATGACTGCTTTCTTTAGATGTGGGTACTTGGAAAACTCATTCAAGGTGTAATCTGTACATACAAAAATTATAGGAATATTTATTGGTTATTGAACATTACATCTTGACGTATATACGTCAAAACCTGAGTCTTAGTTGATGTGACAGGAGCTCTGACCACCTTTGACCTCAGACACAAATTAAAGCACATTGAGTCCAACCGTACTGGCAGAACATGATCTCTCGGAGCAGGTTTTGTACAGTATTTTCCTAAAAATACAGTCCATGTATTTATTTGTATGCTTAGATAAATGCATATATATGTACACACATAAACAGAGAATCCAAGTTCTGAGTTTTGAGCAAACATTTAGAAGCACTGAAGCCAGGAAAAGGGATAGAGAGGAGAACGTTCTGTGAGTGCTCAGACTGGGAACCAGCAGAACTCGACAAAAAAGTAGATGAGTTAGTAACCCTGGGAAGACAGACTGACTGTGGGAACATGAATGTTTTGACATTCCCTTGTTTTATTTTTCACATGTGTTTGGGTGTGGCTGTTACTACTTGCTGGAACACGAACGTTTTGTCAGCTCCTTGGTTTGTTTTGTTCTTTTATTCTGCTAACAATTATTTTTGGGTGGTTATTAGAATTGGACCACTAGGTGAAGTTGCATGGGGTGAGTATATAAAAGGCTGCTTTTGTTGCATTCTCTTGATTTCCACAGACTCCTTGTTAAATGGTTAAAGATTAGCAGGTTTAGTAGGTCCACAAAGCAGGGATGGATCTAAGTGATGGCCTTTAAGTATTTAATTAAGAGCTCCATTAAATAAATGAGAGGGGAAAGCAGCTGGTATTTCATTTGCAGCCCTATGAATACCTCAGGATGTCACAAAATTATGAAGAAGGTACCTGGATAGGACTGACCTCCAGAGGAAAGTCAGGTCAATGTCCCATTAGTGCAGTAGGGTGAGAGGTCTATAGTAGACTGCTTAAATAAAATGTCACTGTAGAGGGAACCTGATATTGAAAGATAACCAGGAGGCAGTAAAATCACAGAATGGGAAAACCACTGAGTGCTAGCAGCAGCCAGAGCCCACTGTTTGTTACTACATTAGTAATGAAGCTGTGTGTTTAAGAGGAAATAATAATAATAATAATAAAAAAAAAAAAAGCTGGAAATGTCCCAAACGGTTGACCCCATGCTAACAAAGTGATGCTAGGCAAAAGTGGCATTGCTGAAGGCAGGATAATTTTGGGCTCAGTTCTGAAAGAACAGGCCCCTGACAGAGGACACCCACCCAACACATCTGCCCGGCAGGTGCAGGCCCGGGGCTGAGGGGCAGCATCCAGATCCAGGGGGAGGTGCCCAGGAACCCCAAAAAGCTGCTTCCCCTTCATCAAAGGAGAATGGCCTCTGGGCCGCAGTCTTACAGACACTGCCAGTTCCTTCCCTCATTGGAGGATTCATGAGTTTAATGGTCCCCAAGACGACGTGTAGTCTCAGGAAAGGCAGCCAGCATAGCTCCGGTTTAGCATGCCTTAGCTACCTGCAGCTAAAGGGGAAAGACAGTGACAGACAAAACAAAACGAAACCACGTAAAACACGCTTTTTGCTTGTTTCTTGACAGCACAGCTGCAGCAGTATCAAGAACCACTCTTTGTCCTCTACAAAAGGAGAAGAAACAAGGAAGGTAGCAGAAAGAAGAGGCCAAGGGTCACCGCAGGAGAAGCAAGGACTGCGCGATGGTCGCAGCCAGTGCCTGCAGCCCTTGGGAGCAGCACCTGCTCTTGGCTTTGCAGGGCACTTCTTTGGTGATGCTGGGCAAGTTAAGCTGTGTGCTGTAAATTCCTCCTCTGGGAAATGGAGCAAAGCTATTTTTAGTACTCCTAGGAGTCTAAAACAGAGCTAGATACGATTAATGTACACTTATGGAGATTACCAAGAGTTAAGAGTAGAGGTCAAAACCCCATGGTGCTCACGCTCTCTTTTAGCCTAGAGTGAATACATTTTTGAGGTGAAGGATGGGGGGGAAAATGGGGAGTGTTTTGTTTGTCTGAAATATTTTGGGACTTAGAAAACACAAACATTTAAACAATGCTTTGAAGAGATTACAGTCACTGCCCAAAGTTTTGTTCTTCCAAAAAAGTCCTTTGTTCAAGGAGACTCCTGCAAAAATGTGTCTTCTGAGAACAGGGCACTTTTGAAAATATACTATTTTGTAATAATTCTTATGCTTCGTCTTTTTTTGAACAAAGCAGATTTACAGTAAAAAAACAGACCTCTAGTTTGTACCGTTGCTCATGACACTGTCCTTTTGTGGGACGAGAAACAGTCCAGGTTTATTTTTTAACATCACTATTTTAGAAAGGGTGATTTTCAGCTTTATTTCTTTGGATCCTAGGACGCCTGTGGACTTGCCTAAGCAATAGTTTCAATTTCAGATACGTAGACCCCTGCAGCTTTTCCAGAGTGAGGAGGTGCTCTAAGGTTTGCAACAAAGCTTCTACTTTTCCTTATTTAGCTTTCGGATATCTGTAATCTTTTCTGCCTCTTCAAATAAGGTGACCAAATGGACTTGACTTTGAAGGGAAAAGGTGTATTAAGAATAGGAAGAGCAAGGTGTTTTTTTTTTTTTTGTTGTTGTTTTGTTTTTAATTGTGCACTGTAGGAAAATGCAGCATGTTGCAAACGCCCCGATTTTTGTGGCAATATGAATGCTGACTGACATGACCCACACTAGATTTTCAACTGCAAATGAGCACCACGCAGCATGAGCTTTTTCCAATCCAGACAGACCAGAGCAATTTCTTTGCACCAACACTAAGAACTTTATAACTATGCAAATCAGCACCAACAGTTGGATTGATATTTTAATAATTACACACTTTTTACATTATGAAAATAAATCATAAATAGTGTAAACATAATTCTGAAGATCAACTTCTCACAAGCAAGAAACAAAAAACCGAAGTACAAAACCGAAAGAAAACAAAACAGTATTCAACTGAAAAACAAGGAGAAATTTTAATAAAAACAAACAAAAAAAAAGCATGCTGTTCGATCAGGTTCAATTAAGTCAGGACCAGAGGCCACAAAAAAGTGGTAATTAATAACAAATTAAAACAGGTGATTAAAACCTCGCAATTCTTTACACTATTCATGAAAAGAGGTCTCGTGACATATTTACAGTGCTAAGACACTCAGAATATTTCTAGGATTGATTATATGATACTGACCCATGTGTTTTTTTCCCCAAAAGCAGTGTAATCCTTGCCAAATTACTTTTCTTCGTACTTTTATCTCCTCTACTGCAATTATGAGACCACTTGCAATACAAAAATAACTGCACATATAGATGAACTTAAAAAAGTAAAAAATACAAATAAAAATATATAATATTTTCCAAAGGAAAAAGTCAGATACATACATCTTAGTAACATTTTTAAAGTTGTGTGATATTTTCCCAAACATGTACAATAATATAAGAATATCCACATGTATGTTAACAATATGTAAAACATTCTTCCACCAACCCAACTCTTCATAATACTTCAGAGAAGTGTGCAAGTACCAATGGTATCTGGGAAATTCATACAATTTCTTTTTTAAATAGAAACAAGTAAAACACTAACGGTCCCAGGTTAAGTTAAGGCCCCCTGTTTTCCAAAGAAAATTAAATTTCCAAGCAGCATTGATAATTGGATGCATTTTAAAAATATAATGAAACAAAACCAAAACTCCAACCCCCCCTCCTTTTTTTTTTCTTTTTGTTTTCTTTTTATTTGTTTTTAAATACAAACTCCACCTGTTTTGTGGAGTATCTTTTAAAAAATCTATCAGAAATGATGGTGGCAGGCACTTGTTTCTAACATCATTTAATGAATCCAACCACCATGTAAAATACTTCAATAACAGAGGGTGCAAGAAAATTTTCATTTGTACATTACAGCAACATTCAGATCCACAAAAGCAAGTTGCAGAAAGGAGAAAAAAAACCACCACCACCAACAAAAAACAACAAAACCCAAAACCCACAGATGTTAGTCTTCATTCTGATCGCTGAAATTGAATATTATTTTGCAATGACTAAAAACCAGACTCTCTTCTGACCACTGCTGTTGCAGATATTGGTATTGTGTGTGACTTTAGTGTGAAAATTTAGGT